>NC_138230.1:26847489-27536239 GCF_964197995.2 Scardinius erythrophthalmus | reverse complement strand
GGTCACAGTAAAAAAATCGCGACGATTGAACACTAGGTGGCGCTATAACATGAAAAAAACATGAAAAGGGCTATAACCACCTGACCATTAGTCCGATTGACTTGAAAATTGGTATGCAGTGTCTTGGTCCAAGGTGCCATGTATGTCTATGAGGACATTGGCGTATCTCAAAAAACATGGCCGCCATTGGCCAATGAAGTTGAGCACCTATTAGACAAGGTTAACGGAGGCCGATCGGAACGAAACTCGATGGGCATGTTCGACTCATGGCCCTAGAGGTCTGTAAGAATTTTGAAAGAAATCGGCCACTAGTTGGCGCTAACGAGTTTTTTGGCTCTGTAATCACGTGGTGTTACACTTATCGTCACAAAAAGCATATCATTTGATATATCTGCTCATGCTGAACAACTTTGCCTCAAGAACCATTTCTGTCAATCAAACAGTTAATTAAATATTCATGAATATGTTAAAAACCTACTTTTGCGAACTAGTCCCTGGTTTTTCGCCCGATCGGAACCAAACCAGTCTAGGACAATTCTCTGGACTCTCTAGATCAATAATTATCAAAAAAAGTTGAACTTTTGCATTTGGATGGCTGTAATAGGGTCATTTATAAAATGGGCGGGGCAAAATAAATAAAAAAGCCTATAAATCATAAATAAAAACTCAGAACTTCACAAAAATTGGTGAACATATGTGAAATAACATCATTAACAAGCATGCCAAATTTTATGGAGATCGGACCAAAGGTGGCGCTATAACTGTTAAAAGCTTTAAAACCATATATTTCCTATGGTAAATGGTCTTTTTCATCTATTATGTCAGTAGTTACATGCTTGCTAAATAAATCTTAATAACTTTTGATGCTTTTATGCTTAAAGGCCTTAAAGGCCTTAATTGCTTGAACCCCGATAAACGCTGCTTGCAGCTTTAATTATTAGGGGTTCAAGCACGAAGTGCTGAAACCCTATTGTAATTGTGCTGATTTTTATTATTAGGGGTTCAAGCACGAAGTGCTGAAACCCTATTGTAATTGTACTGATTTTTATTATTATTATTATTATTATTCTCCCCTAAAACGCATCGTGCAGCCCAAACCGTAAGAGCTGGAACCTTGAAACTTGGCCAAATGGTAGTCCTCAATTTGGGGAGAACCTATCAAAGTATGACCCAGATTGGCCCATAGGTGGCGCTATAGCGACCAAAAGCGCGAAACTGCTCATAACTCCTAGACCGTATGTCGTAGACTCAAGTGTCCTATATCATTGGAAAGCTGGACGCCTGAAGGTCAAAACGTATATCTCCGATTTTATTTCAGGTATGCAAATTTTTCCGCCATTTTGAATTTTGTCAAAAACCTACTTTTGCGAACTAGTCCCTGGTTTTTCGCCCGATCGGAACCAAACCAGTGCAGAAATGTTCTTTGGAGTCTGAAGATCAATAATTATCGAAAAAAAGTCGAAATTTCGATTCCTGGTCGCTAGCGGGTGATAAATTAATGTTGTGGGAGGAGCCTATTTTACTAAAATGGCTATAACTCGAAAAGGAAATGAGATATCTTCACCAAACTTGGTACACATGTGTATGAGTTCAATTTGGGGTCATAGTAAAAAAATTTCGACGATTGATCACATGGTGGCGCTATAACATGAAAAAAACATGAAAAGGGCTATGACCACGTGACCGTTTGTCCGATTGACTTGAAAATTGGTATGCAGTGTCTTGGTCCAAGGTGCCATGTATGTCTATGAGGACATTGGCGTACCTCGAAAAACATGACAGCCATCGACCAATGAAATTTGAGCACCTATTAGACAAGGTTAACGGAGGCCGATCGGAACGATACTCGATGGGCATGTTCAACTCATGGCCCTAGAGGTCTGTAAGAATTTTGAAAGAAATCGGCCACTAGTTGGCGCTAACGAGTTTTATGGCTCTGTAATCACGTGGTGTTACACTTATTGTCACAAAATGCATATCATTTGATAGATCTGCTCATGCTGAACAACTTTGCCTCAAGAACCATTGCTGTCAATCAAACCGTTCATTAAATATTCGCAATTATGTTAAAAACCTACTTTTGCGAACTAGTCCTAGGTTTTTTGCCCGATCGGAACAAAACCAGTCTAGGGTAATTCTCTGGACTCTCTAGATCAATAATTATCAAAAAAAAGTTCAACTTTAGCATTTTTCGCATGGGTATATTGGGTCATAATGAAAATGGGCGTGGCAAAATGCATTTAAAAGCCTATAAATCCTAAACGAAAACTCAGAACTTCACAAAAATTGGTGAGCATATGTACCATAACAGTCTAAACAAGCATGTAAAATTTCATGAAGATCGTACGATAGGTGGCGCTATAACTGTTAAAAAGCTTTGAAAACCATATATTTCCTATGGTAAATTGCCTGTTTTGGCTGTAAATGGTCTTTTCCATCTATTATTTCAGTGGTTAAAAGCTTTACAAATAAAACTTAATGTCTTAAATGCTTATGTGCTTAAAGGCCTTAAATGCTTGAACCCCGATAAATGCTGCTTGCAGCTTTAATTATTATTATTATTATTATTCTGCCGTAAAACGCATCGTGCAGCCCAAACCGTAAGGGCTAGAGCTTTGAAACTTTGCCATATGGTAGTACAAAAATCGAGGAGAGGTTATCAAATTATGACCCCGATTGGCCCATAGGTGGCGCTATAGCAACCAAAAGCGCGAAACTGCTCATAACTCCTAGACCGTAAGTCATAGACTCAAGTGTCTTATATCATTGGAAAGCTGGACGCCTGACGAACAAAACGTATATCTCCGATTTTATTTCCGCCATGATAGATTTTCCGCCATTTTGAATTTTGTCGAAAATCTACTTTTGCGAACTAGTCCCTGGTTTTTTGCCCGATCGGAACCAAACCAGTGCAGAATTGTTCTCTGGAGTCTGAATATCAATAATTATCAAAAAAAAGTTGAAATTTCGATTCACGGTCGCTAGGGGGTGCAAAATTAACGTTGTGGGAGGAGCCTATTTTACTAAAATGGCTATAACTCCAGAAGTAAAAGAGGTATTTTAACCAAACCTGGTACACATGTGTAAGACGTCAATATGAGGTCACGGTAAAAAAATCGCGGCGATTGGTCACATGGTGGCGCTATAACATGAAAAAAACATAAAACAGGCTATAACCACCTGACCGTTAGTCCGATTGACTTGAAAATTGGTATGCAGTGTCTTGGTCCAAGGTGCCATGTATGTCTATGAGGACATTGGTGTATCTCAAAAAACATGGCCGCCATCGGCCAATGAAGTTTGAGCACCTATTAGACAAGGTTAACGGAGGCCTATCGGAACGAAACTCGGTGGGCATGTTCGACTCATGGCCCTAGAGGTCTGTAAGAATTTTAAAAGAAATCGGCCACTAGTTGGCGCTAACGAGTTTTATGGCTCTGTAATCACGTGGTGTTACACTTATTGTCACAAAATGCATACCATTTGATAGATCTCCTCTTGTTGAACAACTTTGCCTCAAGAACCATTGCTGTCAATCAAACCGTTCATTAAATATTCGTAATTATGTTAAAAACCTACTTTTGCGAACTAGTCCTAGGTTTTTCGCCCGATCAGAACCAAACGAGTCTAGGACAATTCTATGGACTCTCAAGATCAATAATTATCAAAAAAAAGTTGAACTTTTGCATTTTTCGCATGGGTATATTGGGTCATAAAGAAAATGGGCGTGGCAAAATGCACTCAAAAGCCTATAAATCCTAAACAAAAACTCAGAACTTCACGAAAATTGGTGAGCTTATGTGCCATAACATCATTAACAAGCATGCAAAATTTCATGGAGATCGGACTATAGATGGTGCTATAACTGTTAAAAAGCTTTAAAAAACACATATTTCCTATGGTAAATTGCCTGTATTGGCTGTAAATGGACTTTTCCATCTATTATTTCAGTGGTTAAAAGCTTTCTAAATAAATCTTAATGTCTTAAATGCTTATGTGCCTAAAGGCCTTAAATGCTTGAACCCCGATAAATGCTGCTTGCAGCTTTAATTATTATTATTATTATTATTATTATTATTCTGCCGTAAAACGCATCGTGCAGCCCAAACCGTAAGGGCTAGAGCTTTGAAACTTTGCCATATGGTAGTACAAAAATCGAGGAGAGGTTATCAAATTATGACCCCGATTGGCCCATAGGTGGCGCTATAGCAACCAAAAGCGCGAAACTGCTCATAACTCCTAGACCGTAAGTCATAGACTCAAGTGTCTTATATCATTGGAAAGCTGGACGCCTGACGAACAAAACGTATATCTCCGATTTTATTTCCGCCATGATAGATTTTCCGCCATTTTGAATTTTGTCGAAAATCTACTTTTGCGAACTAGTCCCTGGTTTTTTGCCCGATCGGAACCAAACCAGTGCAGAATTGTTCTCTGGAGTCTGAATATCAATAATTATCAAAAAAAAGTTGAAATTTCGATTCACGGTCGCTAGGGGGTGCAAAATTAACGTTGTGGGAGGAGCCTATTTTACTAAAATGGCTATAACTCCAGAAGTAAAAGAGGTATTTTAACCAAACCTGGTACACATGTGTAAGACGTCAATATGAGGTCACGGTAAAAAAATCGCGGCGATTGGTCACATGGTGGCGCTATAACATGAAAAAAACATAAAACAGGCTATAACCACCTGACCGTTAGTCCGATTGACTTGAAAATTGGTATGCAGTGTCTTGGTCCAAGGTGCCATGTATGTCTATGAGGACATTGGTGTATCTCAAAAAACATGGCCGCCATCGGCCAATGAAGTTTGAGCACCTATTAGACAAGGTTAACGGAGGCCTATCGGAACGAAACTCGGTGGGCATGTTCGACTCATGGCCCTAGAGGTCTGTAAGAATTTTAAAAGAAATCGGCCACTAGTTGGCGCTAACGAGTTTTATGGCTCTGTAATCACGTGGTGTTACACTTATTGTCACAAAATGCATACCATTTGATAGATCTCCTCTTGTTGAACAACTTTGCCTCAAGAACCATTGCTGTCAATCAAACCGTTCATTAAATATTCGTAATTATGTTAAAAACCTACTTTTGCGAACTAGTCCTAGGTTTTTCGCCCGATCAGAACCAAACGAGTCTAGGACAATTCTATGGACTCTCAAGATCAATAATTATCAAAAAAAAGTTGAACTTTTGCATTTTTCGCATGGGTATATTGGGTCATAAAGAAAATGGGCGTGGCAAAATGCACTCAAAAGCCTATAAATCCTAAACGAAAACTCAGAACTTCACGAAAATTGGTGAGCTTATGTGCCATAACATCATTAACAAGCATGCAAAATTTCATGGAGATCGGACTATAGATGGTGCTATAACTGTTAAAAAGCTTTAAAAAACACATATTTCCTATGGTAAATTGCCTGTATTGGCTGTAAATGGACTTTTCCATCTATTATTTCAGTGGTTAAAAGCTTTCTAAATAAATCTTAATGTCTTAAATGCTTATGTGCCTAAAGGCCTTAAATGCTTGAACCCCGATAAATGCTGCTTGCAGCTTTAATTATTATTATTAGGGGTTCAAGCACGAAGTGCTGAAACCCTATTGTAATTGTGCTGATTTTTATTAGGGGTTCAAGCACGAAGTGCTGAAACCCTATTGTAATTGTACTGATTTTTATTATTATTAGGGGTTCAAGCACGAAGTGCTGAAACCCTATTGTAATTGTACTGATTTTTATTATTATTATTATTATTATTCTCCCCTAAAACGCATCGTGCAGCCCAAACCGTAAGAGCTGGAACCTTGAAACTTGGCCAAATGGTAGTCCTCAATTTGGGGAGAACCTATCAAAGTATGACCCAGATTGGCCCATAGGTGGCGCTATAGCGACCAAAAGCGCGAAACTGCTCATAACTCCTAGACCGTATGTCGTAGACTCAAGTGTCCTATATCATTGGAAAGCTGGACGCCTGAAGGTCAAAACGTATATCTCCGATTTTATTTCAGGTATGCAAATTTTTCCGCCATTTTGAATTTTGTCAAAAACCTACTTTTGCGAACTAGTCCCTGGTTTTTCGCCCGATCGGAACCAAACCAGTGCAGAAATGTTCTTTGGAGTCTGAAGATCAATAATTATCGAAAAAAAGTCGAAATTTCGATTCCTGGTCGCTAGCGGGTGATAAATTAATGTTGTGGGAGGAGCCTATTTTACTAAAATGGCTATAACTCGAAAAGGAAATGAGATATCTTCACCAAACTTGGTACACATGTGTATGAGTTCAATTTGGGGTCATAGTAAAAAAATTTCGACGATTGATCACATGGTGGCGCTATAACATGAAAAAAACATGAAAAGGGCTATGACCACGTGACCGTTTGTCCGATTGACTTGAAAATTGGTATGCAGTGTCTTGGTCCAAGGTGCCATGTATGTCTATGAGGACATTGGCGTACCTCGAAAAACATGACAGCCATCGACCAATGAAATTTGAGCACCTATTAGACAAGGTTAACGGAGGCCGATCGGAACGATACTCGATGGGCATGTTCAACTCATGGCCCTAGAGGTCTGTAAGAATTTTGAAAGAAATCGGCCACTAGTTGGCGCTAACGAGTTTTATGGCTCTGTAATCACGTGGTGTTACACTTATTGTCACAAAATGCATATCATTTGATAGATCTGCTCATGCTGAACAACTTTGCCTCAAGAACCATTGCTGTCAATCAAACCGTTCATTAAATATTCGCAATTATGTTAAAAACCTACTTTTGCGAACTAGTCCTAGGTTTTTTGCCCGATCGGAACAAAACCAGTCTAGGGTAATTCTCTGGACTCTCTAGATCAATAATTATCAAAAAAAAGTTCAACTTTAGCATTTTTCGCATGGGTATATTGGGTCATAATGAAAATGGGCGTGGCAAAATGCATTTAAAAGCCTATAAATCCTAAACGAAAACTCAGAACTTCACAAAAATTGGTGAGCATATGTACCATAACAGTCTAAACAAGCATGTAAAATTTCATGAAGATCGTACGATAGGTGGCGCTATAACTGTTAAAAAGCTTTGAAAACCATATATTTCCTATGGTAAATTGCCTGTTTTGGCTGTAAATGGTCTTTTCCATCTATTATTTCAGTGGTTAAAAGCTTTACAAATAAAACTTAATGTCTTAAATGCTTATGTGCTTAAAGGCCTTAAATGCTTGAACCCCGATAAATGCTGCTTGCAGCTTTAATTATTATTATTATTCTCCCCTAAAACGCATCGTGCAGCCCAAACCGTAAGAGCTGGAACCTTGAAACTTGGCCAAATGGTAGTCCTCAATTTGGGGAGAACCTATCAAAGTATGACCCAGATTGGCCCATAGGTGGCGCTATAGCGACCAAAAGCGCGAAACTGCTCATAACTCCTAGACCGTATGTCGTAGACTCAAGTGTCCTATATCATTGGAAAGCTGGACGCCTGAAGGTCAAAACGTATATCTCCGATTTTATTTCAGGTATGCAAATTTTTCCGCCATTTTGAATTTTGTCAAAAACCTACTTTTGCGAACTAGTCCCTGGTTTTTCGCCCGATCGGAACCAAACCAGTGCAGAAATGTTCTTTGGAGTCTGAAGATCAATAATTATCGAAAAAAAGTCGAAATTTCGATTCCTGGTCGCTAGCGGGTGATAAATTAATGTTGTGGGAGGAGCCTATTTTACTAAAATGGCTATAACTCGAAAAGGAAATGAGATATCTTCACCAAACTTGGTACACATGTGTATGAGTTCAATTTGGGGTCATAGTAAAAAAATTTCGACGATTGATCACATGGTGGCGCTATAACATGAAAAAAACATGAAAAGGGCTATGACCACGTGACCGTTTGTCCGATTGACTTGAAAATTGGTATGCAGTGTCTTGGTCCAAGGTGCCATGTATGTCTATGAGGACATTGGCGTACCTCGAAAAACATGACAGCCATCGACCAATGAAATTTGAGCACCTATTAGACAAGGTTAACGGAGGCCGATCGGAACGATACTCGATGGGCATGTTCAACTCATGGCCCTAGAGGTCTGTAAGAATTTTGAAAGAAATCGGCCACTAGTTGGCGCTAACGAGTTTTATGGCTCTGTAATCACGTGGTGTTACACTTATTGTCACAAAATGCATATCATTTGATAGATCTGCTCATGCTGAACAACTTTGCCTCAAGAACCATTGCTGTCAATCAAACCGTTCATTAAATATTCGCAATTATGTTAAAAACCTACTTTTGCGAACTAGTCCTAGGTTTTTTGCCCGATCGGAACAAAACCAGTCTAGGGTAATTCTCTGGACTCTCTAGATCAATAATTATCAAAAAAAAGTTCAACTTTAGCATTTTTCGCATGGGTATATTGGGTCATAATGAAAATGGGCGTGGCAAAATGCATTTAAAAGCCTATAAATCCTAAACGAAAACTCAGAACTTCACAAAAATTGGTGAGCATATGTACCATAACAGTCTAAACAAGCATGTAAAATTTCATGAAGATCGTACGATAGGTGGCGCTATAACTGTTAAAAAGCTTTGAAAACCATATATTTCCTATGGTAAATTGCCTGTTTTGGCTGTAAATGGTCTTTTCCATCTATTATTTCAGTGGTTAAAAGCTTTACAAATAAAACTTAATGTCTTAAATGCTTATGTGCTTAAAGGCCTTAAATGCTTGAACCCCGATAAATGCTGCTTGCAGCTTTAATTATTATTATTATTATTATTATTCTGCCGTAAAACGCATCGTGCAGCCCAAACCGTAAGGGCTAGAGCTTTGAAACTTTGCCATATGGTAGTACAAAAATCGAGGAGAGGTTATCAAATTATGACCCCGATTGGCCCATAGGTGGCGCTATAGCAACCAAAAGCGCGAAACTGCTCATAACTCCTAGACCGTAAGTCATAGACTCAAGTGTCTTATATCATTGGAAAGCTGGACGCCTGACGAACAAAACGTATATCTCCGATTTTATTTCCGCCATGATAGATTTTCCGCCATTTTGAATTTTGTCGAAAATCTACTTTTGCGAACTAGTCCCTGGTTTTTTGCCCGATCGGAACCAAACCAGTGCAGAATTGTTCTCTGGAGTCTGAATATCAATAATTATCAAAAAAAAGTTGAAATTTCGATTCACGGTCGCTAGGGGGTGCAAAATTAACGTTGTGGGAGGAGCCTATTTTACTAAAATGGCTATAACTCCAGAAGTAAAAGAGGTATTTTAACCAAACCTGGTACACATGTGTAAGACGTCAATATGAGGTCACGGTAAAAAAATCGCGGCGATTGGTCACATGGTGGCGCTATAACATGAAAAAAACATAAAACAGGCTATAACCACCTGACCGTTAGTCCGATTGACTTGAAAATTGGTATGCAGTGTCTTGGTCCAAGGTGCCATGTATGTCTATGAGGACATTGGTGTATCTAAAAAAACATGGCCGCCATCGGCCAATGAAGTTTGAGCACCTATTAGACAAGGTTAACGGAGGCCTATCGGAACGAAACTCGGTGGGCATGTTCGACTCATGGCCCTAGAGGTCTGTAAGAATTTTAAAAGAAATCGGCCACTAGTTGGCGCTAACGAGTTTTATGGCTCTGTAATCACGTGGTGTTACACTTATTGTCACAAAATGCATACCATTTGATAGATCTCCTCTTGTTGAACAACTTTGCCTCAAGAACCATTGCTGTCAATCAAACCGTTCATTAAATATTCGTAATTATGTTAAAAACCTACTTTTGCGAACTAGTCCTAGGTTTTTCGCCCGATCAGAACCAAACGAGTCTAGGACAATTCTATGGACTCTCAAGATCAATAATTATCAAAAAAAAGTTGAACTTTTGCATTTTTCGCATGGGTATATTGGGTCATAAAGAAAATGGGCGTGGCAAAATGCACTCAAAAGCCTATAAATCCTAAACGAAAACTCAGAACTTCACGAAAATTGGTGAGCTTATGTGCCATAACATCATTAACAAGCATGCAAAATTTCATGGAGATCGGACTATAGATGGTGCTATAACTGTTAAAAAGCTTTAAAAAACACATATTTCCTATGGTAAATTGCCTGTATTGGCTGTAAATGGACTTTTCCATCTATTATTTCAGTGGTTAAAAGCTTTCTAAATAAATCTTAATGTCTTAAATGCTTATGTGCCTAAAGGCCTTAAATGCTTGAACCCCGATAAATGCTGCTTGCAGCTTTAATTATTATTATTATTTTTCTTCTGCCGTAAAACTCATCGTGCAGCCCAAACCGTAAGAGCTGGAGCTTTGAAACTTTGCCAGATGGTAGTACAAAAATCGAGGAGAGGTTCAGAGAATATGACCCCAATTGGCCCATAGGTGGCGCTATAGCAACCAAAAGCGCGAAACTGCTCATAACTCCTAGACCGTATGACGTAGACTCAAGTGTCTTATATCACTGGAAAGCTGGACACCTGAAGGTCAAAACGTATATCTCCGATTTCATTTCCGGTATGTAATTTGTCCGCCATTTTGAATTTAGTTAAAAACCTACTTTTGCGAACTAGTCCTAGGTTTTTTGTCCAATCGGATCCAAGACAGTGCAGAAATGTTCTCTGGAGTCTGAATATCAATAATTATCGAAAAAAAGTCGAAATTTCGATTCCTGATCGCCAGGGGGTGATAAATTAATGTTGTAGGAGGAGCCTATTTTACTAAAATGGCTATAACTCGAGAATGAAATTAGATATCTTCACCAAACTTGGTGCACATGTGTATGAGTTCAATCTGGGGTCACAGTAAAAAAATCGCGACGATTGATCACTAGGTGGCGCTATAACATGAAAAAAAACATGAAAACGGCTATGACCACGTGACCGTTAGTCCGATTGACTTGAAAATTGGTATGCAGTGTCTTGGTCCAAGGTGCCATGTATGTCTATGAGGACATTGGCGTATCTCGAAAAACATGGCCGCCATCGACCAATGAAATTTGAGCACCTATTAGACAAGGTTAACGGAGGCCGATCGGAACGAAACTCGATGGGCATGTTCGACTCATGGCCCTAGAGGTCTGTAAGAGTTTTGAAAGAAATCGGCCACTAGTTGGCGCTAACGAGTTTTATGGCTCTGTAATCACGTGGTGTTACACTTATCGTCACAAAATGCATATCAACTGATAGATCTGCTCATGCTGAACAACTTTGCCTCAAGAACTAATGCTGTCAATTAAACCGTTTATTAAATATTCGTAATTATGTTAAAAACCTACTTTTGCAAACTAGTCCTAGGTTTTTCGCCCGATCGAAACCAGACCAGTCTAGGACAATTCTCTGGACACTCTAGATCAATAATTATCAAAAAAAAGTTGAACTTTTGCATGTAGATGGCTGTAATAGGGTCATTTAGAAAAGGGGCGTGGCAAAAAAACACTAAAAAGCCTATAAATCCTAAATGAAAACTCAGAACTTCACAAAAATTGGTGAGCATATGTGACATAACATCATTAACAAGCATGCCAATTTTTATGGAGATCGGACCATAGGTGGCGCTATAACTGCTAAAAAGCTTTAAAACCATATATTTCCTATGGTATTTCCTGTAAATGGTCTTTTCCATCTATTATGTCAGTAGTTACATGCTTGCTAAATAAAACTTAATCACTTTTGATGCTTTTGTGCTTAAAGGCCTTAACTGCTTGAACCCCGATAAATGCTGCTTGCAGCTTTAATTATTGTTGTAATTGTAACCTTTTTAATAAAATAGCAAAACATATTTACAAGATAGATGTAAGCAAAATCTTAAATGGTCAATATAAGTCTTCTTCTAAATATATCTTTTGTCCTTGCATTGTGGCTCAGTTAGTGTCACACCTAGTGATGGGTCCGAGACCACCTTTGTCAAGTCCGAGTCAAGTCCAAGTCCTTACCAATCAAGTCCGAGTCCAAGTCTGAGTACAAATGGGCCCGAGTCGGACTTGAGTCCGAGTCCTTAACATCCGAGTCCGAGTCGAGTCCGGCCGAGTCCACAAAGATTTCAATGATTTGAAATTGATCTTTCACAAAGACCCGCCCCTCTTAGTTACTGTTGCTACGTCTGACAAGCCATTCTGCTCTCAATCCACACAGTGTTCTCACACAGTGAAAAATTTATTGCGGAGCAAAGAGGATACTGACAATGCGCCAACAGACAAGACAGAGCAGGGTCCTTTTGGTATAAAATAAAGTCTCAGCTTTAAAATTTAGTAATTTTGTGAAATGCAAACAATAAATACCATTTTGTGGTGCTTTACTGTATAGCGCCTTAGTTCAAGCAGCATGTGAACTGATCATCTATTTTAGTTATAGCACGATTTAAACATGAATGAACATTAGAACTGCAAAAATATGTCAATACACACCTTTTAGTTTTGATTTGGTTTGTTTGTCAGACAAAAATGGTGGATATCTGCTTTATGATTGGTCACATTATTCAGAATCTGCAAGGTAATGCTCAAGAATATGCAACACGATGCATTAAGAGCCAGGGGTAAACGTTTGATCAAGAAGATAGTGATATGTTCATTTTTCTTATTTTCTTTTATGTTAATATCGTGTTTAGCCTCTGAAGGGCAGTATTAAATTAATTAATGAATTTTTAAACAAAATATGAACAATTTACACCAATTTACACGCCCTGGCTCTGAATGGATGTTTCCTTCTTGTGCATCACTGAATGTTTTCAGTGTTTGTAATACCAGTATAGTTGTGTATGAATCCCAGTGTGAAAAGATGGATCTCAAAATCATACAATCACTGCTAGAAAAGAGTCAAATATGCAGAAGATGCTGGAAAAGCAAAGAATGTGCAGGAGATGGAGGATTTTTCTGAAGACCATTGGGCAGTTTAACTGTTCGGGACAAAGGGATTCATGAACAACCTGTAGCGTTTATACGCCCACGTATAAATATAATTAACTAATATTCATAACGAATTATGAACAATAATTAATAATTTAATTATTTTCATAATTTACTGTAGCAGAATCAATAGTATGATCATTTTATCAGTTCATCCAACGAACAGAAAGCATAACCAATTATTAACTCTAGGAAATATAATATCTTCCTGGCCAAGAAAGAATAATCCCCAGCTAACAATAAATTAAGAAATAGGGTAAAAGCATAGGTAACTTAAAACCGAAGTTCAAGACAATAAATTTGATAAGCACATACACAAGTAATCTCTTTTCAAATACAAACAATACTTTATTGATTATATACCAACACATACAGCTAATCTCTAACACAAACAAACACACACACACACACACACACACACGAGTTGCAGAAAGGAAGAGAGTGAGGAAAGAGTGGGTTTAAGAGGGAAAGGATGAAATCTCACGATTCCATATGCACTTAGACATGACCTGAACGAACCATCAAACATTAATTTAACCCTTCTATCGTTTTAGGCAGGTTATTAAAGTTATATAAATACACCAGTTCAGCTTTTAGTCTGGAGGTTACTTGCTTGTCTTCTGCGTTCCTTTTTGGAATTCCCTTTGTTGCGTAAAAGGGGGTTTCCCCGGGTTGTTCCTCGGCTGTGGTCTCCTTGTGCCTGGGTCTGCGGCGTTCCAGTCACGTGTTGTGCTGGCGGATGAATTGAA
This sequence comes from Scardinius erythrophthalmus, assembly GCF_964197995.2. Lineage (NCBI taxonomy): Eukaryota > Metazoa > Chordata > Actinopteri > Cypriniformes > Leuciscidae > Scardinius > Scardinius erythrophthalmus. The sequence goes on along the minus strand of NC_138230.1, from coordinate 27,522,597 downwards.
AGTCTTTGTCTGAAGCTGGCTTTGCAGAAGAAACGTGACTCGAAGTCTTGTCGCAAAACTTAACTTAGAACCGAGACTCACAACGGAAAATAAAGGAAATGATAACTCAGGAAAGAAAAGAAAATTTAGATGAGAGTAGTAAGATGGCTTGAATAAATCTAACCCATCTGATCTTAATTTGGGTTGGTCTGCTCTTCAGTTACATGGTTGCTCTGGTTCAGATCTTCATCTTTTTCTGCCCATCTTTCTTGAGAGGGATAGCAGAGCGTTTCTTGAGGGTGAACCCAGGAGCGAGAGCACAGAGAGAGCTTCGAGAGCAGCGATAGAGAGACTTAGAGTTTTTGGGTCTAAGGGTTTTAACCTAAAAGTTTGTCCCCCCTCTTGAAGAGATCGGACCAATTAGACACTGCCTTTGTTTTCCTCATCGTAAATCATGCATTATCTGGGGTGTGTTCTAGCAGAGAGAATAGAGGCCACAGTTTAGACATGCTTTCTAATTAAAAGAAGATCAAAACATATTACACAGATATCATTCAAGCCATCTTTTGAATCTCGGGCATACGATCATACTGATATGAAACACAACACACTCTCATTCAAACGTCTATCAGTATAACACTTACATGAATTATATGGGATCAAAACATATTATCTTATTAAAATATGCATATAAGTGGTAGAAAAAAAAGACAGGATTAGGTAGTTGCATGACTGTTTGATCATGAGTCCATTGAAAATTGTTCTTGAATGAGTTTTATGTATACTGTAGGAAAAATCTCAGTTTTCTGGTTTAGAAGAGAAAAGAGCTTCTTAAGAAAGTTCGTTCGTTCAGAGATCCCAACGGGGGAGGGGTCAGGAATGTTGGTGTGCCATCTCTGCAGCAATTTGTCTTTTACAAACCCCCTCATATTGACAAGTTCTTCCTTTAGTTTGGTCATTAAGGGTCTTTTGCAGACTCTCTGGCACCGGGATGGGTGACTTATGGCTCTGGCCTTGGTGATTTGACTCTGGAATGTGCGGACACTGTCTTTATCTTAACCAGTCAGTAGTCGACCACAAAGCTAGCATTAACCAGTATACAAAGGTAGCATTGACCAGTTATTGCGTTAGTGTTGGGGGAGGCTCTTTTGATGCCAGGGTGATGAGGATCATGTGACGTTCTGAACAAATCTTCTGTTTTGTTCGGCAGGAAGTAGAGAGTTTGAATTAATTTTCTGGAAGAAAATTAGTCTGTGGTTGGTTTCTTCTCATTGTTGTTACAAACCATTACAAAAAAAAAAAAAAAAAAAACAGTTGTGGATCATTCAGGTAATGACACACAGTATTAAAAATCAAGCTTATGTAATTTGTCTTGTAATTTGTGTTTGTATTTTGTCTTGTGGACTAGGCTATAGCCTAGGCTACTTAAACGTCTGTAATGTGAAACAGCTTTTTCAGGGCAGTATAAAAAAAACAAAAACATTTTTATGATCCATATTATTAAAAAATAAATAAAATAACATTTTAGAGGTTCTACAAGGTGTATGTAAACTTATTACTAAAGTATAATGTAACAAAAATCATAACATTAGTAGACCCCAAAATGTTGCAATGGTTATCACGTTCTCATGTTGCTATGGTTACTATGTCAAATCATCGCAATTTCATGACTCACAGGACTATAATTTAGCGGGTTCACTCGCACATTTAAATGCTGTTATCACTCCTCAAACTTTACAGTGTGAATGTAACCACTGGTCCTCTAGAAGCATGAAAAACAAAACTATTATTTAGATCGTCAATAGCGCTCCCTTTAAGCCATCACTTAGGCTACTTACCGCGTTCTGCACTCTCACTGAAACTCTCATCATAAACGCTGAAGTTGTCCGCACTGCAGTGAATCTCTTATTTACATCGCGTCTAGACTTTGTTGTTTATAAGGAGATTTTTGCGAAAGGATAAAGCTTGCGCTGATTCTGAACATTTTGAGTGAATTCTCCGCATGGTGACTAAAACGCCACTGATTTGCCACTGCGTTCATGCGCGTAATATACATGTCTGTGACTGGCTACAATGCTCAACGCTGAAACAACACTAACGTTAGCTTCGTTTCGTTTTTGAATAATAAAATATTGTGTCCTCCAGTGCCCGTGACAAGTCCGAGTACAAATTCACCCGAGTGCGTGACAAGTCCGAGTTCATTCAAAATTGGACTCGAGTCCGGACTCGAGTCCGAGTTCGAGTACCCCAACTCTAGTCACACCTGAATGAATGGCTCACTATGCATAATGGGTGGGACATTGTATTCTCAGGTGTAAACTACTCCCCCTTTACGCCCACCTCGCATATTGGCTTTCCAAGCAAAACCTGTTTTACACAATTTAAATCAATGTATTGTTTTATTGTGAACGATAAAGCAAGACTATTTTCACATAATTTTGAAGCCAGAACTCGAAGCGACAACATCCATTAGTCAAAAGTCTTATTGACACATATTTAGTATGTTTTTTGTGTTCTTATTTCAGCAACTTTCATTTAAATTTTTTTCAATAACCACGCATAAACATTATTCTCTTAAAAATAAAAACATCTACATACATGTTGCTCACATATTATGGTAGCCCTGTTTGTGCTATATAGAGTGAATTTACACCTTTGTCATTAACATGTTTATAAATAACTGAAAAAAGCACAAATGTCAGGGCATGTCAGAACATCCCAAGGGCCCCAAAAACACCTCAGACCCCAGAGGGTTAAATCTCACTCTACCAGGGGAGCCCCCTTCAACAGGTTTGTGAGGCAGTAGGCTGGTCTTCTTCGCACACATTAAAGAGATTTTATAGTTTGGATGATCATGCTACTCCGGGCTCGCACGTCCTTGAGTCAACATCTCAAGCTCATGCCTGAGACCTTTTTATGTGCTTGTGAGCACACACTACACAACGGTGAGGGGTCCAGACACCCCCAGTGTGGCAGCGTGGGTTTTCTTGTTCCTAAAGCGCTCAATGCAGCATTGAGAGTTGCTTTTGAAAGGGAACGTCTCTGGTTACTTGACTGTAACCCTGTTGGTTACTTGACTGTAACCCTGTTCCCTAAAAAAGGGGGAACAAGATGCAACGCTTCATTGCCGCACTGGGGATGTCCCAGGACCGCTCTTCAGACAAAGTGATACCTGAGGATGCACCTGTAACACATCTAATTATAGCCTCTGATGAGCACGCATTCCAATGATGTCACTGTCTGAGGCTACCAAGTTCAAACCTGTTCAATTAACCCCCTGGGGTCGGCAGTCGCGCCGGCGATACCAGCTCGCTTTTTTTCTAATCAGTGCGAAAGATTGCTCAAAATACTCTGTTGATTTTGATCTTACATATAAGTGTTATACATCATTCAAAACTGTTAAATGTCTTCTTTTATTTGTGTACACTCATAATAAAAACAAAATGTTGTGTTTTTCATAAAATAAAGAAAATAAACACGATGCGTATTCTGCCGTCTCTTTTAACCCCCTGGGGTCGGCGGTATCTCCGGCGATACCAGCTCACTTTTTTTCTTATCAGTACAAAAGAGAGTCTAAATAGTCTGTTGATTTTGATTTTACATGTAAGTGTTATACATCAATCAAAACGCTTAAATGTCTTCTTTTATTTGTGTACACTCATAATAAAAAGAAAATGTTGTGTTTTTCGTAAAATAAAGAAAATAAACATGATGCGCATTCTGCCGTCTCTCTCAATGTGAAACTCATTCTGAAACGCGAAAGAAAATGACCTGTAACTCAGGGAATGTTTGTCACACAGACTTGAAACGCATGTCTATACAACGCTTGGAGTCTCTATTTTTAAAGTATGTAAATTATATAAAAAACAAATATTCACTGTTTAAGTAATCTGTATGAAAGCAGCGGCATGTACAGTTTCTCAAACGCTTCCTTATTAACCCTCTGGGGTCTGAGCTGTTGTCTGGGCCCTGGAGGTGTTCTGACATGCTCTGACATTTGTGCTTATTTCTGTTACTTGTGACATTTTCATGGCTAAAGTCCGATTACACTGTATTCAGCACAAACTCTGCTACAATAATATATCAGCAGCATGTATGTAAAAGTTTGTAGTTTTGAGATAATGACATTTATGCGTGGTTTGTGAAAAAAAAAAAAAATAAAAATTGTCACTGAAATAAGGCCATGAAACCCATACTGATTATTTCTTCACAAGACTTTTGAAAATTGTATCACGTAGCCTAGAATATTTGCTCCAAAACTATGTGAAAATCGTCCTGACAACTCATTCAGATAAGACAATATATTGATTTTAGATTTGTAAGACGCGTTTTCTGTAAGAAAGCTTTATGCGAAGAGGTGTGATCACATCATTAATATGTAAGCCTTTCACACCTGAGAAAGACAAAAAATATGACCCTAACGGCCATATTAGGAGCTATCAGGCCCTATCATTCTGAGCAACCTAGCTTGCACAAAGAATGAGGAGATTTAAAAAAGAATGGCTTTTTGATTGTTTGGATTTATTTACAACACAGCATAATCCAAATATACACAACAAATGACAAAAAAGCACATTATTTAACACACTGAACTAAAGACAGAGACTTAACCAGACTTATACACCTTTGTGCCATTCCTGAAACATAGTACATACCTTTCATTTCCAAGGGGTTTGATTTTTCACTTTACCATGTTCATGTACTTATGTGAATGTTGAAGTCAAGGACTCCTCAGTGGAGCACCTGATCCCTGAAAAAAAAAAAAAAGAAAAAAAAAAAAAAAAGGCTGTGAACATACTGATATCAAGAGAAACTAGGGCTGCATGATTTAGGGAATACATTTTAGATTTTTCAGGTTAAAATAGCTTTTTAAAATGTACAGAATACACACACACACACACACATACATATATATATATAAAATGAACACCAGGTTTGTTTTGCCTTGTAGGCATAAGCTATGTACTGTGCTGCATAAAATAATAACAACAATAGCCTATAAATCGTTAAAAAGGAACACTTCAACACTTCACTGCACTAGAGAAACATATTGATAATCATATGTTACTTCAATCTCATTTCATAATGTCATAACGAAAATAAACATTTGGAGTAAAAAAAAAAAAATGATGCCGATTGTTTGGCGCATTTTGCTTTCCAAACGCGTGCAGATAACATTTACTGAAGCGATCAAGCCACTCAAAACTATTAAACTAATTATTGTTATACATCTATGTTTCAGCAGATACCCATAAACACAGTATTTAACAGTAAACACGGTTCTAAACATTATAATATTCACCATAGTATACACTCATACTAGCCTACTTTTACCATGCTGTGTTTTATTATAGAATATAAAAACATCCTTGTGTCGGACATGTATTGCCTACCAGTCTAGTTCACATTTCAACATGTTGTCTATTTCTAGATACATATACATGTACGATATTAGGCTTAGTTCATGTTTTTACTTCAATCTCATTTCATAACATACATTTTAATCTGGCACCACCAGTTTAACATGTCTTACCTTAAAAATCTTATCACCTTCAAATCGCGTTCTTCTAATTCTTCTGAGGTAAATCCAAGTGAAACAGCACAGCACAAACACAGTCTTCCAAACTCGATGAAAAGCAGAGGAGTAAGTTACCGAAGTCTTTGTTTTGAGGTAATGAGGGCGTTTACAGGTCTGCGTTCCGCGTGGATCATTTGCATGTCAATCGCTCGTGCGCGTGTGGGCGTGGTCACATTAGAGTTAATGTGAAGTTCATTCTGAAACGCAACAGAAAGTGACCTGTAACTCAGTAAATGTTTGTCACACAGACTTAAGATTTATGTCTTTTCAAAGCTTGGAGTCTGTATTTATAAATTATGTAAATTATATCAAAATCAAATACTCTCTATTTAAGTAATCCGTATGAAAGCAACGACATGTACAGTTTCTCAAACGGGTCCTCATTACCTCTAATGTGACCACACACACGCGCACGAGCGTTTGACATGCAAATAGTCCACGCGAAGGAACGCAAGGCCTGTAAACGTCCCATCACCTCAAAACAAAGAATCAGAGACTTCAGTAACTTACTCCTCTGCTTTTCATAGAGTTTGGAAGACTGTGTTTGTGCTGTGCTGTTTAGCTTGGATTTACCTCAAAAGAATTAGAAGAACACAATTTGAAGATGAGAAGATTTTTAAGGTAAGATATTTCCACTCATAATAGTAAGCATGTTATTGTTGTATAAACTTTACATTGTAGCTACTAGTTAAACTGGTGCCAGACTAAAATGTACGTTATGAAATGAGATTGGAGTAAAATATGAAGCCTAATGTCGTACATGTATATCTATATGTAACCCTGTGAATACACATTTATTTTAATTTGTTGGATTTTAATTTGTATTTATTTTATGTATATTGTCATGTAAAGGTATTGTGATGTATTTCAAATAACCAATGAGTTGTTCCATTGAGTTTTGTTGTGTTCACTATCAGCCAAACAGAATGGGTAGGAGAGAAGCTGAACGTACAGAGATGAGCAGCACGCTGTTTGACGGCGTAAGACAGAAAACTTAAACACATGCTGTTAAAGTATATCTAGCGATAGTGTCTGTGTCCTTGATCACATTCAGATATATTAATATATATATATTGTGACAATGGGAACGTTTTCTCTGTGTTTAAAGACTAACAGTTATATGCGTTAAGTCTGCTCTGATCATCGTAGCAGCCGTCATTTTATGTTTCGCTGGAAAGGACTATAGTGTTTCTCTATTAATTCTCGGGATTCAAGGACCAAGAAGAGTCAAACAGCATCAGAGTATTTTCAGGCGGTTCTATGCCGAAAATAGACCTTACAACTTGTTAAAGGAGAGAGAATGCCAGCTTTCGTGCATCTGATTCGTCTGCCATTTTCTGGTGTGTGACGCATCACTTTTTTCAGCATTGGACTGTTTTCCTGTTCCTCTCGAGGAGACGAGGACACAAGCTTCACGTAACCACTTCTCTGTGCCAGATGGAGAGTTTTGCTGTAACAGAGTGGAGTAACTGAGTGAGTAACCAGTTTGACTGTGTACTTTGAAAACTGTGTCATCCGTTTGTGACTGACATTATATGCACCACCGAATTTGGGCCCCAACGAAATCCAAGCGCATGGTTTATGAACATGTAAGCATGTAAAGGGTGAATATGTGATTCAAGTTACAGTTTTGAATTCATACAGGTATACAACTGCAACTAATAACTGGTATTATCCACCTGAGACTGTTTTTTTTCCCTTGCTCTGTGTTCATTCTGTAATTTAAAAGTTTCATTTTATTTATTCTAAAAAGAAGGGGACATTTTATTTTATTGTTATGTTTAAGGTTTTTGTTTTAAAAAAAAGGTAAAATAAATAAGTCTCTATTTGTTACTACTTTTGTATTTGTTTCATTCTATATGTTCATCCAGTAATTTGATTACAGTATTGTTGTAGGAAGAAAACAGTCCATAACAAATAGTGAAGTAGCATTGTATTTAATCAAGGGTAATGTGTACACTAATTTGTGTATAGTTTATGCTACATTATTGGAGGCACGTGACACAAATTATAGTTTCTGTAGAAATACCAGAGAAAATCCAGCCAACTCACCATCAATTGCTGGAGCCCAGGTCTTGCTGATTTATGCACTTTTAACAGTAGTGTTACATACACACACACACACACACACACACACACACATATTTTATATATATATATATATATATATATATATAGACAGAAACATGTTGAAATGTGAACTAGACAGGTAGGCAACCTTTCAATGCTAAATTTCTATAAATGTACGACAAGGATGTTTTTCGATAATAAAACACGGCATGATAAAAGTAGGCTAGTATGAGTTTACTCTGATATGGTGAATATTATAATGTTTAGACACATGTTTACTGTTAAATACTGTATAACTGCCTCAACCACGTTAAGTTTAGGACTGCTATAAGTCTGATTTTTAGGAAGGGAACCACCAACTTACTTTTACATAGCACTAGACTAAACCAGGTATAAATTACATGAACGAGTCAGGCAGTAAAATGTGTTTTTGTCAGTTTATGTAAACCACCCAAAAATACAGTAGACCTGGGTGAATGTGGAAAACAAAACAAACAATGAGTATAGAAGAAAGAAAACAAACTGTTTTGATGTAAACAGGCTCAACAGCATGGGGTATGGATCTGGAGTCAGTGCAACCACATAGCATGAGTCCAAAGTTACGTGAAAGCCTTATCTGGTATAGTCCATGGATACCCAATATAGTCTGTTGAAGATGAAGATGGTGGTCTCGTTACAATCCTTGTGCATAAGATCCAAGCGATCCACAAGGTGAAGTAATGAAACAGTTTGTGAACGGAAATCCTCTTTTGATCTCCAATGAATGAACGGCAGTACTATAAAGGTTAGTGGCTACAAAGAGTCCTTCTACAACAACAACAAAAAGATACAAACTTGACATTAGCAGTGCATCCAGTTAGCAAACAATCGTAAAGAACACAGGAAAAGTATGTGCAATGGTTACAAACTAATACAGAAACCACACCCAAAAACTATGTAGAATAAATAAATCTTACTTTGATTGAGCTTGAAACCAAAGTTTCCCAATCAGGACTTAAAGTGGTTTGTGGTAACACAACAGGTAAGCCATGCTTCCTCTGCCCAACAAATCTGACTTGTTCTTCTTCTTCTTCTTCTTCTTCTTCTTTTATTGGCGGTTGGCATACCATTTTGGTGCATTACCGCCACCAACTGTTTGGGGTGTGGAGCTTCAATGCGGATTTCTACTAACATGTATTATAATAAAAAAAAAAATAAAAAAAAATAAATAAAATAAAATAATAATAATAATAATAGTAGATATATATTCTTGTTATTCTTAAATTCGATCAAATAGGTCTGTTTCTTTAAGATATCTCATGATAGCTGGCCATGCTGATGGTTTTGATGTAGAAAAGGAAAGTAAACCCTCTACTGATAAATGAGTGAAACCTAATTCTTTAACTTGTTCTAACAGTATGATTCGTTCTGTTCTGTATGCTTCACATTCTATTAATATATGCTCTACCGTTTCTCTCCTGTCACAATTAATGCATAGTCCTGTTGCGTGTTTCCCTAAACGATTGAGATTATGATTAAGACCTGTGTGTCCAATTCTTAGTCTTGTGATAACAGATTCCCCCCTTCGTGTCCAACCACCCTGCCTTCTTGTTTTCACTTGTTTCTGTATTTTATATAAAAAACGACCTTTTGTCTCATTTTCCCATTGTTCTTGCCATAACCTATTGATTCTTGTTTTAATGATACATTTAATTTCCATTTTACTTAATGGAACTGTCCATTGTATATCTGACTTGAGAGTCTTCTTAGCCAAACGATCAGCTTCTTCATTACCCTCTATTTCAACGTGAGATGGGACCCACATAAAACACACTGTAATATTAAGATTTTGTAATCTATATAAACTATGAAAGATTTCATAAATCAAGTCAGGCCTACAAACAGATTTGCAATTTGCAATACTTATTAATGATGCCATAGAGTCTGAACATATAATATATTGATTAGGCCCAACCTCCTCTATCCATGTGAGTGCTAGTAAAATAGCTAAAAGCTCCACAGTGTACACTGCTAAATGATCTGAAGTTCTTTTTAAAATTGATTTCTGAAAATGTGGTATATACACTGCTGCTCCTGTCTTTCCTGTACTTGGGTCTTTTGATCCGTCTGTAAATATTTGAATACTATCATTATAATTGATACCTAGATATTGTTTTACCAAATCATTTATCACACCATATTCCTTGTATTGTTTTAACATATTTGCGATTTCTAGATCCACAACTGGTAATGGAAATATCCAAGGAGGAATAACAGGTAACGCCACTGTACAACTGTAATTTAATTCAACAAGTCCCAATTTCTCAGCTTGACTGTTTCCCACCCATCCAAAACTGTTAAATTGCTTCCTTCCATGTTCCCAACATGCATTCAACACTGGTTTGGTTGGATGACCCTGCTTATGTCCCTGCAAATTTACCCAATATACCATGGCAAGCTGAAGACGTCTAAGGGATAAAGGCATCTCCCCTACCTCCACCTGGAGAGCTGGAATTGACGAAGTCTTGAATGCACCAATACATAGGCGGAGAGCTTGTGTTTGGACCAGTTCGAGCTTTTGTAAATGAGATTTTGCAGCTGAGCTAAATGCAATGCATGCATAATCAAATGTTGATCTAATTAAGGCAATATAAATATGTTTAAGAGAATTCATACTAGCACCCCAACCACTTCCTACCAGGCATCTCATAACATTAACTGCCTTTTTACATTTAGTAACATTTCTCTGTATATGATCTCCAAATGTCAGCTTATGATCATTCCTTACACCTAAAAACCTTATATTTTGTACCTGTTTAACTGATTGCCCATATAGGGTAACTTGTATTGCAGGAGTATTGCGTTTCTTAGAGAAACAAATAACCTGTGTTTTATCTACAGAAAACCGAAAACCCCACCTGTTTCCCCAGTTCGCAACATTACTGACTGCAGTCTGTAGCTTCTTTCCAACAAATGCTGCATTACGACCCCTTACCCATATTGCCCCATCATCTGCATATAGAGATCTTCCAATGCTAGCATCAACCTCTGAAAAAACCTCATTAATCATGATATTAAATAAAATAGGACTACATACACTGCCTTGTGGTACCCCATTTTCTATAGAGTAAACATTAGAGTAAGATACTCCAATTCTTACTTCTATAGTCCTGTCCTTCAGAAAATTCATGATCCAGTTGAACATTCTTCCACCAATTCCCATGGATTCCAATTTAATAAGAAGACCCTCTTTCCATAACATGTCATAGGCCTTCTCCACATCAAAGAAGACAGCAGCTACTATTTCCTTTTTAACCTGAGCCTTCCTAATTTCATCCTCCAAACATATCACTGGATCCATAGTTGTCCTCCCTCTACGGAAACCACTCTGTTGCGGTATTAACAAATTCCTACTCTCTAATATGTAAGTTAACCTGTCTGTGACCATACGTTCCATTATTTTACATAAATTAGATGTTAATGCGATAGGTCTATAACTAGTTGTTACACCTTTATCTTTTCCTGGTTTCCCAATTGGGATAACAACAGAATGTTTCCATGCTGAAGGCAATACCCCTAACTCCCATACCTTATTATATAACTTCAGGATCACCAACTGTGCTTGTTGGTTTAAGTTTTCAACCATTTTATAACATATTTCATCTTTACCAGGGGACGTTGCTTTGACTCCTACCAATGCTCTTTTCAGTTCAAATAAAGAAAAGAAAACATTCAATGTTCCATTAAAATCCTCCTTTTCCATTAGGATATTATAGTGTCCTCTCATTACTTCTTCTCTACCTTTCTTTGCATCAGGTGTCAGATTTGTAGAGCTATGCACTTTAACAAATGTCTCCGCCAGAGCCTCCGCTTTATCCCTATTTGTTATCAAAATTTTGTTATTATATTTAATAGCTGGCAATGAATACTCCCTCCTAATTCCTCCCATCCTTCTTATCATGCCCCACACTTGACTAATATGCGTTTCTCTTCCTATTTTATTGCAAAATTGCTTCCAGTAATCTCGTTTAGCTTTCCTAATTGTCCGTCTAACTTCTGCTTGTGCCTTTTTATATTCTATTAGGTCATTAAAAGAGAAGGATCCTTTAACTTTCCTAAAAGCTCTATTTCTTGTCTTAATTGCTTTATTACATTCATCCGACCACCAGGGGACTGTCTTATGTTGTTTTGATCCACTTCCTTTACCAATAACTTCTTTTGCAGTAGAATACATGATTTCTACAACGTTTGCATTAAAGTCATCTATACTATCATATCTATTTTGACTAATTTCTTCTAACCTCATACTACATGTCGTATTATAAAGTGCCCAGTTAGCATTTCTTAATTTCCATCTAGGGAAATCTATTTCCTCCAACTGAACTGGACCCACTCCTATTTCACAAATTATTGGGTAATGGTCACTACCTACTGTGTTATCGTGCATTACATCCCACTTACTAACTCTTGCTATTTGTTTAGATACCAGAGTAAGATCAATTGGAGATTCCAATCTTCTTGCTACATCTATTCTAGTAACTCTTCCATCATTCAAGCAAACTAGATCTTGATCTTCTATAAATTCTTCCACTACACTTCCGTTATAATCAGTGTGTGTACCACCCCAAAGTGTGCTATGCGCATTAAAGTCGCCACACCAAACTGTCTTATGCATTTCTCCACCAATTATCTTTTCAAGCACCCCTTTATTTAGCTTCCCACATGGATTATAATAATTCACTATCCATATGTTCATTTTTCCTATCCATACTTCAATTACAATTGCCTCAGAATCTTTACTTATATTTATAATCCTATATCCTATTCCCTGTTGAACAAACATAACTACACCACCTCCATTACTGCTTTCCCTATCCCTACGTATAGCCACATATCCATGTAGTATAAAATCTAATTGAGGCCTAAGCCATGTTTCTTGCACACAAATAACATTTGGTTTCTCACTCCTTTCTTCAATATACTTTTTAAATTCCTGTCCATTAGAGCAAAGACTCCGAGCATTCCATTGCAAAATTGCAAAAACCATTATGATTCTCCACATGTTGACTGAGTTTCCTGTGTCCCTGCTATGAGTGTTTCATTTATTGCATCTACTGTTAATTCCCCCAAATTAAGATATTTTTGTGCTGCCTTTATGATAATTTTAATCCTCTCTGTTCTGCTTTGTGTTTGAGCTGAGCAATTCACTACTTCTGCTAGAAATGCTACAAACACAACACTATCCACTCCAATATTTGATTTGATTGCTGTATGCCTATCATAATATCTTCTTGTATTGTTAGAACTCTGATCCTGCCTCTGTTCAAAACTCTGTTCCGGTCTCTGCTCAGAACTCCGCTCCGGTCTCTGTTCAAAACTCTGTTCCGGTCTCTGCTCAGAACTCCGCTCCGGTCTCTGTTCAAAACTCCGTTCCGGTCTCTGCTCAAAACTCCGCTCCGGTCTCTGTTCAGAACTCTGACCCTGTCTCCGTTCAGCCATTCTCACTATTGGTGATACTGTCACATTCCTTTTTGCATTAGTTACTTTAATGGCTTCAGCATATGTCATCTTTCCTTCAACTCGGATTCTCTGCACTTCCGCCGCTCGTTTATGCGCCTCACATCCTTTATACGCAGCACTATGTTCACCCCCACAATTGCAGCATTTGTTTTTTGTACCTTCGTTACATTTGCCATATTCATGATCCTCTCCTCCACATTTACCACATCGCTGTTTGCCTCTACACACCGCTGCTACATGACCAAATCGTTGGCATTTAAAACACCTTAGGGGAGGAGGAACATATGGTCGTACCTGAAAGCTCATGAACCCTACTTTAACTCTTGTTGGCAACACTTCTTCCTGAAATTGCAGTAAAATAGATAAGCTCTCATGTTTTGTTCCATTCTTGAAATACAGCAATCTCCTAGCCTTCACTACTTTAGCTCCGGATACATTTTCCAAGATTTCTTCAGTAGTTAAGTCAGTTGAAATTCCTGTAATAACTCCTTGTACTGTTTTCTTTTGCCCGAAAACAAAACATTTGATTTTCTTTCCTTCCAAACTAGTCATTTTAATCATGTCATCTCTCTGTTTGGCATCAGAACAAGTAATCAGCAAACTACCATCTCTAAGTGGCTTAATACTCACAGTACCTACGGTATCATGTAAAGCTTTCGTCAATTTCAATGGGTTAACTGAGCCGGGAGAATCAAACTGAAGTTTTACCTTAAACTCTTCCCCTCTAGTTTGAGATGTACTGACAACACTCTCCACATCCGAATCCCAACGATTATCATCATTAAGGTTTTCATCTTTCTTTTTCCTTTTGAAGTTTCGAACTATTGTATACCATTCTCCACTGTTAGTTTCTCCCGCGTCCTCTTCTCCCATCTCCATCTCACTTCCTACTCCTACGTCACTTCCTGCCATCTCCGCTCCACACCCCCCGACGAATACGATTGCTTTGAACCACTGTTGATCTCACAATCCACTTCAAGAGAGTAGCTAGACTGAATTCCAATCTGACTTGTTCTACTACCCATCTGGTTATATACCATCCACTAAAGCACCCTATCGCCTCTGGTGGAGTGTAGTAGTAGTACACAGGCCTGAGCCTGTTACAACTGTGTGGATATCTGCTCAAACATAGATATGTATAATATAGTAACAATAATGTGTAACCGCACTGGGTAGTACATTAGCATTAGCTCAAATGTGACCCTGGACCACAAAACCAGTCTTATGGGTAATTTTATTAAAATTGAGATTTATACATAATCTGAAAGCTAAATACATAATCTTTCCATTGATGTATGGTTTGTTAGGATAGGACAATATTTGGCTGAGATACAACTATTTGAAAATCTGGAATCTGAGGGTGCAGAAAAATCGAAACATTGAGAAAATCTCCTTTAAAGTTCTCCATTTCTATTGGCGATTGTACTGCATCCACTCACAAAAATCATTTTTTTATATATTTAACGTGGGAAATTTACAAAATATCTTCTTGGAACATGATCTTTACTTAATATCCTAATGATTTTTGGCATAAAAGAAAAATCTATAATTTTGATCCATACAATGTTTTGTTGGCTATTGCCACAAATATACCCGTGCAACTTAAGACTGGTTTTGTGATCCAGGGTCACAAATGATCTATAGGGGATTTTAATAATTAATCATGAATATGACTAATATATTGCATATTACAGTTACATCAAATTATCGAAGCTGAAAATAGATCGATCGTATATGAATGACTACCACAACGGGTTATGGTCCGTCATTAATACACTGCTCAAAAAAATAAAGGGAACACTTTTTAATCAGAGAATAGCATCAAGTCAGTTAAACTCCTGGGATATTGATCTGGTCAGTTAAGTAACAGAGGGGGTTTGTAATCAGTTTCAGCTGCTTTAGTGTTAATGAAATTAACAGCAGGTGCACTAGATGGGCAACAGTAAGACAACCCCCAAAACAGGAATGGTTTTAAGGGTGGAGGTCACTGACATTTTTTCCCTACTCATCTGTTCGGACTGTTTTTCACCAGTTTTGCATTTGGCTAGGGTCAGTGTCACTACTGGTAGCATGAGGCGATACCTGGACCCTACAGAGGTTGCGCAGGCAGTCCAGCTCCTTCAGGATGGCTCATCAATACGTGCCATTGTCAGAAGGTTTGCTGTGTCTCCCAGCACAGTCTCAAGAGCATGGAGGAGATTCCAGGAAGACAGACAGCTACTCTAGGAGAGCTGGACAGGGCCGTAGAAGGTCCTTAACCCATCAGCAGGACCGGTATCTGCTCCTTTATGCGAGGAGGAACATGATGAGCACTGCCAGAGCCCTACAAAATGACCTCCAGCAGGCCACTGGTGTGGCCTTTTTTTCTTTTCTTTGTCTTGCCAGGAGAACTTATTTGCATAGTTTATGATGGTATAAAATTTAATCATTTCTACCCAGAAAGATTGTACACACAGAACAATACATTTTACTGTAATCTCCTATGTATGAGTGGTTCAGTCAAAGCAAGACGGTTAAACAGATACCAAGAATGAAATATAAAACAGTTAAGGATGCCAAGTTACAATCAAATGCACGATTACAGGCATTTTACGTTTGATTAACACACGATAAAATTGCAGATACACAAATTTGATATGGGAAAATCAAATCATTGTTTATACATTTTTTAAGTGGTGATACATATAGAAAATGTAGGATTAACACTTTATTCCTACTCCTCTCCTAGAATCTCATCTTGCTTGACATTCCGTTAGGGCAATAAAAACAAAGTGGGCGGAAGGCAATTGCCAGAGAATGTTGGTGACATTCTTAAACTAAAACACTTTTGATTCAAGATTACACATTAGAAAACTACACCTCTATTATAAAGCAAAAACTAATCACACATGTATAATGGAATTGTACATATATTAAAAGGATATTTCTATCCTAAGTTGCACTATCTTCTATCCTGTGTAACACTTCCAAGTTACAAATCAGAAAATCATAACCATCACATAACAGGGCTAACCAGTTATGCAACGCACAAACCTATCAAATACATCTTAGTAATGACTTACATGATGAGTGTAAAGAAACGTTTGTGTGTAGGGAATGTCTATAGAAAGTTTTGTTATCTCTCCGGCTGAGAGATAGGGAGTTTGAAATTCTTTTAAGCTTTGCAAAGCTAGGAGATGGTGTCGTGTTGTTCTGGTAATACTCCAGGGTGCCATAAAGTGTCGCGAAAGACCATTTGTTGCAGACTAGCTGGAGCCGGCGTATGATTTGTATTTGGGAGTCAGGAGGTTAAAAGCTTTAGTAAGCTTTGCAGAGAATGTGTTTGGAAGAGATGTGCTTAGAAAACACAGAGAGTCCGAATTTGTTCGATCAGACCAAACGAACGAATGATTCAATAGCCCAGTCGTTACAAATGTTTCATAGTTTGGAGCGGCTAGATCGCTTCAGTAAATGTTCTCTGCACGTGCTGTGCGTTTGAAAAGCAAAACGCGGAAAACATTAAGCTTCATGTTTTTACTCCAATCTCATTTCATAACGTCATAACGAATGGAAACATTTGAAGTAACATATGATAATCAAATGATTTTTCTCTAGTGTAGTTGTCACGTTCACCGTCTATCTCTGCACTACATTCCCCAGAATCCTCTTTGGCGCACCTGCAATTACTCTCCCCTGAGCATAATCACCTGCACCTGTTCACAATCAGCAGCCTCATCAGCAAGCTCTATAAAATACTCACCACAGCCTCAGTTCAAGGTCAAGCCTCTAACAGGAATAGACCATTGTCTCCTGAACCTCTGATGCTTCCAAGATGTAACGTATACTCACCTGTGAAACACTATCCTCTGTTTCATTGTTCTGCTGTCTCCAGGAATCCTGTTTGCGTTCCTATTTCCTGTGATCCGTTGTTCTCCCGAGCTTCCAGTGTTTCCTCCGAGCTTGCTTACTATTGACTGCATCTGAAGGAGAAAAGACAAGTATTTATGAACTGTGACTGTTTGGTATCTACAAACCTGAAGTGAACATGCTTACCTGCTGTCTGCCCTGCACCGAGTGATCTTCACTGCATTTGAACTCAGTGAATACTCACCTTGCACTATTGTCAACTTGAATAAAGCTGTGTTTGGATTCACTTACCTCTGTCTCAGTGCCTGTATCCTGACAGAAGGCTTGACCATATACCGCTATGGATCCTACACAGCCCGCAGACAGCGCTTCCGCGAACCCCAAGGAATCCACTATGTTCGACCAGAATGGTAGTACTCTGGAGGAATTTGCTGAAGTTTTCCTGCACCTTTACCAGGATGGGAGCTGGGATGAGGACTTCCTTCAACAGCAGTTCTGGAGCAGGTTAGACGATCCACTCGCCCAGATACTGTTGTTAGATGATCTCAACCTACCTCTCGTCAAATTCATTGACCGCACGCTGTGGGTGTGTGGTTCCTCACTCACTGTGGGAGACATCCATCCAGATCTTCGCGTCCAGCCAGATCTTCGTGTCCAGCCTGATCTTCGCACCCAGCCTGATCCTCACCTCATCAGCCCAGTCAAACTCACTGAGCAGGAACTCTGTGTTCGTCCCGGACCAGACGGGGGGATTGTCTGGCCCAGAGCCCGAAAACTGGTTTCCAATAGTGCCGACCTGACGTCTAAGTTATTTGACTCCGCTTTGATGTCCGTCTGGGGAGCTCGCAGGTCTGCTCCACGCTCCACCAAACCCACCGAACCAATTGTCTGCCCAGTCAAGCCAGAGCTTCACGTCAATCCTGCCGACCCAGAGCCATCATTCGCTGCAGCGCCCCCCTCGCTCTCGTAAACGGAGGAGGAAGAAGACTTCCTGCATTCCCCAAATTCTGGAGGCCACCCCTGAGCTGTCTGCTCTTCATGTCTGTCCAGTTGAGGTTGAAGAAACTACCCTTTCCCTGTATGTTGCTGCTATTATGTGTGTCTGGGCCGCACATGCCTCCCTGTCGGCTACCTCAGCTCCATCCTCTCCTGAGCCACATGTTTCCACCCTCAGTCCTGCCGAGCCTTCACTTCACGCCAGTCCAGCCGAGCCTGAGACTGAGAACGTCATGCCCGCCGAGCCTGAGACTGAGAGCGTCATGCCCGCCGAGACTGAGACTGAGAGCGTCATGCCCGCCGAGCCAGAGCCAGTCGTCGGCCCAGATGAGCCAGAACCAGTTCCGAGTCCAGTTCCGACTAAAGAAGTCGCCTGCCCTGTCGAGCAAGAGCCAGAGCCAGTCTTTGAGCAAGAGCCAGAGCCAGTCTTTGAGCAAGAGCCAGAGCCAGTCTTTGAGCAAGAGCCAGAGCCAGTCTTCGAGCAAGAGCCAGAGCCAGTCTTCGAACAAGAGCCAGAGCCAGTCTTCCCAAGGGCGTTTTCCCTGCTGGTCCCGTCCAGCCCCGAGTTTCCTGATATGCTGGTCCCGTCCAGCCCTGAGTTTCCTGATATGCTGGTCCCGTCCAGCCCCGAGTTTCCTGATATGCTGGTCCCATCCAGCCCTGAGTTTTCCAATCCGCTGGTCCTGCCCAGCCCAGAGCCCGTTGATCCTGCACCAGAGCCCGTTGATCCTGCACCAGAGCCCGTTGATCCTGCTCCAGAGCCCGCTGATCCTGCGCCAGTCCTGTCCAGCCCAGAGTTTCCTTCGCCGCTGGTCCCGCTTAGCTCAAAGCCCTCTTCACCGCTGGTCCTTCCCAGCCTAAAACCCTCTTCACCGCTGGTCCTACCCAGCCCAAGACCCTCTTTGCTGCCGGACCCCCCCCCCCCCCTTTCCTTTCAATTTCCCCATTAAAATTTTGGGGGGCGCAGTATACCTGCTAGGGGGACCACGGAGGTCTCTCCGACGAGGTTCCCAGTGCCACCATGGCCGCCCGAAGGGTCGTCTCCGCCATGGCCGCCCGAAGGGTCGTCTCCGCCATGGCCGCCCGAAGGGTCGGTTCTGCCATGGCCCCCTGACCAGCCTGCTCCGCCTGGACCGTCCTGGAGTCCAGGATGCACACCCTCCCACCCCATTTGTTGGTATATTTGTACGGCGCTGGTCGCGCCTAGCGGGAGGGGGGGGGTTATGTCACGTTCACCGTCTATCTCTGCACTACATTCCCCTGAATCCTCTTTGGCGCACCTGCAATTACTCTCCCCTGAGTATAATCACCTGCACCTGTTCACAATCAGCAGCCTCATCAGCAAGCTCTATAAAATGCTCACCACACCCGCAGTTCAAGTTCAAGCCTCCAACAGGAATAGACCACTGAATACTCACCTTGCACTATTGTCAACTTGAATAAAGCTGTGTTTGGATTCACTTACCTCTGTCTCCGTGCCTGTATCCTGACAGTAGTGTTAATGAAGTGTTCCTTTTTAACGATTTATAAGCCGCCTGCTATAGGCTATTGTTATTATAATTGTATGCAGCACTGCATAAAAGCACTGAACCTGGTGTTCGTTTTTATATATATATATATATATATATATATATATATATATATATATATATTATTACAAATTTTAAATCAATATATTGTTTTATCTGAATGAGTAGGCAGGATGATTTTCACATAGTTTTGGAGCAAATATTCTAGGCTACGTTATACAATTTTCGAAAGTCTTGTGAAGAAATAATCAGTATGGGTTTCATGACCTTCTTTCAGTGACTTTTTTTTTTTTTCACAAACCATGCATAAATGTCATTATCTCAAAACTACAAACTTTTACATGCATGCTGCTGACATATTATTGTAGCAGAGTTTGTGCTGAATACAGTGCAATCAAACATGAAAATAGCACAGAAAAAAGCACAAATGTCAGCGCATGTCAGAACACCTCCACACCTCCATCAGAATGGTTAATTGACGTACTCTTACTTCACAGCTGGTCAAACAAAGATGTTCCCTTTCGAGGGAACTTGCGCTGTGTCGAAGATGACACTTTGGGGAATGCCTTCAGAGTGATAGCTTCTGAAGCATGTGTGAAACTAGTCCAATCTCGAATGGTGTTACGTCATGACGTCACATGTGACGGCGTACACGGAAGCTACAAAGGGACGCCGGCACACAATAGTGCCAGCTTCTGTTCTTCTGTCAGTCTTATTTGGTGTTGGTTGTCCTACTGTGAAAAGCATTCTCACTTCTTTATCCAAAACAAATGGTGAGTGACAGGCAACACAGGCAGTGTGCGTCTCCCTGTCCTTGGTACATCACGGATGGGGACACATCCTCACTCTGTGTTATGTGCCTCGGAGTGGAACATGAACGGGCAGCGCTCGAGGGTGCTGTCTGTGCAAATTGTGAGCTGCTGCCACTCAGAACGCTTCTTCCACCCAGGATGAGAACCCGATGCTTGAACAATCTGTCTCTGAGGAGTTAGACGTTTTGAGCATCGAGGCAGGAGAATTAGAGGACTCACCACCTCATTCCCCTGCTTTTGAGGAGCTGCTGGAGGTTGTGACCAGAGCAGTGGCCAAACTAAACAGAACGGAAGGAGTGGGGCTATGGTTTGGGTTATGGGGTGATGCCGCGGGTTAAAGAGACATTAGCATAATGTCTCTCACCCGGCACTGCGGCATCCCTCAAGACTGCCGACCAAACCCTGTCTGCGTTGATGGGCAAGGCATATATGGCGGTGGGTCGGGCTGGTGCATGCCTGCAAACTATTGGCATCATTCAGGCATACTAGGCCGACATATTAAAAGATCTTGACAATACCAGGGAGGTCGTGCTTGAAGACATTAAAGAGCTGCATCAAGCTGCAGACTTGTCTCTTCTGGCCACTCAGGAGACGGCCCGTGCCATCAGCCACTTCATGGCAGCATTAGTGGCTATGGAGAGGCACTTGTGGCTGAACTTGTCGGGCATGGGTGTGAAGGCACAACAAACGTCCGTCCGTCCAAATGTGAATGTCTGTGATTGCTGATGTTGCATTATCCTAACACTTCTCCACATGTGTTTTTTGACCTACCTGAGCTACTGTTCAAACCGCAAAAAACTGTGAAGACTACTAATTTTAATAGGCTATCATTTTCAGGGTAAGAATAAAATGCTTGTCTAGATTTTGCTGCTCACTTATGTGGGTTTATTATCAACAGCCACTATTAACTTGTGAAGTTTACTTAAATAGGCTTTTTATAATACATTTAAATGATATCAAATAATAACTTCAGACATATACGTCATACTTGATGCACGCAAGCACAGACAGCACATGACCTTCTAATACATGCAGAAACATGTATTATTCTTTATTTATAACATGAGGCTACATACAGGATCTGCAAAAAGTCAGTCCCTTCGACTGGCCTCAGGTAAAGTGAGGCACCGTCAATTTAACAGGAAAGCTTAGAAGGGAGAGAGAGCAAGTAAGAGTAAGATAAATTGATGAGAAGCACATGGGCCACATGCTCATATGTTACCCACTGCGTGAAGCTGAGACACATGGGACCTCTTTATGACCCATTACTGTAATTTGTTCCGCCCCGCCAGCATTTAATCCGTCTTAAAGAGGGCTGCTGTTGCCTGGCAACAGCCATTGCCATGGTCACACTTGCATTCATATCCCATCAGACTGCTGAAGTGGATGAAATGTGTGCAGACGTGTCGGAGGATGACACCTGTGACTGAACGCTCTGTCAGGGACAAAACAGGAGTCATTAGCCAGCATGTCATGAGCGAACACTGCTTCAAAAAGACAAAGAATGGATATTTTAAAAGTGCCATCAGCTCAATATTAGACTTATCTTTCAACATTCATTCCAGGGAAGTAAGGCTGGGCAAAATTTAGATTTTATTTAATTTTTAGTTCACAAGTGTGAATTTTAATCGAATTAGCCGTGCATGTGGCTAATTCGATTAAAATTCACACTTGTGAACTAAAAATTAAATAAAATCAAAATTTTGGATGAAAACTAAGGATGCTGAACTATAATTTGAATCTAAGGGGCTGGTAAAATTTCAAAACAGGATTATTAAAATAATATATTACTTCTGGAAATACACCTCGCATTTTGTGTATGATAACATATTTATGAATAATTTATGCAACAAAAAAATAAATAAATATATTATTAAAATATGTAATAAATTAACTGAGTACATTAAAGATATAAAAAAAATAAAGTAAGAATGAAATGTCTTATCAAAAAGATGGGAAAAAATCAATCATAATCAAGTGTTTAATGAATTTTCAGTCTGTTCAAAATGATTCAAAACTAGTCCTAAAATTCCTTCGGTTCTAAACCATAAAAATGAAAATTAAATTGTATGCAGCCAAGACATGGATCGTTGCCTTGAAGGAAAGTGTTCGAGTGGCAACAACCCCTGTGGTGTAGCCAGACAGCTCAGCTTTTGTGGAAGGGCTTGCATTTTCCCAAAGATTTTGCAGATCCCCTAATTTGGGAAAACGTTCCGTTCTCATAAACACAACTGTGACCATCAAAGCCTTTCTCCTTCAGAAACTCCAGAAATCACAGCCATTTGCTCAAGGCATTTCATAACTTGCTATTTTGACATAAAACCGAGATGAATAGGAAGAATCAAACTCCACTGGCAGAGATTAATGCAGAAATAGAACCTTAATTTTCCCAACTTAAGATACATGACATGCTTTTAGAATATATTTAACCTTTATAAATATTTAATATTTTTTAATTAGCTATTTAATACTGTGGCGAGGGGGGTTGAGTAAAGCGGAGTCTGCACTTGGAGAGAAGTGGGTCATGTGCATTATGAATAACACCTGTCTCTAATTTCAGTAACTGGCAGAGAGACAGGATATAAGCGGCCCACAGACCTGGGAAGAGGAAGAGACCCATATTGGATTGTCAGAGAAAGACTGTTTGTTTTGTGAATGCACAATGTTTATTTGTTCTGAAAGAGATAGAGAGAATAAAAATAATGATCTAACTCGCTGACCTGACTTCTCTGTCTTTTTAACTGTGAACCTGTTTAACTTGGAGCCTAAAACCTGTGACGAAGAAGTTGGCACACCGCCATGCTGCCAGCACAAAAACTGCCACATGCGGAGCTGGTCAAATCGCTCACCGGTCTACACCAAATGCAATATTAAGCCCTTAAGGGACCTCAGACTGGAACAGGAGGATCGCTTCCATCTGTTGGTCTAGGCACAGGAGAAGGACCGCCGGGTCATCCGGAGCTTACCCCCACCATCCTTGCACCCCACCTGGATGCAACCTCCACCATCTCCCATGTGCCTCTAGTTAAAATGGGTCCGCAAGACAACCCGGAGTCATTCTTGGACCTGTTTGAGAAAACGGCAGAGGCATGTGGGTGGACCCATATCCACTGTCTGGTGCTGTCTGGGAAGCACAGGAAGCAGGACAACAGTTGCCTGTGGAGAACCTTCTGGCATGCTATGACCTCAAGCAGGCCATCCTCAAATGGGTCGACCGCTCCAACAAACAACACCGGCAACGCTTCCGGTCAGGGGAGCTGGGGTACAGCAGATGGACTTTTGTGATGTCCCAACAGCTCCAGCTACAAGTGGCTGATGACCCAGACCCACGGCGTCGAGGAAGTGATCACTCGACTGCAGGGTAGGACTACCAAGTGGCTCCAGCACTACCGCCCAATCTCGCTGAACCTGGCCATCCAGCTGGTGGAGGATCACCCGATGGCGTGCCCTTCTCCCTCAACTTTTTTTCTCTCTCCTCCTATCCTCATTCTCAGGTAGCGGAGCAACGCACCCCTCCAATTCATCAAAGCCTGATGCGACAAGGGACATTGGATTTGAGCCCCAAGGTTGATGGCACGCAGCAGACCCTATCATTTACCTGAACACAAGAAAAAAAAAGTGGTACAGAATGAGTTAAAAGCAATACTTGGGTTGGGCCTAATAGAAGAATCTTACAGCAATTGGGTGAGCCTGATAGGTTTGGTTCCCGGACAGCTCAGTCCGTTTCTGTTTACGTTTTCATATATTCATTTTAATAAATAGAGCTGTTAAAATGTGTCATATGTGACACACCCTTATTGCCATTATCTAAAGGAGGGGTGGGGAATGTTGGTCTAGGAGGGCCAGTGTCCTGCAGTTTAGCTCCAACCCGGAAAAAAGCTTGTTCAGGTGTGTTTGATTAGGGTTGGAACTAAACTCGGCAGGACCAACGTTCCACACCCCTAATCTAAGGAAAACACAGCCTTAACAATGGCGTTCGGATTATGCCAATTTGTTACCCTTCCGTTCAGGTTGTTTGGGGTTCCTTCTACCTTCCAGCGTCTCATGGACAAAATCCTCCCACCACATTCTGCATATGCCACTGTATATCTGGATGATATCATTATCTATAGTAATGATTAGCAGCTGCATCTGGAACATCTACGCGCTGTCCTGCAATCGATGAGGGTGGCTGGACTCACTGCGAACCCGAGGAAGTGTGTAATTGGACATGTGGAGGTTCCACTTCGGCTTCCACTTGGGACATGGGCAGGTGCGTCCCCAAATTGATAAGACTGCCATGATTGCAGCCTGCCCAAGTCCTAAGACCAAAGAGGATGTGAGACAGTTCCTGGAGCTAGCGGGATATTATAAAGGTTTCTTCTGAGCTCACCAGCCCACTGACTGATCTCACAAAAAAGGATCAATATTGCCACGGATCCTGTCCAGAGGTCAAAGCTGTGCCAACAGGCTCTAACCAAAGCGAAGGCTGCTCTGTGTGGTGGGCCATTCTTGCAATACCATAACTTTGATCTCCCCTTTTTATTGCAGAGAGACATTTCAGACAGACATGGGTGCGGTCCTGTTCAAGGTGGTCAGAGAAGAGGAACAGCCCGAGCTGTATTCGAGTTGGAAATTCTCCAATAGAGAGACTTGATACAGCGTCATTGCAAAGGAAGTTTAGCCATCCGATGGGCCCTTCTTTATTACCTCCTGGGACAGGAGTTCACGCTCTCTTCGGACAAAGCAACCAAGTACAAATACATTTAATTATTTATAAGTGGTGTCAGGAAAACGTGACTAATACCGATTTTATTGACTATTTTACTATTTATTGTTTTCTTAAAAAATCTTGAGTTGTATCTTTTTTATCAGAAAATAATTACACAGACACAAAAACAACATTTTAAAAAAGCCTTTGAATTGAGACAGCCTTCGTTGTGCCGCTGTGATGCAATCGGCCTTCGAAGGATGCAGCCTCTGAATTAAGACGCAGTTTTTGAAATGTATTGTGCAGGAGTGGCATAGGTTAGTTGTCACAACGGGCGAGAAAGGTTGACATGGAGCATGCTATGTCTAAAGACCTCCAGGGAATCACCAGTAAAAAAAAAAAAAAAACTGACCAGAGGAGAGTCTGCTGGCAAAAAGAAAACGCAACAGAGCTGGTAATAAAGCGATAATCTAAAGTGAGAACACTGGCTTGAGAACTGAGAGATTGAAAATGTTGGTAACACTTTACAATTACAATAACTAACGTTAACAAAGATTAGCAAGTATAGTAAGAAATGTATTGCTCATATTTAGTTCATGTTAGTTAATACATTAACTAATGTTAACTAATGAACCTTATTGTAAAGTGTTACCAAAACATTGAGAAAGTGACACAAAGATAGCGTTTTTTTATTACTCAACAGGTGAGTAAGGTATTTTATCGAACAGATAAATTGCCATACAGTTTATAGCTCTCTAACAGAGTTAATTGAAAAGCATTATCTCCTGTGAAGGGTAGATTTATTATGGGTTGTTGAAGTACTGTGTCTATTAATGCATAAAGCTGCAGTAATGTTTTCAGCTAATCAGCTTGCGATACTATCCACATAAACTGGTTATATCTCTTAAGTCTATAGTGAATGTTTTATGAGCAGTAGGATAATGTCTCTCTCTTTTTTAGTTATGACAAAGAACCATATTCATCCACATAGTCAAGCAGAGCCTAAGCACTACCAAAACAGTGTTCTTTCGCAAAATGCATGCAGTTTTCAAAAGTTACATAGTGTTTGTTTGTGGCCTTTTTTTGAATATTTTTTTTAAATTTTAATTTTAAGTTTTTTCATTAGTCAAGTTTTAGACTGCAGAGAATGAAAGAGAGTTATATAAAGTTTTCTGAGAGTCTCTGGCAGAGATCACACAGATGCTGAACCTTTGCCACTTACACAATGAAATATGAGCCCACTTTATCTTTCACGTTGGTCTGTGAGTCCATGGTCTGTCTGTCATTGCTGGTTTTGGCAGGCATTTTCCTCCAACAGGCTGAATATCAAACGAATCACACTGGCCGACCAGCGTAACCCACAAAGACATACTCAGTGTCTTGGTCTCCTCTTTACAATTCTAGCAGTACAAAAACCCATCTGAAAGATATTAACAGAGGGGAAACATGGTTTTGATTTCCTAAATTAATGTATTCCAAATGAGCATGTCACTTTACATTTTAACAAAATATTGAAATTATCCCAATCAAAACAACAGGGGCAAAACCAAAATAGCACACAAAATAACTGGTGCTGATAAGCTTTAAATGAAAGCTGGCCTACAGCTGCCAAGAACACTAAAAGCAATTAAGTGAAAATGTATTATAGTTTAAATTTATTTCAAATGCAATTAGCTGAACTTAAGAGCTCTTTTTTGACCCACTTATTAGGACTTAAATACAATTTTCATGCTTCTATTTTATTTTAAATAAGATTAAAGTGTAATACTGAATAATACTGCATATATGGTAAACTAAAATGTTTTAATGTCATTTCCATTGAAACTTGATTGTGATGTATCTAAGTATGTATTTGTACACACACATTACATATCAAATTGTAGGAAAACACAGAGAGTACACCCAAATATAAAAAACTAGACTTGGATAAGTGTTTGAAACCAACATGCCTGTCCACATCCCACGATCCCAATCACAGCTCTGGGACAATAGTGTATCATAATCACTAGGCACTGTCTGCTTCCAAAGCAGTGAAATAAATAATCTCAATAAAGCTGATGTAATGAACTGGGTAATCACAAATAAATCAAAGATCACCACTGGTGGCGAAAGTTACTTTTAAAAGTAATGCATTACAATATTCCATTACTCCCCAAAAATGTAACTAAGTAATGCAATACTTAGTTACTTTTTATGGAAAGTAATGTGTTGTGTTACTTTTGTGTTACTTTTCCTCATCTAAGCTGTGCTTGCTTGTTTGTTTTTTATAAACAAAAAAGTTATATTTTTGGCAAATGTAAAGGCCCTTTCACACCAAAAGTGAAATGAATAAGCCTCAGGCTGAGGGAAATGCAAATTTACACCTGTACATTAGAGGATGCAGCTCAAACAAACCTTTCAGCTGTGCTTACATTCTGGATTGCAGAAGAATAGGAAGCAAGATAATACAGTTCAACACTCTTACTTCAGCAATTAATAAAAAAAGAAACACAAATGTGATTTTTTCTAAAGTAATTTTTGCTTATGTTACCGGCCTCAGACCTTAGGGGATATCTGGGCTGGCAGCAAAGGACACACAGGCAGTGTGAAGCACTGTGTGTATACCTATAGAAACACTGCGAAACAATAAAAGAGACAGACAAAATAAGTGTTGTTCCCTTGGCGCGTCAGTTTACTTCTGAGATCATAAAACTTTTTAGTAACTGTAAGCATTACGTACAAAAATAACTTCATCTGTACATTAACTGACATGTGCTATGAATCATACATACACACCTGTGTCCCATAGCCTGTGTAAAGGCAATATATGAGTTACATATTGTATATAAAGAATAGTGTGTACAGAATAAAGCAATAAAGATTCACATAAATGTCACTCTTTACTCGTATAACTAAAAGATGCCCAAACACAAATGAGCTGCTCAAACACACATAAGAGAAATACATAAACTACTGATGCTTTTAGAACCTTAATGTTAGTTTACATACACCGTTTCACCATTATTGCATCGTGTCACACAAGCGTGTGTTTGCAAAGCACTCAAAATGGCGATTGAATGGTTAATGCAACAGATATACATAACTCCTCTAAAACACAGAAATAACAAGCAACTTCGCATTGCCAATTTGTTCAAACATTATAATAATGCTGTATAACTTTTAATATTTTGAATGCATTTAATAAACAATTAATCGCTTGCATTCATGACCCTCGGGTTAATTAAATTCGTACAGACACATTAGAACATGGAAAAATCACAAAACTCTTCACATTTATTTTCTTTAACCTTCCCATTATCATGTGAACAGTCAGAAGAATGTTTAAAGTGTATCTTATTTTACCTGCGAAACAATAAAAGAGACGGACAAAATGAGTGTCGTTCCCTTGGCGCGTCAGTTTACTTCTGAGATCGCACCCGGGAGAAAGCTAGGCTGCGTTCGAAGCCGCATACTCACTGATTAGGTACGTAATTTCAATAAGTACTTACTTAACGAGCGCTAAAAGAGTATAGGTACTTTATAGCCAGATCTCGTTCAGTATGAATGCGAGCCATACATCATCCGCCATGTTGACGTTTTAATGTGACCTACGACAAGCGCAACAACTTAAAAGATATGAGCGACAGGTTTAATTCATCTATCTGTAAATATCTTGATATTGACGAAACTTACGCATTTTGTGTCTTGTTGAAGAAACAACTGCCTATTATTTTGTGAATAGATTTAGGGTTGATTTCTTATATTTTAAACCCTACTAATATGAGCCAGTTTTATCCCTAACGATATAATTTTTATTACGAAAACCCGAAATCGTCATCTCTTGAATATTTTGTTAATTTCTTTATTTTATCGAAATTTTTCACCCACAAGCAAAAGTGGCTTAAATCTCCTTAATGTTTCCCTCTTTTTCTTGTTGAATTTACCTCTCGTTCTCTTACGAGAGTACTCTCGTGTTGCGTAAGTTTAGCTTATGCTACGGGAAAACTCCTTTTCTCGAGAATACTGAAGAAAGAAAATTATCCTTAATTTTCCAAAATGTAAAACGCATTTGCTGCAGCAGGCAGACATAGGTGAGACAGCTCGCGCGCCCATTGGATGCTCTGCAGCAACTGCTGCAACCTATCAGTGCGTCTTGGCATGACTCCAGCGCCAATGGGAAGCCTTCCCGTGCCACATCATGACCCGCCAAAATGGGTGTGGCCTAAGCCTATAAATACCCATCGCCCAGGTTGCACAATGATTTTGTCTCCTTCAGCGAGTGACTTTACTTCGCTGGATCTCTGAGAGAAGAAGCTGCGTCGTAGAAAGGCACTTTCAGCTGGACGAGCTCGAGTTTTGAGGACACCGGCTGGATTTTCGCCACCTTCACTCGCCGTACCTACTGCGCTATACGGCGCTTATATCCTTTACTGCTCCGTGTGTGTTCACCGCTGCGACACACACGTTTTTCCTCTCTGAAAGAGCAAAGGCATTTCTAAATGCCACCTATGTTCTGCGGCTCGTGCAGAGCCGTTCTCAGCGACGGGGACCGCCACGTGATGTGCGCTTCCTGCCTCGGAAAGGAACACGTGGACCACACGCTCGCTGATGGAGGCTGCCAGGAATGCGAGTCATTGCCTCTTTCGACCCTGTGGGCTCGACAGGCTTTGTTCGCCATCAAGTCCGCTTCTCCCATGCCTTTGGTTGGGCTGCGCTGTAAGAAGCGGCGCTCTCAAAGGCCACCAGAACCTTTGGTGAAGGAGAACTTGCAGGCGGCGTCCCCGCGAGCCTCCTTCTCGGAGTCCCCCGTCTCCTTCCTTGACGGTCAGCGCCCCGCGGCGGTCAAGGTGATGGAGCGGGATGTCGTGGAGGACGACAGCTGCTCTCTCCTGGTGTCCGGGAGCGAGGAATGGTCGGGCTCTATCCCTGACCCTGCCCCGTCAACACAGGAGTCCAGCGTGAGGGCTTCCGTCATCGCTGAGCTTCTCCGCCTTCTCACAAAGGCCGTCGAGGACCTCAGCCTTGAATGGACCACGCCCCAGGAGCCCGCGCCCAACAGATTGGATGGCTGCTTCCTGACAGGACGCCGCTCTGCACCTGTTTCGAGGCCCGCTCCCTTCCTCCCCGAGCTGCACGATGAGTTCTCCAGGTCGTGGGGAGCCCTGTACTCGGCCAGGCTTAGGTCCTCTGTCTCTTCGGCGCTCTCCGTGATCGATGGCGCGAAAGACAGGGGATATCTCTCTGTTCCTCCGGTAGAGGAAGCAGTAGCAACGCACTTGTGTCCGCCCTCTGCTGGATGGCGGGCCAAGTCGACTCTATCTACTAAAGCCTGTCGGACCACTTCAGCCTTGATCGGCCGTGCCTCGCACAGCGAGCCCTCACA
Organism: Scardinius erythrophthalmus; assembly: GCF_964197995.2. Taxonomy (NCBI): domain Eukaryota; kingdom Metazoa; phylum Chordata; class Actinopteri; order Cypriniformes; family Leuciscidae; genus Scardinius; species Scardinius erythrophthalmus. The sequence goes on along the minus strand of NC_138230.1, from coordinate 27,492,236 downwards.
GCTGTGTCTGTAATACAACATCTTCCCGTCTTTATGACCAGGGTGCCAGTTACAGAGCCACCGCACGAAGTACTGTCTGCCCCATTCGAAATAAACATGGTGAATAAACGATGTCATCATGGCTGGGTCTCCGGGTCCCCGAACATGAGCGACCGGAGCCCAGATTTCATTCTACCCCTGTCAATTCACACAAAAGCATGGGAATTGATCCCAGGGGTTTCAAATTGGGTGCTAAAGATAGTGAAACGGGGCTACTCGCTACAATTCGCTCGCAGACCGCCGCGCTTCACAGCCCAGGTCGAATATATATTTATATATTAATATATTTATATTTTCAGATCCAAATAGCAGCCCGTCACAAGCCATTCTTGAGATTCGCCTTCGAGGGCCAGGCTTATCAGTACACCATCCTTCCGTTCGGCCTGTCTTTAGCACCTCGTACATTTACGAAGTGCATGGATGCAGCGCTCGCGGCGCATCTGGACGACTGGCTAAACTTAGCACAGTCAAAGGAGGAACGGGTGTTACACAAAGCATTACTGCTGGCCCATCTGGAACAGCTGGGTCTCAGAGTCAACTGGGCCAAGAGTATTCTATCCCCCAGCCAGGAAATATCCTTTTTGGGGATGGAGTTGGACTCCAGGTCTATGGTGGCGCGCATGACGCGAGAACGCGTGGCAGCGATCCAGCGCTTTGCAGCGACATTCACTGTAGGGAAGAATCTTCCCCTCAGAGCGTTTCAGAGGATGATGGGTCTCATGGCCTCAGCCTCGACGGTGCTGCGACTGGGTCTGCTACACAAGCGCCCCTTTCAGCTGTGGCTGAAACGGCGTGTACCAGCGCGAGCGTGGACGTCAGGTTTGCTTCGTCTCACTGTGAATCAGACATGCGCAGCAGCTCTGAAACCGTGGATGAGAACCGGCTGGTACCAGACCGGCGTGAACCTGGGCGCTGCCTCACAAATCAAAGTAGTCTCGACAGATGCTTCCAACACGGGTTGGGGCGCCCTTTACGAAAGGAGACCTTCCATGGGCTTGTGGTCAGACGCAGAGAAGCGTCTACACATAAACTGTCTAGAGATGAAAGCGGTCCAAAACGCCCTTCAGTTCTGTTTCCCCGTGTTAAGGAACCACCACGTTCTGGTCAGAACAGACAACACGTCAGTGGTGTCCAATATAAACCGCCAGGGCGGCCTCAAGTCCCGGAACCTTCTTGCAATAGCAAGACGCCTCCTCATATGGGGCCATCACAACTTGCGCTCGCTGAAAGCGGCTCATGTGCCGGGCGTCCTGAACGTGGGCCCAGATATGCTATCCAGGGCCAAGCTCTCCCCAGGGGAGTGGTCTCTGCATCTTATGACGGTGCAAAATATCTGGGACATTTTCGGCAGAGCAGAGGTAGACCTATTCATGTCGCAAACCAACGATCACTGCCCGATGTTCTTTTCAAAAGAAAGGGACGTGCTGGCCCTAAACTGGCCCAGGCGCCCTCTCTATGCATTTCCCCGGTCGCCTTGTTACCGCAGGTAATCAAGAGAATCAGGGAGAGCAAGTGTCGATACTCCTGGTAGCCCCGCTATGGGAGAATCAGTTCTGGGAACCATTTCTCTCCATGACCGATTCCGCTGAGGAAGGACCTGTTGTCCCAGGCCCAGGGCGCAGTTTGGCACCCGTACCCCGAGCTGTGGGCCCTACATGTGTGGGCGATCAACTATCATCTTTTCACCTCCCAGAGGGAATGCTGAACACGATCACACAGGCTAGAGCTCCGTCTACTAGACAGCTCTATGCGTCTAAATGGTCAGTGTTCGCTGAATGGTGCTCAGCTCATGACTTAAACCCGCTAGATTGTGAGGTAACGGCGGTGCTCTCTTTCCTACAAGAGCTGTAGTGCAGGGCCATATGTAGCAAAATAATGTCACGGGGTGACGATTAAGTGGAACTGCCCCGCTCTATACTTGTTTCCAGGGGGAGCAAGTTCGATGTAACACCGGAACGGTTCCGGGTCTTCCTGTGTAAACAGTCTGACGGAGCTCGCTGATTAGGAAACCGAGTGACAGCTGGGCGATGAGCAGAGATTGAGCCACGCGGGGGATTATAAAAGGATCCGGTTGATGGGCAGGAAGGGTAGTCCTTTTGAAAAGTTCTTTTGTGCAGTTTGGCAGCGAAGTCTAAGTTTTGTGCTGGAGTTTTGGGGTAAGAAGACTCTTGGGCGGACGCAGACTGGAGGAAATCTGTTGTTGTCGATTCACTGATCACATCGGGCAGTGCACGAGAGGGCAGAACGATAAAGAACGGAGAGGACTGTGAGTAAAGGAAGAGCTGGAACGCAGCGATATGATTGAACTGTGTGAATTCAACGAACAGACAAGTGTTATCTGCCAGTCCTATTAGGAGGTTATGCCTGTAGCGCTCGCCACCTGCTAGTATGTGGTGAAACTGCCCCGGCGTCCGGTGAGTTCTATTCTGAAACTTTTCAATGCCAGTTGTGTTTCCATAGTCAACCGTCTACACAGCTTGGATGTACAGTTTGCCAGTGGGGTGGAGAGAGTCGGCTGGGACCACGACAAGAGACCCTATTCACTGTGATTTAATGTGAGTTGCAGTGCCTAATGTGAAGTGAACACGTGTGATCATTTGAAGGGACTGAATTGTGCACTGGTGTGGAAACTGAAGTTTATGTCTGCCTGTTCTCCAGTCGTCTACTCGTGGGTTCTGAAGGCCAAACTGAAATTAACTAACTGCTGTGTGTTGAGCATATGCTGTGCAGGAATGCAGCTCGAACTCGTCTGACTGGAAGAGGATTTATGAGAGATCTATGAATGCTGTTGAAGATTGAAACCTGTATTCACTTCTGTGGTTCTGTGAACATAGAGAAACTGCCCTCTATCATCGAATACTGCCATCACTGCTCTGTGGTAAGAAGATCCAGTTGCTGATTGTTAAATCTTCTATTCACCATGATTGTTCTGTGAACATAGAGAAACTGTCCTCGGCCATTGTATGCTGTAACTACTGTCCTGTGGGAAGAGGGCTCAGCAGCTGACCGTTGAAACCTGTACTTACCACTGCTGTTCTGGGAATATAGAGAAACTGCCCTCTGCCATTGAATACTGCCATCGCTGCTTTGCGGTAAGAAGATTCAGATGTTGAATGTCAAGTCTTCTATTCATCACGATTGTTCTGTGAACATAGAGAAACTGCCCTCTGCTATTGAATGCTGTTGTTGCTGTCCTGTGGAGAGAAGGCTCAGCTGTTGATGATTGAAATCTGCATCCACTTCTGTGGTTCTGTGAACATAGAGAGACTGCCCTCTGTCATCGAATATTGACATCTCTGCTCTGTGGTAAGAAGATTCAGTTGCTGAATGTCAAGTCTTCTATCCACCATGATTGTTCTGTGAACATAGAGAAATTGTTCGTCTGCTATTGAATGCTGTTGCCGATTGAAACCTGTATTCACCTCTGTGGTTCTGTGAACATAAAGAAACTGCCCTCTGCTATTGAATACTGCCATCGCTGCTCTGGGGTAAGAAGATTCTGTTGTTGAATGCCAAGCTTTCTATTTGCCATGATTGTTCTGTGAACATAGAGAAACCGCCCCCCTGCTATCGAATACTGCCATCGCTGCTCTGAGGATTGCCCTGTTAGTGGAAGTGGCCAACACCGTTCTGTGGGGAAGAGAGCGACTGTTGTTGCGACTCGACGGTTGTGGAGGGGGAGCTGCCCCCAGCTAGTGAGTGTGTCCCGGGGAGGGAACGAGAGAGTTCCTCGGTGGTCATCTGCGACGAAGTGCTGGAGCGCGGCTGACGCTTCCCCTGCCCGATCCTCCCCTCTATCCCAAAGAGAGGCGACACTCAAATAATTGATGCTGTCCTGTGAGACGAGTAATCCCCTTCCTTTGCTGTCAATTTCCCACTAGCACGTGCGCCATTACTTACCTCCAGCCGAAGAGGAGTTGCTGTGCAAATCCCTGCCAGTGCCTGAGCCATTACTTACCTCCAGCCGAAGAGGAGTTGCTGTGCAAATCCCTGCCAGTGCCTGAGCCATTACTTACTTCCAGCCGAAGAGGAGTTGCTGTGCAAATCCCTGCCAGTGCCTGAGCCATTACTTACCTCCAGTCGAAGAGGAGTCGCTGTGCAAATCCCTGCCAGTGCCTGAGCCATTACTTACCTCCAGCCGAAGAGGAGTCACGGTGCAAACCCCTGCCAGTGCCTGAGCCGTTACTTACCTCCAGCCGAAGAGGAGTTGCTGTGCAAATCCCTGCCAGTGCCTGAGCCGTTACTTACCTCCAGCCGAAGAGGAGTTGCTGTGCAAATCCCTGCCAGTGCCTGAGCCGTTACTTACTTCCAGCCAAAGAGGAGTTGCTGTGCAAATCCCTGCCAGTGCCTGAGCCATTACTTACCTCCAGTCGAAGAGGAGTTGCTGTGCAAATCCCTGCCAGTGCCTGAGCCATTACTTACCTCCAGCCGAAGAGGAGTTGCTGTGCAAATCCCTGCCAGTGCCTGAGCCATTACTTACCTCCAGCCGAAGAGGAGTTGCTGTGCAAATCCCTGCCAGTGCCTGAGCCATTACCTACCTCCAGCCGAAGAGGAGTTGCGGTGCAAATTCCTGCCAGTGCCTGAGCCATTACTTACCTCCAGCCGAAGAGGAGTTGCTGTGCAAATCCCTGCCAGTGCCTGAGCCATTACTTACCTCCAGCCTAAGAGGAGTTGCTGTGCAAACCCCTGCCAGTGCCTGAGCCATTACTTACCTCCAGCCGAAGAGGAGTTGCTGTGCAAACCCCTGCCAGTGCCTGAGCCATTACTTACCTCCAGCCGAAGAGGAGTTGCTGTGCAAACCCCTGCCAGTGTCCTGAGCCATTACTTACCTCCAGCCGAAGAGGAGTTGCTGTGCGAAACCCCTACCAGTACCCGCCCCATTACTTACGTCCGGCTGAAGAGGAACCACTGTGCGAAACCCCATCAGTGTTTGCTCCATCGTTTACCTCTGGTCGAGAGGAACTGTTGGGTGAACTACCCACGCGACCTGCTGGAGTGGAGATTGGACTTGTTTTTTAACTAAATAAAATATACGTTTTTGATCAATATCTTGTCTGGTCTGTCGTGTCTCTGGGTAACTCCTCGAGGTGGTACGTTGTGAAGGGGAGGGAAGTCCACCCCGACCTGTGACAATAAAGTGTTTGGAACATTTCATATAGATTTTTGCAAATTAAGTTTTTTTTACTTCTTCAGACCCTATAGTTAGCAAAACTACCTGTTTCCGATTTTTTCCCAGGCTGCACAGGCCCAAAATCGAAGATGACGGATATATCACCAAAAATTGCAAATAATCGCCTTTTTAAACATTTCAAATGGATATATGTTAAGTATATCATTATATACATACATTTTCTAATTAATTGAATGACTTAGGTAATAAATATGACCATGGGTAACATGAATTATCATGATTATCAACCAATGATGGGTGTAACCACCGTTATGCTATTTATTGGCATACCCGGTGTAACAACTGAGACAAGTCAGACACGAATATTTGTTATAGTTTAACAACTGATATTTAGAACTCACTCGGGGAATCTGTGTCCCAGCCCCCAAAACAGGGCAAGAAGATCTCAGTTACCCTGGTTGCCATGGCTGCGATCAGATAGGATGGTTTTTATGGCTCTTAGGAATGCTAACAAGTAACTAACTCAGCCACAGATATCAGAACAGAGTCTCCTGCGTTCATTTAATCGTAGACAAACTGATCTATAAATGAACATGCATCCCAGAAACTGTGTGAATGATTTACTGACCCAAATATTAATAATTAATCATAATTGGTAATTATGGATTATTGTTAATATTTCCCCTTTGAGCTAATATCATTACATTGTCTTTGCTTTGGGGATTCCCTTTGGTCAGCGTCAAAGGGGGTTTCCTCGAGTTCGTTCGTGGCTGGTCTCCTCATACTTGGCTCGATGTCTGTGGCGGCCACTCACGTGGTGTGGATGGCGGATTGTTGAAGCGTCTTTGAAGTTGAAAGCGTGCGTTGCAGCCGTGAATCGTGGACGGAAACTTTTGCAGCAAAACTTAACTTAGAAACGAGACTCACAACGAAAATAAAGGAAAACTCAGAAAAGAAAGAAAATTGAGACAAGAGTAGTAAGATGGCTTGAATAAAGCTGTTGAACCCGTTCTTCTGATCTTAATTTGGGTTTGTTGTCTCTTCGCGTCTACATGGTTACTGGTCTGATTTAGATCTTCATCTTTTTCTGCCCATCTCTCTTGAGAGTGCTAGCAGAGCGTTTCTTGAGGGTGAACACAGACAGTGAGAGCACAGAGATAGAGAGAGAACTTTGTTTCGGGTCTAAGATTTTAAACTCAAAAGTTTGTCTCACCTCCTGAAGAGATCGGACCAATTAGACACTGGCTTTATTTGTCTCATCGTAAATCATGCGTTATCTGGGATCTCCTTACTCTCCAAGCTCTAGCAGAGAGTACAGAGGCCATAGTTTAGACATCATGACTATTATAAGAATAAAAAACATTTTACACAGATTTCAATCAAGCCATCTTGCTAGTTATGTTCGTAAGATAGCATTGATATGAAACAGTACACACTTTCATTCACACACCTCATAGTTATAACGATTACATGAATTATATGGGATCAAGGCATATTAAACACACACAGGTGAGACAACACATGTAGAAACAACTTAGAATTCTGTAATTGCATGATGTTTGATCATAAGTCCATTGAAAATTGTTCTTGAATGATTTTATGTATTGTTATAGGTAAAAACCTCAGTTCTGTGGTTTGAAAAGATTTTACACCCTGAGGTCATTCAGAGGTCCTTAAGACAGATGGGGTCTGTTTTGTCCATTGCTCATAGGACCTTGGTCCTTAAGAAAGACGGGGTCTGTTAGTCGCAGGGGTCAGGTGACCTCTTGGTAGGGCCCTGAGCAGAACCATTTCTGACAGATCTGTCTTGCAAAATTATCAGACGTTGACAACGTTCTTCCTTAAGTTAACCAATAAAAGTCTTTGGTTAGCCGACTCTCTGGAGCCGGTGGGTGATTTATGGCTCTGGGTTGCTGATTTGAGTTTGGAATGTGAAGACTCTTTGTGGGATTATGTATGAACAAAATCACCTAAAAGCTTCAATTGTGTTTGGTTCATTCTCGTAGTCGTTACATATCCCCCCTTCGTTCAAAGATGTGTTGAGAAGAAAACATCAGTGAACGCTGGAGAAACGGTAGAGGAAGCAAACACACACAGCAAACAACAAGACAACACCTCCATGACTGGTCACTTTACTGGTGCAGGGCATTGGATTATCTAGGCACAAACAGGTTCGCTCTCTAAATATAGTCAATCACGTTGAATAACGTTTAGTTCAATTTTAGGACCGTTATCCTAGTTTGTTTTGGGATGGTGATCAATCAACTTTGTGACTAAATTTGATTTTGTTTGTTTTATTCTCTTCTAAATTGTTCTAGGTTTGGACCAATTTACCTTTCAATTTGTGATACGAATGATGCAGGGAGTTCTCTGGCTCACATTCGTTTTAAGGTGACTTACAAATATTAGGCGTGGTGTGTCAATCCTATTATTGTGACCTTGAACCTTATAAGGTGGACAGGCATTTTACCTAATAAAAGAAGAAGGAAAGGAAGGAAGAGGTAAAACAAAACAAAGCAGTTGAGTGTTCCTGATATGACTTATAACTTCTGTATGTTAGTGAGTATGTTAGGGGTATTGTGTAGTGCATGTATGCATGTATGCATGCATGTATGTATGTATGTATGGTCAGATCTGTTTCAGTCTGTTTTGCTCCCTCCTTTGCTTGATGGCTTAGCTTTGATGAGCTTGTTGCCTCTTTGCCTTGGAAAAGGGAGCTTCTGTGATCTGCTGGGAGTCAATCCAGTAAGGCAGGAAGTTCTCTGGCAGACATGGGGAGGTAGTTTGGCATGGATGCGTGAAGCTGTAGTGCGAAACTTGGTCTCCGTTGTTGCATTCCTCCGATGATGCCTTCTGGTTGTGACAGACTTTCTGACCTTCTGTGCTTACTGTTGTTGCTGTAGCACACACAGGGTTCTTGAGTTTGGAGCTCGTTTGGTGGTTTCTTTATGAGTGATGGGTAGCCAGGATAGTGTTTCCTAGTACCTCTGGGTGTTTGTCAGTGGTTGACTGTGAGAGACCACTTTGTTCTGTGTTGTTGTAGAACAAGTGGTCGTCATCTTCATTATGAAGGTGTATCAGATGAATCGGTGGTCTTCCGTTCCATCGCTAGTCATAGCAAATTTGACTCATCTTGTTGGTCATCCGTGTTCAGCCTGTTTTCTAGGAACACTTCCAGTTGCCTCATTAGTTGCTCCATGTCTTCTGAGGGTAAACTGTCTTGTTCTTGGGCACACTCAGTGTTGTGCTTAACCCTCTGAGGTCGGCAAACGCGTCGGCGCGTTTTGCCGTATTTTCTTCACATTGTAGCACTATAAACTTAAATTACTCCGTCATTTATGGTCATACAGAAAAAAAGAAATATAAAAAAAGAATCTGTGATAGTTTTACTTTTGTAGGTGTCCACTTACAATCAAATCAAAACATTGTGCTTTTGTAAAATAAAGAAAATAAACAGGCTGTGCGTTCTGCCTCTCCGTCGCGGTGAACTTTTTTTTCTTGAGCACGTCTATAAACTGAAACAAAACTCAGCGAATACTTGTCACACATTTATGAGCCATATACCTTTATAAACATTTAAGTGTGTACTTTTAAATGATCTGATTCAAACTGAAAACAAATATTCTCTGTTTAAGTAATTTGTATAAAACCAACAAGATGTCCAGCTTCTCAAACGCTTGCTCATTACAGTTAATTTGGCCACGTCCACTCGCGCAAAATACATTCACATGCAAATCTCCACATGGAACGCGAACGCGCTCGTTACCTCAGAAACAAAACACCAAAACACTTCACAAGTCTCTGCTTTTCGTCGAGTTTGAAAGACGCGCCGTGAGCTTACATTGAAATTACCTCAGAAGAAGAAGAACGCGATTTGAAGACAAGAAAGATGTAAGGTATGAAATTCTTACATATTAGTTTGTTATTGTTGCATAAATTTCACATTGCAGTTGAACTGTTGCTAGATATATGGTGAGTATTATAATATTTAGACCCGTGTTTACTGTTACTGTGTTTGTGGATATCTGCTCAAATGTATATATGTATATGGTAACCATAATGTTTTATATTTGAGCGCGATCGCGTTTGAAAAGCACCAAACGGCTTCATGTTTTTACTATTATCTCATTTCATATCATCATAACGAATGGAAACATTTGAAGTAACATGATAATCAATATATTTTTCTCTAGCTTAGTTGTTACTGAAATATTTTGGAAGATTTATAGGCTGATATGGTTATTGTTATTATTATTTTATGCAGCACTGCGCATAGCCTATGCCTACAAGGCACAACAAACCTGGTGTTCATTATATAATATATTGTTGGAAACATTTATGTGTGTGTGTATGTGTGTATTCTGTGAATTTTAAAAAGCAATTTTAACCAGAAAAATCTAAAATTTATTCCCAAAATCGTGCAGGCCTATAGTTTCTCTTGATATCAGTATGTTCACTTTTTTTTTTTTTCAGGGCCCAGATGCCACTCCTGCTGACTTCATGACTCACATGAGTCTCTGTACATGAACATGGTAAAGTGAAAATCAAACACCTTGGAAATGAAAGGTATGTACAATGTTTTTAGGAATGGCACAAAGGTCTCTGTCTTTGGATAATTGTTTTCAATGAGTGCTTTTTTGTCATTTGTTTTGTATCTTTGGATTATGTGTTGTAAATAAATCCAAAAAATCTAAAAAATCTAAAAGCCATTCTTTTTTAAATCTCCTCATTCTTTGTGCAAGGTTGCTCAGAATGATAGGGCCTGATAGCTCCTAATAGGGCCATTAGGGAGTGTCTTTGTCTTTCTCGGGTGTGAAAAGGTTACATATTAATGAGCTTACATAAAGCTTTTTCACACAAAACACGTCGTAATTTTTTTAAATCAATATATTGTCTTATTTGAATGAGCAGTCAGGGTGATTTTCACATAGTTTTGGAGCAAATATTCTAGGCTACGTCATACAATTTTCAAAAGTCTTGTGAAGAAATAATCAGTATGGGTTTCATGACCTTATTTCAGTGAGAATTTTTTTTTGTATTTTCACAAACCACGCATAAATGTCATTATCTCAAAACAACAAACTTTTACACACATGCTGCTGATATATTACTGTAGCAGAGTTTGTGCTGAATACAGTGTAATTAGACTTTAGCCATGAAAATGTCACAAGTAACAGAAATAAGCACAAATGTCAGAGCATGTCAGAACACCTCCAAGGCCCAGAAAACACCTCAGACCCCAGAGGGTTAACTGAGTGGTGCCAAGGTGGGTTTCGTTGTTGAGTACCCACATGGAGTGCTTTTGGATGCATTGGTTGATGGCCTTTGGATGTCCAGTTAGGTTTCCAGTGGTTTCCTTCTTGTGGGTTGCTTGAGAAGTGTGGCTGGTCCCATGACTTTTCCATGTGGTTGATGTGGTATCTGTCATCGGCATGGGAGTCATGTTCTCTGTGCTTCTTACGAAGAACTGTGGTGTTGTCATGCAACTGGTTGTCTTCCAGTGCAAGGCTTGTGTCTTGGCTGAAGGAGTTTGAAACTGTGGATGTTTTCAAACCTTTCTTTGAGGACATCTTTTGTTTGATGTGGGCCTTGTGTGTCAGGTCATGTAGCTGTTGGATTTTCATTGTGTCTGCGCAGGCCACAAGACCAAGATGATGACTCAATCCAGGGTGCAGGTTTCTCAGGAAGAGGGTTTTGAAATTCACATCCTCTTCATGTTCAGGTGAGTTATGTGCACCAAAGAAGGCTCGTCGAAAACGGTGGTAGTAGGCTTGAGGAGTCTCTTGTCGACCTTGTTTGGTTTCCAAGGCGATTAACACACCATGTTCCGACTCTGGGCCTGTGAATTCCTTAATCAGTGTCTCACATAGCAGCTGGTAATTTGACTTGACATGAGCAGGTTGTCGGTCTAGGAAACTTCGTACCTCTGGACTGGATGTCGATCTGAGGAGGTAAAACCTGTCTCTGTCAGTCACATGTGGTCTCACCTCAAGGTGGAAGTTGATATCTCGGATGTGGGCCTGGATGTCGGGGCCCTCCGTGGAGTTCGGGTTGAACTGAGTGATATTCTTAACCAGCTGGTTGAGATCTTTACAGGTCATTCCCTGTGCAGCTTTGGAGTCTGCCTGGATGAGCTCTCGTTGCTTGTTGGCAGTGAACATTTCTGTGGTGAAGGCCTGTGACGTTTTGGGTTGTGGCCATTCACTTCTTTCCCTGTATGCCAGTTCTTGGATGGAGGACTCTGTTCTGCTCAGCAGGAGTGATGCTGAGGGAGGTCTCTCCCTTCTTGGCTCTGGTTTCTGTTGGAAAATGTGCTGGAGTTCATCTCTGACCGCGTAGAGCTCGTCGTTGACGTCATCTCGCTGTTGGGTCAGATGGTCGATTTCAGCGCTGCACCTTTCCAATGTAGGCAGAGTATGGAGAACAGAGAGGGTTTGATTAAAAATCAAATACCTAAAGATTTCTTTGGAAAGATTATCTTTCTCTTTCTTTTAGAATCGATTGATGGTTCTTCCAGGTATGTTCCCTACAAATGTGAAGAAAGGGGATGGAATAAAACAGGACAGAACAGGAAAGACGTGTAAAGGAGGAAGAGGAAGGAGAGTGGGCCCGCAAATGGCTCTGAAGCCTTTGTGTCGAACTACGAATGTAGAATTAACCCTCTGGGGTCTGAGGGGTTTTTGGGGTCCTTGAGATGTTCTGACATGCCCTGACATTTGTGCTTTTTTCAGTTGCTTATAAACATATTAATGGCAAAGGTGTAAATTCACTATATTTAGCACAAACAGGGCTACCATAATATATGAACAACTTGCATGTACATGTTTGTATTTTTGATAGAATAATGTTTATGCATGGTTTTTTCAAAAACAAAAAACTAAAGTTTCTGAAATAAGGCCATAAAACACATTCTAAATATATGTAAATAAGACTTTTGACAAATGGATGACGTTGCCTAGAATTTTTTCTTCAAAATTATGTGAAAATCATCCTGCCTAATCATTCACATAACACAATACATTGATTTAAATCTTGTAAAACACTTTTTGTTTGGAAAGGCCATATGCGGGTGGGCGTGATTCACACCTGTGGAGTCAATGGGGCCCGCATAATGAGGCTGCATACGTAATGAGCCTTTCATTCAGGTGTGTGAATGAGCCACAAAAATGCAAGGACAATATATAACTGGTTTGTTGTTTTTTTCCACAAATTTTGCTTGCAAATTGTACAATATCCAAGGTAAACATTTCTAGTAATTGTGCAGTTAATTGTTCTCATACTGTATTTTCAGATTTGGAATATATTCTCTTCCCAAATGTGTCACTAATAAAGCATAATAAAATTATTTAAAGAGAAGGCTTATAATGACCTTTTAAGATTTTGTTTACATCTATCCTTATATATAAATATTTTTTATACAATTAAGGTTATACAATTACAACAACATTTAAAATTGTAACAATATTTCCAGTGTAATCTTTCTTTGTATTCGCGATTCATATTAAAACAGTATTTTTGCCAGCTGTAGTAGCTCCACAACAGCGCGCATCTGTGCATTCGTTCGTTCATTCATTCATACACAGAAACGCAATTCATATTTAAACAGTATTTTTGCCAGCTGTAGTAGCTCCACAACAGCACGCATCTCTGCGTTCATTCATTCAAACGCGATTCATATTATTTAAACAGTATTTTTGCCAGCTGTAGTAGCTCCACAACAGCGCGCATCTGTGCGTTCATTCATTCAAACGCGATTCATATTATTTAAACAGTATTTTTGCCAGCTGTAGTAGCTCCACAACAGCACGCATCTGTGCGTTCGTTCGTTCATTCATTCATACACAGAAACGCAATTCATATTTAAACAGTATTTTTGCCAGCTGTAGTAGCTCCACAACAGCACGCATCTTTGCGTTCATTCATTCAAACGCGATTCATATTATTTAAACAGTATTTTTGCCAGCTGTAGTAGCTCCACAACAGCACGCATCTGTGCGTTCGTTCGTTCATTCATTCATACACAGAAACGCAATTCATATTTAAACAGTATTTTTGCCAGCTGTAGCTCCACAACAGCACGCATCTGTGCGTTCATTCATTCAGATTAGAACAAAGCAAACAGAACTGACCTAATTCCTCAGCGGGATCCGTTTGCTCCTCGAAATGATACTTCCAGAACTTCTGAGGTAAATTTTTGCAGGATTATTATCAAGATAGTAGTATTCCTCACAGCATCGTAAAGTACATAAGTCTGAAAGTGAACTCGCGGTGTGTGTTATCCAGCTGATGTGGGCGTTTCACAGGTTTGTTTGGATCGCCTCACATTTGCGTTTGAATAGCGCGCGCTCTCCGTGGGCGGAGCACATTAAAACTTAATTAGCTGAGATGAGAACGACTGACATCTCTCTCTTTGCATACATATTACATAAACTGTGAATATTTGTTTTTCATAAAAATTACTTCATTTAAAAGAAGAAAATTCAAGCTTCATGCCTGTGTGACTGTATGCCTGTTTGACTGAGTATTCGCTGAGTTACAGTTCATTTTCGGACGCGTTTCAGAATTGACTTCACTGACGGAGAGTAGGCAGAACTCGCATCATGTTTATTTTTCTTTATTTGGCAAAAAGCACAACACTTTGTTTTTATTATGAGCATACACAAAAAAAATACACACTAAACAGGATCGATTGATGTATAACACAAGCATATAAGATAAAAATTATTATTTTTTTTTTATTTTTTTTTGCACTCATACGGAAAAAAACGAGCCTATCGCGCCGGCGCGACAGCCGACCTCAGGGGGTTAATAATTGACGAACAACTAAACACCCAAAAATACAATGTTGTAAGAGGGTTATCTCTGATTTATTTGAAACTCGTAGTGAGATAGCAATCTCTCCTATAGAGGATAAGGTGTGTCCTCCCAGGCTAGAATAAAATGAAAGAAAGTAGTAACGATAATTGACAAAAATAAAAAAAAAGGGAAATTAAATACAGAGGTAAATAAGTAAAATAGAATGGTTAAGGTTATAACCACAACTTGAAAAGGAGGATATAACGCAATAACAATAAATGAGCAAGTATGAGTCTAACAATATTTGAAAATCTTGGTGGAATAAGTTCTTAACTTTTACAGTTCAAGACTTATTCACCTGACGTGATTAGATCTAAAAGAGAAATTTAGAAATTAGGAACAATCATGAAATTAGATTTATTAAAAATAAATCGAGAAATCATTAGAAATTACCTGTTTAGGAAAATAAAACTTCAAACTTAATTTAATCTTTCCTTTTTTAAAATCAAATTAGAATTTGACAATTAATAATCATAAACCAGTATTTTCTTTTCAAGTAAAATGCAGGTAAACGAAATTAATAATTGTGATCCGAAATTTCCTTTTGACAGAAAAATATGGGTAAAGTATAATATGAGACAGGTAAAATAGGAAAGAAGAAAAGACCAACAGGTGTAACAGTCGAGGTGTTTAAATGGTTAATTATTGTACAGATTATTGTAATGCTCTACTGGGTGGTTGCCCTGCACGCTTAATAAACAAACTACAGCTAGTTCAAAACGCAGCAGCTCGAGTTCTTACCAGGGGTGCGTTTCCCGAAAGCATCGTTGGCCAACTATGGTCGCAAGTTCATCGCAATGTCCATTGAACTCTATTGGTAACGACGGAACTTGCGACCATAGTTGGCCAACGATGCTTTCGGGAAACGCACCCCAGAACCATGAAGTATGATCATATTAGCCCGGTTCTGTCAAAACTGCACTGGCTCCCTATTAAACATCGCATCAATTTTAAAATATTGCTGATCACGTACAAAGCACTAAATGGTTTAGCTCCGCAGTACTTGAGCGAGCTCTTAACGCATTATAGTCCTTCATGTCTATTGCGATCTCAAAATTCCGGCCAGTTGATAATACCTAGAATATCAAAATCGACTGCTGGCGGTAGATCCTTCTCCTATTTAGCACCAAAACTTTGGAACAGTCTTCCTAACATTGTCCGGGAAGCAGACACACTCTTTCAGTTCAAAGCTAGATTAAAGACACATCTCTTTGACATAGCATTCACATAATACATTATAGACTTCTATAATTCAATGTTAGGCTGCATAGATTAGGTCAGCTGGAACCGGGAACACTTCCCATAAATCCTGATGTACTCGTTACATCATAAGAAGAATGGCATCTACGCTAATTTTAGTGTCTTTGTTTATCCCGAGGTTTTCCTGCAGCCTGCCGGATCCAGGCCGTATCCAGATCTGATGAAGGACCTTCGCCTGGACCCGATGACAACGCAGTGCTGAAGTGCCAACTAGTCTCTCCCTATGGAGGATCCCTTTACCACTCTACAGATAAAGCGTTGTCGGGAAACTCAATTCGCGTATCTACCCCGAATTGATAAAATAAAATAAAATTCTGTATCAAAAATTATAAGGAAACACCAGTACTTTGTTTAGGCTTGGTTTTTAGGGAATTCCAAACCTGCGCACATATATTCAAACGCACATAACTATAGAACAAATTCTTAATGCGCATGTGAACGCCATCAGCGTTTCTCACAGGTCCGCGTTTAAAGTCTGTGTAGAGAGAATTGTGTCGTCTTAGCGACGGAAGCGACGGAAGCGAATCAACCTAACCTTAGCTGGAAAATAACTTTACTAAAGAGCCACTATAAAGCCAAAACAATCTCTGTTACCATAAATTATACGTTTATCTCTGTAAAGCTGCTTTGAAACAATCTACATTGTTAAAAGCGCTATATAAATGAAGATGACTTGACTTGACTTGACTACGATTCACACAGAATATATGTATATACACCCGAAACAAATAAAACGAAAAACATTACAAACACGAATTGACAGAGAATAAGAGAATTACAGAGATCAGACGATGAGAGAGGTGAGGAAGAATGAGAGAGAGGGAGAGAGGACGAGCGAGAGAAAGTGAAAGCAAAAATGTCAGGATGACAATTTTCACAGTCAACTCGTGAGAGACACCAAGCAATCAAAATCACCTTAAGCAGGGGCAGACAACCTTAAAAGCATTAAAAGCTCGATTAAGCTTATACTTGCATATAGTCTGTTGTGTTGCTGAGGAAAGCAGAGCCGTGCGTGTGTTTCCTTAAGAGCGGGGCGTGCTTTCTCGTCTCTTCCGGGTGAGCATGGTCGCGGGGATTTTAAAGTCTCTCAAAGTTAAGACGCCAGTAACGTTCACTTCACTGAACATAGGAAAAGTCCGGAGACGACAAATAAAGAAAAGACTTAAAGAAAAAGAAAAGAGAAACGGAGAAGAGCTCCCTAAGGAGCCATGGAACCAGAAACTCTCTCAGACGAAGTGCTCCGAGAAATTTCCTGAGTCGGTCTTTATGGAAAAGATGGGTTCACGCCTACTTTGCATACGTGGACCAATCACTTTAGAGTATCTCGAGCGGGAAAAATTCTCTTTGTCTTGTCAAGAGAACTTATCTGCATAGTTTATGATAGTATAAAAATTCAGCAGAACACTCCAGCAAGATGGTACAGACAGAATAATACATTTTCCTGTAATCTCCTGTATACGGTTGGTTCAGTCTGAACGAGGCGGTTAAAGAGAGACCAAGGATAAAAGTAGTAGGAATATAAAGTTACAATCAAATGCACGATTATAGGCAATTTTAAGTTTGATTAACACACAATAAAATTGTCAGTACTTCCAGTATGACGTGAAGACATCTAAGCACAACAAGGAATACATTTAATACATTTAAAGGCACTTTTCATCAAAAGGGGTCCATGTGTGGCGTTTGTGTTTGTGTGTGTGTGTGTGTGTGTGTGTGTGTGTGTGTGAGGTGCTTTCTCAGTCTCCCGGGGGTTGTAAAGTGGGTTCGGGTAACAAGACCATGATTCTATTTGAGAACATTAAATAGGAGAAACACTTCCAAGTTACAAATCAGAAAATCATAACTATCACATAAAAGGGCTAACCAAACATGCAGGCCCGAATGCTTGTTTGTGTGTGTGTGTGTGTGTGTGTGTGTGTGTGTGTGTGTGTGTGTAATTTCACGTAGCAGGAGAAAGTTCTTATCTCTTCTGTGCATCTCTTTGAGGCTTGCGAAGCTCGGAGATGCGGTGTCGTGTTGTTCTGGTAATACTCCAGGGTGCCATAAAGTGTCGGGAGAGCCATAAAAGTGGCCACCAAGCCACGCAATTAATGCGTCTATGGCAGACTAGCTGGAGCCAACACAAGTGATTTGCATTCGGGGGTTCAGAGTGTAAAAGCAAGAAGGAATGTGCATTTGTGTTCAGATTCAACGAGCCATGATTCATTAATTCAGAACCAATGAATGAATGATCTGCTCATATGCTACACTATCTTAATAATAATCCTGGAAAATTTACCTCAGAAGTGCTGGAAGTTTCATTTCGAGGAGCAACGGATCCGGCTGAGGAATAGCTCAGTTCTATATTTGCTTTGTTCTAATCGCAATTGTGTCTGTACACGCAAAAAGACTGTTTAAATATGAATCGCGTTTCTGTGTGTGAATGAATGAATGCACAGATGCGCGCTGTTGTGTAGCTACTACAGCTGGCACAAATACTGTTTCAAAATGAATCGCGTTTTTGTGTGTGAATGAATGAACAGCTTTTACCAAACTCTATTGCTATACTGAGATGAGTAAAAATCGACTACAAAAATCGGATAGATTATAATTTTTTTTACTGTAAAATACTGCCACATCAAATAAGCTTATAATGTTGCCAATTTCTGCTCATATGTTAAATATAAATGTACTATGTTATAAGATGTTATAGTGTTTGTTCCAATGTTGTCACGGTTGAGGAATTCATTGACGCTCCCTTGCACTGTGTGTGCGTGTTTTGTGAATGAATGTGTGTGTGTGTGGGCGTGGCCACTGATTGTCCTCCGGGAGATCAGCAACAGGTGTTGTGCATTACCACTGCCTATTTATACTCACCTCATGCATCTTGTGTTTGTCAGATCGTTGTTTTGTGGATGTTGCCTGTTGTGTTCCCGTTTCTTCGGCTCCTCGTGTCTCCTGCCTTGTCTTCGTCTGGAAGTCCGTCGTTACAGTTAAAGTCTTCACTCTTCACCAACACTGGGTTCATCACTTCACGTCTGACCATCTGATCGAGTTGTCCACGCAAGTCTGCGCTGCCTTGCCTGCATCTTCATCTAAGTGTTCCATCACATTGAGAAGGATCTTGTGATCTACACACCTCTCTTGAGAACTGTACCGGCGATCTTCCAACACTTCTGGGAACTTTGTCTGCATCCCTTTCACTCTGAGACTTGTGCTTTATATTCTAATAAAGACCTGTTTTACTTGCTATTGTCCCCTCTATCCTTTCGTAACAGAACGATCTGACCATGCAGGGGGCAGCAAGCGGATCTGAAGTCACAGATTACTTCGCACACAACACAGCCCGTATGGAGCGGCAGGAGGAGAATCTCGCCGCAACTGGAAGAGCGGTGCAGGCATTGGTAGCGCAGGTGTCCGGGCTCACCCAACAGATTCAACAACTGACACAGCCCATTGCGCCCAACCCACCGCCGGTCCCCCCCGCACCGCCCGCACCCGCCCGTCAACATGAGCCGCGTCTTCCGACGCCGGAGAGTTATTCTGGTGAGCCAAGTTATTGTAGAGCTTTCTTGACCAAGTGCTCTATGTTTTTTGCTCTCCAACCCCAGACTTTTTGCACTGAAGATTCGAAGGTGGCCTTCGTGCTCACACTGCTGTCCGGGCGTGCGGCGCTATGGGGGACGGCGGTGTGGGAGAACCATCGATCCTGTTGTGACTCGTTCGCGGCACTCTCGGAGGAGATGAAGAGGGTGTTTGATCGGGCAGTCGCAGGCAGAGAGGCGGCTCGCCAGCTGGCAGACATCCGCCAGGGAGAAAGATCCGTCGCCGACTATTCCATTGAGTTTCGCACCCTCTCCGCAGAGTGCCGCTGGAACGAGGAGGCGCAATGGGACATCTTCCTGCATGGGCTGGCTGACCGCATCCAACGCGAGATTTATACCCTGGATCTGCCAGGGAGGCTCGACGACCTGATCGAACTGGCCTTAAGAGTGGATGCACGCCTGCATCGGTTGGAACTACACACTCGTACGACACCTACACAGAGGAGTTTTGGGATCCCCCCACTCAACGCTCGTGATGCGGTCAGCCCCGTCGACGATCACGAGCCCATGCAGGTGGGTCGAGCCCGGCTCTCCCGGGAGGAGAGAGAGAGAAGGAGGTCCCGAGGTTTGTGTCTCTACTGTGGCGGAGCTGGACATTTTCTCAATAATTGCCCAGTAAAAGAGCGTGCCCGGCAGTGAAGAAGAGGATCCTGTCGGGCGGGGTCTCCATCCAGAAAACCTCTTCCACCCTCCTCCCGGTGAGATTGCAGTGGGCAACTCGGTCACATCACTGTCAAGCTCTTCTCGACTCCGGCGCGGAAGGTAACTTTATGGACTGGTCACTTGCACAACAGCTTCAGATTCCCACCACACCACTCGCTAACCAGATCTCAGTCAGCGCACTCAACGGACAACAGTTACCCACAGTATCTCACACCACCGCTCTGATAACACTCACCACATCCGGCAATCATTCCGAAGAACTGTCATTTCTCCTCATGGACTCCCCTCAGGTTCCCATTGTCCTCGGTCACCCCTGGCTGGTGCAGCACAACCCCAGGGTGAACTGGGGACATAATTCCGTTTCTGCCTGGAGCACTGAGTGTTATGCGTCTTGTTTAGTGTCTGCTGGTTCGTCTCTGTCTTGTTCTGTCTTGCAGGAAGAGTCGGTGAATTTGTCAAACGTGCCCGCTGAGTACCTCGACCTGAAGGAAGTGTTCAGTAAGTCCAGAGGGTCTTCTCTTCCTCCGCATCGTCCCTATGACTGTGCGATAGATCTACTGCCAGGTACGTCTCCGCCTAAGGGCAAGCTTTACTCTCTGTCTGTTCCCGAGAGGGAGGCCATGGAGAAATATATTTCTGATTCTCTGGCATCCAAGTTCATCCGACCTTCCTCTTCTCCAGCGGGGGCGGGGTTCTTTTTTTGGGGAAGAAGGACGGTTCTCTGCGAACTTGCATTGATTACCAAGGGTTGAACAACATCACGGTAAAGAATACTTATCCTTTGCCGCTGATGTCTTCAGCCTTCGAGAGGTTGCAGGGAGCGTCGGTCTTCACAAAACTGGACTTACGTAACGCTTATCATTTGGTCCGCATCAGGAAGGGGGATGAATGGAAGACCGCTTTTAACACCCCCAGAGGGCACTTTGAATACTTGGTTATGCCTTTCGGGCTTTCCAATAGCCCAGCGGTCTTCCAGGCACTCGTCAATGATGTGCTGAGAGACATGGTCGATCAGTTCATTTATGTCTACCTGGATGACATATTGATTTTTTCTTCGTCTCTCCAGGAACACGTTCAGCACGTCAGACGAGTGCTTCAGAGGTTGCTAGAGAATGGGCTTTTTGTCAAGGCGGAGAAATGCGCTTTTCATGCACAGTCTGTCCCTTTCCTAGGTTACATCATTTCATCTGAGGGAGTGCGCATGGATCCTGACAAAGTTAAGGCTGTGGTGGATTGGCCAAGTCCAGATTCCCGTAAGGCCCTACAGAGGTTTCTGGGGTTCGCCAATTTTTACCGACGTTTCATCCGTAATTACAGCCAACTAGCCGCGCCTCTGACTGCCTTGACCTCCCCCAGAACGACGTTCAGATGGTCCGAAACAGCCGAAGCTGTATTCGCCAACCTGAAGAGCCGCTTCGTTTCGGCTCCCATTCTTACGACCCCTGATCTATCACGTCAGTTCGTGGTGGAGGTCGATGCGTCAGAGGTGGGGGTAGGCGCAGTGCTCTCTCAGCGCTCTTCTTCAGACGACAAGATGCATCCTTGCGCGTTTTTTTCTCATCGTTTGTCTCCTACTGAACGTAACTATGACATTGGTAACAGGGAGTTGTTGGCAGTCAAGTTAGCATTGGAAGAATGGCGACATTGGTTAGAAGGGTCGGGGGTACCTTTTATCGTCTGGACCGATCACAAGAACTTAGAATATATTCAATCTGCCAAAAGACTCAACTCCAGGCAGGCTCGGTGGGCTCTTTTTTTCGGTCGTTTTGATTTTACTCTTTCGTACCGCCCGGGTTCTAAAAACATCAAACCCGATTCTTTATCTCGTATTTTTGATCCATCCGAACGCCCGTCTACTCCCAAGTGCATTTTACCGGAGACTCTATTCATCTCCACACTCCGATGGGAGGTCGAATCGAGGGTCAAGACGGCCTTAGAAGGGGTAACGCCTCCGTCTCGGTGCCCACCGAACCGTTTGTTTGTGCCGGAGGGATTACGGTCCGACGTTATTCAGTGGGGTCATTGTTCCAATGTGGCCTGTCACCCAGGAGTAAACCGTACTAGATTTCTAGTTAAGCAACGATTCTGGTGGCCATCTATGGCTTGCGACATTCGAGATTTTGTTTTGGCCTGTTCGACCTGTGCGGTTGGTAAGACTTCCAATCGACCCCCAGATGGGCTTCTTCAACCGCTGTCTGTCCCTTCGAGACCCTGGTCCCACATAGCGCTAGATTTTGTTACCGCCCTCCCACCCTCCCAAGGCAATACGGTTGTTTTAACCGTAGTGGACCGGTTCTCGAAGGCGACTCATTTTATTCCCTTGCCCAAATTGCCTTCAGCCAAGGAAACAGCGGTGACTGTCATCGATCACGTCTTTCGGTTACATGGCCTCCCGACAGACGTGGTTTCTGACAGGGGATCCCAATTTGTCTCCAAATTTTGGCAAGAATTTTGTAAATTACTGGGGGCCACTGTCAGTCTATCTTCGGGTTACCACCCCCAGAGCAACGGACAGACCGAGAGGGCCAACCAAGATCTGGAGAGAATGTTGCGATGTGTTGCCGCCAAGAATCCTTCCTCTTGGTGTCAACAACTCTCAATGGTGGAGTACGCACACAACTCGTTACCTGTGTCATCTACGGGCCTATCTCCGTTTGAGGGTAGCTTAGGGTACCAGCCACCTATTTTTCCTAGTCTGGAATCCGAAGTCGCGGTCCCCTCCGCTCACGCTTTTGTCCAGAGGTGTCACCGTACATGGACCAGAGCCCGTGAGACTCTGCTCCAAGTAAGGGCGCGCACCAAGGTTAAGGCCGATCGCCACCGGTCAAGACCTCCCGTGTATGTCGTCGGTTCCAAAGTGTGGCTTTCTACTAAGAACATTCTACTCCGCTCCGTTTCTAATAAGCTAGCTCCCAAATTCATTGGCCCATTTCCTGTCACCAAGATCATTAGCCCGGTGACAGTTCGCCTCAAACTCCATTCTGCGTACAGAAGAATTCATCCCGTGTTCCATGTTTCCAAATTGAAACCCGTATTTTATTCACCCATTAATCCGCCAGCCCCGGTTCCCCCACCGCCGCGACTCGTAGATGGGGAACCCACTTATTCGGTAAATCGAATTCTGGACTCGAGACGGAGGGGACGCGGATTCCAGTACCTGGTGGACTGGGAGGGTTACGGTCCGGAGGAGAGAAGTTGGGTGCCTGCTAGGGACATCCTGGATCACTCCCTTATCGATGATTACAATCGCCAGGTAAGGGGGTCTGGGAACGCCAGGAGGCGTTCCTAGGAGGGGGGGTACTGTCACGGTTGAGGAATTCATTGACGCTCCCTTGCACTGTGTGTGCGTGTTTTGTGAATGAATGTGTGTGTGTGTGGGCGTGGCCACTGATTGTCCTCCGGGAGATCAGCAACAGGTGTTGTGCATTACCACTGCCTATTTATACTCACCTCATGCATCTTGTGTTTGTCAGATCGTTGTTTTGTGGATGTTGCCTGTTGTGTTCCCGTTTCTTCGGCTCCTCGTGTCTCCTGCCTTGTCTTCGTCTGGAAGTCCGTCGTTACAGTTAAAGTCTTCACTCTTCACCAACACTGGGTTCATCACTTCACGTCTGACCATCTGATCGAGTTGTCCACGCAAGCCTGCGCTGCCTTGCCTGCATCTTCATCTAAGTGTTCCATCGCATTGAGAAGGATCTTGTGATCTACACACCTCTCTTGAGAACTGTACCGGCGATCTTCCAACACTTCTGGGAACTTTGTCTGCATCCCTTTCACTCTGAGACTTGTGCTTTATATTCTAATAAAGACCTGTTTTACTTGCTATTGTCCCCTCTATCCTTTCGTAACAAATGTAGGCTTTATTCAAACTAATGAATCCTTAACTTTGAAATACGTATGATAAAATGTATACTTTAGTTTTTACAAAGAAAGATTACACTGGAAATATTGTTACAATTTTAATTGTTGTTGTAATTGTATAACCTTTTTAATAAAATAGCATATATATATATATATATATATATATATATATATAATATATATATATATATTAGTGGTGGGCCGTTATCGGCGTTAACGCAGCGAATCACGCGATAAAAAAATATCGCCGTTAATCTATTCTCCAAGTTGGGTTGGGAGCTGGCTCAAGCTACACAAGCTATGATGACGCAATCTACATGCAGCCGCGAGGTACACCCGGCTGCAACGCATCATATTCGTCGTCATCTTAAGTAAACACGGCTGAAAGTTAAAGCTGGTGTAAAAGATCGGTGGAACATCCATTATTTGGACTTGGTTCGGATTTAAGCCGTCCGACGTAGACTGTGTGGTGTAACAGTTCGGTAAGTTAACACACGACTAATCCGTTCTACCACCTCAAATTCAAAACGAAACATAGGCTATCACTGAATACCAGCGCACGCGTATTATTCCCAATATATCTGAGTGGTGTAGAACATAATCTCTGTCTGCGCCCGATTTAAAGAATCATTGTTGTGTTTCTTTTTAACTGAAAAGACATCAGTTAGAATATTCTAATTTTAAATTTGGGGTTTCATAAGCTCCAAGCCATAATAAACATTAGACCTACTTAAGTCTCTGCAGCTAGTGTACTTAAATTTTATTTATCTGCAAAATTATGTTGTATACTTACAGTTTTGCACAATATATGTTCTCAAAACTACATGCACCCTTTAAAAAAAAAAAAAACATTTAGCAGTTGTTTAGCAGGGTCTGTGTAACCTGTTCTGAAATGGTTTTATTATAATATCGTTATCGCAAGAGGCTGCAATGTATATCACAATATGGATTTTAGGCCATATCGCCCATCCCTAATTGATAGCCTATAGTAGTTGATAATAACATAGGCCTACCTAATGTTGCCTACGGACGGTAACAGTACAGTAGTAACTTTTTACAGTCTATGAGTAGAACAGCTTTCTCAAGCAGTTTGTGATGCATTTTGGAAACAGGAGATGAGCCCCTGGTCTAATGCGCCACCTGGCTTGAGAAACCCGTTCTCAAAGACTTACTTTTATAGTCATTATTTGGGTAGCACACATATTCTGAATGCCTTCGGCAGAATTCAAATGAGCCATGTTAATCTAGATTAATCTAGATTAATTTCAAAATTAATCTAGATTAAAAAAATTAATCTATGCCCACCTCTAATATATATATATATATATATATATATATATATATATATATATATATATATATATATATATATATATACAAGGATAGATGTAAACAAAATCTTAAAAGTTCAATATAAGCCTTCTCTTTAAATAATTTTTATTGTGTTTTATTAGTGACAGATTTGGGTAGAGAATATATTCCAAATCTGAAAATACAGTATGAGAACAATTAACTGCACAATTACTAGAAATGTTTACCTTGGATATTATACATTTGCGGGTCGTTGTCTTCTCAGGTGTGAATCATGCCCACTCGCATATTGCCTTTCCAAACAAAAAGTGTCTTACAAAATTTAAATCAATGTATTGTTTTATGTGAATGATTAGGAAGGATGATTTTCACATCATTTTGAAGAAAAAACTCTAGGCGACAAAATGTATTATTCAGAAGTCTTGTGGAGACATATTTAGTATGTATTTTGAGGCCTTATTTCAGAAACTTTAATTTTTAGTTTTTTTCAATAACCATGCATAAACATTATTTTCTCAAAAATACAAACATGTACATACATGTTGTTCACATATTATGGTAGCCCTGTTTGTGTTAAATAGAGTGTAATTACACCTTTGCCATTAATATGTTTATAAGCAATTAAAAAAAGCACAAATGTCAGGGCATGTCAGAACATCTCTAGGACCCCAAAAACACCTTAGACCCCAGAGGGTTAACCTCCTTTGCCCAGTAAGGGCTTTAAGGATTTATGTGCAGTGCTCTGCTGCCTTTAGGCAAACGGAGCAGCTTTTCGTTTCGTTCGGTGGCCGCGTCAAAGGGCTAGCCATCTTGAAACAGACCCTGTCCAGATGCACGGCTGGACTGGCCATTGGGCATATCATTTTCCCGGTGGGCCGACGCGCTTTTTGGGCCGATCTCATAAATACATAATTTGTATTATTATTATTATTATTTTATTTTTTAACGGCCCATAAAATTTGTACATCGGAGGCCCATTCGTTTTGTTTTGCTTAATTGGCGGCGCTGGGTTTGTGCCGGTGTAATGCACTGGTCAAAAAAAGTCCGTGTTAGTTTTTTTTTTCTGACAGACCAGCCCATGAAACACGCAGATCAGCGGCCCATTGGTTCTTTTCTTGATTGACACTGGGCTGGCCCAATCACAACTTTAAGTGAGCGTGCAGCAGTGTCAGTGTGTATCTGTCAAAATAGATGGAGAAGAAACGCAAGGAATGTGCAGATAAATAGCGTGAAAAAATAGAACCAGGCCCTTAAAGCAGACGCTTTATGTGTCATGTAACAACAATGACTTATGTTAGGGAATTAATTAGCTCAAATTAGCCTTAATGTGAATATGCATATGTTGCTTACATGAATTAAAGAATTACCAAATAGGGAATTGGTCAAAACCTCGGCTTATATCAGCGGTTACACAATTACTTGTAGTACTCCCTGATATAGATGGGTAGAATAGGTTCAATTTGGGGAAATTGTAGGTATAAGTTGGAGAATGTTCATTTATTGTACGAACTGTATGTCCAGCACACAAAAGGTACAATATCTGAACGGAAATCTCACGTCTTTAACACTGATAGACAATTTCTTTTCTGTGGCCACAAGAAAATAACTTATCTTAGTGTTTTAGACCATTTGAGATTTCTTTCAATAGTAAAATTTATCGTAGAGCGTTAAGAGGTAAAGATCTGCACTACTCAGGGACTCAGTATTGAAACAAACAGGCAAACTTAATTCAAATGATTTAACAAAGTTTATTCAAACGAGCTACTGGTTACATATACTAATTTTAAATCACACAGGAGTAAATATGCATAAACAAAACAATATACGATCGCAAATAAGGAATATAACAAAATAAACGTAAGATCAGAGGTTAGAGCAGGGGAAGAAAAAGGGAGAATATAAGAGAGAGAGAGAGAGAGAGAGAGAGAGAGAGAGAGAGAGAGAGAGAGAGAGAATTTTAAGAATGGGTTTTGTGTGTGTACACTGAGAGCGTGGTAAGGAGAGGTGTGCGTGTGTGTGTGTGTAGGAGCACGCCTTTAGCAGCACGTGGCCGTGTGTTGCTGTCTAGGACCACGTGAAGGTGGGCGTGTATGTGTGTATGTGCAGATGTGTGCGTCAAAGAGTGTGTAAGTGTGGGTGAAGAGAAATTAGAGATAGGTAGAACAGTTCAGTCCTTCACACGAACCCCAATAGACACAGTAATGTTAGACACTTTAAACAGCACTTCAGATTGTAAATTTAAAATCTACGTTACTCGGGGTGAAGCTCGGCCTTTGTGTGTCCGTGCGTCGAGTCGGAGTAGACAAAGCGTCTGGTCACGTGGTCACCAAAACAGAGGTCACAGCGTCTGGTTGCTATGGCGACTGGAAACGAGCGAAAACTTAGCAAGATGATTTTAGCTTTAAGTTGATTTCGTTGGTTGGTTGAAGGAGACTATCAACTGAAGTAAAAGTAGTTTCAAGAAAATAAAACTTGGAAGAAAAATGAAAATAAACGAGAACGAAGCTTCCAAGGATGGAAGAAGGCGTGTCGTTTCTCTCTCTCTGGCGATGTGCACTGAGATCAGAGAAGCGCGGCATTTTGAAGGGGTTAAGCCCAGCCTCTTTAGGTGCATGACCCAATCGCCTGGAAGGGTGATTGTGACTACCTCCTGACGTTTTGCGGAGGCTCACGCCCCTTCTTAATAGTTATGGAGAAGCTAAACTTGTTCCTATCGTTAATAACACTGGATTTAATAAAATAATGCGTCTTCGGAGATTTTGGGTTAAAGATTCCACACCGTTGGGATTTATGGAGCACAATGATACCACGAATGGTATCTTTATGACATAGTCACCCACGGATACATGATTTTTCGCGATTATAGTCACATCAAATGGATTACAAATCAATAAACTATATAGGCATAATATTTGGGACAAGGGATCATGCATACATCAAGAGAATACATTTTAAACATTTCACAAGATGATTTTGATTCACACGTGGTAGGATCTGTGTGTGTTTCCTTGTGTGTGTGTGCTGGAAGAGTCACTGAAGGTTCATCCTGCTGCGTTGAACTTTGTCCCCGAGCACGGGATGAGAGTCTATGTGTGTGCGTGTTACTAGTTTTTGATTAGATTAGCGGTCGAACAGAGTCTGGTTGTTTTCTTACGTGTTGACTGAGTGTCTAAATGTAAATGAATGTCAGAGAGAGGATCCTTGGGGTTCTCTCGAGATTGCTCTTATTGGTCAGCGGATGTTCGCCAAGCCATAATTCCGAGGTCAGCAGTAAGGAATCTCTGTTTTCAGATTAGGCAGTTAATGATTTGCGCCATTTATCGGCGCCGTTGGGTCTGGTATCCAGGAAGGCAGAATCTTGAGGCAATAGAGGTGTTTGTGGATTAGGACACCAGTGATTTAATTAGGTCTCAGAGCAGAAGACAGGCTAATTTCAGTACATTAACATATAGAGAGATAGAGCTGGTGATCTGACCATCTGCTGTGTGTTACAGTCAAAATATATGTTTTCTGACCTTCATCAGCTCCAGCGGCAGATGAGGATAGTGAGGATCAGGAGAGAGATGAGAAAGTGTAGAGCCTGCGGTAAGCAGAACTACTTTCAAAACACTTATTAGGCTATGTCATGAGTGTAGGAACCCATAACCCAGTTACAGATTATTTCCACATCTGCATAGCTGACGATTACGCAATTCACTAGAAATTTAATGAGAGGCGTTTGTAAACCATGTTTTCCGCCAAAATAAAAGCTTGATGCAGTTTGCGTCAAAATAAAAGATCATGTGCTTATCTCTTTCAAGTATAGAAATTGGTACAAAACTAATTATGAAAGTTTCCTTTATTTTTTAGTGCATTTGTTTTACAAAATATGGCTATTACTGTCATTGGATTAATATTACATTTACATTTACATTTAGTCATTTAGCAGACGCTTTTATCCAAAGCGACTTACAGATTAGGACTAAGTTAAGCGAGTCATCATGAAGAGGCAAAAACAACGCAAGAAGTGCTCAAAATACGAAGTTCAGGCATTATTCAGAGTAGCATAAGCCCCGTAAGCGAGGAACGGGAAGTTTTTTTTTTTTTTTTTGTTTTTTTTTAAGAGGTTAAGTGCTCACGGAAGAGATGGGTTTTCAGTTGTCTTTTGAATGTTGTCAGGGATTCTGCATTCCGGATGAGGGTGGGGAGAGTGTTCCACCAGCATGGAACTGTGTATGAGAATGTTCTGGAAAGAGATTTTGTGGCTTTCTGTGATGGAACCACGAGACGTCGCTCGTTGGCCGATTGTAGGCTTCTGGTAGGGATGTAGGCTCGTAGGAGTGAGTGAAAGTAGGAGGGAGCTGAGCCTGTGATAGATCTGTAAGCAAGCGTCAATGCCTTGAACTTGATGCGAGCAGCGAGAGGTAGCCAGTGCAGAGAGATGAACAGAGGAGTGACGTGTGCCCTCTTGGGCTCGTTGAAGACAAGACGAGCTGCAGCGTTCTGGATCATATGTAGAGGTTTGGTTGCACATGATGGAAGTCCAGCCAGAAGAGCATTGCAGTAGTCAAGCCTAGAAATGACCAGGGCCTGGACGAGAAGTTGTGTTGCATGCTCAGTAAGGAAAGGCCTGATCTTCCTGATGTTGTGCAGTGCAAACCTGCATGATCGGGTTGTCTTTGAAATGTGATCTGTGAAAGTCAGCTGGTCATCAAACGTTACTCCAAGATTTCTGACCGACCTTGATGGGGTGATTGATGAGGAGTCTAGCTGGATAGTGAAGTCGTGCTGTAGAGACGGATTGGCAGGGAGGACGAGAAGCTCAGTCTTTGCCAGGTTGAGCTGCAGGTGATGTTCCTTCATCCATGTCGAGATGTCCGCCAGACAGCTTGAGATCCGTGCAGCTACTGTGGGATCATCTGGTTGAAACGAGAGGAAGAGCTGTGTGTCATCAGCATAGCAGTGGTAGGAGAAGCCGTGTGCCTGTATGATGTGTCCCAGTGATGTGGTGTAGATGGAGAAGAGGAGGGGACCAAGAACTGAACCCTGAGGAACCCCTGTGGTCAGCTGATGTGCTCTGGATACCTCGCCTCTCCATGCGACCCTGAAGGACCTACCTGTGAGATAGGACTCAAACCAGTGGAGAGGAGTACCTGTGATGCCCAGTGATGAGAGGCTGGACATAAGGATCTGATGATTTACAGTGTCGAAGGCAGCAGACAGATCCAGGAGAATGAGGACTGAAGATTTGGAAGCAGCTTTTGCGATCCGTAGGGCTTCTGTGACCGACAGTAATATTATAACTATTATTATGTAGTAGGTGTAATGTAAATAGACACTGTAACTAAAAGAGGTTTGAATTTTAATGTTTAATTTGCACACTGAATATGGGTTGGAGCTTTTAATTTTGAACTCTCAAAGTGCACCAAATTGATGAATTTAACATTAAAATACACAAATTTTTCTCACGGGGGGGCATGCCCCCAAACCCCCCTAGAAGGACCGAGGTCACACCACCATAGTTTTAACAAAAATCCTGTAAGAAACACTTGTATTGCTATGCAAGAGCCGCTTATAGCTTGTTTTAGGATTCATCACTGTGTAGTATAGTTCAACTGTATTAATAAATGTCAAATTTTTACTCATTTCCTCTGTTAACTCTCATGCGTTCCTACTCACTCATTACATAGCATTAGTGGTTTTAATGAATAGGAGTTGGTATGCATAAGGGCGTGCAAAGATGGGTGGTGTTTATGATCATATAGTGGGTTAATTTAGTATTGGGTTATATTTTTTGTCCCAGTCCAGCCCTGTCCAGATGGATAGTGGACGCTATCGTGTCAGCTTATGCGTCCAAGGGCCTGGATTGCCCCTTGGGGGTTAGAGCCCACTCGACTAGAGGCATGGCCTCGTCGTGGGCATGGACAAGTGGGGTCTCACTTCATGACATTTGTATGGCAGCAGGCTGGGTCTCACTGTCTACATTTGTAAGGTTTTATAACCTAGAAGTGCCCGCTTTTCTGGCCTTACTGGCTGTTCTCAGTCTGATTATACCATATTAACATTGTCTACCCAACTCAGTTTGATTAGACTGTTGATATGCTGCAACATCCTGTGGGCTTATGCAGTTTTGAGGTTGATGTACTGCCTTAACTGTATGTGTGCGCACCTCTCTCACATTACTGAGTCGTCCCTCCCCGTTCTGCCACTTCGTGTTTTTTCCACTTTACATGAGCCCCGGGCATTCTGCCCTTGGGTCATTAGTGTTGGAATTCCGCACGCACAACGTTTTACATGGGGTTCCCGTAGCGTAAGCTAAACTTACGCAACACGAGAGTACTCTCATAAGAGAACGACACTCGGTTACTAACGTAACCTCGGTTCTCTCTAGAGAGGGAGCGAGTGTTGCGTAACCTGCCGTGCTTGTGCTGCCTTATGGTTTCGCTTCTAGTCGATTGAAATCATTATGCAACCTGGGCGATGGGTATTTATAGGCTTAGGCCACACCCATTTTGGCGGGTCATGACGTGGCGCGGGAAGGCTTCCCATTGGCGCTGGAGTCATGCCAAGATGCACTGATAGGTTGCAGCAGTTGCTGCAGAGCAGCCAATGGGCATGCAAGCTGTCTCGCCTATGTCTGCCTGTTGCAACAAATGCGTTTTACATTTTTTGGAAAATTAAGGATAACTTTCTTGCTTCAGTATTCTCGGTATTCAGTATTCAATATTCTAAACTTACGCAACAGTCGTTCCCTCTCTAGAGAGAACCGAGATTACGTTAGTAACCGAGTGTCGTTTCATCTCTCAGGCTTATAAATAAGAAAAAAAATATATATATATATATTTTATGTATTATGATGAATTATTTAAAGATATTTAACCTTGTCATTGTTCTTTTTTCCTGTGTATAAAATCTCATATTATGATTTATGCAGACCCATTATATTTATTTTATTTTATTGTCATTATGATTGTTCATTGTTAAATATACAACCATGGTATCTTTCCCTGATCTTGTATGTAACTAAGTTTGGCAATAAAAAAAAATGATATGAGCGACAGGTGCATTGACACCTCACAACATCAGTAACTCGACAGCCCTACCTAGAATGGTTTTCCACAGCGTTTGTAATGTTTGCACAAAGGAGATGGGCAGCTGCTCAAAGACCTCGCCTTTGGAGAAAACTGTTGATTTTATACTCGAAAAATGTAACCCCAAAACTTACACACAATAATAATGATAAATGCTGGCCAATACTTAATTATATTACCTTTGTTGTACTGAAAATTATATAATTTAATAAAACAAGCAAAATGTAATTTGTTTTATCAAATGACATAGCTATGCATGAATACACTCTAGATAAATGCAGTGAAAACATTCAAATTTTCAGTCAGTCAAGTGAATTAATGCATTCATTAAATAATGACACTAAGAAACATGAATCAATTAGTAAAAGAACAAATAAAAGTCTGCAAAAGTCGAACAAATAAACAAACAAAAGTCGAACAAAAAAGAACAAATAAAAATATGCAAAAGTTGTTCACAGCCATGTTCACTCCGGTATTTTGCTCGATGGTTTTGTTTTCGCATCATACATGTGTTTACAGTGGAAGTTAGATGCGGCTGAGCATGCACATAACACGCCATAACCAAACGTTATGTGATTGGCTTACGGGTAACCAATGATTTTAAACTTCAGACAAGCGCCCCCTCACGATTTCAATTATGCCATGCCAGACTCTGTCTACGAAGCAAAGCGAAGTAGCAGAATTTGGTATTACCAGGCTATCGCGTGGCCTCCTGGGATAGAAAAGTATCCATCGGACGAGCTCTCGAAAATCTGGAAGCAGTAGATCATCATACTAAGGATTCGTACATACTTTTTCGCTCGCCAACTGCTTTTCCCCTACTATATAGTAGGGAAGTATGCGGTTTCGAACATAGCCCTAGTCTCTATAGTGTGCTTCACGGGAGCGCTCAGGCGCCATCTGCTGGTGTGGCGGGTGAACTGACATAATTCTATTGATGTTCACATAAAAAAAATAGGGGGGTTTTCAATTAATTATTTGATAAAATATATTATAAAACCCTTTACAATTATTATGGTTGAATTTGATGCTCAAAGGTCAGCATCAAAAGCATTGGTTAATATAGTGAGATTAAAAACAAAGTATATTTGTGTAATTTAACATTTAATTGCAGGTTTGCATGTAATTCTGAGTTAGCATTTTACTGTTTTTATTCATTTTGAGAATTACTGAATGTTTTTGTGCAAGTGAGATGAATGCATGCTCACATTTAGTCTAGAACTACAAAAACCATCATGTTTGCTCAGCGCACACAACGCCTCTGCACCTCACTCCCGATTTCTCTCAACATGAGAGGCGTCTGTAATCAAAGTAACTTGTTACTTATTTGAAAAATGGAACTCAGAAATTTAGTTGTAAAGTTAAAAGTAGTGTTACTACTAAAAAAAAAAAGAAAAAAAGAAAGTCTGATTACGTAACTTGTGTTACTTGTAATGCGTTTCCCACAACACTGCAGATCACTCATGTACATTTTGCATTTTCAGCAGCAGCAAAATATGACATTCTTAAAAAAAAAAAAAAAAAAGGTTGAGGCATTTATTTTCCAATGATATGTCAAGTTGTTTTTTAGTGTATATATTGTCACATCCATAAATAGGCAGACAAGGTAGAGTGTACAAACAAACAAACTTTATTAAAGTGCAGACCCAGCAAACACAGAACATTGGCACAACGTAGCCAACCTTCTAACAACGTTTTATCAACATGGCCAAAAGGTTGCTATAAATACGTTGTGTGGTGAAGGTTGTTACAGCGTTGTCACAATGTTGACATTAAACCACCATTCAGGGCCATTGCTTAAGGTTGTGCCTAGGGTGTCTGGACAACCACTGACTGGACTACATAATGTACTCGTCACTGCCCTGAAGCGGGAAAATCAGCCTTTTAAATTCCAACCACCTGTTGGGCTCATTGTGTTCTCGTTCAACATCAAGCAAGGATACGTGAGTATTGCGTTTAATTTATCCTACCTCAGCTATCAAACACTACCTACAACTTTAATTTCTAATGTGATTAATGTAGCCTCGCTTGCACTGTTTAGTTTGTCATTTGATTTTTCTGCTATCTCATTCGTTTCTTTGCTCCTCTGGATTTGTGGATGTTTCCCCGGTTACCGACCTTTATCGTCCGGCTTTCGGCTACTGTCTGCCATACAGACCCGGTTTTGTTCATTAAATGTTCTGATCTGCCTTTGTTTTTTATGCTTTATTCATTATACTTAAAATAAATTTGTATATTCGTTTATTTCTTTTTTTTTTCTTTTTTTACAAATGTATTACTTTTGGAAGTGCAATTTGATTACCATATGCAGTTTTAATAAAGTGGAATTAACGAAACCTTCTGTCATTTTTACTCTTCAAAGTGTACACTTGCAGGTGTTGATAGCCCCATTAAATAATAATATAGATAATCAATAAACGATAAAAAGTATATAATTATCTAACAAAATGCTAAATGGGGGATAAAGTAGCATATAAAAATATTGTCAGAACGTCGTCTCTCAGTTGCTGAATGTCGCGCAACAACGTTGCTACAGCCCTGTCGCGTCTTACAATTCTACATTGTTACAATGTTGCGAGCACGTAGACAGCGACGTTGCCATAGCAGAAATGCAACGTGCCACAGACGTTGCCACAACGTAAATGTGTTTGCTGGGGAGTGAGCGATGCAGGATGAGATGAATGATGATTATAATGCTGATATGGTGAACACTTAGCTGAACTTGAATAATGTCTTGGCAGATGAAGATGATGACTTTGATGATTAAACACAGGATGATCGACGATGGATGGGGACGAAGGGAAACAACTGGACTTAGGGTAAGTAGATCCACAGGTAGGTATGCTGGTAAGACGAGACCAGACACTGAGGTGCAGGAAACAGTGCCTGATAAAGGGAGTGCAATCATGACGTGCAGGTGCCGGTGATCACAACTCAGGTGACAGTGATCTGGTGGGCGGAGTGCAGTGATCAGGTGCAGTGGGCGGAAGTGATGGCTCTGTTGAGTTGACTCCGTGACATATATGAAGTCAGACATTTTTCTTAAATATAATGCAACAATATTGAGATATTTTACAATATCAAAAAGTTGTTTGAGAAAAAATACAGTAAAGACAGTAAAATTGTGAAATATTATTACAATTCAAAATAACTTTTTTTAAATTTAACATTTTAAATGTAATTTATTGTTGCAATGGCAAAGCTGAACTTTCAGCAGCCATTACTCCAGTCAATAGCTTAATGGTATTATCCCATTTTTGATGATACAGCCAACACACATGCCTGACCTTATTATTATTATTATTTTTATTTTTTTGTCCTGTCGTAATCTTTTAACCTCTTATGATAATAGTCATCGACTCCACTATGTGTGTCAGGTTAATCTGGTGAGTGTATTTATTTTAAAAAGCCTCACCATGTTTTAGCATGAGGCTCACCCTTACAAAAAAAAAAAAGGTTTATTCAAGCGTTCTATTAGTATACTTTTTTTAAACTAAAAATAAGAAAGTATACTTTCAGTCTACATTTTACATACTTCTCAAAAATATACTATGTACTTCTCAGAAATATACTTAAAATTACACTTAAGTGTACTTGACTTATACTGAGAGAAAAGTATATCTGGCCTGTACTTGTACTCAATCTTTTGATCGAGAAATACTGTAAAGTATAATTAAGTATTCAAAGAATACTTGGCTTGTAGTTGTGTTAACTCTTTTGATAAGGTAGCCTATTAAATATACTTTTTTACATAGTTTTTCATAGTCTTATGAAACTTACATTGTTTAAAAATATTGATTAGAATATTGATATAAAACAGATATGTTTTTTAATTCTGCATATCTGAATTTTTGTGTAGGCTAGTCCACTGAAAGTGTACATAGGAATTTACTTGAATTCTACTTTACTCTTTCCCCACCATTGACTGAATTGTCCAGCTATTGTTGAAGATTTTATTATTTAGAAAATAAGTAATTTAACTGATTTTTGTACACTATTATTTCCTTGTCTGTGGGTGACTTTGGCTGACTTTGGAACCTGAGAGCACAAGCTGTTGTTACAGCAGAAAATTCTATTTCAGTAATGTCACATGGTACAAAACTATTTCTCAAAATACCTATAGAATGTATTACCATGTTTGGGACAAGGAGAGGGTATATACGTTTGCTGGGCAATTTTTCTGGAGGGTCTTTTCTGCAGAGGGACACTCGGCTTTGTTTGTTAATAAAGTCTAATTTTTTCTGATGTCAAATATCTTTGAAGTCATTCCCCTGAAAAGATTTAAACCACAACAAATGGCGACCCCAGCAGGACGTGGCTTAGGAG
The DNA here is from genome assembly GCF_964197995.2 of Scardinius erythrophthalmus. Classification (NCBI taxonomy): domain Eukaryota; kingdom Metazoa; phylum Chordata; class Actinopteri; order Cypriniformes; family Leuciscidae; genus Scardinius; species Scardinius erythrophthalmus. The sequence continues at coordinate 27,456,135 of NC_138230.1, read as the reverse complement.
CTGAAGGAGCCACGAAGGGATCGCTGGTGACTCACACAGACAACAGTGGCCGCTGTACTTTGAGGTGAGCAGTTTTTGCTTTTGAATAAGGTGTGTGTAAGTCACCAGTGGCCCGGATGTGGTAAGAAAAGCTTCTCCAAATTTAAAGAACTTAAAAAGTGAAAAAGAGTGTTTGATATCAGAAAAATTGCATGCATTGTCTTTGTAGATGTCAAGTAGTTGGTAAAAGCGCGGGGGGGGCTCCCAATAGTGTTTGCTAGTGCTTGTTTAATCCTGAGTGGATTCTATAACTACTGGTGATGCTGATTTAGCGCAAAGAGTTTTGACGTACGTACGTACGTACGTACGTACGTAAGGTTCTGTGTTTGTTCATCAAGTGGGCCTTGAAGGATGATGAGCAAAAAGCATGCACACAGAGGGTTTGAATTCACTGATAAGGATATCAGTTAAGTTTTGTGTTACTTGTCAAGAGGGCCTCGATGGATGACAAGCGTACTGATATAAGGATATCAGTTATTGATGTGTTATACCTGTAAGTGGGCATTGATTGATACAGGTGTAGTTTAGCTTATAGCCTATAGATGGTTGATCTGCAGACATTTGTAAGAGGGCCTTGAAGGATACAAATGAGCATGATTGCAGATAAAGTCAATTTCCGGGTACCTTATTAATCTAATAAGAGTCTGTTCAGGGGAATTAAGGTCTTATTTCACTCTGTTGTGTTGAGGAAGTGAATCACAGAGGTTTATGGAATAGGATAGTTAAAAGTGTCATTGTGTTGATTAGTGAATATTTTAATGTATTGTTCAGATCTGACAGAGAAGGGAAAAAAATAAGTGTGTTAGATCATGTTGGTGTGCCTGTAGGATCCTGTGACTGTGCCTGTGGTTGAAAATAAGTGACCTCTGACCCTGGTTGCTTGGAGGGACAGAGAATGTGTGACTGACCTGTGAATGAAGGGACTGAAATGGTGTGTATTAAAAAAGAAAGAAAAGTAAGGGAAAACAATTGTTTCAAGACATTAACTATAAAGAATATAGTAGTATAAAATAAGTTAAAATAATAAGATATATGGTTAATCAATAAATGTAATGATAGATATTAATAGATGAATATAAATAAGATTGCACGTGCTTAATATATTATATATTATATCTGAAGATGTCTAAAATTTGCATCTCATTATCCCTGAAGACAGAGTGGGAAAAGTATTCCATTGCAGATTAATAAGTTTGTGTTAAGAGAAAAATAATTGGTGCATTGCAGAAGGGATAGCAAGATTGAGTGACCAAGTTTCAAAAGTCAAAAATACTTTACAGAAGTTGATGAGAGTAAAAAATAAGAAGAATTCCTTGATGTTTGTTGAGAAACATACTAGATTATTGTGAACACAGCATGCAAATATAGAAGAAGTCTGATTTTATGATAGGGAAAATTATTTAATTGAATTATTCTCAGATCATCAGAGTTATATTATAGCTGATATAGAAAAACAGAACTAGCTTGCTTTTTCCTGCAATGAAGAACTGCTTACTAATAGAATGAGGGAACTGCTATGGTCAACCAGTGAGATTTTTATATAAAAGAAATAGTGAAAAGATGCAGGTTAAAAAAGTGGAATGTAGATAAAGAGCTAATAGCTTATATGTAAAAGTTCAATTTGACTCATACAGATCTCTGAGTGTTCAAATTGCAGATGGAAACAGAGCCCTGTGGAAGCAACAAGAGGGCAAAGGGCAAAGACATGAATGCAGAGACACTGACGCAGAGAAGAAGAGAGTGGGTGAGGGGTTCTCAGCTCCCCTCCTGAAGTTCAAAAAGACCCAAAAAGACTGAGTTAATGGAAAGACTGGAAAAGGTGAATCTTTCACTTGAGACTTTTCCTAAAGACAAAGACTAATCCTGAGATGCAAAACTGTTACAGGATTGATCAAAATCCCAAACTGAGAAGAGACAGAGAAGCAGCAGAGCATATTCTCAACTCTGCAATGACCATTGAGTGGCAGCAAGGCTGAAAAACATGTCAACGAACACTGATCTAAAAACAGAAGAACTGACACTTACGGCACCACAGGTGTGACAAACCTTATGAACACTCTAGAGACTGCTTCAAATTTAGTTCATTATTATATTAGCATTATTCATTCTGATTATTCACTGGTCTCATAGCAATTCTTTATATTCTCTGCTAAACTAACCCTCTCTGCTCTTTCAATAGGTCCAGCTCTATAAGAAAAGAAAATACAGAGAAGTGAGTGCTCAACTCACCAAATAGTTCAAACTGAGGCTGGATTTGGTATAGTGAGGGCTATTATATTAGACAACTATAGGGCTAAAAGCATGATAGAATTATTCTCTGGCAAAGAAAAAAAAAACACAAAATGTCAGAGAATGATTATTTTTGTTTGCAAAACAATGGTACTGGTCACTCCATCTTGTTTTAATTTTTTATAGAGATAAATTGGAGAAGGATAAATAACTCCAAAAGTCCAAAAATTATGAAATTAAAAATGCTGTCAAAACTGGGAAAATGAGATGGAAATGTTATTGGCCATGGATCCAAGATTAGGCAGAGATCTCCAATTGTATTCTTAAAGAAGCTCATGAGCAAAAAACAAAAAGAAAATGAAAAAGTAGACCAAACAAATGACAAAATGCATTTGAGAAATTACAATTGGCTGTCTTACTCTCAACTGCACCATACTAAGGCCTATTATTCTGAAATATTTAATCTATTAGAGTTTGGGAAAAAACAAGAAAAAAGGGATTATAACAACAGTGGTAAACTAAGCATTAACATAACTGACAATTCTGAATAGTGTTTGAATAGCTGTTGTGATGTTGTCTGTCAGACCTTTGGAATTCCACAGCTAAATTTGTAAGTTCCGCATTTAGAGCACAACCTGCGGAAGAAGAATGTGTGATGGCCGATGAGTGACTGATTATGAATGAATGGGTGTACACCAAGGCAAATCAATTATTTTGCCTACAGCTGTATCTAAATTTCATATGTGGGCCCACAGGGCATATTCTGCCCAATAAAATAATGACCATGGATGGATTTGGTTAATATCCAAGTCGAAACTGTAGTGACAATAGAAAAAGAAAATGGGAAAAAATTTGTAAAAGAAAACAAAACAGTACTATATTTTGCGCAGCGCCTAACACATCTGACTTTCCTTTCAGAATATCATGATGGAGCATAACACATCTGACTTTCTTTTCAGAATATCATGAAGGAGCTGACGTTTTGTCAAATGTCTGAAATATTGTCTTGTAACTTTTGTCTTGTTGCAAAGTGGGTTGAGTGTTGTCCAAGTCTGATAACTAGTATGCTGATAGTGGGACTCAAAACAATGAGATAACTGAGCTGAATTGACTAATTGTAAAAAGTAATATAGGGGTAAAGCCCTACTGCTAATGAGCAGAAAACACACAAAAGAGGCCAGAACACCACTCAGCCCACATGATCATTTTACAGGTGACACCAAGAAGGACAATGGAGCAGATGATTTAAAATGTTGTTGTCACTAACAAAACTAAAAAGAAATAATGAAGGTTGCATTCGCAGATGAGAACAGTTCAATTCCAGGAAGGGTTCTGGGACGATTACAAAAAGAACCAGTGACTGTGCTTTGTCATCTCAGAAGAATCTTGAACATTGATCAGCAAAGTGACATTTGAGTCCATGCCTCTCAATTTAAGATACACCAACAAGCCTCTACTCTCCACAACAGGAAGTGAGGGATCAAGAGGGCTTGTGCTAGTAACAGCCCCCTCACCTCCGAGGGAAGTCCATGCAACGGCTCGTAAAGAGTCACCCTGGTGAAACATGTAATGACTGTTAAGACGGCTAACAGAATGATCAACATGAATGGAAAAAGAAGCAAATGATAAGAAGAACTTTAAATGAAAAGTTGCAGAATAAGAAACTTGCAAGGAGTTGTGCAAAGAAGAAAATCAACAGAGATGAGTACAAGTTCAAACAATAGTCAACATCAACCAAACTGTCTTTAAATTTAATGTTAAAGCCATTGAATACACTAGTAGCAACTTAATAATAACCCCAGAAAGAAAATTATTGAATTAAAGAATATATCAAAAACAACGTAAAAACGATAATGAAAAATCAGAAAACAAACGAAAATAATGAATGATAAGCGACTAATTCAAGTAACTGTCATAGCACAGTGCGAATTAAGACAAGTCATGAAGGAAAATACAAATAGACCTAAATGACATTTTAAAATAGATCATAATGGGTACTCGAATGTAATTTGTCAATAAAACGGGTATACATAATTAATTTAAGGCTACAGTTGAAAATTAAAGAAAAGATTAACACTGACTATTACCAAATATTTGATTTAATTTATGATTTGAATTATGATTTGATTCAATATGCTATTGACTGATTTATAGTGCTAATGGAACGACCACCTCAATTGTAAGTTGTTCGAACTCAATAACAAACAGGCCCTATAAACAATTTATATGGTATCAGAGGAGGGTAAGAATGACAGGTTATTGCACAAAAACATACTTTTTGAACGCGCATAGTTTTCAACTAGTGCGCAAGGGGGGAGTAAGGAGGGATTAAAGAATAAGGAAGGAGAATAATTAAAAGGCTAAATTAAGAATAAGGAAAAGAATAAGGAAAATTAAATAAAAGGCATTTTTTGGGATTAAAGAATAAGGAAGGAGAATAATTAAAAGGCTAAATTAAGAATAAGGAAAAGAATAAGGAAAATTAAATAAAAGGCATTTTTTGCAATTTTTGACTGTACACAAGAGAAATTTGTGACAAAAATAAAGGTAGGAAAGGAACAGTGACAAAAATAGGCTATATATCAGTACCAGAAGGACTAATAAAACTCTTGGTAATAAATTATATGAACAAGATAGAGATGGGTAAAGGCAATGAGATCAACAGAGGAGGGTCAAGAGAAGTAATTAAATTTAAGACCAAAGAAGTATTTCTTAGATTTGAAATTCTATCAGAATTAAGTTAAATAATGGTTTAGCAGTCATTCCAGAAAAATTGAAAATTAACATTAATTGTATGCAGAAACTTAAATTACAGAAAAGGAAGTTTTAACAATAATTAAGTTATAATGCTTTATGTTTGAAATGGTTGAGAACGTATAGATTCATTTAGTTATACAGAAAAAAGAAATGACAATACAATGAATATGTAAGACAGTGCAAAAAGTTATTTTCGAGAGTTATTTTTTCTAATTGTCTAATGAGTTCATTGAATGACTTTTATGAAGTAAATGTAACATTGCTCTTAAAGCTTTTTTAGTTTGAGTGATTACATGTGACATAATTAAGTTTATTCATGATAGTTCATTTAGAAATTAGTAGAAAGGAAGAAAAGGTATTCAGTTAAGGAATGCTTGAACTGAGGAGCTATAATGAGAAAAAGCTGCAACACGTGAGATATTTATTGTTTAAATTTGGTAATAAAGTAGACAGAATTTGAAATGTAAAACGTTATAATGAAGAAAATTGTGATTTAATGTAGCTGCACTACAGTGTTATGGTTGTACATCAACTAAAACATGACTGACTAAAAAATTGATTCTTTAAAAATAAGTGAATTGACGTTCCTTCATAAAAATAATAAGCAAATAAAAAAGAGATAAAGTTATTTTTACCCAGCCCTATTTTAAATAAGAATTCCTATGGATTATGCGAAATAAACATGCATTTATTCATCTATAATCAGCAAAGATTTATTATAATGATTTGCCTTTATAATAATGAAAACAATTACATGAAAAAAGTAGAATGACTTTACAATTGAATAAAAAAAAAAGTTAAGGAAAGCCTGATTTAAAAGATTAGAAATGTTTTTTGGAGTTGCAATATTGAAAGAGGGTTATTATTCTGTTGTTTACTTCCCATATTAAGAAGATAATGAAAACTAATTTGAGAGGGCAAATAAATCATATATTATTAAGATTGAGCTTATAAACCAAATTAAGATTTACAATCATTGGACATTGATTGAAGTACCTCAAATAAGGATGAAGAAGAAAATGAATAAGCCAGATCCTGGGTGTCTGGGTCGAAGAGGATATCTACACCGCAAGAAGAACTTTTAATTGTATAAGGGATTTTTGTGTTTGACATATTCTACATAACTGTGACAATTAGACAATGCTGAACCAATTTCATCCACACACTTGTAACAATGTTTGATGGTTTATTAGGGAGGATTCGAGTCTTTTACTTTCTCCATTGAAAAAGAAAAAACAACTGAAAGAGAGAAAAATGTATGGAGAAAGATGTTTGGCTCGATTGCTCCACCGGAGTGTGGTGGCATAATTTCAGTCATTGGAACTAAGAATGAGTGACTTAATTTAGTCACTAAGGTAGTATAACTGAGGGGACTGGATTTTGAAACTACACTCTGGAAAGGATAGCGAATGTGGGGCTTAAATAAGCCCCAGAGGAGGGAATGTTGAAGATTTTATTATTTAGAAAATAAGTAATTTAACTGATTTTTGTACACTATTATTTCCTTGTCTGTGGGTGACTTTGGCTGACTTTGGAACCTGAGAGCACAAGCTGTTGTTACAGCAGAAAATTCTATTTCAGTAATGTCACATGGTACAAAACTATTTCTCAAAATACCTATAGAATGTATTACCATGTTTGGGACAAGGAGAGGGTATATACGTTTGCTGGGCAATTTTTCTGGAGGGTCTTTTCTGCAGAGGGACACTCGGCTTTGTTTGTTAATAAAGTCTAATTTTTTCTGATGTCAAATATCTTTGAAGTCATTCCCCTGAAAAGATTTAAACCACAACACTATCCACGTTTTCACTGTTATATGGTAGGCGACACCATGCCACATCTTCTAGTACAGCATCTCCGGATCAAAACAAAGGAGAAGAAGAAGCTGAAACAAGTGATATAAGATTGCTCACTCAAATGTAAAGTAACGTGATCATCAAACATTAAACAGCGTGTAAATCAAAACTGCTTAATGTTACCAAATGAAATGAAGCGTAACCCATAAAGAGAAAATGACTGTGAAGCTTTGGGGGTATTGGACTCGATCCACTCAATCTGTTTTGATCATCGTTCTGAATCTGATCAAGACGTAGTCTTTAACAAAAATGTGATTTTATCAAAGTTTTTGTTTATAATGTTGCCTTTCTTTATGAAACTTACCAACATCAAGTGTTGATAAAAAAAGGATGCATGAAGCTAATAAAATATTTTTAAAATTAAAGTGCAGTTAAAGGTATTTTTCAAGTATAAAAAAATATTACATTTGCATTCATATACATCTGAACATAGTAGTATACTGCAAGTGCAAACAATAATATATAAATAGTAAACTATAAGTATAATGTTATGTTCACTTAAAGAAAACTTACAAGTATACTTGCAGTATAAACAGCTAAACTAGTAGTTTACTGAGAGTACACGTCAGTGTGTACTTTCATAAACTAAAAAATTTACTACTTGTGTTAAAATAGTAAACTACTAATATACTTATAAGTTCACTTGTAGTACAGATGCATTACAAATGAGAAACCTAGTTGTGTACTTAAAGTTTACTACTGTTACACTTATAGTACACCCTTGTATGGTGTTCGGGACCCGTTTTCATTTTTTATCAGAAGAAAAATGATACAATTAATTATTTTTTCAAACTGAGACTCATTGGCCTTGGCTCATTTTCTGTGAGGAATATATATCAGAACACATTTTCAATGAAAACACACTGTACACCCCCCCAACACATTTATATGGATGTTCGGGTCCACTGGACCCGGGGCTAATAAAAGTGTGGAAATTGTAGGTCCTGTGTACCTTTACTCTGTCCTCCTCCTGTCAGGGCCTGCTGTTAGCGTGTGTATGTTCTTGTATATGGTTTATGAAGACACAAATGTGTGTAATGACATGGGTATTACAACGTAAACATGGTTTATGACGACATCTGTGTCCTCATACTAAAACATACTAAATGGTGTTTTTTGAAATTCAAAAAATGGCAAAAGTTTTCTGTGATTGGTAGGTTTAGGGGTAGGGTTAGTGTAGGGGGATAGATTATACAGTTTGTACATTAGAAAACCATTATGCCTATATGGAGAGTGACCGTACACCACATATCCAAGTGAGTGTGTGTGTATGTGTGTGTGGGGGGGGGTGTGTGTTTTGTGTGTGTCTGTGTGTGTGTTGTGGGTGTGTGTGTTGTGGGTGTGTGTATGTGTGTGCATGAGTGTGTGTGTGAGTGCGTGTGAGAGAGAGATTGTGTGTAAGTGTGAAAGAGTGCAAGAGTGAGTTTTGTGTTTCTTCTCCTGCCATTCCCACACGAGGTTGCGATTCTTAAATGTGATCTAACAAAGGTAAAGAGAAAATATTAACCATATATGCTGTTTATATTGCTTGTAATTGGGATGAAGTAAACATCTGTTGAGTATTTTAATATAACATTTTTGATTGTGTTGAATTAAAAACCCAAAAATGCAGCAGGTCCACCAGACCCACGAACACTGACTGAGTAACAAAAATATGAACACCACACAAGGGTTAAATGTATACTTTTATATACTAAAAGTGGGCCAATTTAGCCCCTGGCAGTATTGAAATAGTACACTTACAAGTTTACTACAAGTACACATTGATATTAGTATACTTACTACATTAAGTATACTTGAAATATACTTGAACATTACTTAAGTAAGGGATAAGCAACTTCGGTCCTGGAAGGCCACTGTCCTACAGAGTTTAGCTCCAACCCTAATCAAACCCACCTGAACAAGCTAATCAAGTTCCTCAGGATTACTAGAAAGCTCCAGGCACGAGAGTTTTATCAGGGTTGGAGCTAAACTCTGTAGGACAGTGGCCCTCCTGGACCGAAGTTGCCCATCCCTGACTTAAGTATACTTGATCAAATTAAATTGAAGTATACTTCTTTTTCGTAAGGGCATGCTTATTGGCAAAGCAACATGGTGAACATACGGTATACACATAGTTCGGTATCAGGAAAACAAGTAGGTAACATAAACAATGGAAGTACAGGTAACTTTTAATCTGCCAACAAGCACAGCAACTGTATATTTTAAAAAAGAGAGAAAGAGAAAAGATATAGAGCTCAAGACAAAAACAGTACTGCTGGAGAAAATGCATTAGGGATGAGTGTATAAACAGAGACCATTAAGTGGACAAGAAGCTTCTTTTTTCCTGCTGGGATTTATGCTGGCTAAGAAACCAGTGCAAGCAGGCATTAACACAGTGACATTGTGCCCTTACTGGCTATCAATGTGTGTGTGCGCGCTTGTTTTACTCTGTAAATGTCATCTAATATCCACTGAATGTGTGGATTGTCTATTCTCTTTTTTGTGTATGAGGTCCATGAAGTGACCCCAGTATTTGTTCACTTACTGTAAGACACACTAAACTGCATGAATGATAGCACAAGAATGATAGCACAAGCACACTTTACAATGTTAACAAAAGTTTTTTGGTTGTGAAATGTTAGAGGATCATGTTCATAGTTAATGTGCTGAACTACTGTACACCTGCGGTTACTCGCAGGGCACCTGTGTAAACCAAGGAGGTGTAATATAACTGATAGCTTTCCAATTCATCTAAAAGGGAGCTGCTTGGCTTGTGTATGCAGCCTCGCAAGTATGTGACCTGCAAGCTGTTACCATTACCGGTGGCCACTTAGTACTGAGGCATTTCTTTTTTTGCCATAGTTTTAAATGCCATGTGTCCAGAGAAAGATGTCAAGGTATAGCTTGTTAGCATGGTTCCATTAGCCCCTGCTGGTAGATGCTGTAACTACACCATCTGGACACAAACATTTCTTTCTTCATTGAGAAATAAGTCTCATATGCTTACCAAGGCTGTATTTATTTGATCGAAAATACCATAAAAACAGTAATATTGTGAAATATTATTACAATTTGAATACATTTTAAAAGCTGAAAGTTTTAAACATATACACTCACCTAAAGGATTATTAGGAACACCTGTTCAATTTTTCATTAATGCAATTATCTAATCAACCAATCACATGGCAGTTGCTTCAACGCATTTAGGGATGTGGTCCTGGTCAAGACAATCTCCTGAACTCCAAACTGAATGTCAGAATGGGAAAGAAAGGTGATTTAAGCAATTTTGAGCGTGGCATGGTTGTTGGTGCCAGATGGGCCAGTCTGAGTATTTCACAATCTGCTCAGTTACTGGGATTTTCACGCACAACCATTTCTAGGGTTTACAAAGAATGGTGTGAAAAGGGAAAAACATCCAGTATGTGGCAGTCATGTGGGCGAAAATGCCTTGTTGATGCTAGAGGTCAGAGGTAAATGGGCCGACTGATTCAAGCTGATAGAAGAGCAACTTTGACTGAAATAACCACTCGTTACAACCGAGGTATGCAGCAAAGCATTTGTGAAGCCACAACACGCACAACCTTGAGGTGGATGGGCTACGACAGCAGAAGACCCCACCGGGTACCACTCATCTCCACTACAAATAGGAAAAAGAGGCTCTCTTTGCACGAGCTCACCAAAATTGGGCAGTTGAAGGCTGGAAAAATGTTGCCTGGTCTGATGAGTCTCGATTTCTGTTGAGACATTCAGATGGTAGAGTCAGAATTTGGCGTAAACAGAATGAGAACATGGATCCATCATGCCTTGTTACCACTGTGCAGGCTGGTGGTGGTGGTGGTGTAATGGTGTGGGGGATGTTTTCTTGGCACACTTTAGGCCCCTTAGTGCCAATTGGGCATTGTTAAAATGCCACGGCCTACCTGAGCATTGTTTCTGACCATGTCCATCCCTTTATGACCACCATGTACCCATCCTCTGATGACTACTTCCAGCAGGATAATGCACCATGTCACAAAGCTCGAATCATTTCAAATTGGTTTCTTGAACATGACAATGAGTTCACTGTACTAAAATGGCCCCCACAGTCACCAGATCTCAACCCAAAAGAGCATCTTTGGGATGTGGTGGAACGGGAGCTTCGTGCCCTGGATGTGCATCCCACAAATCTCCATCAACTGCAAGATGCTATCCTATCAATATGGGCCAACATTTCTAAAGAATGCTTTCAGCACCTTGTTGAATCAATGCCACGTAGAATTAAGGCAGTTCTGAAGGCGAAAGGGGGTCAAACACAGTATTAATATGGTGTTCCTAATAATCCTTTAGGTGAGTGTATATATATATATATATATATATATATATATATTAGGGCTGTCAAAGTTAGCTCGTTAATAACGCGATAACGCAAAATCATATTAACGGCACTATTTTTTTTAACGCTCGATTAACGCAGCGCGTATTTTCTGTTTGACCCGTGGCCCAAAACCTAGTTGGAGAAATGAAGATACACAGTGTTGCCAACTTAGCGACATTGCAGACCCATTTAGCGATTTTTTTCCCTTCAACAAAGCGCCCAAACCTTATTTAGTTTCTGAGAATCTACCTGTACCGCCGGTACTGCTCTCCCAGCACGCGCGCGTGCCTCTCTCTCTCTCTCTCGCTCTCTCTCTGCGTCTCACGCTGGAGAGAGGAGCAGCGCTTTAATTCAGTTAACACAGATATGATGTTGCTTCTCTAATTTTACATGCAAGTATAGCCGAAATCGCAAAACAGATATTGTGTTTATCTTATGTGTATTTGATTTCATCAGACGACGGCTCGATTATCAGGATTTTTGTGCAGATTAACATCTTGGAAGGGAGAGCTGATTATGTCTTAAAGGGTCGCGTTTCAGTCAATATTTCATATTCATTCCGTTGTTTGACAACAGAAACAGTAAAATAAACCAATGAAAACAGTTTTATTGAGAATTTAGCTTCATCAAAATGGGCACAGAGAGAGACAAACTATAATGTAGCCTAATAATAAATAATAAATGTACATTTAGCATTTTCAGAAGAGCTGCCCTGTCATGCAAAAATCTAAACATGTTTGTGTTAATTGCTCAGTGCAAAGAAAGAGAAGTAATGGGAACCTGGTATTTCTTTGTTCTTTCTACATGTGTCTAATAGACATGAACAAGTTCTTTGAAAAACATCTATGACCTCTGAAACATGTCTCGTCTTCATGCTCTATGTTGACTATGGTTTTAATAATAAACATACATTTGCATAAAGCATCCATATTTATCCATGCCCACGTTGATTAGAGTATTACAAACTTGAAAAATATTAATTTAAGGTACATTTAGAACAAATAAAAAATGTGCGATTAATCACGAGTTAACTCATGACAATCATGCGATTAATCGATTAAAATTTTTAATCGATTGACAGCCCTAATATATATATATATATATATATATATATATATATATATATATATATATATATATATATGTCACAGGTAGGTTTGGTTTTTGGTTCATGGTTCATGGTTCATGTTTCATGTCTTGTCATGTCATTCCCTTGCCCTCATGTGATCCTGCCATGTGTTCTTCTTGTTCTTCTTCTTCTTCTTCTTCTTCTTATGTTTTTATTGGCGCTTGGCAAACCAGCTTATTAAGTGCTTTACCGCCACCTACTGAACATGAGTGTGGATCAGAAGTTCCCTTTCATAGTCACTCCGAGTTACGTCGGATGACGACGAATGGGGTTTCGTTTAGAAAGATATCATCTTCGAGTATATAAAACATGCCAATGGCAAGGAAATGCCATGGGTCTGCGGAATTTGCATAGCGTAACTCCGCCCCACCCTGGGGGTATATAAGGAAGTGCGCTGGCAACATGTAGATATGTTTTCGCTTCGGAGCCAAGTTGATTCTTCACTCCACAGCCAATTCTGAGTTCATCTCTTCATTCTCTTCGAGACGAGCCTCTCTCCAAGTGTTGGTGTGACAGCGAGTTCCAGCGAGTGCACATTCCCTGCTTATCTGTTTGTGTGTTCATCTCCCTGGTCGCTTCAGCATTTGTGGAGAAATTTCCTTTCACAAAAGAGCATTGCACGCGGCACGTCTTTTTAAAGATGCCTCGCCCGTGCATTTCTGGTTGCAGTCTGTACATCTCTGACTCTGATGGGCACAATCGCTGTCTTGTGTGTCTGGGTGTTGAGCACGCAAAGGCAGCGTTTGTGGATGAGTCATGTTCCCATTGTGGGAACATGCCCATCGCACGGTTGCGGTCTAGACTCAATGACCTTTGTGGTAGAATCCCCTCACCCGCACCCCGATCTACGAGCTCCATGAGAGCTAGTAGTTCGGCTGGCGGCCAGGGTGACCTGAGGGTTACGGTGTGGAACAAAGCGCCGACTATTCCACGCTCCACACCCCCCTCTAGCACTGTGCAACCCGCGAGTGTTCCGAATGAGCCTGCAGTACAGTCCACTGACTTGGCGCAGGTCTCATTCGGCGCTCCATCACAAGGTGGGCAGGAGTCCTTGGGAAGTGACGATTCGGCTGTGCTGCCACCCTCGGGTGTCCCAGCATTGCCCGAGTCTGATCCCGAGCTGACAGCCATGCTTTTCCGGGCAGCCGCGGCCATTGGTCTAGAGTGGTCCCCGCCACCTGGTCCAGTGCGCTCGCGGCTGGACGATTGGTTTTTGGGAGCAGCCACTGACCCTCGTCGCCGCCCAACCCCAATGCCTTTCTTCCCGGATGTGCATGAGGAGGTCACGAGGTCCTGCAAGGGACTGTAACAACAATGACTTATTTTGGGGAAATAATTAGCTCAAATTAGCATTAATGAGAATATGCATATGTTGCTTACATGAATTCAATAATTCCCAACTAGGGAGTAGGTCAACTTCAACGTATATCAACAATTACACGATTTCTCGTTGTAATTAATGATATAGGCAGATAGAACTATGTTTCAATTTGGGGAAATTTTAGGTATAAGTTGAAGAATGTTCATTTATTGTACAAAATGTGCGTCCAGCACACGAATTGTACAATTTCTGAACGGAAATCTAGCGTCTTTAACACCAAAAGATAACACTTTTCCTGTGGCCACAAAGAAAATAATTATCCTCGTGTTTAGACAATTTGAGATTTCTTTCAATAGTAAAATTGACCGTAGAGCTTAAGGTAAGACCTGCACTACTCAGGGACTCGGATTTGAAACAAACAAAGCAAACTTGATTCAAATGATTTAACAAGTTTATTTAAATGAACTAACTACTTTAAAATCACACAGGAGTAGATATGCATAAACAAAACAATATACGATCGCAATAAGAAAAACAACAAAATAAACATAAGAATCAAAGGTTAATATAGGGGAAGAAAAGCAGAATATAAGAGAGAGAGAGAGAGAGAGAGAGAGAGAGAGATGAGCAAAAGTGGTTAAGAGTGATTTTAAGAATGACTTCGTGTGTGTGGGTGTGTTGGAGCACGTGGTCTGGTGTTTTTGTCCAGAACCACGTGGGCATGTATTTAGGTGTATGTGAAGAAGTGTGAGTCAGTGTGAGTGAGAGAATTGCGAGATAGGAAGAAACAGTTCAATCGTTCACAACAAAAACCCAATAGGCACAGTAATATTAGACATTTGAAACAGCACTTCAGATTACAAATTTAAAGTCTACGTTACTCTTTGTCGGCCTTCCTGGTGCGTGTGTGTCGCGTAGGTGCAGACCAAAAAGCGCCTGGGTCACGTGTTCACCGGAGCAGCGGTTCACGGCGTTGTCGTTGCTATGGCAACTTGAAACGAGCGAAACTTAGCAAGTTGATCTTAGCTTTAAGTTGGTTTCGTTGTTGGTTGAAACAGACTATTTACTGGAGTAAAATAGTTAAGAAAATAAAACTTGGAAGAAAATGAAAATAAAAGCGAGCGAAGGTTTCCTTGAAGGAAGGAGGCGTGGTCTTCTTCCTCTCTCTGGCAGACTGCAATGTTTCCAGAGTTACGCGGCATTTTGAAGGAGCTGAGCTCACGCCTCTTGAGGTGTATGACCCAATCGCCTGGGAGGACGATGGTGACTACCTCCTGACGTTTTTGCGGAGGCTCACGCCCCCCTTCTAACAGTTATGGAGAAGTTAAATTTGGTCCCAATATTAATAACATCGGAATTAATAAAAGAATGCGTCTTCGGAGATTTTGAGTTAAAGATTCACTACCGTTGAGATTTTTGGAAGAGAACAATACCGTGGACGACTATGTCATGATTTAAAGTCGTAAAGATATAAGATTTTTCACTATAACAAGCATTTCATTCTTTGAGTATATCATAAAACTAGGTTATAGCGGTCCGATTTATAAGGACCATCACATAAAACAAATACATTTCAAGAATACATTTGGAAAAGGGTGATTTTTGATCATAATGCCCGCACATCCGAGCTTCTCTGTGTGTGTAAAGGGGTACTGAAAGTTCACAGCTTGTGTGTCCGGTGCGTGAACTGCGTCTGCTCCCCCCTCCTCCTTTCTTTCCTGAGGGGGAAGACCAGTATGTATGTATGTGTGTTTGCACTCAATGGACAAAGGATCATGCCTACATCACGAGAATACATTTTAAACATTTCGCAAGATGATTTCGATCCATACAATGGTAGGATCTGTGTGTGTTTCCTTGTGTGTGTGTGCGGACAGTCTTGAGGGTTCGAGCACGGGATAGAGTCTATGTGTGTGCGCATTACTAGTGTTGATTGAATTAGTCCGGTAGATAATGCTCTGTTGTGCTGAGCTGTTAATCAGTGTCTCAACGATCTCCAGGGGGTGTAAAGATGGCAGACTCGTGATTCCAAGGAGGGCAATCGATGCATGCGCCATTTGGGTCCGCACGTCCTGCCTGGCGGCATTGTGAGACAATAGAGGTGTTTTGTGTATTAGAATTTGCGTTAATCTAATCAAGTCAGACAACGACAAATGGGGTTTGGTCACGAGGAGTTTGAGCAATTTTTAATTACATGCGCGGGCTGTCTCCTTTGTGTTACATTCCCCCTTTGATGAGTTGACGGGCGTGTATAGGTCTAGTCGAGTCATCACAGTAACAAAGGTCAGATGGCAGGTGCATGGCTAGGAGGAGGCAGTAAAGAGGGGTTGTTCAGACTGCAGGTTGAATCCGATGAGGTCCTCAGTATTCTCGGGTGCGGCGTTGTCCTTCCGGGGGTTTCTCCTGAAGCTGACGGAGACTGCTTCTGTGAGTTTGGCTGTGGAGGTTCGGATGGCGTTGATCCTTCGGTACAGGATATAGGCCAAGCCCAAAGCTAGGGCATGTCCGAGGATGCTGGTGATGCATAGGGCGGTGTCGGCTGCTGTCCATGTTTGGACCACAGGTGAAGTTTTCAGAATAGGTTGTCGAGACAAGGCCTGAAGGGCTGAGTCCAGTGGGGCTATGTCGATGAGTTGCGACCCCTCTTTCGCGATCCAACTTTCCAGTTCTGGATCTAGTGTGAAGTTGCGGTCCCTAAAGAAGGATGGAATCTCTAGTTCGGCTTGGTACTCTTCACTTGGGAGATGGTACAAGGCGAGGTCATCCAGGTGGAGGATGGCTCCTCGTGGGACTTGAATCCACATGCTTTGGTTCAGCAGGTTGACACGTGTAGCAGTGTCGTGTTGATCGTAGGTCAGTGTCGCTGAGCGTACTGGAGTGTTCACGAGCCATCGGTTCCCTACAATTTCAGCTTGCGTCTCGGTGACTTGGTTGCGAGATTTCGCGTCAGCCGGACAACGGGCGTCGCTAGCCAGCTGTTGGAGACCGCAGATCCCATCGGTGTTATCCCGGAGGAAAGGTTTGCTAGGGCAGAGGTAGTGTATGTCTTTTGTGAGGGTGCACATGTGCAAGTTAGGGGCTAGGTACAGCTGTGGGTCGCTGTCGTGGTACGCTACCACCTCTGGGGTCCGTACCTTAAATTGGGTATTTCCCTGCCAAAATCCAATGTTCACCACGTCTTTAAGTCGGTAGATTCGGCTTGACTCGATAATGGGTAAGTTTAGGAGGAAACCCACTTCTCGCTGCGCCGGGTCCACATACAGGGGGATGGCACTTCCTAAGGAGTAGGCAAGATGGGTTTGTATAGGATCGGCAGGTGTGGTGATGGCGGAAGCCAGCACGGTCTGGACCAGACTCAGGGGTACCAGGTATGGTGGAATCCTGCCCATGGCTAAATTGTCTATGGAAGAGCTCACTTCTCTGAGCATGTCGCCCATTAATGCGGTGACCAATTGGGTCTGGGCAAAATCGTTCTGGAAGACTGTGAACATCTGTTTCATGGAGCTCACAGTCCTGTTCAGCATGACGCTATGTGTGTTGAGGACGGTGACCGTGCCTCTCAGTGTCTTGCCTATGGTGGTCAAAGATGCGCTCTGTGTGGTGAGTTGATCTTTCAGTTGTGGAAGTTCCGTCTGGATTTCTGCTACCTGTCGTCGTACCGTGGCGATGTTCACGGCGTTGACACTGGACATACCAATGTTGAACAGGGTGCCTACGGCAGCAGCGGCTCCAAGCAGGGCTCCTAGGAAACGTTTGGAGCGCCTGTTGTGCCCGCTCAATTCAGCCTGGGTGAGGGTCATCTTCTCGAGTTGGTTCAGCATGTGTTCGATATCGGCTTCAGCGTGTTTGAGGGCGGCCTCCGTCCATTTGGCACCTGCCCAGCTGTACAGGACGGCTGTCTTTGGGTAGTGTGCCCGGTAGACGTTTCGAGGGTCGAGTCGCACGTACACCTTCTGGGTGTGTGTCCGACAGTTCGTTATGAGCAGTCCGGGCTGCTCTCTCAACACAATTCCCGAGGCCGGAGCTGAGGAGACGAGGTCAGGTGGCGGCTGGCTTTCGGTCGTCGGGAAGCACATGATGACGATCCACAGCAGCATCCTATTATAGGCAAGAGAGAGAGAGGTGTGGAAGAGCAAAGGGGAAAGAGAAAAGGCACAGGTCAGCGAGGGTTGTCCCGTCGGAGGGTCCAGTCTTCTTTTCCTGTAACGACGGCGGTTGAGGTTAGCTTGCATTAGGCCCTTCCTGTCTGTTCCTGCTAGTGGTCACATATCTCTTAATCTGGTTGCGGTGGACCCATTTGAGGACTGGCTCTTTTGGTCCCCTTTTCAGCTGGATTTGATACGCTACGGGGGAGAGTTTGTTCACAATTTCATGAGGGCCACTCCAGTGAGGCAGAAACTTTTTTGACAGTTGTTTGGGAGGCAAGGCGAAACTGTAGTACAGAATTTTGTCGCCCACGCTGAGTTCTTGGTGCGATGCCTTTTGGTCGTAATACGCTTTCTGGCCCTCAGCGCTGGTTTTCAGGTGTTGCTGGGCGAAAGCGAAAGTTGTTTTCAAATGTCTATGGAGCTCGTCCAGATATTGGGACGTGGTATAGGCAGTGACGAGGTTGTGGTCTCCCGGTTGGTACAACAGGTGTAATGGCAGGGTCATCTGCCGCCCAGTCATGAGTTCGAATGGAGGCACTCTGGTTGATTCCTGCGGTGTGGCTCGGATAGCCATCAGCACCAGGGGAAGTTTCACATCCCAGTCTTTCTGGTTAGTCGACACATATTTTCTCAACATGGCGACCACCGTTCGGTTAGACCTTTCTACCTGTCCGGATGAGATCGGATGGTGGCTGATGTGAAGTTTAGCTTGTACCCCTAGAATTTTCCAGATCTTTTGCATGATCTCTGCGGTAAAATGAGTTCCTCGATCTGAGTTGACTCGGAGTGGTAGGCCGAATCGGGAGAAGATGTGGTTCATCAGGAGGTATGCCGTTGTTTGGGCAGTGTCGTTAGGTGCCGGCAAGCACTCTACCCACTTGGTAAACTGGCACACAACCGTGAGAAAGTACTTATTCCCTCGTGATGATCTTGGGAGTGGTCCTACCCAGTCAATTTGAAGGTCTGACCAGGGAAATGTGATTCCCCTGCGTTGCAACGGGGCTCTGTGTGTCAGGTTTGTTGGGTGAAACTGACAGCAGACCAGGCATTCTCTCACATACTCTGCCACATCCTGCTGCATACATGGCCAGTATGCCACCTGCCTAAGTGTCTCATATGTGGCTCTGGTACCGTGGTGTCCAGCATATGGTGCGTTGTGGGCGTGGTTCATCATCTCCCCCCTTTGACATCGGGGCACGACGAGCTTGGGCGAAGTAGTGTCATCGGTGACAAACCACAGAATGTCATCACGCACATGTAGCATATGTCTGGAGTTATAAAGGTGTCTTAGATCAGAGTTTTCAGTGAGATCCGAAGGTGTGATAGGGCAGGTGGTGGGGAGGTGGAGGTATGATTTAATTGTCTTTATGGCAGTGTCTGATGCTTGCATATCCGCAATGTCGTTGTTGGAAATTTGCGGAGTTAGCGATAGCAGCTGTGAAGCTGGTTGTGCAGCAGGTAAGGGTCGCTTGCTGCGGGTTAGCACTGCAATCTCTGGGGTGGGTTTGGGTGTTGGGGATGACCACGGTTCTCCGTGAAGGGCGCCCGTTTTTGCGAGGGCGTCAGTGTGGTCATTTAAGTCTTTGTCTTGTCCCGGTAGTTTGGAGTGTCCTTTGACCTTCTTCCAGTAGACGGTGAGATCGTGCGTCGTTGTGATGTTATCACATTCTTGGAATAGGTGTTGGTGCTTGACTGGTTTGTTGTTAGCAGTTTTGAAACCATTTTGTTTCCAGGTTTGGAGATGGCATACAAAACTGAGTCTGGCATAGTTCGAGTCTGTGCAGATGAGCAGTTCTTTGAGGTTATGGGATGCTGCGATTTGCAGAGTGATGAGAATTGCTGCTATTTCTGCATATTGTGATGACTGGGGGCCCAGCTTGAAGTGTTGGGGTGGGCATGGGTGGTTGTTTGTCCACAGTATCCCTGCGCCTGCTTTTAGGATGCCCTCGCTGTTGTAGGAACATCCGTCGACATAAGCTGTGGGCATGTCTTCGCACGCATTCTTGTCAAAGTACCTGTGGCAGGTCAGTTGTGGCTGCTGGGGCTCAGGTGTATGAGGCGTTGGAGCCGGAGAGTCGTCAGAGCAGTTTTGGCATGCCGCCAAGCCGTTACCCAGAGCAGATTTGTGACTTTGTGCATATCTGGCTTCGACATTTCGTCCTTGGAGAGCCATTAGCCATGTAGCTATGCGTGAGTTGGTGACAACACCGTCTCTTATCCGTTGGCTGTTAAGGAACATGACGGGCTGGTGGCAAGTCTCTATGATGACCTTCTGTGCTCCAATGTAGTTGGAGAAGCGCTGAATCGCCCATACTGTACAGAGCAAAGCTTTCTCACAGTCAGAGAATTTGCATTCTGGAGGGAGAAGTGTTTTGCTGGCATATGCGACCACCTTTTTGTCTTGGTCATGCTGTTGGTATAGGCCGGCACTGAGACATTGGTCTGAAAACCCAGCTTCAAGGTGGAATTATTTTTGTGGATCAGGGTAGGCAAGGCATGGGGCTGAGCATAAATGTCTTTTGAGCTCTGCCATGGCGTGTTCTTGGGCGTCTGACCAGACGAACGGGCAGTCCTTTTTCAACAGAGCTGTGAGAGGCCTGGCGATGTCTGAATAATGTTCGATGAACTGCCTGGAGTAGTTGCATACTCCCAGGAAGCTTCGAAGTTCAGAGACGTTAGTGGGAGGCTTGATGTTCTGAATGGCATGAATACGGTTTGATTGTGGTTCAATGCCATGAGGTCCGATGAGCAAACCCACGTAGTTTACCTTTTTGCGACACCACTGTCCTTTGTGGAGTGCTATTTTGGCGCCGGCAACGGCTAGCTGGTTCAAAACATAGTCAATTTCTATTATGTGGTCGGCCACCGTTGTGCTTTTCATGAGTACATCGTCGACGTAAATCAGGTTACCTCTCAACCTGGCGTCTGGGCAGGCTTTGTTGAGGAAGATGTTGAATTCAGCTGGTGAGTTTGCATACCCAAACGGGCACCTGTTGAAGGTGTACTGGCGGTTGCCGAAGGTGAATGCCAACTTGTGTTGGTCGTCTGGGTGTACTGGAATTGTCCAGAATCCCGAGGCCACATCGAGTGTTGAGAAGATGGTGGCTCCTCTGATTCGGGGAATTTCCTGTTGCAGCTGAGTCATGGGCCACCGTGACAGTGGCACTTGTTGATTTAGTTTGCGATAATCGACGGTTGGTCGCCACTTGCCATTTGGCTTGAGCACAGGCCAAATAGGGGCGGAGTAGGTGCTATTACAATTTCTTATTACCCCTTTTTCAAGCATGGATTCGATGATTTCTTGCACTGGTTCATGTGAGGCGATGGGAATTTTGTATTGCTTGACGAAGGTGGGAGGAGCGTTGGGGTGCGTTGGGATGCGCACCGTGTGGAGGTTGGTGAGACCACAGTCTAGAGAATCTTTGGCAAAGTGTTCTTTGAATTTATACAGGACTTGTCGTAGCTTTTGGCGGTCGGCATTGTCCTGCAGTGCATCAGCATCTTGTAGAATTTGCTGCACTTGTGATTCAAAACCTTGGTATGGTTCTTCTGATGGTTTGTCATCAGTCGGGTTGGTCTCGAATGGCATGGCAGGTGCGTCAGTCTCATTGACAGGCTGGTGAGAGACTGTGTACACTGCGAGGTGTTCGTCCTCTGTGAGCTCCGTTCTGCATACCTTGTCTTTGGCCACTGACATGACAGATGTTAAGGTAATTAATTGGAAGGGTGTTGTGAGCACTGTGTTGTCAGTGTGCCCTTCAGATATCAGTGCAGATGGAATGGGCCCTATGACGGGTAATATCAGTTCAAAGTCATGAAAGTCTTGGCTGACTAGCCATCCCAGTCGGTAGGCTTTGGGGATGCTGATGTCAGCTGCTGTACAATTGTTGAACAGAATGTAGACTATTCGAGATGACACTTCAGTGAGGGGTGTGGCTTCGAGGGTGAGTCCGAGTTCCACACATTCGGGTGAAGGTTGGAAGAAAGCCAGTGTGTGGTTTAGGGTTTGGCCTTGTCGCAGGTTGAGCCGCACACTGACTCCTTTAGTGTAAGCAGGTACAACCGTTTCCTGTTCGTTGATGAGAGTGCAGACCTCTGGGATGGTCTGTCCTGACAGTAGGTTGTCGTGAATGACTGGAACAGGTGGCTGTGAAGTTGACGGTGCCCATACAACCTCGTTAAACATGTCCACATGAGCCTTGAGGCGAATCAAGATGTCGGCTCCAATGTAGACGTCGTGGGCTGGATCCTCCAGGATCAGGAAGTAATGGGTCAAGTGCCGGTGATTCCATGTCAAGTTCAAGGCACAGATCCCTTTGGCAGATGTCATTGAGGATGGGTCTGGGTTCAAAGGAAAACGGGTGCGTTTGCAGGTGTAGGGCAGGTCTGGAGTTTTTTCAATGATTGCATTGAATAGTGAGAGGCTTATGGCTGAGTTATCTGCCCATATTGCCAGGGTAATGTCTGTTGTGGTCACATCCTGCAACTGCAGGGGAGTGTGTACTTGAGGGCAGTAATTATCAGAGTCTGGCGTTGTTCTGAACGTGCAGAGAAGCGAACTTGAACCCTGATCAGCTGTGGGGACTTTGTCCTCGTGTCTGGCTGATGGAACTTCCGTGAACCCTGTGGCTTGACAGTCTGGTTCGATGGAGTTTTGTGGCTGAAGGGGGTGAGGTTCGCGCACCTGCGCCCACACTTGTAGGTGCTTGAGGTCTAATAAAGGTTCAAAGCGGTCCAGCAGGTCCTTGCCTACGAGAAATTGATAAGTGTTCATGGGCGAAATGTAGACAGGGTGGACTATGCTCATCGGACCGATTGTCAGGTGAATGGGAGCCACGTTCTTTAGCTGGATGTCATTCTGGCTGTATGACTGCACGTTCAGCTCACACGTGTGGAATTTAAGAGTTCTGTTTTGTCTTTGAGTTTCAGATTTGAGTTTTTCAAACAGCTGAACAGAAATAAGCGTTAGATCAGAGCCGGTGTCCACCAGTGCTTCGATCTGCATTTCCTTTTCCAAGGTAACTGTTAAGTACAGTTTTCGTGCCACTCCTCTTTCAATTAGGTTGCCCAGAAGTTGCGGTGTTGAACCTTGCGTGTTGATTGACAAGCAATGAGGGTAGGTGTCAGGTGGCTTGCCGTGGGTGCAGATCAGCAAGACAGCACTGTCTGGTACTTTATCATGAGAGCTGCTGCAGTCCCGTTCAGGAAGTGGCGTTGTCAGCTGGTTGTAGTGAGTGACGCTGTCGTTTGGTGATGTAACAGCACGTTCAACAGTTTGTGGTTTGACAGTAGTGTTTTTTGGGGCTGTCAGCTGGAGGGAGTGAGTGGAGCTGTCATTAGGTAGTGTAACAGCAATTTCAGCAGTGTGGGGTTTGACAGCAGTGGTAGATGGGCTGTCAGTGCGTATAGCATTGGTTTCAGGCCTGTGGGTTAGTCATGCAGTGTCTGGTTTGTCTTTGTCTTCTTTGTGGGGTTTCTTTTTGAGAAAGTCTCTCAGGACGTTCAGAAGTTCTTCTGCTTCGGACGTGGCTGCACTGTTTTTGTTGGATTTGGGCTCTGCCTTGGGCTTACCGGTGTCCTGTCGGGAGGGGTCCCGTGGCCGGTTCTCTGGGCTTGTATCTCGGGGAGATCGGAGTCGACCCTTTTTGGGGTGTCGGTCGGCATCCCAGCTGCCCCCTCCCTTTTTGTTGTGGGAGAAGCGCTGCCGGTCCCAGGATTCCCCGAAACGGTCATTTCGCGGTTTTGAGCGGGCTTCCCCCCGCCCACGCTGTCCTCTGCCAGCTTGGAACGGTCGTGGCTGTCTGTTGCCGGGTTCGTAGTTGGTAGGCTTTGCACCTTCTAAGTTCAGTTCTGGAAAAGGTGCAGCGACAGGGCAAACTGTGGGGTATTTCCCAGGCTTTTCAGACAGAGTCTTTTGTTTTACGTACGCTTTGTGAGCCAGGTCACGTAGTTGTTGGATTGACAGGGTCCGGGGACAGACGAGAACGCCCAAATGCGAGCTTTGGCTTGGATGGAGATTCCGCAGGAAGAGGGTTTTGAAATTAATATCATCTTCCATCCCCGCCATATTCTGCGGGCCAAAGTATGCTTGTCGCAGACGGTCATAATAAGCCTGGGGTGTTTCCAGTCTTGCTTGCTTGAGATCCATTGCCGCTATTACGCCTTGGCCGGATTCGGGGTCAGAATATTCTCGAATCAGAGCTTGTCGTAGTTGCGTGTAGTCCGCCTTGACCGATTCTGGTTGGCGGTCTAGGAAGCTTCGGACGGCACGACCGGCGGTGATTCGAAGAAGATACAGCTTGTCCCATGTCATGATGTTTGCAACAGTTTGTAAGTGAAAATCAATGTCTGTTAGATAAGAATGCACGTCGCTGCCCCCTGCTGGACTTGGGTTGAACACAGGGATGTTTCTTGCCAGTTTGTCCAGCTCTTTAGACACTGCGCGTTGACCGACTCGTCCTTCCAGGACGGGGCCAGCAGGTGGGATAGTGTCATGACGTCGGCTTTCCTCTTCTTCTTTAAGCGTTTGGTGGTGAAGTGCAGGTTCGCTGGTGAGGGGAGACGAAGTGGCATGTGTCCCCCCCCCCAGTCCACCTTGCAGTCCGTACGCATGTTTGAGTTCGCGGTGGACAATGTCCAGCTCGTCTTTGAGATCCTGTCTCTGTTGGATGAGCTCGTTAATTTCAGCTCGGGCTTTCTGCAACAACGTCTCACAAGCCTTAATTCTTGCTTCTTTGTCCTTTATTTCTGTGAGTGCTCTTTCTAGCTGAGCCTCTCCACGTATCAGATCGTCATTGAGGGCTGCAGTGGTCTGTTTCTCCGCCTCCACTGTCCTGTCCGTGTCCAGACGCAGGTCCTCCAGGGCCTGTTGTAGTCTTTCCACTTCCTGTTGTAGTTCCGGCCGGGTGTCATCCTCATCCTCCAGAAGTAGCTCCTCCAGACGCTGTTGTGCTTGTTCCTTTTGTGTGCAGGCCTCCTTCAGCTGAGTCCTTAGTCCGGCGGTGTCCTTTTCCAGCTTGGCCTTGTCCTCCTCCAGCAGACGTGCCTGGGACAATAGGTAGTGGGAGAGACTCCCGATGATGCGACTCCAGTCTTTTGCACTGTAGGCTTGCGTGGGGTCCTGGGCCATGATCTGGTCCACTTTGTCGTCCAGCTCCTGTTGTGTCAGGAGTTTTGGGTCACCGAAGTCCTTGGGTAGACAGCCTGTAGTTATGGCGGTTAACCACGCCTCGAGGCTATTCCAGTGTTCCGCAGGACTGGATGCACGGGACATTTTGACTCACTGTAGGCGAGAGAAACACAACACACAAGACACACAAGAAGGGCCAATGCAATCGAGTCGCGAGACTAATAAACTATAGGACGGTGTGCCGTCTATAGAACTTTGGCTAACTGACTTTAGACAGTTAGGCGGGTCCGCACAGGGCCCGAAAATAGAGGCTGTTCGTTGTCCCTCTGATTACTTAGCCTTTTGGGGTCTCGTTGGTACTCTGCAAGACAAGTTGCAACAGAGCATGCAAAGCAGAGTAGGCGAGGATTGAAAGGGAAGGAAGAAACAAAATTAACAAAAATGTCAGTGATTTGGTCTGGGCTGCAATTTGGACACTAATAGCACGAAGGATGTGCCTTAGGGGAAAAATATTTAAGATTATGCAATCTATGAGGAAGGCAAAGGGTTGGTTTTTCTTTTTTTTTTTCTTTTGATTATCAAAGTTCAGTTTACCTGAAATGGACGGAGGTCAACCCAGCCGGCCCCCGCGGAGCGCAGTCAACCTTTCTGGCGCCCAAACACCTGACCGCCGTGACCTTGGATTCTCTGTTACTCCGCTCACGGCCACGCCCACTCAAACAGAGTGACCGTAAGCACAATCCTAGTAGTCCCGGAGGTACCAGCCAACCGATTGCAATGTAAAGGTGGGTGCTGCCCAGAACCCACCAGCGTACGCTGGAGTGACAGGGGCTGTCGGTGGTTTGTGCAGCGGTCCCAACAATTAACTTTTGCGTCGGCGTGGAGGCTGGCACTCCGAGACACCGGATTGCTGATGTCACTACTGCGTGCCGCCGCCGGGGCAGAGATAAGAGAAACTCAAGAGTCACCGCACGGTCAGTGTTGGTAACGTCAGCTGGCCAACCCGACCCACGGAGGTCCAACCGGGCTCCCACAGTCCACTGCAGGTGCTGAGAGTCTTGCCTATGACACACAAAATGGAGTGAGCAGAGTAGCTTAAAGTGAGTTTACGATTTCTGGCTTACACCAAAGTGAGTTAGGTGGAAAATAGGACAAAAACCAGGTGGCCTGTGACAGGTAAATGAAAACAATGATAATAAAATAAAATGTTAAAGAGAGAAAGAAAATTAAACTAACCCAAAAGGGAAGAAACAAAATAAAGGTGTGGACGGCTTTCGCCACCTAATGTTTACAGTAGAAAGGAGTTTGGATAGAATGAGAGTTATTCTGAAATAACCTAACCCGATGGAAGTTCAGCAGTGACCTCAATGCAGGTGGAAACCAGAAGAGGGGGTGGTAGGCTGCTGCAGTGGCTTATTACGGCCTCAAGGGGGGCGTCTCTCTGTGGTGCACCCTAATTGTTTGACACAATTTACAATCTTAATTCAAAATTGGTTCAAGATCACATCCAACTAAGCCTGAGGAAGAGTCACAAGTGAATTAGAATCGATTCCTTTAGTGATTACAATAACTGAAGTTATTAAATTTAATAAATCTCTAAATTTGTAGCAGGCAGATAGCTGACTTGAGAAGGCTCAGCCACCAGGGGGCAGTGTCCTTCTCAAGGCTAAAATGACTGGAATGTGACAATGGGAATAACCAAAATTAAATTAAGTTCAAATTTCACTTCAAATCTAACTACCTTTGGAGAGAAAAAGTTCTGTTGTTTTAGAGAAATAGAAAGATCTCTAAAATAAAATAATCACTATAACATTGAATTTGTTATTAAATGATTATGAAATGGGAATAAAACCAAACAGAATCATTAAGGCAGATTTAGAAATGGAAACACAGCAGAGTAGAGAATTCGAACAGGAGAGGGATAGTTGACCCAGAGGGGTGTGGCCGCGAGGGGGCACTGTCCTCTTCCGGGTGAACTATCAGTGCTTTTTGGATCGAGACACCCTATGATTTCCGGTTCCGTTTTTGGGAATTTGACAATTCACCATAAAATGTCTCAGTCCAAAAAGGGTTGTTTTAACGAACTCAGCGCGCGGGAAATACAAATATGTATTTAAACAACTTTCTTAGATATCAACGACCGCAAATTTTTGAATCACCAAAATCAAAGCGGAAGAAAAATGACCAACAGGTCTGTACCTGTGGTTGACCACGCGGTGGCAGTGTTGAGCTTACGCGGAACACGTCACCGGGCGGTATTTGGAGAAAGTTTCAGAACGCACAATTTCAAACGTGCAGGCCTTCGCACGTACACCAAACCACGCTGCAAATACTTCTTTTTAAAGATCACGGCAGATCTTTGCAAACACAAACACACTGCAAACAATTTAATAAGATCTCGGCGGATCTGTTTCTGGTCTGTACAGACGCTGAAACGGGGTTTTCTTTCTGGTGAGCAAAACCAGAATTTTATAACCCGTATTTTATCGTTACGAACGATTTACAATAGAATATATATTCTTTCTGTCTCCAGTAGCACAAAATTGTTAAACTTTCAAAATCACGCATGAATACAAAACTTGCACAATCTGTATCAAACCGAGTATGAGAGTGGCCGCATTCCAACACCATAAATATGTAACAACAATGACTTATTTTGGGGAAATAATTAGCTCAAATTAGCATTAATGAGAATATGCATATGTTGCTTACATGAATTCAATAATTCCCAACTAGGGAGTAGGTCAACTTCAACGTATATCAACAATTACACGATTTCTCGTTGTAATTAATGATATAGGCAGATAGAACTATGTTTCAATTTGGGGAAATTTTAGGTATAAGTTGAAGAATGTTCATTTATTGTACAAAATGTGCGTCCAGCACACGAATTGTACAATTTCTGAACGGAAATCTAGCGTCTTTAACACCAAAAGATAACACTTTTCCTGTGGCCACAAAGAAAATAATTATCCTCGTGTTTAGACAATTTGAGATTTCTTTCAATAGTAAAATTGACCGTAGAGCTTAAGGTAAGACCTGCACTACTCAGGGACTCGGATTTGAAACAAACAAAGCAAACTTGATTCAAATGATTTAACAAGTTTATTTAAATGAACTAACTACTTTAAAATCACACAGGAGTAGATATGCATAAACAAAACAATATACGATCGCAATAAGAAAAACAACAAAATAAACATAAGAATCAAAGGTTAATATAGGGGAAGAAAAGGAGAATATAAGAGAGAGAGAGAGAGAGAGAGAGAGAGAGAGAGAGAGAGAGAGAGAGAGAGAGATGAGCAAAAGTGGTTAAGAGTGATTTTAAGAATGACTTCGTGTGTGTGGGTGTGTTGGAGCACGTGGTCTGGTGTTTTTGTCCAGAACCACGTGGGCATGTATTTAGGTGTATGTGAAGAAGTGTGAGTCAGTGTGAGTGAGAGAATTGCGAGATAGGAAGAAACAGTTCAATCGTTCACAACAAAAACCCAATAGGCACAGTAATATTAGACATTTGAAACAGCACTTCAGATTACAAATTTAAAGTCTACGTTACTCTTTGTCGGCCTTCCTGGTGCGTGTGTGTCGCGTAGGTGCAGACCAAAAAGCGCCTGGGTCACGTGTTCACCGGAGCAGCGGTTCACGGCGTTGTCGTTGCTATGGCAACTTGAAACGAGCGAAACTTAGCAAGTTGATCTTAGCTTTAAGTTGGTTTCGTTGTTGGTTGAAACAGACTATTTACTGGAGTAAAATAGTTAAGAAAATAAAACTTGGAAGAAAATGAAAATAAAAGCGAGCGAAGGTTTCCTTGAAGGAAGGAGGCGTGGTCTTCTTCCTCTCTCTGGCAGACTGCAATGTTTCCAGAGTTACGCGGCATTTAGAAGGAGCTGAGCTCACGCCTCTTGAGGTGTATGACCCAATCGCCTGGGAGGACGATGGTGACTACCTCCTGACGTTTTTGCGGAGGCTCACGCCCCCCTTCTAACAGTTATGGAGAAGTTAAATTTGGTCCCAATATTAATAACATCGGAATTAATAAAAGAATGCGTCTTCGGAGATTTTGAGTTAAAGATTCACTACCGTTGAGATTTTTGGAAGAGAACAATACCGTGGACGACTATGTCATGATTTAAAGTCGTAAAGATATAAGATTTTTCACTATAACAAGCATTTCATTCTTTGAGTATATCATAAAACTAGGTTATAGCGGTCCGATTTATAAGGACCATCACATAAAACAAATACATTTCAAGAATACATTTGGAAAAGGGTGATTTTTGATCATAATGCCCGCACATCCGAGCTTCTCTGTGTGTGTAAAGGGGTACTGAAAGTTCACAGCTTGTGTGTCCGGTGCGTGAACTGCGTCTGCTCCCCCCTCCTCCTTTCTTTCCTGAGGGGGAAGACCAGTATGTATGTATGTATGTATGTGTGTTTGCACTCAATGGACAAAGGATCATGCCTACATCACGAGAATACATTTTAAACATTTCGCAAGATGATTTCGATCCATACAATGGTAGGATCTGTGTGTGTTTCCTTGTGTGTGTGTGCGGACAGTCTTGAGGGTTCGAGCACGGGATAGAGTCTATGTGTGTGCGCATTACTAGTGTTGATTGAATTAGTCCGGTAGATAATGCTCTGTTGTGCTGAGCTGTTAATCAGTGTCTCAACGATCTCCAGGGGGTGTAAAGATGGCAGACTCGTGATTCCAAGGAGGGCAATCGATGCATGCGCCATTTGGGTCCGCACGTCCTGCCTGGCGGCATTGTGAGACAATAGAGGTGTTTTGTGTATTAGAATTTGCGTTAATCTAATCAAGTCAGACAACGACAAATGGGGTTTGGTCACGAGGAGTTTGAGCAATTTTTAATTACATGCGCGGGCTGTCTCCTTTGTGTTACAGGACCATTGTCTTCCCGTGATCGCTCGGCGACCTCCTTCGCCTTGCCTCCTCTCGATCAGGCGGCTGCCAAAGGGTACACTGGGGTTCCCCAGGTTGAACGCTCCGTTGCGATGCAACTGTGTCCTCAGAGTGCTTCTTCCCGTGGCGACCCAAAGCACCCCTCCATGGCCTGTAGGTTCTCCTCCACTCTCGTGGCGAAGGCCTATAGAGCTGCGGGGCAGGCAGCCTCCTCACTGCATGCCATGGCGACACTGCAGGTCTACCAGGCCCAGTTGTTATGTGACATGCACGAGGGGAGGACTGACCCAGCACTCTTTGATGAGTTGCATGAGTCAGGTGATGTCCACTTGTGTGGTCCAGGAACGACACCTGTGGCTTAACCTGGCTGATATGCGGGAGGCCGAGCGGACCCGGTTCCTCGGCACCCCCATATCCCAGGCTGGCCTCTTCGGCGGTGCAGTCGAGGACTTTGCCCAGCAGTTCTCGACTGCCCAGAATCAGACTGAGGCTTTAAAACACGTCCTGCCCCGGCGGCCCGCTGCTTCGGCAGCGCAGTCGTCGGCACAGGTGCCTCAGCCTGCTCGCCGCCGAGGGCGCCCTCCTGTGGTTCCCGCCCCTCCCGATCGGCCCCAGCAGCCATCTGCTTCCGGGTCGCGTCGTGGAGGAAGCCGAAGGAAGGCGCCACAGCCCTCTCCCACCCCGCGCCCCGCCAAACGCCAGGCCAAGCGGCGCTCCTGAGACGGGCTGCTCAGAGATGGTACTGAGTTCTTTTCAGGAGACTGGTCCTCCCCTGGCCTCCTCTGGCAGGACGCGGCTAATGACCGTGCCCCCGCACCGGGCCGCTATGCCACCCACGCCTGGGCCGGTCATTCCGCCTCGCTGCACCACCGAGGGTACGTCTGTGGTCCACATGACCCCGCTGGTTCAGTTTCTGGGAGCCTGGTTAGAGCTTCCCGGTCTGTCCCGCTGGGTCGCGAGGACCATCAGGCTCGGCTACGCGATTCAGTTTGCGCGGTCTTCTCCCCACTTCAGGGGAGTCCGCTTCACTATGGTCGGTGGCAATGCGCCTGTCATGAGAGCGGATGTCGCCACCCTACTGGCGAAGGGTGCGATCGAGACTGTCCCTCCAGCCGAAATGAAGTCCGGCTTCTACAGCCCCTACTTCATTGTACTGAAGAAATCCGGTGGATTACGACCTATCCTGGACCGGCGCGTCCTGAACCGCTCCCTTCACAGGCTGCCGTTCAAGATGCTCACGGCCAAACGCCTTTTCGAATGCGTACGGCCACAGGATTTGTTTGCAGCGATCAACCTTGAAGGACGCTTACTTCCATGTCTCCATTCTTCCTCGACACAGACCATTTCTTTCGACACAGACCACAGACCATGATTCTAGCTCACTCTCGAGACCAGGTTTGCGAACACAGGGATCTTGTGCTCCGGCACCTAGCTCGTCTGGGCCTTCGGGTCAACTAGGAGAAGAGCAAACTCTGCCCAGTGCAGAGGATCTCTTTTCTCGGTATGGAAATCGACTCGGTCGCCATGTGCGCACAGCTTACGAGCGAGCACGCGCAGTCACTGCTGACTTGCCTTCGTCAGTTCGAGGGCAAGAGTGCGGTCCCACTGAAACTATTTCAGAGGCTCCTGGGGCATATGGCATCCGCAGCCGCAGTAACGCCGCTCGGTTTGCTTCATATGAGACTGCTTCAGCTTTGGCTTCGCGATTGAGTCCCGAGGTGGGCATGGCAACACGGCACGCTCCGAGTCCCAGTGACTCCGACCTGCCGTCAGACCTTCTCCCCGTGGTCGAACCTCAATTTTCTACGGGCCGGAGTTCCCTTAGAACGAGCTTCCAGGCATGTTGTTGTATCGACAGAAGCCTCCGCCACGGGTTGGGGTGCCATGTGCAATGGGGAGCTGTCTCGGCTTCGGCCTCTCGCTGGAGAATGGAGACTCCATCCCCAGACAGTTCAGCTGATTTGGGATCAGTTCGGGGACGCACAGGTAGATCTGTTTGCCTCCCACGA
Source organism: Scardinius erythrophthalmus (assembly GCF_964197995.2). Taxonomy (NCBI): domain Eukaryota; kingdom Metazoa; phylum Chordata; class Actinopteri; order Cypriniformes; family Leuciscidae; genus Scardinius; species Scardinius erythrophthalmus. Next base: position 27,424,258 of record NC_138230.1, on the reverse strand, counting down.
CTCGTCCCATTGCGACCTGTTTTATTCCCTGACCGAGGGCACGCTCGGCACGCATGCACTGGCGCACAGCTGGCCGCGGGGCCTTCGCAAGTATGCGTTTCCCCCAGTGAGCCTTCTTGCGCAAACCTTGCGCAAGATCAGGGAGGACGAGGAGCAGGTAATATTGGTTGCCCCGTATTGGCACAACCGCACTTGGTTCCCAGAACTAGTACTCCTCGCGACAGCACCTCCCTGGCCAATTCCTCAGAGGAAGGACCTGCTTTCTCAGGGACGGGGCACCTTATGGCACCCTCGGTCCGATCTTTGGAACCTCCACGTATGGCTCCTGGACGGGACGAGGTAGGTTTGAGTACCCTACCACCAGCGGTGGTGGCTACCATCACTTCCGCTAGAGTATCGTCCACGAGACATGCCTATGCGCTGAAGTGGAACCTCTTCGTCAACCGGTGTTCTTCTAAACATCTAGAACCCACGAAATGCCCCATCAGTGTCGTGCTTTCCTTCCTGCAAGAAGGGTTGGAGCGAAGGCTGTCTCCCTCCACCCTGAAAGTGTATGTTGCCGCCATTGCCGCACATCACGACGCAGTTGATGGTAAGTCCTTGTGAAAGCACGACCTGATCGTCAGGTTCCTGAGGGGAGCGAGGAGACTGAATCCTCCTCGTCCTCCCCTCGTACCCTCTTGGGACCTCTCAGTGGTTTTAACTGCCCTGCAGAGTGCTCCCTTTGAGCCTCTGCAATCAGTGGAGCTTAAGTTCCTGTCAATGAAGACAGCGCTCCTGGTTGCATTGGCCTCCATCAAGAGGGTAGGGGACCTGCAGGCATTTTCGGTTGACGAAGCGTGCCTGGAATTCGGACCGGCTAACTCTCACGTGATCCTGAGACCCCGGCCTGGATATGTGCCCAAGGTTCCCACCACACCCTTTCGAGATCAGGTGGTGAACCTGCAAGCGCTGCCCTTGGAGGAGGCAGACCCAGCCTTGGGATAGTGGACGCCATTGCTTTGGCTTACCAGCAGCAAGGTCGACCATGCCCCCTTGGTGTGACGGCCCACTCCACTCGGAGTGTGGCATCCTCTTGGGCTCTAGTGCATGGCGCCTCGCTAACAGACATCTGCAGAGCTGCAGGCTGGCCGACACCTAACACATTCGCGAGATTCAACAATCTCTGAGTTGAGCCAGTTTCTTCTCATGTACTCGCTTCAACTAGCCAGTGCTAGATTCTGCTCAGGTGTCTTCGCTTGCTCGCCATTCCTCTCCACGGACGGGATACGTGTGATATTCCTCAGGTGAGCCTCATAAGCCCCGAGTCTCCTCCAGCACTGACGACGTCAACGCCAGAGTTATGCCACCGGCAGCTTTGCACTTGGCTAGGTGCCTCCATGTGCATGGTTCCCCCTCCGGGCGACCCCCACATGTGTATTTCCACTGTAAGCCTCTCTGAGCATGTGTCTTTCCCTTGGCAAGCCACCTTACCACCCCTGGGGTTGAAATATTCCACCTGCGGCTGGACACCCCAGTGATTCTCCATATGCAGCCCTTCGCGGTCATATGTGTATTCCAAGTCCCCCCCTTCGGGCTGGGCATGATTGCATATTTCCACTGAGTTATGCTTCCCAGTGTACCTTGGTATTCCTGTGTTAAGTAGGAGTCCTTCGTCCGTGCCAGTCTCACGACAGGGAGCTCAGACTTACGCAGGGCACTGGAAGACAGTCGAGAGGTGGCGTGATTACACTGGGAACCCCATTCGTCGTCATCCGACGTAACTCGGAGTGACTACGAAAGGGAACGTCTCGGTTACGTATGTAACCCTCGTTCCCTGAGTAGGGAACGGAGATGTTACGTCTCCCTGCCACTTCCGCTGTACCGCTGGAACGCCTGAGTTCAGTCTCGGCTCCTCAGCGAAGACATATCTGCATGTTGCCAGCGCACTTCCTTATAAACCCCCAGGGTGGGGCGGAGTTACGCTATGCAAATTCCGCAGGCCCATGGCATTTCCTTGCCATTGGCTCGTTTTATATACTCGAAGATGATAGGCTTTCTAAGCGAAACCCCATTCTTCGTCATCCGACGTAACCTCTCCGTTCCCTACTCAGAGAACGAGGGTTACATACGTAACCTAGACGTTTTCCTGCCATGTGTTCACCATGTGAATGTGTCATGTTGTCATTGCACAATCATGTGCACAGATGTCCCTTGTCTTATCATTAGTCCTTGTATATTTAAGGCCGCATGTTTACCTTGTTACTAGGTCAAGTATTGTTGTTGTAAGTGTAACACAGGTTAAATAAAGGTAATTATTTAATTTATACACAATATAGTGATATCATATTCCCTTAATAAAAGTCAATAAGAGATGTAAAAATTAAGAATATAAAAAATATGCAAATGAATTCCAGATAAAAGCTCAGTGATCAACCAATGAGAGCTCTTTGTCATTTGCGCAATGGGTGTAGACGAGCATGCGCGATGACAGAAGAGACGAGCTTGATTGAGAGGAGCAGACGCAATCTGATCGTTGTGATCCATTTTATAAATCTTAGATTGAAAATCTTTGAAAAAGTATGAGAAAGTTCGAGATTTAATTAATTTGATGCATTCTGAATAAGAAGCCGACTGAATAGAGGAATACATTCTACTTGTTCACCGACGCCATTTTATGATCACGCACGCCTGTAGTTGAGGTGCGCCTGTGTGAGAGCAAAAGAAATAAATCGATCACAAAGAGTTCACCATCGTCATTGTTGGCCACGTGTCTGTATAAGAAAGAAAGCTATTGATTCAGAGGCCATTTTTTCTTTTTTCTTTTTTTTTTTTAAAGGATAATTACCTTTATTTAACCTGTGTTACATAAGCACTGTCTAGTGAGTTTTCATGTTCATGTTAATTTTTATGTTCAAAGTGCCATGCCTTTGTTTTTGAATTGTTTGAGAATATTTTAAATGAACTGCATTAGGGGTCTCCAAGCTTGCCTCCAGTGGACTCGTTACTACTGTACATCGATCGTCGCTGTCGGGCGGAAACCTCATTTGTCCAAATTTGGTCAATTTCATATTTTTTTCACAAATCTATGCTATTGATCAGTCCCCATGTGGGGCTGTTATTTTTACAAATTATTAACCAATCTAAAGTGTTGAAAATAGCTTGAGAGCAAATCTCTTAACTCCATTGGACACTTCAACTGTCTGAGAAGTCTCGTAACTCCACCTCTTCTTCACTCCGCGGGAGCCTCGTGGCATTTTGTCTCCTCAAGATTGAAAGTCGCAACAATTAAGAAATCCTCGTCGAGCAACACGTCCTCTGAGGTAAATGTCCTCAAAACACTGGTTATTCATGATTCAGTTATATGAATTATATAATAACAGTTTATATATTATATAACAGTTTTATCTCGATCTTGAAGTAATGGTAGTGCTAAGGTGTAATGTATGAGGATGCTAGGACGTGTAACGATATTAGCTCAAAGGGGAAATATTAATAATAATCCATAATTAATATTTGGGTCAGTTAATTAGATTAACTTTGAGGTAAGCCAATTAATATTACAATCAATTAATCAGTTCCAACGAACTCTTTGATTATTCATTTATTCTAAGAAAATGGTATCTTTCATGGTCACTGAAAAATAATTATTCCTTAGCATGTACAGCAATTAGAGCATACTGTAACAAGATCAAGATCGTAAAAGGGACTTTGTATGCAAACAGAGGATCAGAAATCAAATTCATAATTGTGCACAAGTTTTATTAACTAAATCACAAACATAACTAACACTAAACAAACATACATACATTCATTCATACATACATACATACGTGCATAGGTAAAGGGGTGAGTGATGTGGAACCGGAAACAGGAAATAGAACTATGGAGCAAGATCTATTTCAGTATGAAAAGAACCATCAGCTTATTTCAGAGCACCTCATGAAATTTATACTTGCATGGTCAGTTCTTGAAGTGGTTGAAGATTGAATTTGTTGTTGGGTCCTTGAGTGTCAAAAGTCATGGTGCAAGTTGCAATAGTTTCTTCTCCGTTGGATGAAGAAGATAGGATGAACTTGTATTGTCGCTGTTGTCGCTGTATTGTCATGGCTGGAGTGCAGATTGTGGCCTACATGTTCTGGACCGGCAGGACACAAAGAGCACATGGTGAGAGTTGCGAGGGACTTTGTTCGTGTTGAATGACGTCACTGAACTCCTGAAGTTGTCCTTGATGCTGGAGTGAGCACATGTCCTGGATGCTTCGAAGCCTCCTGCCCTGGGCCTGTTGAGGCCATGCTGGTACACACGGCATCCTTAAGGCAAGAGTTGTCCGTTTCCTTCTTGGTTGGATTTAACCCTCTGGGGTCTGAGCTGTTTTCTGGGCCCTGGAGGTGTTCTGACATGCTCTGACATTTGTGCTTATTTCTGTTACTGACATTTTCATGGCTAAAGTCTAATTACACTGTATTCAGCACAAACTCTGCTACAATAATATATCAGCAGCATGTGTGTAAAAGTTTGTTGTTTTGAGATAATGACATTTATGCATGGTTTGTGAAAATACAAAAAAGAATTCTCACTGAAATAAGGGGTAACACTTTACAATACGGGTGCACTAATCTGCATTAATTCATGCTTAACTAATGCACAGATAATAATGTGTTAATGTATGACTCATGAAGAACTAAACCATTAATTAATGATTACTGCATCAGCAACTAATAAAGATTCTAAATGATTAATAGATTAAGTAATATATGAATTGTTATTAATTAAATGTGTCATAATGTATTAATTCCTTAATAACTTATTTTATTAACTAAAAGTGTAAATTAATGTGTTAATTACCACAGTTGGTCAAAGTCATGTACTTCAACTTCCAGTTGCCTGCTTTAATGAATCATTAACTAATGACTTGCAAATGTATCATTATGTTATGATGATATCATACTGATATCAAGAGAAAGGCCTGCACGATTTTGGGAATACATTTTAGATTTTTCTGGTTAAAATTGCTTTTTAAAATTCACAGAATACACACACACACACACACATAAATGTTTCCAACAATATATAATATAATGAACACCAGGTTTGTTGTGCCTTGTAGGCATAGGCTATGCGCAGTGCTGCATAAAATAATAATAACAATAGCAGCCTATAAATCTTCCAAAATATTTCAGTAACAACTAAGCTAGAGAAAAATATATTGATTATCATGTTACTTCAAATGTTTCCATTCGTTATGATGATATGAAATGAGATAATAGTAAAAACATGAAGCCGTTTGGTGCTTTTCAAACGCGATCGCGATCCAAAATATGATACATTCAAACGCGATCGCGCTCAAATATAAAACATTATGGTTACCATATACATATATACATTTGAGCAGATATCCACAAACACAGTAACAGTAAACACGGGTACTATAATATTCACCATATATCTAGCAACAGTTCAACTGCAATGTGAAATTTATGCAACAATAACAAACTAATATGTAAGAATTTCTTACCTTACATCTTTCTTGTCTTCAAATCGCGTTCTTCTTCTTCTGAGGTAAATCCAATGTAAGCTCAGGCGCGTCTTCCAAACTCGACGAAAAGCAGAGACTTGTGAAGTGTTTTGGTGTTTTGTTTCTGAGGTAATGAGTGCGATCGCGTTCCATGTGGAGATTTGCATGTGAATATCTTTTTGTGTTCAAATTAAAAATAATTAGGAAGCGTTTGAGAAGCTGGACACCTTGTTGGTTTTATACAAATTATTTAAACAGAGAATATTTGTTTTCAGTTTAAATCCGATCATTTAAAAGTACACACTTAAATGTTTATAAAAGTATATGGCTCATAAATGTGTGACAAGTATTCACTGAGTTTTGTTTCAGTTTATAGACGTGCTCCAGAAAAAAAAGTTCACCGCGACGGAGAGGCAGAACGCACACCCTGTTTATTTTCTTTATTTTACAAAAGCACAATGTTTTGATTTGATTGTAAGTGGACACATACAAAAGTAAAAATATCACAGATTCTTTTTTATATTTCTGTTTCCTGTATGACCATAAATTATGGAGTAATTTAAGTTTATAGTGCTACAATGTGAATAAAATCCAGCAAAACGCGCCGGCGCGTTTGCCGACCTCAGAGGGTTAGGAAAGGCAGTCTGACTCGGTCTGCAGGCCCGGTGTGGGGGGGGGGGGTATTCACTTGGATTCACAGGATCCCCCGCAGGATTCACTTGGAGCTGCAGTTTAGGTCCGAGGGCAAGAGCTAAGAGGGCGGTATCTTGTGGTCAGTGACTTTTAAAGCGTGAAGATGGCACACCCATTTGGAGGTATAAGAACCAATAAGAAGTGTCTTCCTTTGGAGGGAAAATGTATTTTTTATGACCTTTGTTCAAGCATGCTCATTTGCAATGTGTACTTTCATTGGGTGTTTAAAAAAATAATCTTCAAGATTCTAATAATTCTAATGCGTCACAAAGTTAGCAAAATGTAATGTAAATTAAAGGGATACTTCAGGATTTAGCATTAAGCTTTGTATTAGTAGAAAACCTGTAATATTTTTGAATTACCGTGGTTTCCACCCTCATATCCCCATGAGACGAGAGATTTATGTATTTTTTGTCTGGAAAAAATCCTCCGATGACGCAAAAATCGTCATTTTGCGTCATCAGAGGATTTTCTGGCCAGAGGCTAAAGACTACAGGCAGTAGGAGGGGCTGTCCCGCATGTTTTCAACCCGCCCATAGAGGGTGGGATCTCACTCACAGAATGTACACACAGTGTCAGTCGTCTTTCTTTGGAAGCTAAGCTAGCAGGCTCTTATTCTGTGGAGAAAGCTGAGTAGTAGGAGAAAACTGAGTAGTAGGGGTTACCACCCTCTTTTTCCCAGACATGTCCGGCCGTTGAGATCGTCCAAAATGTCCGGGATTCGGCTTTTGCTTTCTGCGGTCGCCATTCATTGTTTACATGCACACCTTTTGTTTCAATCTAACTGAATTCATTCTGATTGGTGAATCTAAATGTAAAGTTTACATGAACGCTAAACAAGAAATCGGTTGATGTGCGTTTTAACATTGCTTCGAAAATTCCCGCTCCTCCGTGAGAGATACGAGACCGGCTCGTCTCAGTAATGACGCCACCGGCCTCGCGCCGTTCTCCCGCGGCCCTCAGCCTCGTCCTGCTCGCCACAGTAAACATAGTGAATGGCGACTGTAGAACGCAAAAGCCGAATCCCGGACATTTTGGGCGATCTCGAAATCCCGGGCAAACTCGTCACGGAGACTCACTAGTAGCCTAACCTTGTTGTTTTCAACTGCGCTCTCTAACCGGTAGGCGTGGCTTGGGAGTGGCCTCCTAGGGCAGCGAAGCAAGTGCATTCTGGGAGTTGTTGTCTTTCATCAACATAAGCCAAAAATACATTTTCTGGCTTTTCTCAGTCTAGAAAGCTCCAAATTCAAGAATTTCTTCACATTTCTTCTACATAAATTATCTATTTTAAATACACATTCATCTTTCCAGAGGTGAAGTATCCCTTTAACAAATTGGGGACGCAGATTGGAGTTTATAGAGACCAAATACGCCACACATCTGATTTTGGTAAACCATAGTATGCAACAAAGTCTGAAAATCATGAGGTGGGAGAGTTAGATACATGTCTACACATTTCTCAAGAGGTTATACATAGAATACATATGATTAATAGGGTTTATCTCTCCTTCTCAGCGAGAATTAAGTGAGAGTCACTCACTTTGGTTGTATAATCAAATATATATCAAAGTATATACATAATAGTACCCAAGCCAGTAAATCATTCACAAAATGTTCTGGAATGTATGTTAATTTCATGTTAGTCAGTTCATTGCTAAATGAATGCAGGAGAGTTTGTTTTGCAGATTGTTTCTGTCTTTCCATGGTCTCTCTCTTGCATTTGGCCACATTCTTTAACACCCATAAAACCTTATCTGATTGTGGTCATGACAACTAGAAGAGCTTCTTGGCCTGTTTGGGGGGATGGGCCACAGATCCCAGAGTGAAGTCTTGAGATTTTTATGGTACATATACCAAATTGTGTCTGATTTGGTCTCAGTCTTTACAGACGGTAGCTATCTTGTTGATTTAAATATTCCATGGTTTTGTTTCTGACTAGGATAAAGGATGAATTTTAAGCACACAAATTGCCTGCTGTTGACTTAGTTAGCTACTATGCAGTGGTTTTGTCGTCATGTTTGGTGAGATAGATAACGTGATTTTCGTGGGGCTTAAAGAAAAAGAATCTCGACCCCCGCTAGTTCTGCCGCTTGTCTGAGGAACAACATAATAATTTAATGTATTATGTAAGGATTGTATCTTACAATGTCAAGGCATGCCGTCATTTTCAACAAGTAGCTGCCTTTGCCATCATGTCCATCACTTTAAGCAAGCTAGCTGGCTTCTTGCCTCATTATCATATGTGAACATGCCGTATAACTTAGGGAAACGATCATTTGACCTTTATTCATTTTATTTTTTGCAGCAACCATGTCTGTGTCCTTAGAGGAACTCTGTCAGATGGTCAATGTGCAATATGATCAGGCAAGGGCCCTAATAGAGCAGCTAGCTCCAGAGCAGGTGCAGTTTGACACGGGTAGGTTAGATGCTTTCTTAAATTTCTCATTAAATTGGATAAGGTCCTTCAACTATAGCCCTCACTGTTGACAGTTTATAAAAATGTAACTCATTCATGCACGTTTGGTTTGTGCGTGTATTTTGAAGTTTTCCATGGTGGAAGCGAAGAGGACTCGGATGCAGAGAATTCGTGCTCAGATGCTGAGGAAGACACACCTCCAAGGAAAAGACTGAGAGCTGAAGAAAGTCATCAACAAGAAAATAAGAATGGTTGGGAAGTCATTTGTTGGAAAAAAGAAGCAGAAGGAAATAATGAGGGAGCCACAGGCTATGGGGCCTAGATGTTCATCAGAAGCATGTGCCAAGTCAGCTAAACGTCACTGAAGTGCAGTCGGTGAGCCGAGAGGAATAACATTTTCAATGACTTTTGGCAACATAATGACCTGGGAGGAGAAGAGGGTGTATGTGCATGGTCTAATTGATGTGGTCCCCATGCAAAGGAGAAAGGGGGCTGAAAATTCCCAAAGATCAAATTCCCTGTTTTTTTTTTACGGGTCAGCGGGCAGAGAAGACGCATCTGCAAAGGTATGTTTTTGTCTACCTTAGGAATAGGCGAGTAGTCTGCCCGTAACTGGGCAAAGGAGGGACACACGCAAGCAGACACAGAGGGACAAACACACAGCAACGCACGCCGTTCAGTGGCAGGCCGTGAATTAATTTGCAGCTTTTTGCAGGACCTCCCAAAGGTGCCCTCACACTACTGCAGATCCACAACATCCAAACAGTATCTGGAACCTGTGTTTCAGTCGATGGCTGATCTGTATGCAGTGTATTGTTGCGCTGCAGCAGAGAAGAATGTAACACCTTTGTCAAGGCAAGTGTTCGCAGATGAGTTCAAGCATCTCAACCTAGGTCTTTACCACACCAAAAAGGACCAGTGCAACATCTGTTGTGCTTTCAAGACCAGCAACTTACCTGATGAGGAGTGGCAGCACCACCTCCTTCAAAAAGAAGAGGCCCACGCCAAAAAGTTGTCCGACAAAAGCAAGGCCAGCAACAACATCATTGTCGTATGCATGGACTTACAAGCCTTCCTTTTGTGCCCAAAGCTAAAAGCCTCTGCCTTGTGTTACAAAACAAAGCTTGCAGTTCACAATTTCACCGTGTACAACATGCTGACACACAGTGCCACATGTTATGTCTGGCATGAAGGCGAGGGATCCCTGTCTGCCAGTGAGTTTGTTTCATGCATTGTCGACTACCTCTCTGCACACACTGAGCCTGACACATTTATTCTGTAGAGTGACGGCTGCGGGTATCAGAACCGGAATTCAGTCCTAAGCAATGCACTTCTTCTGTTCTCCATGAAGAAAAACAAAGTCATCATTCAGAAGTACATTGAGAAAGGGCATACTCATGTAGCGCCCCCTAATTGTACAACTGACTACGCCACCCCTTGAGCTTAGGTGGCTGGCCCATACCAGCCAGGGCTCCCAGCAATGGAACGTCTGTCCCAACAGCAAAATGGTCCAGGTATTGCCGGGATAGTGCATCAGCATTTTGGTTGTTCTTCCCTGAGCGGTACTTGATAGTAAAGTTAAAAGATGCAAGTTGAGCGGCCCACCTCTGTTCGGTCGCCCCCAGCTTGGCAGTCTGCAGATGGCTCAGAGGATTATTATCTGTCAGAATGGTAAAATGATTCCCCAGCAAGTATTCTCTATACTTTTCTGTCACTGCCCATTTCACTGCGAGAAGTTCAAGCTTCATGGAGCTATAATTCTCCATATTTCTCTCGTTGGGTTTCAACCCTCGGCTAGCAAAGGCAATCGGGCGAACCTTCCCGTCATACTCTTGAGAGAGAACCGCCCCCAAACCCCCATGGCTGGCATCTACTTCCACAATAAAGGGCTTTTTAAAGTCAGCATAGGCCAAGACTGGGGCAGAGGTAAGTCTCTCCTTCAAAGACTGAAATGCATTTTCACAACCATCATCCCATGCTGTTGTTAAAGGAACTGGAGGAGTCTTCCCCTTCCGCCGTGGTCCACTGAGCCTCCCCACAAGATGGTGCAATGGGGCTGAAAGCTTAGAGAAGCCTTCCACGAACTGCTGATAATATCTTGCAAAGCCAAGAAAAGATCTCAATTCAGCCAGGTGGCCTGGGCGCCGCCACTCTTTTACCACCTCGATCTTTGCAGGATCAATAGCCACCTCTTCAGCAGAGACCACATGCCCCAAATAGCTCACTTGATGCTGGAAGAATCGACACTTGGACAACTTGACCTTCAGGTTCTGATTTTGAAGGCGAGCGAACACTTCTCCTAGCCGCTCAAGATGTTGTTCCACCGTAGTGGAGAATACACATTATCAAGGTACAGGAGAACTGATTTATTACGGCAATCTCCAAACATGCGCTCCATAAGACGCTGGAAGGTGCCTGGAGCATTGCAGAGCCTGAATGGCATCCTATTAAACTCAAAGAGGCCAAATGGGGTGCAAAAGGCAGTCTTCGACTTATCTTTATCTGCCACTGGGACTTGGTTATACCTGCTTGCGAGATCAAGGGTGGAAACCCATCTTGCCCCAGACAGGTGTAGGATTGAGTGCGAAACAAACACAAATGAATCTTCCAGGTGAATTGTTCAAACATAATTTCTCACAGAACTGAACATTCCAGACACCAAATCACCAACCCCAGAGCCATAAAAGAAGGCTCCAGCCAGCCAGTCTCCGTTGACCAACGAAAACCCCCAGCTAAGAACTTTATGGCCATGCAAGCTTCAAAGAAGATGAGCCTAACTAAAGAAAGAACTGGTCAATGTAAGATAGCTTGGAAAAGAATGATTGGCTCAGAGATAGCACAATTCAGCCCGATCAAGATAACAGCAGAAGCTGCTCGAGCCCACAACATTCCAGACTACCCCCTCCGTAAGGACCTCTGATAGACCTCAGGGTGTAAAATCGTTTCAAACCACAGAGCTGAGATTTTACCTATAACATAAATAAAATCATTCAAGAACAATTTTCAATGGACTTATAGATCAAGCATCATGCAACGACATGATTCTATATTGTTCCTACAATAGATGGGTGTATCTGATATGCTTAGATGCCATACAATTCATGTAATTGTTATAATTGTTAGATTTTTTAATGAAAATGTGTTGTGTTTCATATCGATATTATCATATGTTCTTAATTCAAAGGATGGCTTGATTGAAATCTGTGGAAAATGTTTCGGATTCTTATAATAGTAATAATGTCTTAGCTGTGGCCTCTGTACTCTTTGCTAGAGCTTAGAGAGTAAGGAGAGCACAGATAAGCTTGATTTATGATAAGAAGTGAAGAGAACGCCACCTCCTAAACAAAGACAGTGTCTAATTGGTTAGAACTGATCCAGGAGGCTGGGCGGACATTTGAGTTTAAAATCTTAACACCAGAACAAAGTTTAGAGTTTCAGTGCAGAACCAAAAATGCAGCGGGAGATGAAGATCTAAGACAGATCAGTAACCATGTAAAACGCGCAGACGAAATAACCCAAATCAAGATCTGAAGAACATGGGTTAAACAGCTTCATTCAAGCCATCATCTACTCTTCTCAATTTCCTTTATTTTCTTAGTTTCCTTTCTTTTCCGTTGTGAGTCTCGGTTCTAAGTTAAGTTTTGCGACAAGATTTCGAGCCACGTTTCTTCTGCAAAGCCAGCTTCAAACAAAGACTTTCATTCCGCCAGCACGGCACGTGACTGACCACGTGACCCAGACATCAGGCACGCGGAGACCAGCCAACGAACGGACCGGGAAAACCCTTTACAAAAGGGAATCCCCAAAAGCAAAAACAAGCAAGTACTGCCTCCAGACTCTTAAACTGAACTGGTGTATTTGATACTGATTTAATAACCTAGGAAACGATAAAAGGGTTAAACTAATGATTGATGGTTCATTCAGGTTGTGTTTTATAAGTGCATAGAAACTTGGGATTACATCATCTCACTCCTAAACTCACTCTTAAAACTTAATCTTTCCTTACTCTCTTTCTTTCTGCAACGCGTATGAATGTGTGTGTCTGTGTTAGATATTAGTTGTATGTGTTAGAATAATCAATAAAGTCTTGTTTGTATTTTAAAGAGAAATATTACTTGTGTTATTGTGCTTACAAATTTAATGTCTTAAACTTCTGATCTAAGTTACCTTGCTAACTATATAGTGTTTCACTATAGTTCGGATATTTATATCCGTTGCAGAGTTGATAATTGCAGCCAGTTCAAATGAACCGCGAACGAGTCATTTGCTCGGTTGTAATAAGTGACTCTTTTGAATTCCCTATAAATTAATTAATAATTCCTTTGAGCTAAATTGTAATCACTACAAATTACAAATATCTTACACAGGGCATCTAAGGACTCTTCTATCCTGGGGAGAGGGTAGGCATCACGACGGGTCTTGGAGTTCAACTGCCGGTAATCCACACAAAGACGAAGACTCCCATCTTTCTTTGTTACCAGGATGATGGGGGAAGAGTATGGGCTGCTGTTTTCTCTTATAACTTGGCTATCTAGGAGCTGTTGGATGTGTGCCTTCACGGTCTCATACTGAGAGGGCGGAATTCGTCGATAGGGCTGACGGACTGGGGCATCATCAACTAACGGAATCTCATGAGCAATCAGGGAGGTACATCCCAAATCTCCATCACCAGTGGAGAAAATACTTTCATACCGGGCAAAGAGGGACAACCTGCTGTGGAGTCAGCCCCTCTGTTCAGGGAGAACAGATTCAGGGACACTGGAACAAGTGATTGCCTCCTGGGCAAAGACATAAGCGCAACACTCTTCCCATGAGGGCTCAACGGCAACAGATTTGTTTCCAACCGAGGTCGCCACCACTGCTTGCACAGTCCCAACAACACGACGGGGGGAAAGCCACACTACAGTACACCCAACATTGACTACAGGGGCATACAAAAGGCCTTTTTTTGGCAGAGACCAGGGTGGGAGACACCAGAAGACCTTCAGGCAATTGTCCATCTTCAAAACCTAACGGCTCAAGCAAGAACTCAGCGGTCTCCAGCTGAGGGCATGTAACTGGAACCATAGTCAGGGCACCGGCCCCAAGGCAGATCGGAGACCTTCCCTGGACTTTAATCTTAAACAGCTTAGGGGCGTTGAAGAGGGTCTGGACCATCTCACAATGTCGCAGGGCCCGTAGAGCTGCTGGGGCCTCCGACTTAACTAGAGGGGAGTGGAAGAGCTGCGAACCATGCTGCTCAAAGAGAACCCTGTAGCACTCTGAAAGTATGTTCATACCCAATATACCAGGGGTAGCTACAGTACCTTGTGATCTTGGAGGGTCCCATTTGGTGGATCCCTGACAATCAATATCCCCATCCACAGAATACGCTGTCCTAAAACGACCACATCCAATTCAATATAGCCAGTGTAAGGTATGTCTAGCCCATTAGCTGCCTTAAGGCCTAACCACTTGCAATCTTTCCTCTGTAAATGACTAAAATGCTTACTAAAAAACTCTGTTACAGTTGTAACCATTGATCCAGTGTCAATTAAACAATGAACTGCCACACCTCCCATAACCATACTCAACACAGGACATTTCCCCACTAACTGTCCAAGAAAGGAAGGACATACAGAGCCAGAACCCTCCCCTCCCAGTGTGCGGCTCTGCACACTGGGGGGTTCTAGTTTCCCAGCTGGCTATTAGAACTACTTGCAAGGGGCACTGGCTGACTGGTGGAATCTGATAACGTGTGAGAGGTAGGTCGTCTGTTGCTAGAAGGAGCAGACTGACAATACCGGGCTATATGTCCAGGTCGATCACATCTTATGCAGATAGGCTGACCATAAGGAGCACGTTTAAAACGGCCTTCCCTATTTAACTGAGGGGCGTAAGGTTTACCAGTAGACTGTCCCAAATGTTGGACCAGCATATCTAGTTGGGCTTTTCCTTTAACTCCGCCATTTCAGAGGGTTGAGCAACAGTGGAGTCAAACTGAGACATATAAGATGTTTCGCTACTACGCCCCAGTACGCGGTGACTCCTGTCATGATTTGTCTGTCCCTCCTCCACCCATCTAGTGGCCTCCCGTCTTACATCCAGGAGAGACAAACACCCGTCAGCCCGTACCAGTCTTTTAAGTTCCCTTCGCAGCATATGATCTCGCACATTCTCACAAAATTAGTCTCTTAACACTATGTCCGGATTAGTATTTGAATCCCCCTTGGACTGTTTCACCTTTTCCATAAGCTCCATTAATGCATAGGAAAACTCAAATAATGACTCATTTTCTCTTTGTTTTCTATCAAAGAAACGCTGCTGCCAATATACATATGAGTTAGAACATCCATACACCTCTTTTAAGACTAAAATGATTTCTGTAGGATTTTCTCTTACAGCTACAGGTCGATATTTAATCTCACTTCGGGCTTCGCCCTCTAAATGGTCATACAAAAACATTGCCTTTTCCAAATCAGACATGTACCTCGACCTAATGCAACTTTGAGCTTCTTCACTCCACTCTTCAATAGAAAGTGACCCAGCTGTTACAGAGCCGGAGAATTTAGAGCACCGCCTCTCTCTGGGCAGATATACGGCCTGCTCTCTTCGTACTGGCAGGGGACCACTCCCGCCAGCATCGCTTCCTTGTGCACCTAACAGTCTCTCATTTTCAACTTGAAGCTGGGCCACACGCTCCCGCAGTTGCTGCAGCTCCACATCCAATCCTCCACCGACGTCATCCGGGTCCATCATGCTGCCAACTGCTGTTCTCCACACACACTACACACTTAAACACACACACACACACACACACACACACACACACACACACACACACACACACACACACACACACACACAACGGTGCTGCTCAATATGGCCAACCCACCAACAACACTTCAAAGAATAAAAAGAAACCCTGCCGACTGTGCCAAAATGTAGCGCCCCCTAATTGTACAACTGACTACGCCACCCCTTGAGCTTAGCTGGTTAGTGCAAGTGTCAGAGCAAGGGGAACTCTGCCCCAATAAAATGTACAAACACAGGTTCGTAGAAAAGTATAAAAATACAATCTTTATTAATAAATAGTTGAAGGTGTTGGTTGGCCTGAAAGAAAACAAAAAATAAATCAAACAAATAAGTAGAACTAGAATTCACCAGGCCATCAGTATGGGAGCCAGTAGAGCGGTTTGAGATAGCACTAAGAGAAGGCTAAGTTCTCACTACCACCCGTGAACAGAGGCACAGAGCCTTTTAATTAGCACACACTAGAGCTCAACGTCTACACACTGTAAACTCACAGCACTCGAATAAATATGGTTAAAAGACATTAAGGTTCATACTACACGGCACAGCAAACGTCTTGAGCAAGAGAAAAAAAAAAAGAAAAAAAAAAGAAAAACCAAAACCCACTTTCCAGTGAAGTCTCTTGCACTACCCTGTCTCTGCCCACACAGAGGCTGTTTACAAAAATATAAAAAAAGACAAACAAAGGAACTGGGGATAAACAAAATACAAATAGAAAAAAGAAAAAAAGAAATAAGTAAATAAACCCACTCTAGCCTGTGACGTACAATTCATGCACTCACATACAACAACAGCTATAGCCAACAGACTAGAAGAACACAACAACAAATAAAATAAAATAAAATAAAATAAAATAAAATAAAATAAAATAAAATAAAATAAATAATAATAACTACCTATGCTATAAACAGCACCCCACAATCAAATCACAAATCACGTTTTAGATGCAGTCTTCACACATTACATGACAAAATGGCCTCATAAACAAAGGTGGTCAATATTACATTGAACTGTCTTCATATACTAAGCATACAAGACAAATACACTCCTATATACATATTAGTTAAAACAACAAAGGGAAATTTTAAACATACCTGTCGTAGCATTAACAGTGAATGGGAAACACTAAGTTGGATGTAAACATCCCACTGCAGTCACAGTATCCAGCCGACGCTTGTTAAACACGGAAGTAGTTTGGCCCACATGGAAAGAACCTATATAAACATATATGTTTTAATATAGGTTTTGATATAGGTTTTTAATATATGTGACATATATAAAATTGGCCGTTTTCCTATATTATATTATGTGTACATATATGTGTACATATATGTGTGCATATATGCACGTATATATGCACCTATATGTTCACCTATATATGCACCTATTTGTTTACCTATATATTAGTAAAATTATTAAAATCCATAGCTATAGGCAACATAAATAAAAACCCAAAATACATAAATTTACATTATTTATTTACTTAACAACAAGAACAAAAATAAGACAAAAAAATGAACAGAAAAAAAAATTATCTTTTTGATCTTCTCAGCTCCGTGAGCTTCGAATTGATAGATGTGCCTATATGAGCTAGGCATCATGTATGACAGTTGCCAAAGTGAGATATGAGCTACATAATTACCATCCTGCCATGAGCTATATAGGAGACATATCTTGTATGTACATATGGGGCTTATATGTGGATATAAAAAAGCAATACAGGAGACCTATATGGCCTGTATATGCACATATATGCACCTCAATTTTGCCTATATGTGGCATATATACGCATATATATTATCATATATGTGCATATATGCTGTATATATGCAGCATATATGTGCATATAAACTGCATATAGGTTTCATATATGCTCATATATCCTCATATAGGTTCTTTCCATGTGGGGGCATTACTTTGCCATAGTTCGCTTGCCCATTCATGGTCTCCCAAGGAAACAATGTTGCACCGCGGCTCAATCAGCGTCAGCTCATCCACTCACTATGAAAACAAACATTCGCTTGACATACTAAACCACAGTGAAAAACGACAGACAAGTAAAATGCTTTTGAACGTACCTGAACACTCAAAGACAGCACTTGAATCACTGATTCACCACACCAGAGCCAGCAGTAAATTGACACGGTCCCGGTCTAAGGACCCCAGGTGTCTATATATAAGCCTGCTTCCCTCACGTTAAGTGGTTTACTAAATGCCTGCTCCACCCCCCAGTTAGTGACGTGATTAAACATGAACATAAAGAGTCAGAGAAAGAGAGAGAACTGAAGGATCCTAATCCTAACCCGGCCCACAGGCTACACTCAGATGGAATGCGACTCCGTTCACAGCGTCATCGAGAGGCGTCTGAGGGACCAGGATGTGCAGCTCCCAGCGGAGTATGTTAACCTGATGAAGAGGGCCGTGTGAAGCCTCATCCATATGAAGTCAAGTATATCGAACACACCTTCTTCCAGGACTTCACCAAACTGAGGCTCTGCAAGTCTTTGCACCCTGGAGTAAGGCCTGGTTACCCAACTGTCCATGCTATCAGAGACATCAGGTAATTACCAATGTAAATCTTATGTCTTACCAGTATACTGTAGGCATGACATTATGATGTTGCATATTGTTTTATGAAATCTTACAGTGATTATGTTGTTGTGTTATATTTTGTGCTATTAGGTACAACAGCAATGGAACGATAGACTTCAAAATCAACCTCTCTGATGACTGGCATCCACATCCGAGTCACCAACTCCGAAACTCCACCTCAGACAGCCACACAGTCACCCCACTCTATTCAGACTGCCTGAAGATCAAAGAGCTGAAATTCAAACATCTCCAAGACCTGAAGGAAGTCACCCAAAGGACTTTCATAGCTTTAATGACAATTTGCTTCACTAGCTTAATATAGGATGCAGTATTAACACAGTCAATATGATGGCAATGTAACAACACACACAGACCCTCACAGATACATGCACACAGACACACAGACAAGGGCTCACCCTACTCACAAACACAAATACACTCAGCAATGGGCTTAGTAAAGCAAGCCTTAAAGGGATGGTTCGGAGTAAAATCAACCAGAAGCCTTATTTCCATTGGTCAAAGAATATTAAAGTTAGAGCTTATTTAGAGATATCAGCCGAATGGCTTAGTGCAAGCGCTAATGGATCCAAGGTTGTATCTCGTAAATTACCCCACTAATAATGCCCAGAATGGTATCAAACTTCTACAGTAGTACAAATAGGTTCTGTACTCATAAATCGAGGCATTTTAAAGTTTGTAAGTACATCAGGAGTTTATTTAAAAAAACACTTGCCTGATGGCTCATGCTACCGCTAACCCGGACGTCGAGGTCACTTCCGTGATTTGGGAAAAGCCCGTAAAAGTCTTAGCAGAAAGCGATGCATAAGGATGTAGTGTAACAACTAGGGCTGTGTATTTGCAAGAATCTGGCGATACGATACGTATCACGATACATGGGTCACGATTCAATATATTGCAATATATTTCGATACTGTGCATAAGGCGATATATTGGGATTTTTTTAAAGTAGGACTATAATTTTAGAAAAAATAATATTTAAAAAAAGACATGATGTGCATAAAAGTCAAAGAAGTTTACTTTAGGTAAACAATTCAGTTCACAGAAAATCAGACTGCCAGTTTGGTATTGTGCTTCACAGGTTCTTAGTGAGCAAATTTTTATATTTCTCAAGTAGGCCATAATAAAAGAAAATACATAGCCCCTGTCACAATACAAAACAACAACGTGAACTGGACGAAAATGAATGAAAGTGAACAAAATGAATGTGTCATATGGGCCTATTGAAATCAAGTTTTTATGTGATAAAAGATTTTAAAAGAACTGGACGCGCGAATGAGGCGAATTAGCGTCTATTCGCGTTTGGTGTGAACGCAGCTTCACGGTGCGCGTCCACTACAGCGGCAAAACTACGCTCGGTGCCGCTGGCAACGCTGTAACGTCTCCGCTTTGGGGTGTGTCTGTTACGAGTGTGTTTGGTTTTTTCAACACACGGACAGTATAATCATCATGCACGCGATTACATTTAGAAATAGACAAGCTTTGTTTCCAAATGCACCAAGCAAAGATCCTTTCAATTTTATAAACCCAGCCAATATAATAACAATAAACACATCCAAAATAAAATCTTTAACATATAAACAACTGCAAAGCATCTAATTTGTAAACAAAATGATTTACTTCCATCATAAACTGCCGACCGCGTTTTTCGCTTGATATTTGCATAAAGTCGAGAACTGCCCAACCTTTTGACGCTCTCAGTCGCTCTCAACGCTTTCTCCGGTCCGCTGTCAATCCCAAAATGCACTGCTGAGCGTGAAGCTCGACTTCCATAGGAATGAATTGAAAACGCTTGCTCCGCTCGCTCCGTGCTAGTGGACACGCACCGTTCGGCGAGCCTTTTAAACAACATAAACGTGAACCACCGTCTTACCATGAATATTTTTGGACGTAAAAAAAAACAAAACAAAACAAAAAAAAAATCGATATTGCGTTTTTGAAAATCGATACAGTATTGCAAAATAAAATATCGCGATACTCATGTGTATTGATTTTTTCTTACACCCCTAGTAACAACGAATTATTATTTTTTCCTAAGTGTTGACAACTAACAGTTTTAACTTAAAATTAGTTTTAACTAATAATTGTTGCAAACTGGTACTACCAACAAAATATTAGTGCATTCCTGGAACTGGGCGCCGTTACTCTACATCCTTATGCATCGCTTTCTGCCAGGACTTTTACGTGCTTTTTTGACTTTGAGGTCATGGTGCAAAGGACCCTAGGTTGATTTTACTCCGAACCATCCCTTTAACTATGATTTTATTGTTAAACTATGATATCAGTTATTGATGTATTTTAAATATCTACTTATTACTAGGCTTATTATACATGTGCATTGAAGTTTTAAAATGTATCTAATATAATACTTGAATTGAATGTTTTGGATACTACCATTAAATTATTGTTTTTATTATTATTTTACTGACTCGAATATTCAGCTGTTAGGCCTACTTCTAGACTATGCCTCTCTTGGCACTGTGCATGTAAAATACCCCCAGTAGCAAGGTTTTTTATTTATGGGAGTAAAAAGGGCTGTCTACTGGCACCAAGTAAGCCTATCTTTAGATAACTCTGTCTGTTTTTTAGACAATAACGAGTGAAAATAGTTAGGTTAGATACATTTGAGTAGGACTGTTTTGTTAAAATCAATAGCTATAATGCTTCGGTGTAGAAGTCCTGTGAGCCATGAAGGTAAGTTTGCATGCAGATAAGGCTAATTTCCGTCTATTAGATAGTCTAGTCAGCTCATCGTTTTTTGTATTGCATCACTTATAGCTCTTAAACCTTTAAAATAGAGTTTAGGAAGATGTATGATGAAGATGTAACTCTTGTAAGGACCACCCATTGGCCCAACGACGGAATCCAACGGCCTGGCGAAGGTTTAAAGCGTGTATGTCTTTTCAGCGCTCCAGTGAAGTTTACTTAATCTATTGGAACTTAGTTTTAGTATTACTTTAGCTCTACGTTTGATCTGACTCCAATTTCAAATGATAATCAAATTTAGATCGTATTTCTGATTAGAAATTAATCATAAACATCGATTATGAATTAATTTAGATCTTTGATTATCCTGATTATCCCATACTTTCAGTTATTAATACGTTATGGACCCGAATGCCGCACAGAGATCACGTCGGCCAATTCGTGTTTCTCACGGACACAAACTTGTTAATTCTGATTTGAGTCAGAGGATGTAGGGTTTGCTAATATACCCCTAAAGTCAGTCGCCTACTGCTTACGGACTAGAGAGTGTAGTTTATTTTAGCCATTTCCATACAACTTGCTAAACCAGTGATAGACAGAAATCAACAGGTCTCCAAGATGACGTGCCTACTGCTCCGTTCATTCATGTGCCTGTAGTTTGACCTACCTTAACTAAGTTTGCGGTAGCACCAGCCTCCTTAAATATATTAAAATAATGATTTCAGAATACTTCAGAATAAATCAAGATGTAACATTTATTTGTCAGGTAAAAATGTATTATGCCAATTACAGAAGTAATTTATTAAAAGCCAATTCAAATATACATTTACTCAAAGATGAATCTAAAAGTAAGCAATGTTCTCCTGACAAAGACACACAGTAATGTGTCAGGATTTTCCAACAGGAAAATACTGCCATGCATTACTGTGTGGGGGATGATCCCGGTAAAAGATTCCCAATGATTGCTCTGTCCCCTCACCTTAAATACCAGACCAGAACAAAAGGGGTTAAACAAATGTTGTTTAGAGTTGGTTGGGCCAATCCATGTACCCCAGGGGGGTAGCACCTGGTTTCTTGAGATATCGTAAAGAGATATCAGCCAGAGAGGAGATACAGGATTCTCCTAAGTTCTTCAATCTTTTTCATTAAACCAATGACTGCAATGAAATTAAGACCATTTTACCAATCGCACTGTGCCCTTTAAAATGACACCAAACATGAAAAGGAAAAACAACATATTCACAAGATACATCATATGTGATATATAGACATTCTTAATGAACTTTCAGTGCCTTGAGGAGGGAGAGGGGGGATGAGTTGAAGTCAAACAGGGGAACAATGAGATAAGTTTGGGCAGTACAAGGTTCTGTGCTCTGCCTTTGTTGTCCGCTGTCCAGGGTGCATTTTATGGCGTTATTGCAGGGTGAGTTTTGTTTTAACAGGAAAATCAGTTCTTACAGACGGCCCCTGGCCCCTTGGGACAGATTTAGATCAGGCCTAAGGGGACATGTTTTGGACATTTTCCTGTTGCCACATTTTCAGTGTTATTCTCTGAGTGTTCATATAGGGCTGACCACTGTAGTTTGCAGCGTTCGTCGATTGGTGCAGGAATCCAGTCGTCACCTGAAATAACAGCATTAAGACAGGTTGAACATTAAAATGAAAGCGTGGCAGAATTCGTGGATGCTGCAGCAGCCGGACTGGGTGTCATGACCCTCTTGGCCGGGTTCGCTTCCACCTGCACTTGGCTGCGTTGGTATTCAGTCTGTAGAATGATCTCGTTGTATCAAGTCTGTTTGCTTTGGTCAGCATGATCAGAAAGTGTCATTGGAAAGTGTCATTATAACGCTTTGCGGAAACATCTTTGTCCTCCCTAGGATGTTTTAACTGACCATTTGAGAAGTCCTCGGTCACCTTCAAGCAGAAGGTTTCATTTGCCGGGTAGATCAGAACTCCATTGTTGAAGGAATCATTTCACTGATGACGCTCCACTGCGTGTAAGACACCTGAACAACTTTTGAATGACCATGCAATAATTGAACACTGATGTATTTGTGGTTATTGTAAGATGAGGAAAAGTTATTGGATAAACACAAGAACACAAGATAACAAAACATGATGTACTCAAAAATATGAAACCCAAAAGTCAAAGGTGCGAGTGGTAAATATGGTCTCTTTTTCAAAATCATATATTTAATGAACATGTGTAATTTGATCACCAAATTCTTCACTACCGCAATGATCTGGTAGTGGGATTTAGACTTGGTCTGGATGAATCAAGGACGGGTAGCAGAAAGTCACCATAACTAGTATATTTACTAGTGTTATGCATAATTAGAGTAATTAGAGTATATCACATAATTAAACATGGAAATACACAATTTCATAATTATAAAATTGTCTACATTAGTTGTTATAAGTGCAAATCATCAATGAAACTTAATGTTTTAATAGATTCAATTAGAGAATGAAATGTATAGAAACAGAGATTTAAATTCTCTGGTTTAACTTTTGTAATTATCCTCTGTGCATTTGATGTACAGACTAGGTCACACTCAATAGTGCAGGTCTGACTGGGAATCGTTTAGTTGACAGATATAAATGCCTGCATTTTAGATTTAGCTGTTTAGATTGTCATTAGTCATTTGTTGGAAACTAGGGGGCCCTCCTGGTTTTCAACAATTGCCAACGACTGGACATAATAAATATTTTGTCCAAAGACCAGCTGTATTAATGGGTCTCAATTAGATTTTTTATGTGGATTTAAATCAATTGATGTGTGACCACAGCCATGCATGTCCTATGCACAGCACAATATTTACATACAGGAAGTTGACAAGAATGTAATGCTGAAAAGAAATTATTAAAATAATTTCCCTTGTCCTATATGTATGAAGGTGAATGATGTATTGCATGATGTGAATAATTTTGGCCTGGATAGTCTTATGATCTATGCCAGGTAGAGATGTTCTAAGATTGTCATAGTGATGGTGTGTATTGTGTATGTTTGTGTACAGGAGATGGGTGGTGTTTTATCCTACCATAATTTGTGTTGCATAATTTAGTTCCAGTGCTACACCGGGAGGCCACATACAGGAGCTGCTTCTGTAGTGTTGTGAGGTGTGAGCGGCCCCTTGGAAGTTTCTCCACCCCCATCTCCTAATGTAAAGTTGTGTGTCCTGCTTAAGGCAGGCAGAACCAGACCCTTGTGGAATCTGGTTCTAAAGAAAGTCATTTGTCAGCCTGTAGGGAAATAGACCTAGAGAGGAAAACACAGTTTAATCTTGAGCCTTTATACAAATTGCATTTAAGATAGATGGTCTATCTCAATATTTATTTGATGGCTTTAGCCAGACAGTTGTTACTGATGGCTTTGATCTGTTAAGATTTTACGCCATTAGAAGAAAATTTGTTTTTGTTTACAAAGACATGTATCATTCTCATGATCATGTGTTTGCAAAGAAAAGGTCAATTAAACAGTGATAATGGTCAGATCTTACTGCTATTGCATCTAAACTCACACAGTCTGCTGTGTTGTGAGCATTAAGACCCTCAGGTCTGCCAGGGAAATCTCTTTACATGTTGCTGTTTATTTACACTAGCCAGATCTGTGTTTAGAGCAATTAGATCACCAGGTGTGGTGCTGTGCTTGTTTGTTTTAGCCTTTGGAATTTATGGTGCCATTCAACTCTTGACCATTTGGATCTCTGTGGTCCATAAAGACTGTAGATTTTCTGCCTGATGTTTACATTTCACACAACTGTTCTTACATGTCCAGTAAAATACCTTCCCTGATCAGATTCCATGTGAGCTGAAGCTCCCAGAGAGGAGTTTTTTTTTTAACACTTGCACCACTTCGTTTGTGGTTTTGTTGCAAGAGAAAATTTAAATTTGTACCTCCCCTTGTTACTGGGTTAAAGATCTGTTAGATCAAAATTAAATCATCCTGTGGCTTTGGATGGACATTTAAGACATGGTAATCAGGTTGATCATTTTAGTTGGTATATACTGAGCATTAATTTCTCTCATTAAAGATTCTTGCACAAATAGAAGGTAAAGAAATTCTTTCTGATTCATTCTTCCTTTCAGTTTCCTTTCTTACCAATACTTTCTCTAACCATTTATTATCTCATTCCTCCCAACACTAGTAGTGTTCCTCCTTCTTGTTCCCTACATACACGTACCATCTTTCTACATTCTGATTCTTTTAATTCTCATTAAACATTCTTTTTTCTTCTAACCCAATGCTGAATCATCACGAGATTAAAGCCATTCTTGGCCATTACAATATAATATATATTACAATCTGGTCATAATATAAATTATATTTTATAAAATTGTATAAATCAAACCAATTTTATTTACTGGTCTCGGGGGTTTCTACTGAGTAATTTGTCCAAACTGACTTGTTATCTTCTCACTGATCTTTTAGAAGGTGATTGGCCCTGCAGCTCCAGCTGTGCTGGCATTAGCATTGTGTACACAGCAACAACCCAAACTGGAAACCAGTTACAGCTGCTTCGATGCTGTGAACATTCAATGGACTGCAGGCATTGAGAAACATGGGTCAAATCATTGCTCAATTTAAAGATTTTTGTGACTACAATTTAGAATTGGACACAATTATCTTGTTTTAGGCTGAGATGTTATCAGTTGCATTCTTTTAAGAATCTTATTTGAATATGAAAGAAAGGTTGGACAAACAGGTCTCATGGAGGGCGCCAAGATTGTTTTATGGTTTGTTACTTTTGTCAGTCTCTTTTGAGACCTCAAAAACATACAAGAAATCAGTGATTGCAAAGTCTTATATAAGCTATGCTTTATAAGACTGAGCCTTAAATGGTGTTGTTTAAACCATATATGGGGCATCAGTCATGAACTTTTTGACACTATTAAAAGATTTTCAAAGAACCATGATTACTTTGATGTAATTCATATAGGTCTTTGTCTAAATTATCTCATAAGATAAGGACAAGCTGTGCATGTCCTCTGACACTATCAGGCCTGGTTACAAGCCTCTAGTAACACAATAATTGTCATTATATGCATCAGTTTTAAAATTTAGCGTATTTTTCCAAATTTCAGCCTAGGACTCCTGCATAGCAGCTGTTCTCTAGGACTGGAATCATTTTCCCAGATAATTTCTTTTGAAATATTCTAATTGCATTGCACTGTTTTGTCCAACTTTACACTTCACACACAAAGGATTCAAGTGAGACAATTTTACTTGTTATCTTTTAGCTCATCAAATCACAAGATTTTTTCACAAGTTAGCGTGACCATTTTCTTATTTCCAGTGTTGCAATGTTGTTGCAACAAAGCAAATAATTAAATGTAACAACATTATTTACCTCAGAATTTAAGTTTTTAGTTTTCAACCCTCTGTTGAGTACCAGAATAAAATTTGGATGATGTTATCCCAATTTAGGTTTCATCACTTGTTGCTTTGGCAAACAAGGAGGTAAAGTTAAAGCAAGGGATATCTTTTCTCATCTACACTGCCGCTATCATGTCCCTGATATGTGGTTTTATCTAATTCTCAAGCCCCACCAGATTTTGCGTTCTCCGGTCTAACTGGGTATGCCGACCCATTCTACAAATGTGTCTATATGAGGTGCGTCTGAATTTTCCCTCAACACTTCTAAAAGGCAAAAGAGAATTGACTTACCAAACGGCTGAAGAAAGAGAAGGACATCTTATTTCTCTTACTTGTTGCAAGTCCCAATATTTCGCTGAAAAGACACTCGCAACCTGGAGAATCACGTCGGGGTCACCACTTTGTAAGGACCACCCATTGGCCCAACGACGGAATCCAACGGCCTGGCGAAGGTTTAAAGCGTGTATGTCTTTTCAGCGCTCCAGTGAAGTTTACTTAATCTATTGGAACTTAGTTTTAGTATTACTTTAGCTCTACGTTTGATCTGACTCCAATTTCAAATGATAATCAAATTTAGATCGTATTTCTGATTAGAAATTAATCATAAACATCGATTATGAATTAATTTAGATCTTTGATTATCCTGATTATCCCATACTTTCAGTTATTAATACGTTATGGACCCGAATGCCGCACAGAGATCACGTCGGCCAATTCGTGTTTCTCACGGACACAAACTTGTTAATTCTGATTTGAGTCAGAGGATGTAGGGTTTGCTAATATACCCCTAAAGTCAGTCGCCTACTGCTTACGGACTAGAGAGTGTAGTTTATTTTAGCCATTTCCATACAACTTGCTAAACCAGTGATAGACAGAAATCAACAGGTCTCCAAGATGACGTGCCTACTGCTCCGTTCATTCATGTGCCTGTAGTTTGACCTACCTTAACTAAGTTTGCGGTAGCACCAGCCTCCTTAAATATATTAAAATAATGATTTCAGAATACTTCAGAATAAATCAAGATGTAACATTTATTTGTCAGGTAAAAATGTATTATGCCAATTACAGAAGTAATTTATTAAAAGCCAATTCAAATATACATTTACTCAAAGATGAATCTAAAAGTAAGCAATGTTCTCCTGACAAAGACACACAGTAATGTGTCAGGATTTTCCAACAGGAAAATACTGCCATGCATTACTGTGTGGGGGATGATCCCGGTAAAAGATTCCCAATGATTGCTCTGTCCCCTCACCTTAAATACCAGACCAGAACAAAAGGGGTTAAACAAATGTTGTTTAGAGTTGGTTGGGCCAATCCATGTACCCCAGGGGGGTAGCACCTGGTTTCTTGAGATATCGTAAAGAGATATCAGCCAGAGAGGAGATACAGGATTCTCCTAAGTTCTTCAATCTTTTTCATTAAACCAATGACTGCAATGAAATTAAGACCATTTTACCAATCGCACTGTGCCCTTTAAAATGACACCAAACATGAAAAGGAAAAACAACATATTCACAAGATACATCATATGTGATATATAGACATTCTTAATGAACTTTCAGTGCCTTGAGGAGGGAGAGGGGGGATGAGTTGAAGTCAAACAGGGGAACAATGAGATAAGTTTGGGCAGTACAAGGTTCTGTGCTCTGCCTTTGTTGTCCGCTGTCCAGGGTGCATTTTATGGCGTTATTGCAGGGTGAGTTTTGTTTTAACAGGAAAATCAGTTCTTACACTCTCCTAAGAGTTTAGGAGACTAAATCTCAGTTGTTAGCTTTGGTTATCTATTGAAGCCTTTTCTCTTGTCAAAAGGCTCTACGCGTCCACCGACTTTGTTTGCGTGCAGATTAATTTCCGCCTATTAGACAGCCTAGTCAGCTTATCGTTTTATATTGGTATTCACTTTGGCATCACTCACTTAAACGTTTAAAAACAGAGTTTAGGAAGATGTATGTAACCACAATCATTAGCTTTGATTAGCTCTTAAAGCCTTGTCACTTGTCAAAAGACTCAACGCATCCGCAGACTTTGATGAACACTGCTGGCAGCAGCGACGTCTATGTCCTTACCATTCTTATCAATGACAGCGTAATCTCGTATCTCCCTGCTCCCAAGTCATAAATATTGTATCTCCGATTAAACATGATTTTGGGGAAATGTTGTGTTAATGTTGGTACACAACAGTATATGATAGCAATATAAGGTATAATACCAACTTTAATGATACAATGTTTAATTTCCTGAAAAATAATGGTTTTGGAGATGTGAGGATTCCGACGGCGACAGTGACGATATATTTATATGGTAAAGGCAAGGAAGAGGTGATGAGAATATAATACCAACCATAGTAACTTTATTAAAAAAACAAGAACGTAATTCAACAAGAAAAGAGTCCACAGGAGAGAAACAACACAACAGGGAACAAACACATGTAGGAAACTAGGAAAAGATAAC
Source organism: Scardinius erythrophthalmus (assembly GCF_964197995.2). Taxonomy (NCBI): domain Eukaryota; kingdom Metazoa; phylum Chordata; class Actinopteri; order Cypriniformes; family Leuciscidae; genus Scardinius; species Scardinius erythrophthalmus. The sequence continues at coordinate 27,395,713 of NC_138230.1, read as the reverse complement.
TAAAAGTCCATGGATACAAATGCAAATCTGACTATATATAATGTCATTGTTTATGACAACTTGCATCACATCCTTAGGTACCTACATACACAATGCACTTCACTTAAGCTCTGTGTTCCATCATCTTTATTGGGAATCTGTGAGAGGACTATTGCTGAAAGCATTGAGGCTGAGAAACAAACTCACTTTTATATGAACTCTGTCCACATACACTGAGTCTCTTCACACCCCACACAGATAGACTGTAAAAACAGCACAGTATTTTTGGTCTGGCAGTTTATCATGCAATTCGGAAGTATGGGCTGTGTCGGTTAAGCAGCACAGAGAGGGCCTTGCTCCACCCGGAGAGTTTCTCTCTTACCCAGTTGCCTGTGATGAGCGGCAGGGGTGAACCTGGTGAAGGGCTCTTTTATTCCCAGGCACTGGCAGACTCTTGTCCATGCTCTGTGTGTTCCTGGCTCTGTGACTTGGGAGAATTTGTCAATGTATAGTATTGCTGTGTGTGCCAGCGGCCCCAGAGGAGAAGGTAAAATAGGCAGCTTGCGAAAAACCTCAGAGTTTGTTCACAGACCAGCCTGCCGAAAAAGATCCCGCAAAGATTTCCCATATGTAATTAACTGTTTTAGGTAGGTAGCTATAAAACTACACTTTTTTCCTGCTGTTTAATTTCTTTTTCTGTAGCGTGGAATAGGAGATTATATCACGCTTGCTCAGCGCCCACTCGCAGACTACTGTCTTCTTGTGTCTGTCTCTTCAGCTCTGCTCCAAACTAAGACAGCCAAGACATCATAGTTGTGCTTCTGACATTAAACCTGTCCAATAGATGTTATTTGAACTAAATTCTTAACGTGCTGTCACATTTACAGTTGCTCTGTTAATTCCATGGGTGAATTTCACTCATTTGAATAGGTAACTGCACAATCAGGAATTTCATGTGAAGATCCCCATACAAATTTCACTCACTGACCAACAGTTGTTTTGAAATGACTTTAAACTATGCTGCATACATCTGTACACTATTGACAATAGACACTTATTTTGCACACATTCTTGTGATCGAACCTTACCATGTATCCTTTATTGAGAAAGTATTCCCAGATATTCAAATATTGAAAATTTATTAACACAGTCGAATTAATTAAAATATTTTATTAATATTAATATTTGCTATTTGACCTATCGTTTCTGTGTGTTTTATATGCTTGTTTGACAATAACATTATTAGCTTAGCAGCATGCTAACCCCAAGCATAAATTTTGCATCTGGGTCTATGACATGATGTTCATTTCTTTGGTCTAAATCTATTAATTTATTTTAGAATGCATTACAAATAAAAATAAAATAAAAATAAACATCAAACAATGATTAATTTTTAATATAAAAAAATATGTTTTTAGATTTTTGGGGAGACATGAAGTCAGAAACTTCAGGGTGATACTGCTATCCTAAAATGTTATGTGGTGCGACTCCCTTTTCATCCATGTATTTATGTATTTGTATCAAAATATCATAACTGGAACTTCCGGTGAAATTAAAGACTTCTCTCTGGTGGCGTATCCAGGATGTCTCCAATCATTTAGTCCACTAAACTCTACCCCTGCAAGAACAGGTTCATCTGCCCACATCTCAACATCCAATAAAAAAGCGGTGCACAGAAACAAGGCTCTACCCTATATTTGCTGTTATTTAAAAACATGTTACACTTGTATGCATCGCTACATAATTCCATTTTATCACATTTTTTTACTTCATGGTTACACTACATGTCATTTTTAGAGTAATTTCATTGAAACCAACATGATATAAAGAGTACAGTATTTAGAACTTGCCACATGCAGTAGTGCCGTTTTGTCTGGTTGCTATCTATGTTGAGTGTTCAAAATCAGTTTTCCTATGTATGCAGTAGACAGCAAGGCAGGTTGCTAGGTTTTGGAACATATGTTTTGTTCCCCCTCTTGTGGTTCTGGTCAATGCAGTGGAAAGCAGTGGGGAGTTACTCGGGCATAAAGATGAGGTTCAACCAACCCTGAGTGCCTTAGAGGTGAAGAGTCCATGCTAGAATATGTTTGTTGCTCCTGTATGAAAGTCAAGCAATGTGGGTCGTTTAACAGTCTTCAGCAGCTAAAGAAAATATCCCACAATTCCCCTTTTTCACACACATGGTAAGGATTTTGGGCAATCAAAACAAACCCTGTTAACTACTGTGGTCCTTGGAAAAATTTGAAGGATTCTTGTGCGGTGTACGAAGATGTGTAAGTATGCGTATGTGTGTGTGTTTTTCAGCAAGACAAGTTTGCATTAGATGCTAATGACAGTAATCAAATGGGTTTACCGTGCATAGCGGTGCTGTCTGCCTCCCATGTCTTTGCCAGCCCTTAATCAACTGATCTGTTTCTAAACTAGTATCTCATGCCCGGTGTCGTTAGTTATATAGTGCTCACAGCAGGCAGCTGGTAGGCACGGCATCACAGAGCGCTTCTCAACCTCTGCCCAGAGGAAGACATGAAAGCCAATGAGGTTATTCATTTTCTGGGATGATGTCATTCTTAAATAGCCTATAATCAGCAGTTTCCTGCTAACTGATTGGAGGAGACAGACCAAGCTGGCTGCAGTGTACGGTTAGGCTTTGGACACCCATATATCCTCATTTATGCCAACCAGAAAATCATGATTAGAAAATGGCACAATGGAAAGATTTTTTTTTAACTTCCCATGAATGTCTTTCAAAGGCAGGGATTAAAAACGAAAAAATAAATAACAATCAATTGGTTCACTCTGAGCAAAAACAGTATTTTAATGTTTCTGTGCATGTGTTCCTTCTGTAACATAATAGTTTTGAAAATTGTTTGATTAGAAAAAATACCGGTTAAAATGTTATTGTTATTTTGCCTATATTTTATACCAGAGCTTGAATTAAAATGTATACTAATTCTTTTCACTTAAAGGAACACTCCGACTTTTTGGGACTTTAGCTTATTCACAGTATCCCCCAGAGTTAGATAAGTCCATACATACCTTTTTCATTTCTGTGCGTTCTGTAAGTGTTATTTGACGCACCCACCACTACTAATCCCAATAAGTGACAAAATAATGCAAACATTTTCCTATTTACATGTTGTGATCTGTATAGTCACAGCGTGTACAAATAACAAGGCTATGAGACAGAGACCATTTTTAATCGTATAAATACTGGGAACTATATTCTCACTAGGCGTAAGAGCACAGCTACTTGGGCGGAGTGGCTACTTTGTTTACGGAACCATCAACAGGGCGTCTCGTGTGCTGCGCTAATCACTCCGCCCAAGTAGCCACTCCGCCCAAGTAGCTGTGCTCCTACGCCTAGTGAGAATATAGTTCCCAGTATTTATATGATTAAAAATGGTCTCTGTCTCATATAGGCTTGTTATTTGGCATTATTTTGTCACTTATTGGGATTAGTATGCTACCTTATCCATTTACATCCAGTCTTTCTGCTAAGCTAGGCTAGCGGTGGGTGCGTCAAATAACACTTACAGAACGCACAGAAATGAAAAAGGTATGTATGGACTTATCTAACTCTGGGGGATACTGTGAATAAGCTAAAGTCCCAAAAAGTCGGAGTGTTCCTTTAACCTCTTAACTCGTAACTAAGCTGTCGGCAAAAACTCATACATTAGTTCCCATCCACCTCAACATGAATGAAGTCCTGCACACATTTTGGAGACTGTCTCTGCTTGTTTGCAGTGCAAGGGTAAATAAGAAAACTGGTTCTTTGAATAAGTCCAGGGTTTTCTTTATTCAAAACACAATGTGTAAAAAAGGCTAATGTTTTTGAATTTGAGGTACGGAGAAGATTGTCATAAGCCCCGGGCTGTGTCCGAGTGACGCAATTTTCATTATCAGGAAGGTCCGTGGATGTCAACGCACACTGTTGCGTGCAGCCCAATTTTTTTGCTTGATTTTGGACAAATTTGAATAATATAATGACACAAAAATATTTTCTCTTTTCTGGAAAATAATAAATAGTAGTGGTTCTACAGTAACCTGCAATTCTCGCTGGTTTCAAAACACACCACGCTGGATATATCCTGCCATGGTAACATATCCTTGGATAAACTCCTGCGATCCAACAACTAATGCCAGCACATTGCCTTGCGACTTGCAAAGGAAGACTTGATAACTGAGCGCGGGCATTTCTCATTGGATGCACTCTCTCATTGGATGCGTCAATGTCACATTTGCATAGGCCGTACCATTTGAATTCTGCAGGAATCATATGGCGATGATATTGAGGGGGTCACACACTGCACTACTGACTACCTGAATTTCTGTATGGACATTAAAGTTCCCACAAGAACTGTACGCTGCTCTCCAAATAATAAACCTTGGATCACCAGTGATGTCAAGGACCTCCTCAATAAAAAGAAAAGAGCGTTTAAAGAGGGGGACCAGGCGAAGCTGAGGTGCGTACAGGGGGGAACTCAAGATCAAGCTGAAAGAGGCAAAGGAGGAATACAGAAAGAGGGTAGAGCAGAAGTTGCAGGAGAACAACATGAAGGAGGTCTGGGAGGGCATGAAAATTATTACTGGCTGCAAGAAGAAAAGTAGCATAGTGGAAGGGGATGTGGTGAGAGCAAACCAGCTCAACCAGTTCTACAACAGGTTTGATTGCCCTGTTACCGCTGCAATGGCTTGCCCAACCCCCCCACCGCACCTCCCCCCCACCTACCTTAATCTGTTCACAGCATGCCCCCCCACCCTCTCGCTCATCTTCACGATCAACTGTACCCCTCCCCTATGCATGCACTTCGGCCTATAGTCACCAACCAGCATTCACTGATGCTCCACTCCCCCCAATACTCAACAAAGGGACCCCACTTCCTCCCATCATCACGGCTTATCAGGTTAGAGGAGAGCTGAGTAGACTTCGCCCAGGGAAAGCGGCTGGTCCAGACCAAGTGTGTCCCAGACTGCTCAAAGCCTGTGTGGCGGAATTGGCAGAGCCTCTACAGCATGTCTTCAACCTTAGCCTCCGTCTGGGGAAGGTACCAGCACTGTGGAAGACATCATGTCTTATCCCAGTTCCTAAGAAATCGCTTCCCAGTGAGCTAAATGACTTTAGGCCAGTCGCTCTAACTTCACACATGATGAAGACGATGTAACAACTGCTACTTCGCATCCTGAGACCACTCACTTGACCGGCTTCAGTTTGCATACCAGGAGAAGGTGGGCGTGGATGATGCCATCATATACCTACTGCACATAGTGCATTCTCATCTGGACAAGGGGAGAAGTGCTGTGAGAATTATGTTCTTTGATTTTTCTAGCGCCTTTAACCCCCTGAGGTCGGCTGTCGCGCCGGCGCGATAGGCTAGTTTTTTTCCTTATCATTGCAACAGAGACGAAAAATACTCTGTTGATTTTGATCTTACATACTTGTGTTTTACATCACTCGATCCTGTTAAGTGTTTATTATTTTGTGTATACTCACAATAAAAACAAAGTGTTGTGCTTTTTGCCAAATAAAGAAAAATAAACATGATGCGAGTTCTGCTTTCTCTCTGTCAGTGTAGTCCATTCTGAAACGCGTCCGAAAATAAACTGTAACTCAGCAAATTCTCAGTCAGACAGGCATACAGACACACAGGCATGAAGCTTGAATTCTCTTCTTTCAAATGAAGTAATTTCATATAAAAAATATATTCTCAGTTTATGTAATATGTATGAAAAGAGAGAGATGTCAGTCGTTCTCATGTCAGCTCATTAAGTTTTAATGTGACTCCGCCCAAACGCAAATAATCTGAGGTGATCCAGGCAAACCCGTGAATGCCCACATCAGCTGGATAACACACACAGCGAGTTTACTTTCAGACTCATGTACTTTACGATGCTGTGAGGAATAATACTATCTTGATAATAATCCTGGAAAATTTACCTCAGAAGTGCTGGAAGTTTCATTTTGAGGAGCAAAGGGATCTGGCTGAGGAATAGGTCAGTTCTATATCTGCTTTGTTCTAATCGCAAGTGTCTGTACACGCTGAATGAATGAACGCACAGATGCGTGCTGTTATGTAGCTACAGCTGGTAAAAAGACTGTTTAAATATGAATTGTGTTTCTATGAATGAATGAACACACAGATGCGCGCTGTTATGTAGCTACAGCTGGCAAAAAGACTGTTTAAAAATGAATCGTGTTTCTATGTATGAATGAATGAACGGACAGATGCGCGCTGTTATGTAGCTACAGCTGGCAAAAATACTGTTTAAAAATGAATCGCGTTTCTGTGTGTGAATGAATGAACAGCTTTTACTAAACTCTATTGCTATACTGAGATGAGTAAAAATAGTTTTTACTGCAAAATACTGCTACATCAAATAAGCTTATAATGTTGCCAATTTCTGCTCATATGAGTTGAATTACGTATAATAAAATGTATACTTTAGTTTTTACAAAGAAAGATTACACTGGAAATATTGTTACAATTTTAATTGTTGTTGTAATTGTATAACCTTTTTAATAAAAAAGCAAAAAAATAAATAAATATATATATATATATATATATAGGATAGATAGATGTAAACAAAATCTTAAAAGGTCAATATAAGCCTTCTCTATAAGCCTATATATATATATATATATATATATATATATATATATATATATATATATATATATATTGTCCTTGCATTCTTTCTTGTGGCTCAGTCACACACCTGAATGAAAGGCTCATTAAGTATGCAGCCTCATTATGCGGGGGCCCATTGTCTCCTCAGGTGTGAATCACGCCCACCCGCATATTGCCTTTCCAAACAAAAAGTGTTGTTCAAAATTTAAATCAATGTATTGTTTTATGTGAATGATTAGGAAGGATGATTTTCACATAATTTTGAAGAAAAAACTTTAGGCGACAAAATGCATTATTCAGAAGTCTTATTGACACATATTATGGTAGCCCTGTTTGTGCTAAATAGAGTATAATTACACCTTTGCCATTAATATGTTTATAAGCAGCTGAAAAAAGCACAAATGCAAGAGCATGTCAGAACATCTCAAGGACCCCAAAAACACCTTAGACCCCAGAGGATTAACACCATTCAGCCTGCCAGATTGAGGGATAAGCTGGTGCAGATGGGGGTTGATGCTCACCTGGTATCCTGGATAACAGACTACCTGACAGAGAGACCACAGTTCGTAAGGCTGAAGGACTGTTTCTCGGAGACTGTGGTATGTAGCACTGGAGCGCCGCAGGGGACTGTGCTTTCACCGTTCCTGTTGACCCTGTACACTTCTGACTTCAGCTACAACTCGGAGTCATGCCACATGCAGAAGTTTTCGGATGCCACAGCAATTGTGGGGTGTATCAAGGATGGACAGGAGTTCGAGTACAGGAACCTGGTTAATGACTTTGTGCAATGGTGCAGGCTCAACCATCTGCAGCTGAATGTAACAAAGACCAAAGAGTTGGTGGTGGATTTCAGGAGATCGAAGCCACACATGCAACCAGTCTCCATTGAGGGGGTCAATGTGGAGGTTGTCAGCACATATAAGTACCTGGGGGTACACTTGGACAATAAGCTGGACTGGTCAGCCAACTCGGATGCGCTGTATCGGAAAGGGCAAAATCGGCTCTATTTCATGAGGAGACTGCGGTCATTCCATATCTGCAGTAAGCTACTCAGGATGTTTTACCAGTAAATCATTGCCAGTGTCCTGTTTTATGCTGTGGTGTGCTGGGGAGGCAGTACTAAGAAGAGAGATGCTGGGCGACTGAACAGACTGGTAAAGAAAGCTGGCTCTGTTGTCGGCATTGAGCTAGAGCACTCACAGCTACTGCAGAGAAACGGACAATGAGCAGGATGCTGCAGGATGCACCCACTACATAGCACGTTCATTAAACAGACAAGCAGGTTCAGTGGCAGACTTCTGTCACTGTCATGCTCTACAGACATGTTGAAGAGGTCCTTTGTCCCCAGGGCCATCCAGCTCTTCAATTCCACAAAAAGGGGGAGGGGAGAGATGGACTTTTAAGCAAGAGTCTGTGGCGCTCAGCTATCTGTCAATTATATAATGAACATCTTCATTTTATTATTTATTTTCTGTCATGTATTGTCCTATTCATAGCCAGCCAATAGTTAATATTCATAGTAATAGTTAACATTTTTTAATATATATATATATATATATATATATATATATATATATATATATATATATATATATATATATATATATCCATCCATCCATCTTCCTCTGCTTATCCGGGGCCGGGTCGCGGGGGCAGCAGTCTAAGCAGAGATGCCCAGACTTCCCTCTCCCCGGACACTTTTTCCAGCTCTTCCGGGGGGACACCGAGGCGTTCCCAGGCCAGCCGGGAGACATAGTCCCTCCAGCGTGACCTAGGTCTTCCCCGGGGTCTCCTCCCAGTGGGACGCGCCCGGAACACCTTCCCGGGAAGGCGTCCAGGAGGCATCCGAAACAGATGCCCGAGCCACCTCAGCTGACCCCTCTCGATGTGGAGGAGCAGCGGCTCTACTCTGAGCTCCTCCCGAGTGACCGAGCTTCTCACCCTATCTCTAAGGGATCGCCCAGCCACCCTGCGGAGAAAGCTCATTTCGGCCGCCTGTATCCGGGATCTTGTCCTTTCGGTCATGACCCAAAGCTCATGACCATAGGTGAGAGTAGGAACGTAGATTGACCGGTAAATCGAGAGCTTCGCCTTGCGGCTCAGCTCTTTCTTCACCACGACAGACCGGTACATCGACCGCATTACTGCAGAAGCTGCACCGATCCGTCTGTCAATCTCCCGTTCCATCCTTCCCTCACTCGTGAACAAAACCCCAAGATACTTAAACTCCTCCACTTGAGGCAGGAACTCTCCACCAACCTGAAGTGAGCAAGCCACCCTTTTCCGACTGAGGACCATGGCTTCGGATTTGGAGGTGCTGATTCTCATCCCAGCCGCTTCACACTCAGCTGCAAACCGTCCCAATGCATGCTGAAGGTCCTGATTTGATGAGGCCAACACGACAACATCATCCGCAAAGAGCAGAGATGAAATCGTGTTGTCACCAAACCTGACACCCTCCGGCCCCTGGCTGCGCCTAGAAATTCTGTCCATAAAAATTATGAACAGAACCGGCGACAAAGGGCAGCCCTGCCGGAGTCCAACATGCACCGGGAAGAAGTCTGACTTACTGCCGGCAATGCGAACCAAGCTCCTGCTTCGGTCGTACAGGGACCGGACAGCCCTTAGCAAAGGACCCCGGACCCCATACTCCCGGAGCACCCTCCACAGGCCGCCGCGAGGGACACAGTCGAATGCCTTCTCCAAATCCACAAAACACATGTGGACTGGTTGGGCAAACTCACATGAACCCTCCAGCACCCTGTAGAGGGTATAAAGCTGGTCCAGTGTTCCACGGCCCGGACGAAAACCACACTGTTCCTCCTGAATCCGAGGTTCTACTATCGGCCGTATTCTCCTCTCCAGAACCCTGGCATAGACTTTCCCAGGGAGGCTGAGAAGTGTGATCCCCCTATAGTTGGAACACACCCTCCGGTCCCCCTTCTTAAAAAGAGGGACCACCACCCCGGTCTGCCATCCCAGAGGCACTGTCCCCGACCGCCACGCGATGCTGCAGAGACGTGTCAGCCAAGACAGCCCCACAACATCCAGAGACTTGAGGTTCTCAGGGCGGATCTCATCCACCCCCGGTGCCTTGCCACCGAGGAGTTTCTTGACTACCTCGGTGACTTCAGCCCGGGTGATGGACGAGTCCACCTCTGAGCCCTCAGCCTCTGCCTTCTCAATGGAAGACGTGACGGCGGGATTGAGGAGATCCTCGAAGTATTCCTTCCACCGTCCAACGACATCCCCAGTTGAAGTCAACAGCTCCCCACCTCTACTGTAAACAGCGTTGGTAGGGCACTGCTTCCCTCTCCTGAGGCGCCGGACGGTTTGCCAGAATCTCTTCGAGGCCAGCCGATAGTCTTTCTCCATGGCCTCACCGAACTCCTCCCAGGCCCGAGTTTTTGCCTCCACAACCACCCGGGCTGCAGTTCGCTTGGCCTGCCGGTACCCGTCAGCTGCCTTAGGAGTCCCGCAAGCCAACCAGGCCCGATAGGACTCCTTCTTCAGCTTGACGGCATCCCTTACTTCCGGTGTCCACCACCGGGTTCGGGGATTGCCGCCTCGACAGGCACCAGAGACCTTACGGCCACAGCTCCGAGCGGCCGCTTCGACAATGGAGGTGGAGAACATGGTCCACTCGGACTCAATATCTCCAGCCTCCCTCGGGATCTGGTCAAAGCTCTGCCGGAGGTGGGAGTTTAAGATCTCTCTGACAGGAGACTCGGCCAAACGTTCCCAGCAGACCCTCACAGTACACTTGGGTCTGCCGAGTCTGTCCAGCTTCCTCCCCCGCCATCGGATCCAACTCACCACCGGGTGGTGATCAGTTGACAGCTCCGCCCCTCTCTTTACCCGAGTGTCCAAGACATACGGCCGCAGGTCAGATGAAACGACCACAAAGTCGATCATCGACCTACGGCCTAGGGTGTCCTGGTGCCACGTGTACTGATGGACACCCTTATGCTTGAACATGGTGTTCGTTATGGACAAACTGTAACTAGCACAGAAGTCCAATAACTGAACACCACTCGGGTTCAGATCGGGGGGGCCGTTCCTCCCAATCACGCCCCTCCAGGTGTCACTGTCGTTGCCCACGTGTGCATTGAAGTCCCCCAGTAGAACGACGGAGTCCCCAGTTGGAGCACTTTCCAGCACCCCTCCCAGAGACCCCAAGAAGGCCGGGTACTCTGCACTGCCGTTTGGCCCGTAGGCACACACGACAGTGAGAGACCTATCCCCGACCCGTAGGCGCAGGGAAACGACCCTCTCGTTCACCGGGGTGAACTCCAACACATGGCGGCTGAGCTGGGGGGCTATAAGCAAACCCACACCAGCCCGCCGCCTCTCACCATGGGCAACTCCAGAGTAGTGAAGAGTCCATCCTCTCTCGAGGAGTGTGGTTCCAGAGCCCAAGCCGTACGTAGAGGTGATCCCAACTATCTCTAGTCGGAACCTCTCAACCTCACGCACAATCTCAGGCTCCTTCCCCGCCAGCGAGGTGACGTTCCACGTCCCTAGAGCTAGCTTCCGTGTCCAGGGATCAGGTTGCCGAGGTCCCTGCCTTCGACTGCCGCCCGATCCTCTCAGCACCGACCCCTTACGGTCCCTCCTGCAGGTGGTGAGCCCACGGGAAGGCGGCCCCACGTCGCTCCTTCGGGCTGAGCCCGGCCCGCCCCCGTGGGGGGAGGCCCGGCCACCAGGCGCTCGCATACGAGCCCCAACCCCAGGCCTGGTTCCAGGGTGGGGCCCCGGCTGCGCCATACCGGGTGACGTCACGGTCCTTGATATAATTTTTCTCATAAAGGGCTTTTGAACCGCTCTTAGTCTGACCCGTCACCTAGGACCTGTTTGCCTTGGGAGACCCTACCAGGGGCATATAGCCCCGGACAACATAGCTCCTAGGGTCATTCGGGTACTCAAACCCCTCCACCACGTTAAGGTGGCAGTTCAAGGAGGAGATATATATATATATATAGCCTATGTATGTTTTATTATTATTACTTTTATTTTTAAATGTGTGATATGTGCTGTCTAAGCTACTGGATGCCTTAAATTTCCTTCGGGATGAATAAAAGTATCTTTCTATCTATCTATCTATCTATCTATCTATCTATCTATCTATCTATCTATCTATCTATCATGATTGGTTGACTGCCAAAAATCTTACACAGAACCACAAAATATTGTTATTAACCGGTTAATGGTAATTTCTAGTAAGCGTTTCTGTTCAGATTGTTTAAACTTGATCTCGTTTTCATTTTTATGTTCCTGTTTAAATTTTGTTCTTTTCTGTTTTTTGTTTCTTGAACTGGATCAGAGAGCTATCCAAAGGTCTCTCTCAAGAAGAAAGTGACAAATGCTAAAATGCCTAATATTATGGGTCAAACTAACTGAGGTTGTCATAGTTTCTAAAGAAAATGTGAGTGGTATGCTGCCATAGCTAGGTTGTTGTAGGTGATTGCTGGCTATTGTTACATGATTGTGGTTGTTAAAGTGTTTGAAGGGTTGTTAGCATGTTGCTATACAGTTCTGGATGTGATCTACAGTGGTCTGGATGGTTTCTAAGGAATTGCTACAGTAGATGGTTGCTTGCTAACCCAAGTAAAAGGAGCCCACCCCAAATTCTGGTGTCTAGATATGGCTCAGATAATTGCTTCAGTGTAAAGACGATGTCATATTAGAGCAATGTCTGTGAGAATTTTCAGGCAAAAAAAAAAAACAAGTAATAAAAACTCAGTGAGTGTTTTAGCGCAATTTTCTGACGTCATGGGATCACAACACTAACGCCGCCTTCACACTGGCAGTTGAAATCAGCTCCGATACGGTAGCGAAACGACCGGAAGTCATTCATTTCCTATGGAGATTCGCAGACCGCATACGAATGGGTCCGAACCAGGTGCGAACGAGTGCGGTGCGAAAAAAATCGTGTCCGTTGGCCATCCGGATGCGTTCAAAAAATTGAACTCTTGCGAAAGGCTACGGACGGTTTCTATCCGAAAATCCCAACGGAAGTTAGCGTTGCTATGGTACTGATAAACAAACCTGGATTCTTAACTTTTAATAAAATAAATAATGATTTTATAACGATTAGTTGTCATGTCATTTTTTTATTTTCATGATGTTTTAACGTTATTAGGGCAGTTAATACAATTAAGGCGAGACACGGCAGGCAAAAACATCGATTTTCATGCAGTGGTCAATTTTGAGGTTTTTTTGGCTAGTTTACTCCTTCAATATGTGTTCTTTCAAGCTGCTATAAAGAAAATGTTGAAAATATACATTAAGATGTTTATTTTATTACATTTTGTTTACTTGCGGCTGTAAGTTTCTCCCGAATTTACCAGGAAGTTAGCATTACAACACGACGCCGCCGAGCTCCGTCTGTTTACTGAAGTCTGTATTGACCGGTATCACCGTGAAGCTCTGATTCTCCTGCACAACGCTATGTAACCCAAATATGGGCATTTCCTTTCTATCAGTATTTAAATCTTTAACTGCCGTTTTCTCAAAATGAGTTTTTGTCATTCTCCAGTAGAAACATCTCAGCCTATGTAGCACCTATGTACACCAAACTTTCCAGTTATACACTTAGCAGTATTCTGAAGATATTTTCAGAGGGATTTGTTAATAAATCATTCCTGGCCTGATTTATGTGACATTTTAATAAAAAAAATATGGTGAAAATCTATGTTTTATGGCTATGGACAGTATATTTTGATTTTATAGGTAATGCAAGTATATATCCTGAAATCCCTCTGAGTTTTTATTTTCATCTTGTGTGTAAACAAAATGAAAAAATAATTTTTCACCTGGCTTTATCATATGTTCAGATCTATCTACCGAAAATATATGCAAAATCGTGCATATTTAATGAGATAATGCCTAATTTGCATAATTAAACATACAAATTTCTAAAACTTGTAATACATTTTTTTTATATACTTGTGAAAGTAATCAACTGAGGAAGTTTCATGGTGATATCTATTATTTAAAATTTTTACCCTTTTTTAGCTTTCTGTTGTTCAATGCTGTGAATTTGTGTGAAAACCGCCGATTCAAAATCGGTGTTGGGATATGTTTCGTAAAAATCTCAAATTAGTTAACCTATTAGTTATAGTTATCCTCCGAGATGATTATTCGGTGCGGAAGTTCAGAGTTATAAACATTTAAATATGAATGCTTCTCTGCAGGACAACACAAACATCTGCATGTCATGCCATACTGTAAATGCAACATTTTTGTCAGTCATCAAATCAGGTGATCTGATTTATTTTACATCGAACTGTGAAGAAAACTGGTCAACCAATAGGATTTGCTCTTTTGGTCACATGCCTATCATTTGGTGTTGCTTATTGTTACGACCCCTCTAAGATTTGTCTAGGAGCAAGAGGAGTAACACTAAAAAATATGGCAAAATCTGTAAGAATAATAGGAGGCGGCAAGAAACAATCACAAACCACAAACTGCCAATGAAAATGATTTATTATACAAAAAGAAAAGGAAACCATTAAACTATAAAGTAAATTAACAAAAGTATAAATTATTAAAGCCACAACCAATATGTACAAATTTCCAATTTGGAGAACCGTTTGAACATGTGATGGTTGACTGTGTCAGTCCATTACCGAAAACTAAGTCTGGTAACCAGTTTTTGCTAACTATCATGTGTGTGGCCACCAGATTTCCAGAGACGATTCCTTTAAGAAAAATCACTGTGCCTGTAGTCAGCAAGGCATTGGTGAAATTCTTCTCCACGTTTGGACTTCCAAAAGTAGTGCAAACCGATTAAGGTACAAATTTTTTATCCAAACTTTTTAAACAAGTACTTGAATCACTAGCAATTTCTCATCGAGTCTCAAGTGCATACCATCCGCAGAGCCAGGACGCACTTGAGCGGTTTAACCAAACCCTTAAAGATGAACTGAACTGAAATAATCAACGTTGATAACGTGTTGTTTATGACAATTAAAAGTAAATTACACAAAAAATTTGAATTAAAAATATCAATATAGCTGTTTTTTTAAGCAACACAAAAATTGCGTTTGTTAGTATAAGAACGCTGGCAATTCCGATGACGTCACCGGCATGGTAGAACCTGCGAAGGTATATACATAGTTCCCACATGACGTCACAACATACGGGCATTATGTCCTGTATGAACAAAATGACGAGATATTAAAAACATACAAAAAGAACATTGTTTCCACTGTTCGATCGCGCCCGCGACTCTCTCACTCTCACACACACTCACACACACACACACACACACACACACACACACACACACACACACACACACACACACACACATTCCAGCACGGCAATCTCAGATTATGTCCCTAAAGAACCCGCGTATAAAGTAGTTCCTCATTAACTTACATTAATTAATTTGCACGCGAGTTTTATTTATTTTCATACGTTATATTCATATTCATGCACATATTTCCAGGCTCGGAATTGCTCACATGAATTAAAACTCCTAGCCAATACCAGATAATGCCACACATGATAATACTGTATCTGAGGCAAAGCTGCATAATCAGTGCTCAGTGCTTCCTTTGTTAGCGCATACGGATCCACACCATTTATGACTGAAATTTTCGCATTGTACCTCTCTCTGTCTTGTGTTAATAGAGTCTCTTTATAATCTCTGTCACTTTGTCTCTTCATGATTTTCGTAACATTATAAATGCAAAGAAATATTCGAAATTTGCTTGTAAAACTCATAGACAGTATGGTAAAACAATGTAAACACAGCAGCTTTTGCCCTCAAAGATGGCGCCTCCGGGGAGGTCACGTGACATTAATCGGCCTGTGGGAACTATGTATAGGCAGCTGCAGCTGCAGGTCCTAAACACAGACGAAAATGAGTCATTTTAATGGCATGGGTATCTGACTACCACCACACGCCCGGCCCGACACATTAACTGTAATTATGAACCCAAGCCCGATTTAAAACTACCATTTTTTTAATACGTGGGCCGTTATAACCAGGGGCGGCGCCAGATAATTTTTTAACGCAGGTGCTGAGGGGGTGCTAGATAGATTATATACAAATAGTATTAATAAATGAGCAAACATAGGCCACTTATATATTTAATAATCAATTATTTTAATTATCACAATTAAAGTATTAATTTTATTCAATTGAACAAGCAACATTCAGCATTCAATCAAATATTCTTATAGATTTATTATTAATAATGATAATTAATAATTAGCCTAATTATTTCAACATAATATCTCGTTATTTCGTAATATGTAGCCTACATAATATGTGTGCGTGCAACAAGCAAGATGTGCATTTGTAAATCCGGTGATGCGCATGCATTGATTTTTATTAATAAACAGTGTCAGCTGCAAAGATGAAGTTGACGATCACCATCTCCGTAGTGAACGCGCCTATAGAGAGAAATGCACATAATTACATAATCAGAGAGTAGCCTATTTCTTTTCGTTTTGAATTGTTTCGTTTAAAGACATTTCAAGCTTTCTATATTTCTCATGTCTGTAAGGCATACACTGAGTTTCGGTTAAGTTAGGATGAGATGCACTCCAGTTCACGTGCAATGCAAGTGACCGCGCAGACGCCTCCATGATTATAATGTCTGCTATATTTGCTTATTAAATACAGGCAATTGGTTGATGAAAAAAATATTAAAATTAAGATACAATTTATACAAAACGAAATTCACTTTAAAGAAAGGCTTTCTACAATGCAAATCTTAATTAAGTGGTCAAAATCATGTCTGACCCGCTCCATATCTCTCCATATATTGCGCATCCTATCTTACTCATGCTGTTAACTTTTTATATTCAACATAGATGAAAATAATAATAATAATAAAAAAGAATAATATTTTAATGAAACTAAATGAGCTTATTTAATGGCTACAACACGTATAGTAGGCTTACACTCTCTATTTGTACAATTTGCTGCACATTCATTTACTTCTGAATTGTGCACGTTGAAAGGCATTTGTTTGTGCATAAAACATATCTGCAACATTTATCAAGTCAACGGATAATTGTGCGTGCATTTATTAATTAATATCTTAATGAATAATGCAACAAGGATGAAGCATGTAAACTGCGCTGTTTGTTTATTCAGAATGGAATGGATCGCAAATGGATCCGAATGAAGAAACGTAAAAATAAAAATAAAAACTGAACTCCCTCTGTATCAACAATGTGTCCTGAGACGATGACATCAGCTAGCTTCAGGGTGGGTAGGTATTGGAATCTGTTTACAGACCTGCTGTGGTTTAATTAGCAGCTAGTAAACGCATTATTATCGAGACGAGTCATGATTTATACAGTTTATGGTAGGAGTGGTGGCTAGCTTGTGGAGTTTGACAAAAATGCTTCCAACGTGTTTACGTTAGCTGCTAGCTCTTTCCCTAGGTTGGATCGTTTGGTATCTAGCTTGATTTTGTAACTCAATTTCAATTAATGAGTGTCTCAGTTTTGTTGAACGCTATAAAGCCTAACGTTACACGTTATATGTGCGTGTAAGTGAATATGTAGCCTATGTTTTGTGTGTGTGACAACGTTACATCCAGCCCTTTGCTTAGCTTGCCATAACTTGCTATCATAACAGTTAACATACTTCTCTGTCCTCTTGCCTTGTCCTCTGCCTGTCTCTGCGGTAACATAGATAGCATCGGTGGTGTTAGAACTTGCCATTGGTCTATCGGTCTGCCCTGTACTAAAGCCTGAAAAGTTTAACATTGACGGGATAGCCTCAGGTTTAGCCTAACCCTCACCAGTGAACCGGTTGTATTGAAAGTACAACTCTCTAAATAGTCTGTCGCTAAAAAAATGCTCACTACGGACTCGAAATCCAGGGGCTGCATGCAATGGCTGCTCTGCTAGTGTTGGTTAGCAACGGAGTAGCTTACCATTCCAGTGACGTAGCCGAATGTTGAAATCCAACATGGCGGCGCCCGTGTAACAACAACAACTTTTTCAACATACCATTTTATCCTTTTTAACAAATTCTGCCACTTTAAAAATTGTACCAATGAGAATAAATAAAATACATCTGTTATATCACCTTTACTCAAAATTCCAGTTCAGTTCATCTTTAAGTCGATGCTTAAGAAATATTGCCATGACACTGCTAACGATTGGGATGAGGGAGTTCCCTTAGTTCTGTTTGCTGTTAGAGAGACCATTCAAGAATCTCTTGGTTTTAGTCCAGCCAAACTTGTGTTCGGACACCAAGTTAGAGGCCCGTTGAAAGTTCTTAAAGAACGAATTTTAGCACTTAATTCGAATACAAACACTAGTGTACTGGATTATGTGAGCCAGTTTCGAGATCGTCTTCATACTGCTTGGTCGCTAGCTAGAGAATGGCTTGCAAATGCTCAGAAAGATATGAAGAGTACATATGATAAACGATCAGTAGCGCGATCTTTTCAACCTGGTGATGAAGTGCTTGTGTTGTTACCTGTCCCAGGATCATCTTTATCTGCCCCTATCGTTTCTTTGGCCCCTATGTTGTGAAAAAGAGAATGAGTGAAACTGATTATATGTTGTGTACACCTGATCGAAAACGAAAAACCTGTAATTACCATCTAAACATGTTGAAAGCTTATCATACTAGAGGGTCGTCAATGGCGAATGTTGCGTAACAGACAGCAGGGCCCGCTGTCTCTTCTGTTGCGATAGCCGTGGACCGGAAGTCATCTCCTGGTATCTTGGAGGACACGGATGGTGTGGTGCTTCGCTATGCTTTTCAGCAGGGTGTAAGGTTGGCAAATTCTGAGATTTTAGAAGATATTCACTCGTACCTTAATCATTTGACTGTGGATCAGAGAATAGACAATGTAAAATTACTTTCTGATTTAAAATGTCTGTTTGGTGATGTTCCTACACAAACAAATGTTCTGAAACATGATATTGATGTGAATGGAGCTTGTCCTATTAAGCAACATGCTTATCGTGTAAACTCAATGAAAAAATCTGTTATGAGTCAAGAGGTAGAGTGGAAAATGGAAATGTTGGAAAATGGTTTGGCCAAGTCCAGTTGCAGTCCGTGGAGTTCTCCATGCCTACTTGTTCCCAAATCCAATGGCACATTTAGATTCTGCACAGATTACCGTAAGGTAAATGCCGTGACTGTGCCAGACAGTTACCCGTTACCTCGGATGGAGGATTGTATAGATAACATCAGTTCTGCACGTTTTGTTACGAAGCTTGATATGCTAAAAGTATATTGGCAAGTTCCACTCACCTCAAAAACTTCAGAGATTTCAGCCTTTGTCACCTCCAGATAATTTCCTCCAGTATACGGCAATGGCTTTCGGGCTTAGAAATGCCCCAGCAACTTTCCAGCGCCTCGTTAACATCGTTTTACATGATGTACCAAATTGTAACGCGTATCTTGATGATCTGGTGTTGTATTCGTTGAGTTGGACAGAACACATTAGCCTGTTGAGAACAGTGTTTGAGCGACTTGCTAAAGCAAATTTGACACTTAATTTAGCAAAATGTGAATTTGGCAAAGGAACTGTTACTTACCTTGGTAAGGAGGTTGGTCAAGGCCAAGTGCGACCTGTAATAATATTAGCTCAAAGGGGAAATATTAATAAAAATCCATAATTACCAATTATAATTAATTGTTAATATTTGGGTCAGTTAATTAGATTAACTTTGAGGTAAGCCAAATTAATATTACAATCAATTAATCAGTTCCAACGAACTCTTCGATTATTCTTTTATTCTAAGAAAAGTGTATCTTTCAGGGTCACTGAAAAATAATTATTTCTTATCGTGTACAGCAATTAGCATGTAACAGAATCAAAATCGTAAAAGGGACTTTGTATGCAAACAGAGGATCAGAAACCAAATGCATAATTGTGCACAAGTTTTATTAACTAAATCACAAACATAACTAAACTAAACTAAACAAACAAACAAACATACATACATTCATCCATACATGCATAGGTAAAGGGGTGAGTGATGTGGAACTGGAAGCAGGAAATAGAAATATGGAAAATATCTATTTAACATTGAAAAGAACCATAAGCTTATCTTCAGAGCACTTCATTAAAGTATACCTTCATGGCAGTTGCAATTGTGGACAATTCTTGAAGTGGTTGAAGATCGAATTCGTTGATGGGTCTGTGGCATTGAAGAAGAGCATGGTGGCTTCGAGCACATGGCTGTTGTGAGTCGAAGCCTGCTGCCCTGGCCTGCTGAGGGCACGCGGGACGGGACGGCGCGGCGTCCCCAAGTGCCGAGAAGACCAGGAGTGGATCGTTGCGTCAGTGATGGTAAAGTTGCAGTTGTTTTCTGGATTGAAGAAAAGTCTAACTCCCTTTTGGGAGTATGAAAGCATTGCTCAGGCCTGTTGGGCCCAGGGAGCTGGGCCCCAGTGGGGGCAGTAACAGCATAAACTGCGTTGTTGTCGGATGAGAAGCGCTGAGAAGAGAGGGCGGTCACTGTGGTATGTCTCTTATAAAGCCTGATAATGGCCACCCCTCTCTGGGTTTGCTGTACCATTGAGAAGGGTGGACTGTCTGGCGGGAGTTTCCTCTGTGGTGAAGATTTATGACGCTATCTCAAATCTGCCTTACCTCTTTTCTGTTAATTAATACTCAGATAGATATAACAAATCCACACTGCATTCTAAGAGAAGGTGATGTACATCAAAGCGTGAGTCATCAAATGAGGATTAATTAGATTGGAGACATAAAACAGGTAAGGTTACATTGACCGTTGGTTGTATAATAAAATACATACCATGGTGTATACATAATGGGGCACAAAACATCACACTCATTCACACAGTTTCTGGGATGCACGTTCATTTCTAGCTCAGTTCGTCTCTGATTAATGCAGCGAAGTCTGCTTGGAAGGTTGTTTCTTCCCATTGTCCCTCTCTTGTACATGCAGCCACATACCTTTCGATCGTAAAAACTCTTTGTGTTCCCTGTAACAAGACACCGTCCTGCCAGTTGTGTTAGCTTCATTTGGGATGTTAGTTTTTGGTGAAAGTTTGTAGCGTATACGACTCTGGGTAAATATGAATTAGCTCAAGAATATGGGGAATTTTGGGAATATTAATATTTATGACTCATGGTCATAATTCATAAGTCGCATGTACATTTATTTTATCAATTATCGAGATTACCTTGTTCTGTAACTGGTCTGACCAACATTTAATTCGTCCAGCGAAACAAATGTAAAATCATTACAGTTAACCCTCTGAGGTCGACAAACACGCGGGCGCGTTTTGCTGGATTTTCTCCACATTGTAGCACTATAAACTTAAATTACTCAGTCATTTATAGTCATACAGAAAAAAGAAATATAAAAAAAGAATCTGTGATATTTCTACTTTTGTATGTGTCCACTTACAATCAAACCAAAACATTGTGCTTTTGTAAAATAAAGAAAATAAACAGGGTGTGCGTTCTGCCTCTCCGTCGCGGTGAACTTTTTTTTCTTGAGCACGTCTATAAACTGAAACAAAACTCAGCGAATACTTGTCACACATTTATGAGCCATACACCTTTATAAACATTTAAGTGTGTACTTTTAAATGATCGGATTCAAAACGAAAACAAATATTCTCTGTTTAAGTAATTTGTATAAAACCAACAAGATGTCCAGCTTCTCAAACGCTTCCTCATTACAGTTAATTTGGCCACGCCCACTCGCGTAAAAGATATTCACATGCAAATCTCCACATGGACCGCGTCTCGCTCATTACCTCAACAACAAAACACTTCACTTCACTTTTCGTCGAGTTTGAAAGACGTGCCTGAGCTTACATTGGATTTAGGCTACCTCAGAAGAAGAAGAACGCGATTTGAAGACAAGAAAGATGTAAGGTAAGAAATTCTTACATATTAGTTTGTTATTGTTGCATAAATGTCACGTTGCAGTTGAACTGTTGCTAGATATATGGGGAATATTATAATATTTAGACCCGTGTTTACTGTTACTGTGTTTGTGGATATCTGCTCAAACGTAGATATGTATATGGTAACCATAATGTTTTATATTTGAGCGCGATCGCGTTTGAATGTATCATATTTTTGATATTGATCGCGTTTGAATGTATCATATTTTCCTGCGCGATCACGTTTGAATGTACACATCATATTTTGAATGAAAGCAAAACGCACCAAACGGCTTCATGTTTTTATTATTATCTCATTTCATATCATCATAACGGATGGAAACATTTGAAGTAACATGATAATCAATATATTTTTCTCTAGCTTAGTTGTTACTGAAATCTTTTTGAAAATATATATAGGCTGCTATATTGTTATTATTTTATGCAGCACTGCGCATAGCCTATACCTACAAGGCACAACAAACCTGGTGTTCATTATACTGTATAATATATTGTTGGAAACATTTGTGTGAGTGTGTGTGTGTATTCTGTGAATTTTAAAAAGCAATTTTAACAAGAAAAATCTAAAATGTATTCCCAAAATCGTGCAGGCCTTTCTCTTGATATCAGTATGTTCACTTTTTTTTTTTTTTTTCAGGGCCTAGATGCCACTGAGTCCTGCTGACTTCAACGTTCACAGTACATGTCTCTGTACATGAACATGGTACTTTTTGTTGTGTATCTTTGGATTATGTTGTGTTGTAAATAAATCCAAACAATTTTAAAAGCCATTCTTTTTTAAATCTCATCATTCTTTGTGCAAGGGTGGTCAGAATGATGGGCCCTGATAAGCTCCTAATAGGGCCATTAGGGAGGTTCTTTGTCTTTCTCAGGTGTGGAAAGCTTTCATATTAATGAGATGATCCGCCCCTTCGCATATTGCTTTATCACACAAAACACGTCGTAAAATTTTTAAATCAATATATGTGACCCGATCTGGCGAAATGAGTCGGAAGTCGCAACGTTCCATTTTAAGATATGGGCCGATTATGTGGAAAAACAATGAAAATAATATATTTTTACATTTTTTTTTTTTTGCTAAATCTCAAAGAAGAGACATTCAAAAATAATCTCCTAACGTTTCGTAGTCCAGATAATTGAGTAAAGGTATTTAAATGACTATTAAAGTTTACAAAGTTTTACTAAATTCGCTCGAAATGCTTTTCTCAAATCCTCTTGTCACCTCTGAGCATTTCCCGGGAATCCCCTCAAACTGTCTCTGCTCTCCAAATATGGTGTTTCACGTTGTATAGGACCAATCAAAAAGCTTAGAAATGTACACAAACGCTGATCATTTGTCAATGGGAAGCCCCGTTTCGACTGACCGGCACGCGATTGGTCCAGCCATTCGCCTGTCAGACTCGCAGCGCTCTGTGTAAACAAGCTAGCAGATCTCCTCAGAAAGATTAAATATTATTAATTTGAGATGTCGCTGTCAAAAGAGAGCAAAGTCGCCAAAAAGTCGCCAAAAGCGTTGAACTCACTGGAGGCTTCTAACCTAAGCTCTGTTGCTGGTCAGCAAGAGTGGCTAAGGCTATCAGTGATTGTTTTGGATCTGGAGACGTGTCATCCTCTGATGACAGCGACAGCGAAAGTGACAGCCCTGTGGTATTTATCGTGTATGGATGTAAGTGAGTGCAATTATTCTGTGAGTGTATTTATCTGCAAGGAGAATCCATTACAATGTGTTTGATTTATTTTAACCCAATATTTAACTGTTAGTATCTCCGTTATGAATATGTTACACTGTTATTGTCAACTAGCCTACACAAAGATATGATTGCATAAGCTAACATTATTTGTTCTGTTTCCTTGTCTCTCTGCCTCTCTCACTTTCTCTCTCTCTCTCTCTCTCTCTCTCTCTCTCACACACACGCACGCACACGCACGCACACACACACACACACACCCTCTCTCAAGGAAAACTTTAGCACCTCTGTTCAATCTTTCTGATTTTAGTAAATGTTTGTAAAAGTGCCTTTGAAATTATTTATTCAAATAAAAACTTTAAAATAATTTGAGCTTCAGCATGGCATAATAGCATATATTAATGTCTTTGGTCAAATTAAGCTGTACAATAAATAGTTCATCCCTTTAAATGCAATGGATTTTGAAAGATATCAACAAAAAACGGGCAAAAAACTTTAAAAGCGATTTTCTCAGGTTTTCAGTTGGAAAAAGAGGGCAGACGACCATATTTCAAATGTATATATCTTTACAACCATTCAAGGTATGACTTTGACTAGGATATCATTTGAAAGCTTATGGTCTCCTCTTTCCATTAATACCAAAATCTCAATTTTGAAATTTGGGTCACTGTGACTCATTTTGCTGGATCAGGTCACATATTGTCTTCTCTGAATGAGCAGTCAGGGTGATTCTCACATAGTTTTAGAGCAAATATTCTAGGCTACGTCATACAATTTTCAAAAGTCTTGTGAAGAAATAATCAGTATGGGTTTCATGACCTTATTTCAGTGAGAATTTATTTTTGTATTTTCACAAACCACGCATAAATGTCATTATCTCAAAACTACAAACTTTTACATACATGCTGCTGATATATTATTGTAGCAGAGTTTGTGCTGAATACAGTGTAATTAGACTTTAGCCATGAAAATGTCACAAGTAACAGAAATAACCACAAATGTCAGAGCATGTCAGAACACCTCCAGGGCCCAGAAAACAGCTCAGACCTCAGAGGGTTAAGCAGAGGTATTCACAAACTTCGAGAGAGTTTTATGTTCTGGCCACGGACATCAAACTTTCTGAGTTTATTAATTAAAACTACTGAATGTAGTCTAATATCGAGCTTGTAGCTTAGATCTTTTAGATTCATTGACTTATAAGGTAGATTTTCAAACACAGAGACAGTGAAAAGTATTTATGAATTTTAATAAATGCAAAACTAGAGATTATATGAGCTACGAATATAAACGTACATAAAAATGCAAACAATAAACAAACAAACACTTAACCGAAACAAAAACATAAGTGATCAGAATGAAACGAAATGAAAGAAAGAAAGAGAAGTAGAGAGAAGGGAAAATTAGTAATTATTACATACAGAAACCTAAGTTCGCGAGACACCTGGAACAGCTTTTATCAGATAAATATACTTGCGAGTTTGTCTTCTGTTTGGTTGATGCTGAGAGTCAGGAAAGCGCGGACGATGTCCTGTTTCGACTGCGTCTTCTGGTGTCGCGGGAAGTTTGAAAAGGCTCACTGAATGTAATATTACCGGAAAATAAGATTCATCTCCCGGGATGGGAGAGGTTTAAAGTCTTGGTTGCAAAGACGGCAGGCTTTTACATGACGCGGGGTTTGCGTCCCAGAGGCCAAGGCGAGGCCTGTCCAGCTGGAGCAGCGCTGCACGTGGAGAAGGAGGAGGAGGTCAGGGACCGGAGAAGCGAGGAAGTGGGATCAGCGGGAGCGATGAGAGAAGAGAGTGAGAAGTGGGGGTCTCTTCCTTTTAACAGACAATCTGTTTACGCCTTGTTTTGTGACAGAGCGAATCAAAACTTCTGATCTGTAGCGGGAAGAAGTCTTCTTTGTGTGAAGAACAACACGCCCCCTTTTACATTATGTCTTATGAGGGAAAGGATTCATACTTAGAAATATGATATTTCCTGGAACAAATGCATATTATTGTACTTTGCAGTCAAGATTCGTCTCCGTGAGATGGAGAGGATTACAGAGATATCAATTATGACAGGTAAAGATTGGGGAAACATAACGTTACATTTATATGCATAATTACACACAAATAAAGTTTGATTAAACACACAATAAAGTTGTCAGTGTTTCCGTTATGGCAAGTGACGACACTTTGAGAAACATAGGAATACATATCAACGTTTAGTGGCTTGTTGAGTGGGGGAATATCTGTTTCAAAGTCCAGAGTGTGTGTTCTGGAATGTCTGCTTTCCTGGGTCGTAAAATTTTATGGTCTGAGGTAGGGTTACCACAAGACACTATTGAGGAACTTCTTTCAGTGAACATTTAAAATTAAAGATTTTACTCTTAGCAACCCACACCTCTATTATAAAGCAAAGCTAATCACACACATACGGAAGGTATACACTCAAGAGCCATATTTCTACATGAAATTGTACTCAAAGGAGGTTTTGTGTGTGTGGGGATGTGTGTGTGTGTGTGTGTGTGGGGAGGTCATGAGGTTGTAAAGTCACAGGGAGTCCATGCTGAAATGGGGGTTTTAGAGGGGTTTGTCCAGAACAGGGTTCCTTTTGTGACTAAAATGTCCCTCTGGGGAACAACAGATTGCAATTTTGACATGTCCAAGCAGACTTAGCGGCGTCATGGACAGACCCGTTGTCGGAAAAGACAACGAAGGATGTGTTTGGAGACAAGGTTTTACTAATTTGAACAGCATATGACCGCATGTCAGGCATTGTCGCTACAAGTTTCACAGTGAGTTTGCTGGATTATTCATTAAATAAATGAATAATTTGTGTGTGTCCGATTGGACCAGACGCTACAGACCAGTAGAGGCCAAGGTAACTGCCATAGCCGAATTCCCAATTCCTACCACCCGCAGAGAGTTGAGGAGGTTCTTGTGAATGGCAGGCTATTACCGTGGTTTCTGTAAGAATTTCTCGACCGTTGTGAGTCCCCTTACTTCACTGCTTAGTCCATCTAAATCTTATGAGTGGTCAGTTCAGAGTCAACATGCTTTTGATTCAGTCAAAACTCTGATGTGCAATGCACCTGTTTTAATGGCACCTGACTGTGCTCAGCATTTTAAATTGGAGGTTGATGCAAGCGCTGTGGGTGCTGGGGGTTTCTTATCCAAGAGGAATAAGAGGGGGGTTCTTAACCCAAAAGAAAGGGGACTCTAGTGACGCCAAAAGAAAGAAAGAAACAAAAACAAACAATTCTACCTCATTTAAATCTCTAACCTAACTAAAGGAAAGAAAAGAAAATAAGGAAATCTTCAGCGTCAAACGCCTTATACTTCCCTACCCTCAGCTAACAAAACAAAAACTTACAGTGGGTGGCGTTCACCTCTTACCTGGGGTTTCTATACACAGAGTTACCTAAATGTTGCACAATGGAAGTCGTACGACATCTTCCCTATCCTCCTTCCTCTTGGTAAAGAGTAAACATCAGAGAGCGTAAGCTTAGCAAAGATCAAAGACCAACGCCATCCAAGTAAAAGGAAATAATCGAACAAAATAGTAAATCAAAAATTATAACAAAACAACAAATATTGGCATAAGCAAACAACAAATAAAGTGAGGCAAAAACCGAGTAACAATGACAGCAAAAATCAGAAAACAAAAGAGCCTCCATTCACTCCTTTCCAGCGTCCTTTAACCTGCCCACGGAAACGTTACTGGCAGCGGATAGGTCGACGTCACATCGCTTAATGATGATTGATAGCCTCGTGAGCCAATCAGCGGTCAAGGAAGACGGCCTAAGAGATCGACAGGAAGAGAGAGAGAGAGAGAGAGAGAGAGAGAGAGAGCGCAGGAGAGAAAACAAACACAGGCACTCCCACAAGACACCTATGAACGTAACACTCATGATCAGACTATTTTGCTGAATTTGCTCTCTCGTCTTTGTACTCTTGTATTTGGTGTTATTAATAAACACCATAGCGAAAACAAAAGTCTGAACAGATGTTTGAAAACATGTAAATATTGTTTGAAACAATATTGTTTGTTACAAGTGGGTGTCAGAAATGCAAAGTGGTGCAAAGTGGTGTGAACAGGCCTTAAATGTCCTTAAACAGGCTGAATTTTCCACTCTCAATATGCATGAAGTACCGTTCAGACAGTAATCACTTTCAAACCAAGCAGCATTCTGTGGAACTTGAACTCATTTAGAAATCTGTGTTGGGAAATGTTTCACCCTTATGCAAAATTTCTGATCGCACTGATTCCTATAGAATGGACCGAATTGTGCCCATAAAATATCACTGAGCAACAGTAAACATGACCCTAGTTTAAGTCTATTGATTTTATCTACTCTAAAAAATAATTCTGTGGCTTAGTAAATATTACAGTAATATTTAACTTTATTAACTTAATACAATCTCTGAATATCGTTTACTTGATTGTGAGTTAAATATACCAAAATAATTGACCAAAAATCCAACAGTTAATTTTATCTAAAATTTACAGTTATATTTATTTTTTTTCACTAAAAGAATTTAGTATTTGACTAACCAATTATTTATTTATAATACACTTAATACATTTGTTAAATTTCTATCAAAATATATGAGAATGGAGAATTAAACTGATCTGTTTCAAGAAACAAAAATATTACTTTATTCAAATCAATATTATTAATATATTTAACACTTGTAAGGAATTGAGTAAGTTTACTCAATTAAAACAATGCACCCCTCCCCCACCCTCTGACGTGATGACAACTCAACAGTTGAGTGAGCGCAGGCTGTTTGAATTCTCTCCAGTCCAGAACAGTTCTCTCTTCTCAGCGTCGCAGAATTGGTGCATTTCCTCTGTGAAATTCAGGTTTGTGTATGTTTTATTTTATCTATAAAAGCATTACTGTGCTTTTATACAATTTTATTTAATGCAAAACAACATACAGAGGTGTAATGTGACACCTGTAAGAATTGAGAAATTACAAAATGCCGGACAGTCTGTTTCAAGAGCGACCAGACCCTGAGAGGACAAAAGGACCTCTCTGGAAATTACCATTTGAACTAGCCCTCGTGCACCATCGAGACGAAAGTCTCACCTCCGAGTCATCCTAATTTACATCTCTTTCCCTCTCCCCTCACCCCCTCTCTCTCATGCTCAATGATCACCTGAATTCACCCAAGAAAACATATAGTTTAATGTGATTACCACAGAGTATTTTTCATGTTTGGTATCATTTAAAATGTCACAGTATGACTGGTACGACTGGTCTCATTTCCAAATAAGTTTTTTTAAGAGTTTAAAGGTTACTGACACACAAAGGAAGGTGGTCTCTCAAGACACATGGTCACACACTCCCAAAAGGTGCAACCTCTGAATGCAAATTTCTTTTGTTAGCACATGTTTCCATGTGAAAGAGGTCTGGCTATTTAATGAAATGCAGCAGGGAATTCGGGGCCTTTTCTGCAACTCAGATTAGCCCGTGAGGTTGAGAGGGAAACTTCATCAGCCTCATGTATTTCTTAATGTTGGGTAGCATCTTTTCTCTTTATTCATGAGCATTTGATGTTTTGTATCGAAAATCTTTGAATTGATTATGAAATTGGCATGATACATTTACCTGACATAATAAATTACATTTGATTATTCTAACTGACTTTGATATTATTTTCATTAAAGAGTTAAAAGGAATAGTCAAACATTCGCTCACAATTAATGATCCACAGATATCATTAAATCCTTTTCATTTATGGAGTCAGATGAAATAACGAGAGAATACATATTCAAATGTATTGCATTAATCAAAAAATACTTTGCCTCGAGAAAAGGACAGTAACACATTAAGACCTTCCGTGCTGGTCGGATGCCGGTTTTGGGCCGAATGAGTGCGAGCTTACACACCTAAACGAGAGCCTGTCTTTTAGCGTGATTGAAACGCCTTGCATAAAACACACCACTTTATTCCTAATGATAATGAATATAATTAATTTGGATGATAAAATGTCCTCAGAACTGTGCACTGTTTGTTTATTGGCAGGTTATGGAGTCAGTCGCTCGCAGTATCTTTCGGCTATGAGTGAAATGCAGGACGGCGGTCTGAAGTTCGAAGTTCACCCGCAGAGCAGGTGAAATAAAAACAGTTAATATTACTCATAAATATTGTTTTTTTAAATGTTAATTTATTTCTATTCAATTTTATTTGTTAATGTACCAGATGCAGTTACTCAGATTTACTTTTTTTTTTTACTTGCATTTACTCAATTCATACAGTATATTTCATTGATTTCACAGCTATAAAATTTACTAAATTTATTTGAGTGTAAAAATGTTTCACCAAAAAATTTAGTAAATAGTTAAACTTTTTAGAGTGTATGCTTTCATCCAAATAAGAATGTGAACTCTATTGTTCCTATGGATCAATTCCAAGCCACCGTTCATATCCACTACACAAACATTAGGTATGTTCTGATGTTTTGTGTGGAACTTTTTTAAGTTGTGTCATTAAATTAGTATAACAGTAACTAAGCATACTTCAATCTTCCAAGAAACAGTTTTTTTTTTTTTTTTTTTTTTTTTTTTTTTTTTAAAGTAATGATGGAACACAGCTGGGAATTGAGTGTTGTGAACAAAAACTCAACTTTGTTATCGAAAAGTTGGGTACCCTGTTAAATCGAAACCACACTGTAAAATATCTGCTTTGCAGCACTTTTTCCATGGCTTCAACCATATAATTCAAAATGCAATAATCAGCAAGTAAACACTGGCCATTTGTGACGGCTGCAATATAAAACCATAGCCTTGGACAGTACTTCTTGAGATTCAGTTTATTAGGCTGAGATTAGGATTTTCCTTGAGCAGCTTTCACTATTCACTTCTTTTTTTTTTCCTTTTTTTTGTGGCTTTACTGCAAGAGAAGCAACCGGAGCCATTAAGATTTAATTACTACTAATTTGACTGTTACTTGTAGGGCTGTGTCCTATAGCAGCCGCCTACATAAGAGTGAGTCGCCTCTGATTGATGAATTGTATTCAGAGGAGTGCAGGTTTAATAGGACACATTTTAGAGAGGAAAGTGGAAAGCACACTCAAAATGATTGGAGAAAAGCAGCCCTTTTGAAGTGAACTCAAACCAGTCTCGAATACGTTTCTGGTCATAATTGTTATTATAGAAAGCAAAACCCATCATTTTAGTACACAATGTAACCTGTCATTGCTGTCAGCATGCATATTCCCCATCTGAAAAACACATACATTTATACCAGGCCAGAGAGTGTCTGCAGCAAAACATCTTAAAATTATTATACAGTATGTGTGAACTCAGGCCAAATGCAATGCATAAAATAGTGTGTCATATTTTCCTGATGGTGTGTTTCATTAGGTGTTAAAAAAACATTTAATGGGGTCAAATCTAAACATTAAATTAGAACTTACAGAGGAGTATTCCTATGGTAGTTTAGATCTTTTTAAAACATTTGTAAAAAGTACAGTTTCCCCTAAATTTTTTTTGGACGCTTAAGTCACACTTCATTTATAAATGTCCATATGAAGACATCCGATGCAAAAGCCTCTAAAAGCCACCTCTGTCAAAAATGAGATGATAATATTGAGTGAATGCTCTCCGCACATATGCCCTGTTTAAACGAAAGGAAGACGCAGATATTTCCCTACGGTTTGGCCTCTCATTTACACGAAAACCCCATTTTTATCACAGAAAACGATTATTTCTAAAAACTCCGGCCAAAGTGGAGATTTCTGATAATGGCAGTTATGTGTTGCCGTGTCAACTGGGAGAAACGGGGTTTTAGGTTCTCAAACGTCACATTTTGCGCCAGAAAATGCTTAACGTCATGTGAGTGCCCTAGGAAGTCGCTCGTGTTATTCGTTGTTGTCTATTCTGATTGGCTTGCATGGCTTTATCCTTCTCCCTACACTGCCACCCATAGGTTTGGCATAGTTATGATGGCGCTCAATGGCGTATTTATGCGGGTTGATGCATTTCAACCCGCATTTTAGTTTATTAGGGGTTATTAGTTTCTCTAAATACCTGGCTATGTGTAAATGTGGCCATAGTACACGTTCATACTTTCACTTCAAACTCACTAAATCCCAGCCTCAGCCCATTCAAAAATGCCGGTACTTGGGTAGAAACCTATACATATACAATGTCACAGATCTGCCAGGTTCCTGCACTATCCTATCACAACGCACTGCCAATCACAATGCACTCCCTCTCCTGAGTTTTGATCACACACTCCATTTCTCTGTTCCCACCTGTATTTCCCTGTGTCTCCATCGAGGTGTGTACATCCAGGCCACCATCCATCTCTCCATCCACCATCCATCGTTCCTGCAAGATAAGACATTCCATTCACCGCCAGAATCCCGCTCTCCAGACTATCCATAGCACTATTCACTTATCTGCTCACCACCATCCACCCAATTGTTGTCAATAAACATCATGTTTGCTTTCATCTCCCTTTTCTGTGTCTGCTTCCCTAAAAAACATAAATATACACACACACACACACACACACACATATATATATATATATACACACACACACACACACACACACATATATATATATATATATATATATATATATATATATATATATATATATATATATATATATATATATATATATATATATATATATACATACATATCACCAAATAACATTTATTATAGTGCACCATTCAGTTAAAATATTAAGGCCCGGCTTAGATTAAACCAGGATTAGGCCTTAGTTCAACTAAATAATAATAATAAAAAAGCATTACTGGTGTGCATCTTGAGACAAAATAATGGCACCGACATATTTTAAGATATGCCAGTGTAAGTTTCTTTCAGTTAAAACTGTTCAAACATCCATTTTAGTCTGGGATTACTTGTCTGTGAAACCTGCCATAAAATAAAGCAATGGATTTCATGAAAAAAAAAAAAAAAAAATGCAAACGTAGTGTCATGTTATGTGGTTGTCGAATGTTGATGGAATGTTCATGGTTAATGTGATGAATGCCTCTGTGAACTTTACCTTGACAAACCACTTTGAAATCATTTGATTAAAGTGTTTTTTTTTTTTTGTTGTTTTTTTTTTTATGAGAAAAGTCCTAACATTATTTCTTTGCAGATGCATTTGATATTTTGTATCTAATGCAATGACATCTATCAAGAGAAAATTACTGCAGTTATTTAATTTGAATAAGCTGAATAAATGTACTCCAAGTGGCCAAAAAAGACAGATGGCACAATATATCCATGGCCTTTGTTATCCACACAGTGGATCTCCAACACATCATCCTTACAAACCAGAAAACAGCATATCAAATCTGATGCATGAGATTGCACAAGTGCACAACGAGTCTGTAACTGCACCAGCATACAAGCCATTAATAATGGTTTTGCAATTTCCAGTGGCTTTGAGCTCTGCCCATCAGCAGTCTGACACAAATATTTTGTTGTCAGCTCAAGTTGTTTTTTACCCAGTCAACCAAAAAGTAAAGGTTTATAGCCATGGATCAACAGCGCCCCCTGCTAGTGATAATGACAAAGTTTTTTTCCCCTCCCAGCATTCAGTACTATTTCGCTAAGCAAAGCATTACTATTGCTCATAACTTACATTTTATAAGAGAACAGACTTGTTTTTTTTTTATTGGCAAACACACACACACACACACACACACACACACACACACACACACACACACACACACACACACACACACACACACACACACACACACACACACACACACACACACACACACAAACAACAAAACAATAAACGGAAGGGGAACCGAGTCAAATCTACAGACCAGAATATCATTGGTTGGTAAATTAAATCTAGAAACCACTCTGAACACACAAATAAACAAGCAATGACATAGCAATAAACTAGAAACCACCATGAACAGCATAGTAACACACTAGCATTATGGTGGTGAGTTTTGCATAAGCAAACACCTCTTCAGAAAATGTAAAAATACAGTTCCAGTAACAGTAAATAGAAGTCACCTCTAACCAACATATATACCATAGTAATGGCCTAGCATTATGTAGGCTATATTATATAACAAATACATTATATATGCCATTTTTAACATAATTTAACAGAATGTTTATCTGCTAATAGAAAATTCCTTGTTATATTTCAATAATATATATATAAATATTATATATATATATATATATATATATATATATATATATATATATATATATATATATATATATATATATTCACAAATATATTGTTGAGGATAGTCCCCAACATAACCACAAGATGGCACATCATTCCATCCAATAATACTCTGCCAAACTGAACCTGTTTAAAGAGTTTCAGGTTCTTGAAGAACTGCATAAGTGACCCTGCCTGTGAAAACCCAGCTAAAGTCATTTTTTTGTGATTCAGTGTTTTCTACATAAAATCATCATACACAATGTAAAGAACATTCTGTGAAAATATAACCTTGATATCTTTAATATTGACTGAGTAAGGCCATGTCAAAGATTTGCTAAAATTCGGGCTCAGAAAATCATATTTTTGAGAAATTCCAATTTAAAAATAAGTTATTTGTTAAAACTGCAACATATTAGATCCATAGTCATCCTGCATATGTGCCTTATAACACATTAAAGCTGAGATTCTCCCCTTTTTAGTGATATATGACACATCAGTGGAAAAAGTTTTGTAAAACAGGTCTATTTATTATGATGTGCATGTCCAAAAAGCTAAAAGCATAAAAACATTTAAACGAATGGGGGTACCACAAGAGCTTGATCGTAGCAACAATTACCATGTCAATTCAGTGGAATGATTTGTATAACTTTATTAGTAAAATGTAATATCGGTGAAATGTCAATAATATATCAATTAAATAACATAACATTTCTCATTCTCTGAAATTATCATTCTCTTACTGGCCCATGGTGTAACATTGAGTAAATCTGGAGTAAAAAATAAATAAATAAATACAATTTCAAGGGATAGTTTACCCACAAACTACAATTCTGTCATCATTTACTCACCCTGATGTTGTTCCAAACCTGTATGAGTTTCTTTCTTCTGCTGAACACAAAATAAGATATTTTAAAGAATGTTTGTAACCAGACAGTTGACGGCACCCATTGACTTCCATAGGTGCCGCCAACTGTCTGGTTACCAACATTCTTTAAAATATCTTATTTTTTGTTAAACAGAAGCAAGAAACTTATTTTTGGGTGAACTATCCCTTTAGCAGGTCAGTCTCAAACTTTGTACACATTCTAAAATTGTCTAGATGCAAAATAAAATCCTGAGTGACAGCAACTCTCCCTCCTTGAAAAATAAAGAACACTTTTCCCCATTTAAATACTTGCACATCTGGACTTCCAGTATTCAAAGCAAATTCTTCTTGCTGGTGTTCCCTCTTCATGTTCGCCAGACAAATAGCTTGGGGTTCAATCACCAAAACTGGCTTGTCCTCCTCATCATGTTGGTCACTGCCTGAAAAAGCAAAGATCTTTTTTTTATTTTTTTTTTATTCAAAGCAAGATACCTAAAAACATGATTGCATAACATGCAAGAATGGGAAGTGGGTTTAATTCCACATTTGAAATGGATAATGAAGCATTTTATATGAAAATATCAGAAAATATTTTTTTAGTTTAGTCAGACTGGATCTGATTAATTGAGGGGAGGGCATAGGAACAAGAAACAGCCTATTCATTCGATTCACATGACGTCACTGTAGCTTTGTGCCACCATCTTTGCGACCACGGTGGTCTCAAGTAATGCAATATGTAGTGCAGTTGGCTGCAACAACAGCCGAAAGAGGAACCCTGAACTGGTATTTTATTCTATACCAAAAGAAGAGAGAAGAGAGAATAATTTATTTAAAAGACTTGAAGTCTCATGTTGGTTTGTGGTTAATTATATTTCCATCCTATACTCTCAGTGGCCAACATTATAGACAGATATCGACAGATAATGTTTTGTCTTCATTTTATTGTTGGATCTGTTTAAATGCACTTTATCATGGTAAGTTAGTAAGATTTAGGGTTGTTTTGAAAATAACTGTCTGTCTGTCTGTCTGTTAGTTAATACATACCTAAATCTAATAAATATTTTTCTGAAGTTCATAAAGATATTGTCTTCGTCACATGCGCTTTATATGTTATTTTGTGTAAGTAACGTTAACGTTAGCTCTGCAGACGATGCATAATCTCAGCCTTGAAATGCATATTAAAGGACTAGTTCTTCCAAAAATGATAATTCTGCCGTCATTTACTCACCTTCATGTGCAAATCCTTAAGTTTACTTTCCGTGGAAGACAAAGGGAAATTTTTTAATATGTAGCCTAATGGAGACTCTTCTTGTCGATGTAATGAAAGTGAATGAGTAACATTAGCCTACTGGGGGCTGTCACGCAAAAAATAATAATAATAAAAGCCAGCCGAACAGCTGCAAATTCATAGATTCATTCATGACATCGCCTCGACTTTCATGAACGCGCGCCATGAAGCTCTATGACTTAAGTATTTCTATATCATGAAAGGCCAATTGGGGCAAGCCTGGGGCAGATAATAATGGACTAAAGAAAACTGGGGGTAAAAAATAAGGATCGGAGCCTAAAATAGAAATTTTCTCCAGGTATCTCTGTCTCTCTCTCTCATTCAAATGGGCAGTTTGGGCGGCCATACCTGGCGAGTCGGTCGCAAATATGGCGGCGTTCTATTTGTAGTGACGTAGGTGGCATATATGAATAGGTGGTAAGCAGACTTCAATTCAGAGTGTAATGAAACAAATAAACATCATGCCATAGGCTAAACGTAATTAATTTAAACTGACTCAATCCCAATCAACAAATGTAATAAACATTTAAATCCACTATTTTTGCATCACAGATATGTGTTAGAATTACATTGGCTGGACACTAACAGTATACATTTACATATTTAGCATAAAAAAATAATAACAAAAACTTACCGTCAAATTCCTCGTCAGTTTCGTCAAAGAATGTGTCCTGTTCATCATCACAATCATCCTCCAGAAAATAATCCGCAATAAAACCGGTTAAATCATAATTCCACCGAGATTAATATCAAGCAAGCTGTTTAAGCAAGCAGCTATTTTCCGTTCCTGCTCATCCTTCGGTGTCGCCGGCGAAGCCATGGCCATGTCAGATGTCAAAACAACACATTAACGTTACCATCCGGTAAATAACACGTAGCAGGCCAAAAATGTCCTTAAAATAAGTTTAATATTATTGGCAGAATACTAAGCTACAAAAAAAATAAGCAGTTCTTAAAATATTGGCTATGACAAGAAAAAATCACCACAGACATCTAAACCCGTCTTAAATCTCTCTCTTTTTTTTCATTGTGTTGACCTGATTACCGGCGCTCGCGGATTGATATTAAAGTCTGTTTTTACTCTTTCTAATTAGCCTGGCTAACGTCAGACATCGTCTCATTGAGACGTGGTCTGGGAACCACATGTTCATTTTCTCGTATTTGAGGCGTGGTTTACGAATGCCCAGAGCCGTTTATTGGGCGCTACGAATGTCTATCAAATGCGCCTGTACGTAGCTCATAGCCAATCGTTTCAATTATACCAGATGACGTATGTAGAGCGACAGAAATTCGATGAGGAAGAAGACGAAATAAACTTGCGTTCTAAACTACTTAGAACACTATCTAAGGCTGCATTGAAAGGCAACTTCGCGTCTGATGCCATGTTGGATCCATAGATATAAACAAACTGCTTCGGTGTGTCGCATAGACGTCGTCATCGTCTTGCTGCTCCCTCCCCGTTCTGTGATTGGTTCCCTTTTTGAGGGGAAAATCTGGTCCATGGAATCTAGGCTGCCTAGCAGCGTGAATAAAATCGCGCTGCGCTCAAGGCAGCATGGGGAAACCCAGGCTACTTTCTAATAGAAAAGACACAGAAAAGAAGTTCCTGAACCGAATGATATACGAATCAGCAGTGTTGTTGCGCGAAATAAACCCAGAGACGATTGAAATCAATGTTTAGGAAGCCCACGTCGTTTTTTTTTTTTTTTTTTTTTCGCAAAAGTATAACGTAGTGTCAATAAAATCATTAATTTCAGTATTTATCATGTTATAAATGAAAATGTAAGTATTGCATCTCAAAACCATTGGTATAATCTATCATTTACAGCAATAAACACACATGGACTATTTTTGTCATTTTTATGGCTATGACTACTTTGACGCTCGTTAACTCATTATTCGATTCTGCGACTTTAGCCGGGGTTTCACAGGCGGGGTCACATATAGTATGTATTTATTACACCAACGACTGCACTGCAAAATACCCCTCTGTCATGCTCCTGGAGTTTGCAGATGACACCACACTCACAGGTCTCATCCAGGACGTTGACGAGTCTGCTTACAGACAGGAGGTTAAAGAGCTGGCTATCTGGTGCAGTTATAACAACCTGGAGCTGAACATGCTCAAAACAATGGGAATGATTGTGGAAATCAGGAGAAACACGCCAGCATTATTCTCACTCACCATCATAAGCAGCACAGTGGCAGCAGTGGAGGTGTCATTCAGGTTCCTGGGCACCACCATCTCACAGGACCTGAAGTGGGAGTTCCACATAGACTCCATTGCTAAAAATTCCCAGCAGAGACATACTTCCTTTGCCAGCTGAGGAAGTTCAACTTGTCACAGGAGCTGCTGATACTGTTTTACTCTGCAGTCATTGAATCCATCCTCTGCACTTATATAACTGTCTGGTTCAGCTCAGCTACCAAATCAGAACTCAGACGACTACAGCGGATAGTTTGGACTGCTGAGTATATCACTGGTACAACCCTCCCCACTCTCCAAGAACTGTACTCATCCAGAGTGAGTAGAAGGGCTGGCATTAAAGCAGATAATGCGAAGGCTGCATCCTCTGAAGGCCGTATTTGAAGGCCGATTTCGTCACAGTGGCGCAACGAAGGATGTCCCAATTCAAAGGCTGCACCCTTGGAGGGTCGCATTTGAAGGCCGATTGCGTCACAACGGCGCGATGAAGGCTGTCCCAATTCAATTCTGCATCCTTCGAAGGCCGTATTCGAAGGCCGGTTGCGTCATCACGGTGCGACGAAGGCTTCCCTGATTCAAAAGCAACACCAAATGCACCCTTCGTTTCCCTGTGAAAGGAAGGATACATAAATGGATCCTTAGTGGATCCTTAGACCCATAAATGGATCCTACCCCATAAGTCATTGCGCGCCGGTGACGACAGCATTTTTATTTAAAAAAAAATGTGGATGTGAGTTTGGTGGTGGACAGCAAATTCACATTTAAATGTAAGTGTTATGTTTTCATTTACTAAAATAGATAGCGAAACCACAGTTAAAAGCCACAAGTTTTTCTTTCTTATAAACTTCATCTTAACTCCTTTGTCACCATTGCGTGGCTTCAAATTGAGGTCTGAAAATGACCATTTCTCTACGGCGAAAAACTGGAGGC
Source organism: Scardinius erythrophthalmus (assembly GCF_964197995.2). Taxonomy (NCBI): domain Eukaryota; kingdom Metazoa; phylum Chordata; class Actinopteri; order Cypriniformes; family Leuciscidae; genus Scardinius; species Scardinius erythrophthalmus. Next base: position 27,357,079 of record NC_138230.1, on the reverse strand, counting down.
AAGACAACAACCTATTTGTAATATTTGGACTAGTCTGTCTCACTTGTGTATTATAAGAAATATCACTCACCCTGTAAATGTCACGGTTCATGAATTCACTGTCTCTCTCTCGTCTAACGTGCTGTTGTGTGTGTGTGTGTGTGTATGTGGGCGTGGTCACTGATCATCAGTGATCAGTAGCGCCAGCTGGTTTCAATTGTATGTCTCTATATAAGCTCAGTAACTGGTGTCTCATGTTGTCAGATCGTTGTGGTTTCCCGGTGTGTTTCCCGTGCCTGTTCCTGTGTTTCCCTGTGCCGTTTTGGATCTTCCTGTCTTCGTCGTGTCTTCCTGGATTACCTGCACTCTTCTCAAGATCATCGAGCACTTCACGAGGGATCACCACAGGATTACTGCACCAGCACCAGTTGCCCACCGAGGTCCCTGCGTCACTATTCCACCAGCGTTTGTGTCCGTCCACCTGTCCCGCTGTGTTGGCGTTCATCTGTGTGCTGAGTTTCTGACCATCTGTGTGTTTTCAATAAAGAGCGTTGTTGCATATACATCCTGTCTGTCATCCGTTACAGTAAAGCCCACAACAATAAGAAAAGCAGTAGATAAGGCAATGGGGTTTCACTTTTATGTGTTTTTGTAGTGCTGTCATGCAAGCTATGTCTACAAAGGTTTTAACCAAATTTGAGAATCCAGAAATATGATTTCTTAAGTATTTTGTATGAAGGCCTTAGAAGGGGTAACGCCTCCGCCCGATTGCCCACCGAATCGTTTGTTTGTGCCAGAGGGGTGTCGGTCCGACGTCATTCAGTGGGGTCATTGTTCCAGCATAGCATGTCATCCAGGGGTAAATCGCACCAGATTTTATTACCGCCCTCCCGCCCTCCCAGGGCAAGACAGTCGTTTTGACTGTCGTGGACCGGTTCTCGAAGGCGGCTCATTTTATTCCCTTGCCCAAATTACCCTCAGCCAAGGAAACAGCGGTAACTGTCATAGATCACGTCTTTCGCTTACATGGCCTCCCGATGGACGTGGTTTCCGACAGGGGTCCCCAATTTGTGTCCAAATTTTGGCAAGAATTTTGTAAGTTACTGGGGGCGACTGTCAGTCTCTCTTCGGGGTTTCATCCTCAGAGCAATGGTCAAACGGAGAGAGCCAACCAAGATCTGGAGAGAGTGTTGCGATGTTTGGTTTCCAAGAATCCTTCCTCCTGGAGCCAACAACTCTCTATGGTGGAGTACGCCCACAATTCATTACCAGTGTCATCCACGGGCCTTACTCCGTTTGAATGTAGTTTAGGTTACCAGCCACCAGTTTTTGCTAGTACGGAATCCGAAGTCGCGGTCCCCTCCGCTCACGCCTTCGTCCAGAGGTGTCGCCACACTTGGACTAGAGCCCGTGAGACTCTTCTCCAAGTGGGGGCGCGCACCAAGGCTAAGGCCGATCGCCACCGGTCGAAGCCTCCCGTATACGTCGTTGGTCAAAAAGTGTGGCTTTCAACCAAGAACATTCCTCTCCGCTCCGTTTCTAATAAACTTGCTCCCAAATTCATCGGCCCGTTTCCTGTCACCAAGATCATTAGTCCGGTGGCAGTCCGTCTCAAACTTCCTCCTGCGTACAGGAGAAGGGGAGGGTAAACCGTAACTCCCATACAGGCAAAAAAAAAAACAACAACAAAAAAACACAAATACAAAGTAAGAAAGTTTATACACAAGTCTTTGCTGAAATGTATTGTGCTGTTGTTGTTAACAAGCCATGGTTAATTTGCTCTGCCTTAGGATTGCAAGTGTACTGGGACAGGTGAGGGTGAGAGTGGGAAACCCACTACTGAAAATTGGCCCTGGTTTGTCCTCATGGATGAGGTGTTGTGACAGAGGCATTGCACCAACCCCCGTCCTCATGGCCTCAATCCCTGAGGACACACCAGGGCCGATTTCAGCAGTGGGTGCCCATGGTGAGGAGGAGGCAGGGGCAGCAGCACCAGCAGCAGCAGGAGCAGCACCAACACCAGCACCAGCACCAGCACCACCAGCAGCAGCAGTAGGAGCACCAGCACCAGCACGAGCAGCAGCAGCATGAAGGCGGCGAGACAGAGAGGACGTGGCGAGACAGAGAAGACATGCAACTACAGAGAGAGGCAGAGGCGAGGAGAGTAGGGAGAGGATGGACAGGCTGTTTTCTCTTCTAGAGAATGATTGAAAAAAATATATTTTTTCTATATATTCTTGTTTAACTTTTTTTCACTTATTTTTTTTAAAGGGAAAGAAAAATTCTGTAAATTATTTATTTTTAAGCAACTTTAAATGTGTAAATAAAAGAAAATGAATTGTTCTGGACATTGTTTATTTTTGTAATGACGGTAATAATTTCTACATGAAAAATTCTTCTATAACTTTTTTTTAAATAAAATTGTTAAATTAAAATAATTTATTCTATTGGCTACGTAAAAATACTTTCTCCAACTATTTACGACATACGTTAAACATATCAAAATCAACATAAACATTTAAATTTACAGTACATAAAATAAGAAAAAATGATGTAGACTTTTATTGAGCGGAGCAGGGAGACCCTGCTGGTGCTGCTGGACCGGGATGGGCTCCACAATAGAGACCCTGGTAAGGCCTCTCTGCTGGTGGGACATGATCTGGAATGGTCTCCAGAGTATTTGAGTGCATATTTCCAATATCCACTAAGCTGTCTACCAACAGGTTTGCAGGGCTGATTCAATCGACGGCTGCCACATTACTGAGATTTTTTTCAGAAAGAGTATATTTCTGAAAAAAGTTATTTTAATAACTACTAAAACCGCATTGGGGAAAAACTACAGCTGCGTCCCATATAAAAGAGTGCATCTGAAGCGCTCAACCGGTCTAGCCTACGGAGGAATTATTCTTGTCGCCTGGCAACTGTGACAGCTGCCGATGACGAGCGGGAGTAATATTCAGTATTCAATATTTGTTTTGTTTTTTTCACTGCTGGGGTTGGGTGTCGCTGACGGTGGGGAGGGGAGGGGCCAGGTGGATCGGTGATTCTGAGGGAGGTGTCTATGTCTGGGGGGGTCTGTTGGTTGTGCTCAAGAGAATAGTGTATATCAACAATAATTGTATTGACTGGCCTAAAATATAGTATTATTATTATTATAATTACTACTATTATTATTATAAATTACCACTACTCCTACTATTATTATCATGAATATTATTGTTACTACTACTACCACTACTATTATTATTTTTGTTATAATTATTATTATTATTAGTAGTAGTAGAAGTATGAATACTACTTTTACTACAACTCTGTCACAATTACTATGATTCTCTTAAATTCCCTCTATCTATATCACTAAAATATGTCATTGCTTAAACTTACCAATGTACCTGCATACATCACAATATTGATATATTTATATTTAGTTGTTTTTCTTTTCTCTTTTTTTTTGGGGGGGGGGGGGGGGGGTGTTCTGTATGTCCCTCTCTCTTCTGTATGTGTATGTCATTGATCGTTTACCTTGTATTAGCTACAATGTTTTAACTTGCAAAAAAAATAAATAAAAATTAATAAAACAGGGTTGAAAACCTATATGTTCACCATGGTCCATTTGTGTACATAATAAAAATAATATACTAGCCTACAAAATCGCATCAAGGTAAGATATAAGTGAACATTTGAACCTTTGAAAAAAAAAATAATAATAATTATATATATATATTGTATATATATACAATTGTGAGGCCTAGACATGGGGAATTGTTAGATAGAAAAAAAAATGACAAATGCTAGAGTTAAGTATGCACTACGTTTTATTAAGAAAAATGAAAATACAATGAGAGCAGACTCACTAGCCAGAAAGTTACAGAAAAACAACCCTACTGATTTTTGGCAAGAGGTCAAAATTATGAATAACAATAAAATTTCCTTACCGGCTATTATTGAAGGTATTAGTAGCCCAGAAAAAATAGCTGAGCTCTGGCGAGAGCATTACTGTGACCTATTTAATTGTGTCAAAAGTAACTCAGTTAGAATCAATCATGAACATACTGATTTCTCAGCAGATATGTTGGTTAGGGTAGCAGATATCTATGATGCCATTAACATGTTGGAGAACAACAAAGCCTGCGGTATGGACTACATTAATGCTGAACATCTAAAATATGCCAGCCATAAGCTCTGTCCTTTGCTTTCCATGTGTTTTAATGGTTGTTTGGTTCATGGTGTCCTGCCTAACGCTATTATGTCTGTTTTGTTACTACCTGTGCTTAAAGACAAGGCTGGTAACAGTATTGACAATTATCGACCAATTGCATTAGCCAGTATCTTGTCTAAAGTACTGGAGAGAATACTGCTAACAAAGTTAGAAATGTATGTTCTTACTACTGACAATCAGTTTGGGTTTAAAAGAAAGCATGGAACTTATTTGTGTATCTATGCTCTTAAAGAGATTGTGTCCAGGTATAACAGCCTGAATTCGTCCATGTTTTTATGTTTTATTGATGCGTCAAAGGCATTTGATAGAATCAATCATGAACGACTGTTTGTAAAATTGCTTGATAGAGGTGCCCCTACATTTTTAGTGAGAATTTTAGTGTTTTGGTATGCCCATCAAACGTTTCAGGTTAAATGGGATAATGTTGTATCTGCTCCGTTTCACGTCAGTAATGGAGTGAGACAAGGAGGAATTATGTCTCCTATTTCATTTAATGTTTATATGGATGATCTGTCAGACCAGTTAAATAGGTTAAAAACTGGCTGTCTTGTGGGCAACACTGTTGTTAATCATCTAATGTATGCAGACGATCTTGTCCTGCTCTGTCCATACAGCGTTGGGCTGCAGCAGATGCTGAAAGTCTGCTCGCAATATGGCTTAGATTATGATATTAAATATAACACTAAGAAAAGCCACATAATGGTAGTTAGAAGCAATGAGGACAATAAATCAACTTTTCCGACTTTCTATTTGTCAGACAGCCCTCTTGCTGTGTGTGAGGAAGTTAAATACTTAGGTCATGTTATATCTAATGACTGGACAGATGACAAAGACCTATACCGTCAGCGTTGTAAAATTTATGCTCAAGCCAATATGCTCATAAGGAAGTTTTATATGTGTTCTGACTCTGTGAAGTGTTCTCTGTTTAGAACCTATATCACACCGCTATATACTGCTCAATTGTGGTCTAACTATAAGAAAACGAGTATGCAGTGGCTAAAGGTAGCATACAATGATGCAATGAGGTTGCTGCTCCGTGTCCCTAGGTGGCATAGTGCCAGTCATTTGTTTGTGGCTAATAGAGTGCCAACCTGTGAGGCACTCTTAAGGCAACTGATGTTTGGTTTTATGTGTCGATTGGACAATTCAGTGAACCATATAATTGTAGCCCTTGTCAATCCTCTGAAAAGCTCTTATAGATACTCTTCGAGGCTTAGACGACACTGGTGTAATAGCCTGTATATTCTATAGGCTATTATGGAATTTTTATGTATTTTTGTATCTCCTTTTTATGCTGTATGTTGTGTTATATGGACCTGTGTCTGCAATAAAAGTTATATATATATATATATATATATATATATATATATATATATATATATATATATATGCCTATGTAAGTTTTATTTTATTTTCATATATCATTACATTATTTACGTGTTAACACCCAATACTTGAACAGTTTAAAGTGTAATCCGCCAATTCAGGACGCAGCCTCTGAATTGGGATGCAGCAAACCATCTTAATTTAGCTGGCCATGCAGCCTCACCATCCTCCAGTAAAATATAAAACACAAAAATGACAATAGCCAATTCTGGCTCCATAGCTGTTTACTCAATTATATCAAATGAATCATCAGGATGGCAGCTATCCTCTTGTACCGTTGCTTGGCGCCAGGAGCGGTAATCGGGAACACCTGGTTGCGCAATTAGGAAATCCTACAAAGGCTACATGATGCATCCTTCGAAGGACGCATAGGCTGCATCCTTGAAGTCTGCGGCCTTCGAAGGATGCAGCCTTCACATTGGGACACAGCTCATTTCTACATGCCTTAATGCATTAAATTGCTTCCATGGAGCAGTTAAACCTAATAAACCTAATAAAGTGGTAAAGTATAAATTTTACCTAATGGGTTGGTCAGTGTAAAACGGTTAGCAACTTTATTGCTATGTGATTTGGGGCTTTTAGGCTACCTAAAGATGCACTGAAAACTGGATATAGCCTTGTTTAATTTGTTTAAATATTTTTGATGATAAAAAAAATTTTAATCAATAAATAAACCGATTTGGAAGACAGTTTCGGGTTGTGTACCACAAGTGTTGCAAGTGGTCCACTGCAGTTGATGATTAATGTTAACTTGCTTACCCATACAGTGACAAATACTGTGACAAAAACAGTTTAATCATGTTCCAAAAATTCCCAGAAAAGCCCCAGAAATGAGTTACCCTTGCAGCTATAGTCCCTTCAGTAAGGATGCTATAGTGCTGCAATAAATGTCATAGATTTATTCTACCTGAGAAGGGAGCTATTGTTTGTCAGACACCAGTGAGCAGATTAACTTGGCATAAGGCCTTGAGGCTTAACTTTTTGAACAGAACTTCAGTCAGCAGTTTGCAACTGACAGTTAACCACCCTGATTTGGAGTCTTAGGGCCCTTTCACACCTGAAAGTCCTCACCAAGGTCCGAACCAAAGTTCATGTTTTGATACATTAGGTTAGTTTTGGTTTGGTTTCACATTGCAATTATGCGAGCGCACTAAAGAACTTTTCATGACGTACTTGCATCCTGTCGTCATCATCTATATGGGCTGCATCTTAACATTGATTGGTTTGGGGGGCCAAGATGGCGTCGTCAAAAAAGAAGTCTGAAACAAGCGGAGATATCGTCGACATTTTGAATGCTATTCAAGCTCTGTCTGCAAAACAAGACGTTACCATTCAAGCACTGTCTGCGCATCAAGCTACTTTCCAAAAGCTAATCTCCATCGAGAAATCGACTGATGCTACGACGAAAGCTGTTGACAACCTGTCTGTGGTAGTGCAGAAGCTTGCTTCTGAAGTTAATGAGCACTCGGAAAAAAGTGCAAAATGGCCAGAGTTATTACAGAGCTTCAATCGTCAGACAAGGAGATCCAATTGCTGATTGAGCAACTTGAGCGATATAGTCGGCGTTGGTGTTTAAAGGTGCACGGGGTTCCTGAAACCAACAACGAGGATCTACGTTTGGCTGTTAAGAACATTCTCGAACATTTGGCACCTGACATCGCTGATAAGCTTAACAACGCTCTTGACGTGATGCACCGAGTCGGGAGACGGGACCAGGGTGGCGCTCATCGAAACATCATCATAAGATTTTCTACACGGTCATTCCGAGACCTCGTCTGGAAAGCTGCGAAGGATAACCCATACCTGAGAGAGTCTCGTCTACGCATTTCGGGAGCTCTGATTCCTGCAGATGCTGCTGCGAGAGCAAAGTTGTGGCCGCTTGTTAAAAAGGCAAGAGAAGAGGGTAAGAAGGCTTCCTTTTCGGGGCCCTTTGCGTTCATTGATGGTCAGAAAATTGTGGCCTAATATACTTCAGACTGAATGTGTTTTCGTGTAATCAGACCTTCTGAGTCGCCCATTTAAGGAAATCAAACTATTTTTTTTTTCTTCTCTTATAACTTTTTTCATTTATTTAATGTCTCTATCTCAATAATGCACCTTAAATTTTCTTTTGGTGCCATGTAGTTACCGATCGATCACCACCTACCCTGTTCAAGGAAAAGAAGTCAACTTCTTTAGCCAAAAGTAGGATCTTGTTGTGTTTTCCAGCTGTTTAGCTGGTTTTGTTGCACTGCATTTGTTGTAATCTGTGTTCATGCATTCTTTTAAATTTTCTTCTTTTAATTTAGCCTCTCTTAATGTTAGAGGTTTAAGAGATCATTCGAAAAGGAAAGCTTTATTTTTGTATTGTAAACGTAGTAATGCTGATTTTATTTTTGTTCAAGAAAGTCACTCTTGTGAATCAGACAACAATTTTTGGAAAACTCAGTGGGGTAATTCAATCTTTATGAGTCACGGATCCAGTCGGTCTGCTGATACTCTAATTTTGATGCATAAATTTAGAGGAGATATTTTAGAAACTTTTTCATCTGATGAGGGTAGATGGATCATTCTACTATGCAAGACCGAAAATGTGATATTCATCTTGTGTAATGTTTATGGGCACAACTCTAAAAATGCTAATGCATCTATGCTTAAAGAATTGGGAGCTAAGCTTATAAGTATACAAAGTTGTTTTCTAAATTCTTATTTGATTATAGCTGGAGATTTTAATGAAACCCCTGACAATGCACAAGATAGATTTCCTATAAGAACTACCTCTAATTCACATGATAATATTATTTTATGGTTGTGTGAAAATCTTTCAGTGGTAGATGCTTGGCGCTTCTTTAACAATGGTTGTAGAGGCTTTACTTGGTCCAACAAATCTGGTTCACTTAAAGCTAGAATTGATCTTTTTCTCATTTCTCATGCTATTTTGAAAGATGTCCATACTGTTAATCATCAATTTGCCTCGTTTACTGATCACATGTTAATTTCTTTGAATCTTGCACAAAATAGTAAGTTAAATAGAACAAGGGGTTACTGGAAATTTAATAGTTGTCTTTTGGAAGACGCCAATTTTAATGATAGTGTAATTCAGCTGGCTAATTCTATGTTTAGTAATACTGAAAACGACCCTGGCTCTAGCTGAGATTTTTTTAAATATAGAGTTAGAGTCCTTGCTGTTAATAGAAGTAAGCGAATTAAAAGAGAAAAGAATATTAAAAAATTAGAACTTATTAATAGATTAAGTGTGTTAATGCAGAAGGAAAATACCAGTAAAGAGGATGAGGTAGAATTGAGCACATGTCATTTGCAAATTGAAAATATGTACACAGAGATTGTTAAAGGTGCTTTTATACGCTCTAGAGCTAAATGGATTAAGAAGGGCGAAAGAAACACTAATTACTTTTTTGCTCTTGAAAAACGAAATCGAAATCACTGAAATCTATGAAGAGGGGGAAGTCTTCAGGTACTGATGGCTTATCTGTTGAATTTTATTTACATTTTTGGGACATCTTAAAGCAACCTTTACATAATTTGTTTAAAGACTGTATTAAAAAAGGAGAGATGACCTCTTCAATGAAGCAGGGTCTTATTTCTTTGATCCCAAAAACTGATAAAGACCCACTTTTATTTGAAAACTGGAGACCTATATCACTGTTAAATGTTGATTATAAATTACTTGCTTTAATTTTGGCGGTTCGTTTAAAATCTGGCCTTAATAGTATAATTGGCGAAACACAAAATGGATTTATGAAAAATAGGCATATTAGCTCCAACATTAGATTAGCCTAGTTCTTGATCTTATTGATTATTCAGAGAATATTGTTTCAGAAGCTATTATAATGTTTTTAGATTTTTATAAAGCATTTGACTCTTTAGAACACCAATTTTTGCTTAAATCTCTTAGCCTTTTTGGTTTTGGATCTACTTTTATCAACATGGTGAGCATGCTTTATAATGACATTAACTCTTCAGTTTTGGTTGGCCTTCAAACCACTAAACGCTTTAATTGTGATATAGGAGTGCGCCAAGGTTGCCCCATTTCCCCATTTCTTTTTCTGCTAGCTGTTGAATTGTTACAAAATCCCAGTTTAAAAGGTAACTCTATATTTAGTAAAGAATTTAAAATATCTCAACTAGCTGATGATACAACTATATTTCTTAAAGACCAAAGTCAAATTCCCTTGTGTATCAATATTATTAATTCTTTCTCTGAAGCTTCAGGCTTATATTTCAACATATCAAAATGTGAATTATTCTGTCTTTATGACACTCAACAATCAATGTTGCACAATATACCTGTAAAAGAATGTATCAAGTACCTGGGGATTTTCCTTACTAAGGATAGATTGCTCCGCCAACAACTTAATTTTTCACCTAAAATAAAGAAAACAAGAACCATCTTTAATCTTTGGCTACAACGTGATCTCTCAATCTATGGGAGAGTACTTATTTCTAAGGCAGAGGGTTTGTCTTGTTGTGTTTATCCTTCTTTATCTTTTTTTGTTAGTGACAAAATCTGTGATGATATTAACAAAATCTTATAGAATTTTATTTGGAAGAACAGATCTCATAAAGTTAGGAAATCTGTTTTGTCTAATAGACGTTCTGAGGGTGGATTGGAAGTTTTAAACTTTAAAGAATTAGTCAGCTCTTTCAGAATTAGTTGGTTAAAAAAAATGTCTTTGTAGTAATGGCTCAATTTGGTACTATATCCCCAATGCCATTTTTAGTAGATTAGGCAGTTTAGAGTTTCTTTTAAAGGGCACCTATTATGCAAAATCCACTTTTACATGGTGATTGAACATAAATGTGTGTTGGCAGTGTGTGAGCAAAACCACCCTAGAATGATAAAAATCCACCCAGTGTTTTTTTTTTACAATCTCAATAAATCATAAGCACTGTCTCAGAATGAGCTGTTCTCAGATTCGGTGCAATGTGACGTAGAATTGAGCAGGCCCCTCCCACGACTGTTGAGTGACACTTCAGTTTGAGCATAGACCCGCCCTGAGTGAGCTGGACACAGAGTCCGCCATTGTTCGACGCTTGAGCAGCTGTACACAAGAATGTCTTCTAAGCGATTGAGGTGTGTTGTTGATGGATGTAAGAATGAACATAGCACTCTTCATTTACTCCCGTTGTTACTCTAGGATGGATCTGTACTGTTCGTGATCAAGCTTACAGTCTCCGGAGCGACAGGCCTAACGTTACTGATCACGGCAGAAATGAAAGTGAGAGCGCACACTTTATGACAGCTCATCGAGTCGTTTTCTGATATTATCAGATGAGATTGTCCTGACTGAAGCGCAAGCTCGTGAGGCTCCGCCCCCTGTGCCATGCAGCAGCAGTTAATTTGCATTTAAAGGGCACACACTAAAACAGCGCGTTTTTCTGAGCCCCAAAAAATTATAATTTAAACATGCTGTAAAAAATGATCTGTTGGGTATTTTGAGCTGAAACTTCACATACACACTCTGGGGACATCAGAGACTTATTGTACATCTTGTGAAAAGAGTCATAATAGGTGCCCTTTAAAATGTAATTTCATTCCTTCTAAATTACCTATATCTCTCTCCGAATTTCACCAACAAGTTTTTCTTGCTTGGAAATTGTGTTATGTGCACAATTTTTCTCCCCATAAAGAAATTCTGTGGAATAATTTGAACATTTTAATCCGAAACAAATCAGTTTTTATGGCTAAGTGGTATGATAAAGGTATTGTTTTTGTTTTGGATTTATTTTAAAATGATGGCAGTATATTGGAATATGAAGAATTCATGACTTTGTATAATTTTCCTCTGCCTGCTAGAACTTTCAATTCTGTCATCAAAGCTTTGTCTCCAAGTTATGTGCATTTATTTAAAACACACCTTTTCTTTAATGAGAGAAAAACTATTGAAGACCCGAAACACCCTATGACCCCGGGTTCTTCACTGATGACGTGTCCAAGTAGCACCAGAAGGTGTATTCAAACTCTATGTCCAATAAAATAAGAGAGGTACACTTTAAGATTCTTCATAATGTTTACCCAACTAATTCACAAATTTCCTCTTTTGTTGATATCTCTGACCTTTGTGTATTTTGTAAAGTTGAAAAACTTTGCTTCATTTATTCTACCACTGTAATCAGGTTAAGCCTCTTTGGCAGAGTTTGGGTCTTTATCTTTCTCATTTTGTCAAATGTGATTTAAACGTTTAATTGAAGGATATATTCCTCTATTTTTCTATTTTTCTGGGAGTGACTGTGCTATTGATAGTTTTGTTAATTTCTTTGTGTTGCATTGTAAATTTTTTATTCACAAAAACAAATTTCTCAAGACTTTGCCTAGACTTGAGGCCTTCATTGCTGAGATTTCCCTTATTGTTAAATCTCTTAAACTCATTGATAATAGTAAGAACAAGAAGTTTCTTAAGTACTATGTACAGCTTTTTCTTATTTGAGGAGGCAGTTATTTATTTATTTTATTTTTATTTTATTTTGTATTATTATTTTTATTAATGTTTTCAATGCAGTGCTGTATATTGTATTTCTTTGTTAAAGGAATATATATATATAAAAAACATTGATTGGTTTGTACGTGCATCACGTCAGCGTGTTGTCAATTCGGCGGGTAACTTTGACAAGAATGAATGCACAGACGCATATCGTTGCCACTATACTTTTATTATTGTGGCATTACTCCCTGCAGCACCAACTATACTCGAGGCTAGTTCAAATTCGCCAAATGAACGTCCTCGTTGAGTCGTTGTGCGAAAATTTTATCATCGCCGGCAGGACGCAGGACGTGTGTGTGTGTGTGTGTGTGTGTGTGCGCGAGAGCGAGCGAATCAGCTGGAAGAAATGCTGTGGGCAGGTCTGCACATAAATATTCTTCTTCGGTTGTTTAGGCTACGAGGGAACCACCGGAACTTCCTGTAAATGGTCTGAAAGTCCGAACCATGTACAGAAAATGCTTTCACAGTAGAAATGAACCAAACCTTTGTTCAGTTTGATCCGGACCGAGACTACCTCTTTTTGTCGGACCAAATTTCGTCTGTTTGGTCCGGACCGTGGTCCGGTGGAGGTTTCACACTTGTAATTTTGATTCGGACCAAACTGAAAAGTCAGAAAGTCCGGACCAAACAAGGTAGGTGTGAAAGGGCCCTACCTTTATGTGCTCACATAGGGATTTATGTGTGTAATGTTGTTGTATGTTGTATAAATAATATCTGTAAAATTATAAAGCTCAAAGTTCAATGCCAAGCGAGATATTTTATTTAACAGAAGTTGACTACATAAAACGGCTCGTTTGGACTACACCCCTCTACTTCCTTCTTTAGTGACATCACCAGAACCGTGTTTAGACTAACCTCCGCCCACAGGAATGCTCCCTCAACTCTACTGGCTACTTGTGCACTTCTTATAACTTAGGCTACTGTGTTTACTCAGCTCTTACGGTGATTTTCTGAAGTAAAACTGACGCTTCATCTTTTGTGTGATGTACAATAAACTTTATTAAACTCATCAGTACATGTTTGATCATCATTCGGACCTGGTCCGAAACAGCAGACTTGTAGGCTGTTAATAAATAATGGATACATACAAGCAGATGACAAATACGTTATAATAACCATAATTAAACTGCTAAACCATACCTGTTTCATCTCTATACAGCACTCTGACTCTGTAGGCATTATTGTCCGACTCGAAATGAACGCCGTTACTGAGAGTTTCTGATATTATCATCATTCCGTGAGATGAATTTGTCCTGACAGACTGAGCGCGAGCTCATGAAGCTCCGCCCCCTGTGCCGTCCAGCAGCAGCTCATTTGCATTTAAAGGGCACATACTGAAACAGCTCGTTTTTCTGAGCCCCAAAAAATGTCAATTTAAACATGCTGTAAAAAATGATCTGTTGGGTATTTTGAGCTCAAACTTCACATACACACTCTGGGGACATCAGAGACTTATTTTACATCTTGTGAAAAGGGGCATATAACGGGACCTTTAAGACATTTTCGGATCGTTTCGTGGGGATGAGAAACTTTTGAAAAACGCCTGAAAATGCTAAATTCACCTTACTGTGCATGCGTAAAACCCCACAAAAGATCACTGATATGATTCAGATGGAAAAATAAATAATGAAGTTATCGTGCAATTCTTCTGACAGGATAATTTTATTTAGTAAAATATCTCACCATTCACTGATGCGGTCCAGGTCGCACGCAGTCACCATATGTTTGGTCTAAATTGCCGCAGGACAGCAAATGTGAGTAAATTCTGTCATCTTTGCAGGACTGTGATATGAAGAGTGTGCAATGTAGAATATTTTTAGCAACAGCGTGAAAGTGAATAGCACATAACAGGCACAATACTGGTATAAACATGAATATCTTGGTAAAATATGTGTCACGTGACTAAATTTACGTCATCGTTTTTAAATACCACCGGTTTCACAGTCCACACTCCAACGTGAAAACTGTTTTCAAATGTATCCACTTTGGAGTGCGTTTTCAAAAAGCTTCGTTTTCATTAATAAACAATGCCGTCTCAGTGTGGACGGAAGGCCAAACCAGAGAGAAAAATTTAAGTTTTCGAACAAAAACTTATTAGTGTGGACATGGCCTCAGATAAAAGACAATGTTTATGTATACTTTCATGACAAAAGACTTACTCTTAAAAAAAAAAAAAAAAAGATTTCAACCATGTGTTGACCATTTAAAAGGACTGAGGTTGTAGGAGGATCAAGCAACATTAGTAAACTATGCCATAATGCTGATGAAATATCTATTACATCTCTTGAAAGTTTATATTTTATAAATCTCGATATGTGCGTGGAAAATTGCGTATTTCAGTGCAATTTTTGCAGTGCGTACGCAATGTTTATACATTAGGCCCCTGGAGTGAAGCATTTGCTTACTTATAACAATCATTTGGTCCTGAACAGAAGCACTTGCCTTTTATTTTTTATTTTAAGTATACTGCTGTTCAAAAGTCTGGGATTAGAAAGAAATTAATACTTTTATTCAGCAAGGATGCTTTAGAATGTTAATGTCTTTACTGTCATATTTGATAAATGTTACAAAATATTTCTATATTGATTCAGAGTCTACAAAGTGTCACGAGAGACGGCATAAAAGTACCTCATGTCTCAAAGCACATAACATTACAATAATAATGAGCGATGACTTAAAGAGCTCTGACTTGTACCACCTGACAGCTGCAGTTTGATTTTGGCGTTGATAGTGTTGCTATTAGTGATAGTAGTATTCTTATACCATCTCACAATTTTACTGTTTTTACTATATTTTTGATCTAATTAAATACAGCCTTGGTATGGCATTAGGGACTTCTTACAAAAACATTAAAAATATCCTACGACCACAAACATTTGAATACTAGTGCATTTCCTCTTGGAATTGCTGTTTATAATTTTTTATTTCTATCTTTAATAAGCTATCTTTCAGTTTTCTACTACACATTCTTAACCCTCATCCTTCCCTCACATTTTGTAACAAATCATTCCCTTGCTGGTCAAAATGACCCGAAGTCCTAAAATTATACTTCATTTATTTTATTTATTTTTTGTCCAGAAAACTTATTTTATTTAATTTTGATAATATATTTTTTTTCTATTTTTAATGCATTTTTTATCTACCTTTAAATTACTAGATTTAATCAATAAATAATCCATAAATAGTAATTTAGAAGCACATTCCTCACATTCTTTCAACTTAAATTCAAAATAACTCACAATTTCATGCCTACACTCTTTAATTCAGCTCAAAATATTTTACATTGGGTATCTTTGCCGACCTCTTGTGGAAAGAAAATAATATAACATGATTTTTCATGACTCTAGCCGCTAGATGGCCTTTACAGGACTATGTGGAGAAAATGAGCATTTTCCTCTGGGTCCTAAAGTGATTTCTCTTCTGTATGCATTCAGATACACATGTAGACATTATAAAATATTTTTTGGTTAAGTTTTAGTATATTTAGTTAGAATTTTTAGCATTTTTAGGTTTTTCTATGTGTGCTAAAGCATTCCTCGAATTCCATTCATTCCTATGGGGGTCAATTTGATCTGATTTGTTACTTTTTTAAATTTCAACCACAAAACTCCTTCAATCAGAGCATGTGAGCGGAGTGGAGCGGGAGCGAGCGGGGAGCGGGAGCGGGCGGATCTTGGACAGAGCACAGAGCGGCATTTTTAAAAGGACGGAGCGTCGCCTTATTTCCCGCTCCAATTTCGCTCAGCTCACACCACGAGTCTGAAGCATGCTCAGTCAAACCTAAACCAGGATCCATCTGTCTTGCACAGTCATCAACAGACTATTTTCAGTCAAAACTCGGCTCAATAATGGAGTTAAAAAAGTAGGCTACTTCAAAAAGGAGAATGAGAAGCCATACAGGTGTACTATTAATATAATAAAACTAACTAACAATGATAATATGGTACAAGAAAACGAATGTGGAGACATTGTTTCAGTCAGCAAAGATTCATTTTGGAATCTTAAAAGACACATCTCTCGAAAACATGAACGTGAGCTACGCGAATACGCTGGGAAGAAAACAAAAGGTTAGCAAATTGAATACGGTAACTTGTAACAAAGTGTAAATTAAATATAGCGTAATATTCAAACAAATTCGTTTTTTCATTCAAGTAGACCTAATGGTTCGTTTTATTTAGCCGAATTTGTGTTGTCCGTAATAATATTTATATTATTAGGCCCATTTATTCGTTTAATTTTACAGCAGTTTGTGTGTATGGAAGCCAATTTAAATTTTAATCGTGCACGTTGCGCAAAAGTTCACTTATCAAAATTCTGGCCTTATAGTTAATTTACTTTTAAAAAATGTATGTATATTTTTGTTTATATAATTTTTATTTATATTATTAGGCCCATTTATTCGTTTAATTTTACAGGACTTTTTGTGTAGGCTATATTCCTTCTTACATAGGCCTGTAATTTGAAATAAAACATTTCTATTTGAAAAATGTTGTTGTTACTCATTAGTTCTTTAGGAGGTAAGGCTGTGGTCTAAGCTAAAAGTGATATACATGTAGATTTTTTTCCTTTTTTGGAGCGAGCGGGGGGCGATTTGAGTGGAGCGCGAAGCAAACCTCGTTGAGCGCTGAGCGATATTGAGCGGAGCGGCCTGATGTAGCTTTGAGCGGGGGAGCAGAGGGGTGAACAGTTCTGTGAGCGATGAGCGGAGATTCTCACCGCTCCACTCCGCTCACATGCTCTGCCTTGAATCCATTCTTTTTTTTTTTTTTTGGTGTATTCGTGGTTCAAGTTCAATAGTCATGGGGTCTTGGACCCCTCCGTTGAACACTCAATTAAAAAAAAAAAAAATGCACATTTTTTTTAAATTAAAATGACCAGAAGGAAGGATGAGGGAAGACATTTCTGAAATATCTGGTCAAGCTTAGCAAAGTTTCTTTTTTTCTTTTTTTACCATTAACCAGTTTTGAAATTTTATCAAACATGATGTTTCATTAATCAAAAATTCCATTCATTTGTTACAATAGGAGAGGAAGAATTGTCTAAACTCGTTAAATCATCTAAATCAACAACATTTATGTTAGACCCTATACCAACTAAGCTACTGAAAGGAATGCTTCCAGAGGTCATATATCCTTTTTTATTAATAACATTAATTCATCTTTGTCACTACGATATGTACCGGAAACTTTTAAACTGGCCATTATTAACCCCTTAAGCACTGAGGGCATTTTTAGAGTTGTTTTGTCTGAGTGACACACACAAAACTAAAGACTCATAACTCCAAAACTATAACAAGGAGAGTCAAAAGGTAGGTATCGTTTGATAGAACTTTTTTCAAATTTTTTGAAAATATAAATTACATTACATTTGGACATTCTCCTGCCGAGAAACTGCTGATAAAAAAAATATATATCATTTTTATTATGATTTTGCATATCTCTCTTGTTTGACATGCAATAACTTGGGAAGGAAATACGGTAGGGGGAAATTCTTTTTTGGGGAAGTACCCCTAAATGTGAGCTCCATCTGGATCAAATTTTGTGGTGATCGCATAAAGTACTCAAAAGTTACAGCATTTGGAACAAAGGTAGCCTTTTTATTTAGTCCTCACACATTTGGAAGGCAATAAAAAAAAAATAGTTTTCTGAGTGACATACACAAAAGTAAAGACTCATAACTTCAAAACTATAGCAAGGAGAGTCAAAAGGTAGGTATTGTTTGAAAGAAAACTTTTCACATTTTTTGAAAATATAAATTAGGCCTACATTTGGACGTTCTCCTGCCGAGAAACTGCCGATAAAAGACAAAAAATATATATAATTTTTATAATGATAATGCATAATGCATCTTTCTTATTTGACATGGAATAACTCTGGAAGGAAATAAGGTAGGAGGAAAATTCTGGGGAATTTTGGGGAAATCCCTCTACATATGAGCTGCATCTGGATCAAATTTGGTGGTGATTGGATAAAGCAATCAAAAGTTATAGCATTTGGAACCAAGATAGCTTTTTTGTTGAGACCTTGAAGCCCCCTCATGGGCAATTTTAAAATTGTTTCACCATGATGAATTTTTTGTCATAAAAGCAATAGATTAAGTTCATTTTGGGCTCATTTTAATTGTATTAATATGCTGTAAAAAATGAAGTGCCATTTTCAACGATTTTGAATAGTTGGGGGCCTTAAGCACATAAATAGGTAATTTCGCGCAAATTCATCTAAAAGCGCCAAATTTGGCACAGATGTAGCTCAGGTCATACCGAAAGGATTTAGCTAGGGCGCCGGAGCCAGAGACCCTCGGGGCCAAGATGGCGGCCAAATCCAATATGGCCGCCGCCCGAAAAGGGTTCCGGCTTTAACTTTTGAACCACATGAGTTACAAATACAAACTTGATATGTTTTTCAGCTTAATTGATCATGAGAAACACATAGGAATGTTTATATTTATGACCCAGTATATCTGGACCCCTCGATCCTCCAATTCCAATATGGCCGCTGTCCAAAAAAGCAGTTTGGGCTGTAGTATGGGGCCTTGCACACCATTGTTCGCGCAAATTCATCTACAAGCACCAAATTTTGTACAGATGTAGCTGAGGGGATACTGAAATGATTTAGCCAGGGCGCCCGAGCCAATGGTCCCTGAGACCAAGATGGCGGCCAAATCCAATATGGCCGCCGCCTGAAAGGGTTTCGGCTATAGCTTTTGAGCCAGATGAGATACAAATACAAACTTGATGTCTATTTTACCTTCTTTGACCATGGGAAACCCATAGGAATACTTACATTTATGATTGGGTATATCAGGACCCCCCCAAATTCCCTAAATTCAATATGGCTGCTGTCCGAAAAATGGTTTTGGCTACAAATTTTAAACCAAATGCGCTACAAATGAGGATGTGGTGTCTATTTTATGTTTATTGACCACATGAAGTCCATTGGCATATTTATATTTATGCTTGTGTAAGTCTGGAACCTGTATTCTTTTCAAGACTGTGGTTGAAAATCCTTTTTTTTACCACAACTTTGAAGGTTATTCTCAATGTTGATTCATTTCCTTAAAAGTGAAATGGTTTTCAGTTTACCACAGGTGAATACATTTCAAAGTGTATATCATTTCAAATATTTATATTATATCAAATTGTTAAAATAATAATATAGTCAATTTTTTCAAAACTCTTAAAGGTTTGCTTAGCATAACAAAAAAACAGCAATAACATAAAAAAACAACAGTGAATTCTCATGGTCTCTCACATGAATTATCATTATCACTCACAATCACCGGATCTCTCATTGTCTTCACCATCATTGTTTGTACAAGCATGTACATATAGAAGTGCAACGAACTCCGGCTTTACAGCACTTACAGTGCCCTCTACATGCTGTCTTGCAGCCACAGTGGAGGAGAATGGTGCAGGCTTTACTGGCGTCTCCTAGATTAGTCCAGTAAGGTTCCCAAGTCTTGCTCGTAGAGTCCCGATACCATCCCCATGCATTGAACTCTGGGATATCTTGCTTGACAGCGGTTGCCTGATTCCAGTAGAAGCTGGCCTGCAGCAGTGCTCTTTTGATGTGCTGAATCAATGCAGCTTGTGTGGGTGGCAGGTTCTCGAGAGACTTGGTACCATTCGAGAAAAGGTGATGTCTAGCTTCATCTACACGGCTAGAACCACAGCTCTTGCTGTACATGATGACGACCATACGCTCCAGTCTTTGGACATGGACGTCATTGTTGATCTGTTCAGGCTCCAAAATGAGGGTAACCAGAGATTCTGTGAGATCTGGTGTTGCCTCCCAAGCTGCCCATGCACTCTTTTTCCCATGGCACTGGAAGGCTGAGGTTGTGTCACAGCCTGTTAAAGCGTGGAAGAGTGGTAAGGCTAGTGACTTCTGGGGACCAAGATCCTTGCTGATTTCATGAGCAGGAATGTCCCTATAGTTTTTTCTACCTGCAAAGCCGATCCAGAGCTCTGTGAGGCCGAGTGTGTTGAAGCAGATGGCAAGGATGACAACATCGCTGTCGACAGTCCGGACAAATGCCTTTTTATGGCCATTGGCCCCAGCATGTGCAAGATGCAGGATTATTCTTGTATCTGCTTCTAGATGATTACAAGGCTGAAGGGCAGACATGTCATACCCTGGTCTGTTGGAGAGTACAGCATCTTTCTTGGTGGAAAGGAGGAGTATACCTGACATGCCATGCTTGGTTATCTCTTCACTGATATATCCAAATAGTTAGATATATAACAATATATCCAGTATATATATAATAGATATATCCAGTTACGTTTTGGAATTGGAGTTCTCCCATCTATTTTAGTTCTTGATCCGGTTCCTCTGCATTGGTGAGTTTGTGTTTTGAGGTTCTCCTCTGGATATTTATCAAACACAATATCCAATCACGTGACAGATTCATAGCTCATGTGTGACCTCACAAACCAAGCAATATTGGTGTTAACGTAGTCATGGAATGTTTTTTCAGTAGTTGGCTGGACCATTTGGACCATGAGCTATGAATCTGTCACATGAGCTCATCATGTACAGCAAGAGCTGTGGTTCCAGCCGTGTAGATGAAGCTAGACATCACCTTTTCTCGAATGGTACCAAGTCTCTCAAGAACCTGCCACCCACACAAGCTGCATTGATTCAGCACATCAAAAGAGCACTGCTGAAGGCCAGCTTCTACTGGAATCAGGCAACCGCTGTCCAGCAAGATATCCCAGAGTTTAATGCATGGGGATGGTTTCGGGACTCTACGAGCAAGACTTGGGAACCTTACTGGACTAATCTAGGAGACGCCAGTAAAGCCTGCACCATTCTCCTCCACTGTGGCTGCAAGACAGCATGTAGAGGGCACTGTAAGTGCTGTAAAGCCGGAGTTCATTGCACTTCTATATATGCATGTGAGGGTGCTTGTACAAACAATGATGGTGAAGACAATGAGAGATCCGGTGATTGTGAGTGATAATGATAATTCATGTGAGAGACCATGAGAATTCACTGTTGTTTTTTATGTTATTGCTGTTTTTTTGTTATGCTAAGCAAACCTTTAACCCTTGTGTTATATTGCGGGTCAATTTGACCCGTTTAGATTTTATAGTTGCTGGAAATACTGGTTAACCTATGTTTTTTTTCTTGATATTTTGTGACTTTTTCTCATTTATCATCATGAACATGCATGCAAGGTTTCAACATGCTGGTGTTTTTTGACATATACAAACAAAATTACTGTTCCTTTCGTGATGTTCGCGGGTCAATTTGACCCGCATATTTTAACGCTCTAAGGCAACTGTACAGACCCAAAATAATAACATTTCTTGGTTATACTTTGTTATTTTATTTTTTTACTACCTTATGAAGCAAAAAAAATAGGTTTTCCACACTTATTTCAATACAGAAAAATATTTTGTCAGCCAGAGATGGTAAACATTACCTATCATTTATTTTTTCAAGCTACCTGAAATAATATTAAATCTTTTATATATATATATATATATATATATATATATATATATATATATATATATATATATATATATATATATATATATATAGTGACTTTTTTGCATTTATCTTCATGAACATGCATGCAAAGTTTCAACATGCTGGTGTTTTTTTTTTTTTGACATATACAAACAAAATTACTATTACGTTTGTGATGTTCGCAGGTCAATTTGACAACTGTACAGACACAACATAAAAACATTTATTTTATGTATCAACTGGGCATCAACTCCAGTTCTAAAGTGTAAGTGTATCTAAAAGTGCTCTAACCCAAACCAAAAACACTTGAAACAGCTAAATCATGGTGTTCAGAGTTAATTGCAAATTACAAATGAAAAATTTTGACAGACGCAGATAGTAAAATAAGCTCTCATTTATATATTCAAGATATCTGAAATATCTTGAGACTTCGACATAGACTGCAGGAAAAATTAGCTCAGATTAATTGATTAATTGTTCAGTTATGATGTTCTAAGCAAAAAAAAAAAAAAAAAAAAAAGTAAAAAAAAAATGTATATTCAAATGTATATAAATATAATGTATATTAAAATTTTGTCAAAGCAAAACAGTTTTAAAAAACGGTTAAAAAAATGGTTAACATTTTCATTAAATCATATCTTCAGATATATATTTTTTGGAATATTTGACAAATGTTGATATTAAAAGTTTACAGTTTGTACCTGAATCTTTGTTGTTTTTCATAGTGCGATTTTTGAGGAATTGTATTGAATCCAATGCGGGTCAATTTGACCCGGACCATAAGGGGAGTGCACAGAATTCCAACATAACACAAGGGTTTCGAGTTTTGGAAAAATTGGCTGTATTATTATTTTAACAATTTAACATAATATAAATATTGCAAATAATTGTGTCTTATTCTTTCTTATATGATTACACTTTGAAATGTATTCACCTGTGGTACACTGAAAACCATTTCACTTTTATAAGGAAATGAATCAACATTGAGAATAACCTTCAAAGTTGTGGTAAAAAAAAATATTGAAATTATTTCATTATTTTCAGGTTCCAGACTTACACAAGCATAAATATAAATATGCCAATAAACTTCCTGTGGTCAATAAACAAAATAGACACCACATCCTCATTTGTAGCGCATTTGGTTCAAAATTTGTAGCCAAAACTGTTTTTCTGACAGCGGCCATATTGAATTTAGGGAATTTGGGGGGTCCTGATATACCCAATCATAAATGTAAGTATTCCTATGGGTTTCCCATGGTCAAAGAAGGTAAAATAGACATCAAGTTTGTATTTGTATCTCATCTGGCTCAAAAGCTATAGCCGAAACCCTTTCAGGCGGCGGCCATATTGGATTTGGCCGCCATCTTGGTCTCAGGGACCATTGGCTCGGGCGCCCTGGCTAAATCATTTCAGTATCCCCTCAGCTACATCTGTGCCAAATTTGGTGCTTGTAGGTGAATTTGCGCAAACAATGGTGTGTAAGGCCCCATACTACAGCCCAAACTGCTTTTTTGGACAGTGGCCATATTGGAATTGGAGGATCGAGGGGTCCAGATATACTGGGTCATAAATATAAACATTCCTATGTGTTTCTCGTGATCAATTAAGCTGAAAAACATATCAAGTTTGTATTTGTAACTCATGTGGTTCAAAAGTTAAAGCCGGAACCCTTTTCGGGCGGCGGCCATATTGGATTTGGCCGCCATCTTGGCCCCGAGGGTCGCTGGCTCCGGCGCCCTAGCTAAATCATTTCGGTATGACCTGAGCTACATCTGTGCCAAATTTAGCGCTTTTAGATGAATTTGCGCGAAAATGTGCTTAAGGCCCCCAACTAGAATGTTTCATGAGATGTATGATGTTTTTGATACATTGCAGTACATAGTACAAAAAAGTATTTTAAAGATTATGAAAAAATTATTCTATTTATCAGCAAATAACTCAGCAATACTTAGGAGTTTTTCAAATTGGCGACATTCACTGTAAAGTTCAGACTCTAAGGTTTGAAATGACACCAATTTTGTGTTAATCTAGGCAATATTTTTGTGATAATGAAAAAAATATGATAATGAATATTTTCACAGCTAAGAGGCGCCTGCGGGCGGTACACTCCGGTTTAGAACGACTAGTCAGCTATCTTTCAGATTTGATCGAAGTGGTTGGATGCTTTAAAAAGCTGAGATTCTAAGCTTTAAGATGATACATATTTTGTGTTATTCCACGTTTGAAAACGAACACGGATGGTTCCGGAAAAATTGGAAAACACTTTGCACCCCGGAGTTAGAACGCGACATAAGTGCTACATCTATTTTAAAGATCTATGCGCGCCTATGGGGGTTCGTGTGTTAAAACTCCACGAGGAATATCTTTAGATCTGACTAGGGCTGTACTCAACCAAAGAAAATCTTGGTCGACTGAAGTCCTGAAGTTTTCGACTAAAAATCGACTAAAAATGACGTTAGAAAAAAAAACGTTAAATTAATTAGCTGCGCACTGTGCGCAGTACTTGGTATCCTTGTTGTCCGCCTAAATTAATTATAAATAAACATAAAAAACTAGTAGGCTATTTGCAGTATTAAAGGGCACCTATTATGCAAAATTCACTTTTACATGGTGTTTGAACATAAATGTGTGTTGGCAGTGTGTGAGCAAAACCACCCTAGAATGATAAAAATCCACCCAGTAGTTTTTTTAATGTCTCAATAAATCATAAGTACTGTCTCAGAACACCCTGTTCTAGATTTCCCTCACTGTGACGTAGAATTGAGCTAAGCCCCACCAACGTGATTTGATTGACATCTGGTTTTGGCATAGACCCCGCCCTCGGTGATCTGCATCCTTGTTTCAACGACAGCCGGTAATGTCTCCTAAGAAGTGTAGGTGTTCTGTTGTGGGATGTAAGAATGGACATACTAGTCTTCACTGACATCAGAGCCACTGAAAACGCAGCGGATGGATTTTATTTATGAAGAAAAGGCACCACTTAAACTTCCTAAATACGAGATTCATTTTCTGACTGACTGTTTAGTGAACGAGAGTCAAAGTTAATCCTCAAGTGTGGATCATTGCCTACAGTTCGCGATCCAACGTCACCTCCAGAAGTGTATTTTATGATTTTTGAGCAAATAGTCATTTCAATCGATGTCAGCCAGTTCAACAACAAATGCGTCTAAAGCTATTTATTGTCGTCGTCATAGGATGTCTCAACGAACAACGTCAGACAGTTTGATGTCACGTAGGCATTTTTTTTTTGCAGCATTTACAAATGTAAATAAATTAAGGTCTGCTCTATCTCCATAGACAGTAGGCTATATAAACGTCTATCTCCCTCCCCTTAAGAAATAAATAAATAAATCGTTTGTACTTAGCAAACGTTATCACAGTAGTGTGTGTGTGTAGTTTCAAAAAATTGCGCGAACGTTATCACAGTTCGTGTGTGTGTGTGTGTGTGTGAGTGTGTGTGTGTGTTGCATCCATAATGGCAAAGGGGACGCGATTAAAACTTTGTAAGTACATAAATGTATCAAATAACTATTCCGAGACGTTTAGTCCATTCTCATTCGTGTTTATTCTGTGCCGGACTCTCTTCATCGTCTGGGCCCAGCAGCAGGGCGGGGATATGCAGCTCATTTACATTTAAAGTGGTACTCACAAAACAGCTCTTTTTAAAACAGGCCCCAAAAATGACATTTTCAAATGGTTATAATAAATTAACTGTGGGGTATTTTGTGCTGAAACTTCACAAATACATTCTGGGGACACCCAAAACCAATATTACATCTTCTAAAAAGGGGCATAATAGGTGCCCTTTAAATCGTTTTTGACGTAATTAATTTGCACTGAAATGAGTCTGACACACGAGTCTGTCGGCTCTGACAGCGTTGCATCACGTGCACCTGCGCAATATCATAGCCTATGATTTCCGAAAATAGTAGCCTACTATGTTGTCAACTAGTGATATCATGACAAGAACTTTTGAGGAATATGTAACATAATTTAGACAATTGTTTCTGTCATATGTATTATAATAACTGACAGACACTATAATTTCAGCCGCTCTGTGCAGCTCGCACAGAGTGAGGCTGAACCTATTTTTTACAGTCTATGCCTGGCCTGAACATAGGAGCTCAGCTTCGCGGCTGAGACACGAATAGACTATTAACTTAAAGCTTTTACTCTTAAACACAAAAGGCACGTCCACTTTAATAAAAAAAATAATATTTATTAAACAAACCAGATCAAGTAATATTCAGCAAACCTTCTAGTAGCCTACTTTTTTCAATCTGTCCGTCTTCTCCGGTGAGTTGGGCTAATCCAAAAGAAGTGAAAACAAGGGGGGTGTTCTGAAGACAGACTGTTACCTGTGAAACAGGGGTGCTCTGAAAACACCCCCATTAGCAATTAGTGCTTTCCACCTGATGAAATGAACGCGGCAAAACTGATGAAATGAACGTGGCAAAACTGATTACTGGTAAATGAACGCGACAAAACTAATGAAATGAACGCGGCAAAAAATCGACCAATCAGAATTTTGGTCGAGCCAGAACGTATCGACCAAATAATCGACTAATCGACTGGGAGAATACAGCCCTAGATCTGAGTGATGGATTTTGCTGAGTTTGGGCTCTTTTTAATTGTGAGAGTCTTGCTACGATCTGTGCATGCTTCGTGAAGTTATAAGTGAAAACCAAACGCGAGTGCTTCATGAGAATATACTAGGATAGGAGCGTCTGAGGTATTTTTGTGTTAGAACGCCATGAGGAAATATCTTTAGATCTGATTGATGGAATGTATTGAGTTTGAGCTCTTTTTTAATCGTGAGCTCCTGCTGTAAATAACGATGTGTCATTTTTAATGATCGATCTATGTTTCATGAAGATACAAGTAAAAAGGCCAAGTCTAAGCTACCTCGCTTGGCTACGTGTGTTTGTGGATTTTTTGTGTATTAGAACTTCATGAGGAAAATCTTTAGTTCTAAGTGATGGATTATGTTGACTCATTTTTGGACTCATTTTAATTGTAAGCATCTGCTGTAAATAATGGTGTGTCATTTTCCACAATCGGAGCATGTTTCATGAAGTTACAAGTGGAAATGTGTCTAAAATTCAGCATCCATATATGGTTTACCCATGGGTCTCTTGAGGGCTTATTTTACAAAAACCTTGCTCAAGTTTAGTAAAGCCTGAAACAATTATGCTTGTTGTATTCTACTCTTTGAGACCTTTCAAATGACACATGACACATGACTATCTGAGCTGTATGATGTTTTTGACACATTGCAGTACATAATATTTTCCCCTCCCTCATAAATTTATGATTTTTTTTGGGGGTTTTCATTTTATCAGCAAATAACTCAGTACTACTTTGGAGGTAATCATAATGGCTACATTCAATATAAAGTTTAGACTCTGAGCTTTCAAATTATGCCTATTTTGTGTCGATCAATGCAGTAGTTTTGAAAAGATATGACAATTAATTTTTTCATAGCTAGGTGGCGCCCGCCGGCGGTACACTCCGTTTTAGAGGAATAAGTCATCGCCTGTTAGGAGTTGAATCAAATGGATAGATGAGATTCAAAGCTTTAAAATGATATCTATCTTGTGTTATTACATTCAGTGGTTGCTTAGTAATTTGATCATGATTTTTTTTCGAGGTGCAAGTGTCTCACCGGTGGTAACACTATTAGTGTTATTTGATATTAGTGCTGAATTTGATACCATTGACCACAACATTCTTTTAAATAGACTCGAAAATTATGTTGGCATTATTGGAATTGAATTAGCATGGTTTAAATCAGAGGTCTTCAATCCTGCTCCTGGAGGGCCACTGTCCTGCAGAGTTTAGTTCCAACCTGCTTCAGCACACCTGCCTTTGAATATTCAAGCGATTCTGAAGAGCTTGATGAGCTGATTCAGGTGTGTTTTATTAGGGTTGGAACTAAACTTTGCAGGACAGTGGCCCTCCAGGAGCAGGATTGAAGACCTCTGGTTTAAATCATACTTATCTGACCGTTATCAGTTTGTAGCAGTAAATGAAGAAATGTCTTATCGATCACAAGTTCAGTATGGAGTACCTCAAGGCTCAGTACTAGGGCCGTTGCTGTTCACTCTGTACATGCTACCCTTGGAAGATATCATTAGGAAGCATGGGATTAGTTTTCACTGTTATGCCGATGATACTCAGCTCTATATCTCTTCGCGCTCTGATGAAACTTGCCAATTCAAGAAATTAACGGAATGCATAGCTGATTTAAAAATTTGGATGACTAATAATTTCCTAATACTTAGTTCTGAAAAAAACAGAGTTTCTAATGATTGGACCAAAAACCTCTGCACGTACTAACCTAAAAGAATGCAGTTTTACAGATGCTAGAAACATGGCTTTCAAATGAAAGATTGGTATCAAAGAGCACACCCAGGTTCCTAACCGACGACGAAGACTTGACAGAGCAGCCATCAATTGTTACAATTCTTCAGGAAGAACCGCATTCTTCTAACAATTGATGGCTATTTACATTTTTTATATATGTAAGGGTGGAATTCCTGCAGTGGTTCAGGCTGCAAGAACTGCCGAACGCCTAAAGAAACGTTATTGGCAAGATGGTAGAAAACTGCACATTTCTTGTCCATTACCACCCACTGCCACTTATACCAACGACGGAAATAAGTGCAGTTACAATAGCTTAATATTTGTGGGAGAGCATTGCTATAGATAGTGACGATATTGTATTGCAGTATGTAGCACTTCAAAGTCAATACCAAATCAAAACTAGTTAGTACATTAGTTGCAATTGAAAAGGTTTAATGACAAATTATGGTTATGGTTACACTTAAAATAGTTACAAAATATATGTATGAGATGATGATAACTTATATTATTAATTGTACCCAGCATATATGAAAAATGTTACCTGAGAGAGAGAGAGAGAGAGAGAGAGAGAGAGAGAGAGAGAGAGAGAGAGAGAGAGAGAGAGAGATAAAGAGGAGCCTCCAAGAAAGGGACCCAGAGAAGAAGATAGCCAGAGCATCAAAGAGACAGAGCAACAGTTTCAATCGTCTTTTATCCTTTCCTTGAGCATGTGACTAAAACCCAAATGTGAGACATTCAAACTGACCAATCAGATAATTACACTTCCACCACTGTACTAAAGGTGTGAAATTGAGGAGGCTCCATCAAATGGTGTTGCACCGTTCATAGAAATGCAAATCATCCATCGAACACTTCACACCTCCACAAGAACAGGCACTGAATCTGGGAGCAAACGCTGGTTTCTCTTTATGAGACGGGTCACAGAATGTGAACTTTGGTTGCAGGGATCCTGCAATCTTAAAAGAGCATAACAACAAACAGCAAAAGCAGACACATGGCATTTGTCATTGGTCAGAGGTTTGATATGGTCAGATTAAAATTAGTCTCAGGCAAAAAGCCCTTAAATTGATGTACTTAAAAAGATGGTCAAGGGAGAATAAAAGAAGATCTCACAAGCTCTTACACTCATTCTGGAAACATTTAAATAAATTGCATTATAACAAAACAACAAATGCTGGTTTAAAACCCCATTTCATGAAGAGTATCAGCAAAATATTCAGTGTAACCAAACACAGAGATTCAATTGAATTACTGTCCATAAACATTGTTGCAAGTAAAATGGACACAATACAAATAAGCAGAAATCAAATCAGTTTCAGAAATGTTTCAAAAGCATTATTGAGAATACAAATATTTGTACTTGGTAAAAATGAAAAATACTGACATACATTTTAAAAATTCAACTTGGTGAGACAAATGATTACTTAAGTGATAAAGTAAATCCAAAGAAAAACAAAACAAACAATTACTGGATGCAATTGAGTTATAATTCAGTCTAGATGTAAAGACTTAAATAACATTGTATGCATTAATTTTGTGAGGCAGAATCAGATAGATGCAGATTTGACTTTGTGTGAAGATCAAATTATGTGGCTGCATTTAGCTGTGGCTATGTGTAAATTCATCATGCCCCAAAACAAAGGTGAGGAGGTTTTACAATTGTGATGCAAATTTGGTCCTGTTGTTGTAACAGGGAGCCAGCATGAGAATGTGAGTATGAGGTGTGATCTGGCTCAAAATGTTCCCACACCATTGTTTCAGTTAAAGGAGCATGAGAAAAGTGCAAAGTAAAGAGTTACTGAATCCTGTTGTGAGGGAAGCATTTTCATGGTTAATGCAAATCGTGATTAACATTGTGGCCACATGGCAATTCTATGCTCCTTTACGTGGTTTTACTACAGCTATATGGAAAAATAGCAGAGTTTTCCACTAAGGAGACAAACAAATTCAACATAGTCACACATGCAACTTGAAATTGCTATGCAATTCCAGTAAACAGTTATTCCAGTTTACACAAGATACATGGTCTAGAATTCTTAGCATCTACAACCTTTTAACCTAAGTGTTTCATACAACACTTACAGTAAAGCAATCATGTGTTTTAAAGAATTAACTTAATTAGCCTATGTGCACATGTAGCACAAACATGTAGCACAAACAACTATAATGTGTGTTCTATGAGCACGATGTGTTACGCACAATTACAAATTTGAACATACAAACAGGATCATTGCAATTTGGATATTAAACTTCTTGCTATTGGGCTACTAACCCACTAGCAAGTGAAGTTAATAGCTGAAGGCCTTGCATGAACAAAGCAGTTAACTCACTAAGAGTTTTACCTGTACGTGCAGATCGCTGATTTTTGCTCTTAGAAAGTGGTTTACTATTTTTCTGAAAATAAGGAGGAGGTCTGCCCCTTCCCAGTGACCAGCATTTTCCCTCTTTATGGCCTATTTTCTGACAGGAACTGCAAAACCTGCTTTCTTTACCATAGGGATGTTTGCTATGTTCTCCTGGAGTTTGAGGGTTTTCACGACTCTCTAATGCTTGTACACCATGCGTTCTGGTACATGACTCTGCGCTATTACGGTGTTGCATCACCTTAAGAACTGAAATAGGCACACTTTCTTGGTCAGTTGCACATGCATTTTCTGAACTAAACGTTTCAGATTCATTAGAGCTAGTCACCTCCTCTAAGAAGCGAACGTGCTTTTTAGTCCCATCGCTGTTAAGCATTTTGGGCAATGTAGCATTTAGCTTAGCCTTGAGATCTGCAATGGTCTCTTTGTGATTTTTACACTTTTCAGTCAGGGCTAACTGCTCAGCTAGTAATTTATCTAGCTGTGTTTGAAGATCTTGAATCTTTGCCTCAGACTTTAGTGCCTCTGCATTTTTAGATTGCACTTCTTTACATTTAGCATCTATACTTGAAGATAGACATGTTGTTAACTCACGTAGCTGTTTAAAGCGCATGTAGTTTAAAGCTTCAATTATTTCACCATGTTTTGATTTCTTATCATGTCTACCAAGTATTTGCCAATATGTGAGAATTTTCCATCATCTGAATTGAGATTTTTTGGTACATATTTGCTGTTCAAGATAGGCTCAACTTTTTTGCTCCATAAAGCAAACAATACATCACTATTATCAGATTTTTTCCCTTCCATCCCCGAGGAGATCTGAATATTCACAATATGTGCAAATTATACAGTAATGGGACTGTTAAAGCTATTCAAAACCTTCTAAATTCTGTTTCATTCAATTCATGCAAATGGAGACATTTCCTATCATACCATTAAACAATGAAAACAGACTTACCCATCCCATGGTCAGAAGGTCAGCTTTAATCCATTCACAAAATCAACTGTGAAAAATGTCCTCATTCTGATCAAAGTGAATTTCAGAAAACACACTGCAAGGGATCCCGGGTTTCGGCACCATCTGTAAGGGTGGAATTCCTGCAGTGGTTCAGGCTGCAAGAACTGCCGAACGCCTAAAGAAACGTTATTGGCAAGATGGTAGAAAACTGCACATTTCTTGTCCATTACCACCCACTGCCACTTATACCAACGACGGAAATAAGTGCAGTTACAATAGCTTAATATTTGTGGGAGAGCATTGCTATAGATAGTGACGATATTGAATTGCAGTATGTAGCACTTCAAAGTCAATACCAAATCAAAACTAGTTAGTACATTAGTTGCAATTGAAAAGGTTTAATGACAAATTATGGTTATGGTTACACTTAAAATAGTTACAAAATATATGTATGAGATGATGATAACTTATATTATTAATTGTACCCAGCATATATGAAAAATGTTACCTGAGAGAGAGAGAGAGAGAGAGAGAGAGAGAGAGAGAGAGAGAGAGAGAGAGAGAGAGAGAGAGAGAGAGAGAGAGAGAGAGAGAGATAAAGAGGAGCCTCCAAGAAAGGGACCCAGAGAAGAAGATAGCCAGAGCATCAAAGAGACAGAGCAACAGTTTCAATCGTCTTTTATCCTTTCCTTGACCGTGTGACTAAAACCCAAATGTGAGACATTCAAACTGACCAATCAGATAATTACACTTCCACCACTGTACTAAAGGTGTGAAATTCATCTACCCCCAAAGTACAAACATTTGGCCTGCAAGCCGAGATCACTATCAGCCCCTCTGTGCCTTAGGAACTCCAAATGGTCATTGTGGTAGAAAGAGGGGGGTAGCAAATATCTTTGTTCCTACATATATTTTTTATATATTTTTATCTCAGATAATGTTAAGCTGTTCTGCTAAATGTGTGGATCAGTGAAGGAGCTCCATTAGAGGTGCTCACACACCATGTGGGAATTGAGGTTCTTATGGTGATCAATGTTTGCACTTTTTTTCAAAGGTAAGTGGAACAGGCATTAGTTTGATTCTATGTAAACCCATTTCCAATTTGCTTACGATCAATGTTCATGGCCTTGCATAAGCCAGCATCATCAGTTAAAGTGAAACTGAGATGTGCTCCATGATTAAAGAGCATTGTCATTTGATAGAATGCACAGGAAAATTCTATAGATTATGCACAGAAATCAATAATATTACCAGCGATCCTCATTAATGTTCTCTATGCTGTGTCGTCCACAGAGAGCAGCAGTCTGAGCTCACTAAGAGCATCAATTGGCAGTCTCAACGGTGAGCAACATGAGAACCAGATC
The DNA here is from genome assembly GCF_964197995.2 of Scardinius erythrophthalmus. Taxonomy (NCBI): domain Eukaryota; kingdom Metazoa; phylum Chordata; class Actinopteri; order Cypriniformes; family Leuciscidae; genus Scardinius; species Scardinius erythrophthalmus. Next base: position 27,324,483 of record NC_138230.1, on the reverse strand, counting down.
ACTGCTGTGAATAAGACCGATATGGCCCTTTTTATTTAAAAGTGAAGCTTGTTAAATTAAGTGTTCTATCCCAATTTAATATGCAAAGGTCAAATAACCCTACACTGTTTGCTTGCGCCAAGGAGGTCTATCCACTTGTTAATTCGTGATGTTTCCGGGTCCAAGCCTTCACTCATTTCACTTGAGAATACTATATCTCAATGGTCGTTTATGAGCCCTGTTTTATTCATATTGCACATTTAAGCTACGTTTTAAAAAAAATACGGTGTACAATCTCCATGCTCACAGCATTCCGGACACCAATATTTTAACAATGAATCACTATGTGCCATCTGTGATTTTGGTATGAAGATAAATGTTAAGACCGTTTGTTGTTTGCTTTTGGCATCTGTAAGAACGTTTGGACCCGGAAGTGGCGACATGTGACATCAGACTTAACAAGAATATTACTTCTTGAGAGACATATACATTAGCATCCCTAAAAATGTCAATGGCAGTTGATTAGTTGGCACATGCAGCCCAGTAAGTATGCAAACAGTGGCTGCATCTGAAATTACATACTTCCCCACTACATTTTTTAGTTGGTGAAAAACAGTATGTGAAAAAAGTAGATATCCGAATTCACAGTAGGCCTATTAACAGTAACAGTAGGCAAAAAGTACCTGGTTCTAATCTGATCTAATTGATTGACTGACCACACTGTATCACAACTGTTCAGATCTGATTTGTGTGACCAATGGTCACATCTCTTTAATTTTCTGGAATATCTGCATTGGTTTCTATGTCAGTGAAGTTGCACTGTTATGCCTATGCCATGGCACTGGACTACTACTAGGCAGCGGAAGAAACATGGTTGGTGTGCACAGCTTTATTCCGCGCTGTTGTCTCAAAATACAAAGAGGTGTAGATCAGGCTGACTAGAGGTTTATTGTGTTTTGTTTGACTTGCATTTCGAAACAACATAACCTTATTTCTGCAACGAATTGCAGCATGTTTCTTACAACAATGTCAATCATGTTTACATTTTACAGGGAGTGAAAAAGTGACAGGCAGGTAAGCTACGTGAAATCCTTCGAAGAGACAAGGGAGATAAATCAACTAAAGTAACACTGTCCACTCGCAACACCCGCAGGTAAAGTTACAGCGGGAGGCTGCATCTCTCTTTCCTCGTCTGAGCCCATTGAGTTTTAACAGAGTCCTAAATTGTGCAGTGGCTTTGTTATGGGGTAATTGATAATAAAATGGGGGAAAGTCATGTGAAAGGAGGCAATGCCTCCATCTCACTATGATTGGATATGACTGTATATAATTGGTTTGTGCAATAAATCCCACTTCTTATTTTCATGCATATTTGTCTGAATGAACAAAATTATGGGAAAACATTAAGGGGAAGGCTAATTAAAAAGTAAGTAAACAACTCAGCCACTTCAGATGTCGCCACTTTGTCACATCAAATTCAAACTTGAAATGGTCTGAAGACATGACTGTTTTTTTTTTTTTTTGTTTTGTTTTTTTGTTTTTTTGTGAGCAATCAGCTTGGTGACAGGTACATCTTCCGTGTTTACCGAGCTTGATGACTGATGAAAATAAGTTGACTATTAAAAAGAGCACATGAACATCAGTTCAGAAATAAAATATATTGTTACTGCATTTAGTTATTAGTTAGAAATAAATGTAAAAATGTTTAAAATACCTAATCTAATGAGATTTATACTTGGTTTTAATAAATAGAACATTAGTTGCATAATGTAAAAATACAAAAAGAATTCGGTTTCTTTCTTTTTTGTTGTTTATGTAATGTTTAACCAGGGAAATGTGACAACATTAAGTGTAACTGCGATACTAATTTACATTTATTTATTATAAAAAAATAAACTGTGAGGACTTTCAGAAAAAGATTATCAGAAATGTGATTTGAATAGTATTTCAAACCATATTAGGCTATAGCTTGAAACAGATTTGTAAAAATAATTTTTCTTGTGATTTTGTGCCATTCACACTTGCTAAATATGAATGGATTCAAATTGTGGTATATAAAATATTCGGATTAGGACTGATAGTCTAAATAAGGCTTTAATTTTAGGGATGCACTTTCATTCTTACTTTTTTCTAAAAAATCGTAAAAAAATTGTTTTCTCATGAGATTGAGTGAAATGATTGAAATGGGTGACAGAGTGTTTGGAAAGTTTGTGTTGTTCGTAAAAATAATCTTTAAATATTTGCAATATATCTTATTGACTGTGAATTAGGTGTAGATGGGGTGTACACATGCATGAGGAGATATTGTTTTCCATGTTGTGCTTCATTTCAGACATGTCTTCAGACTAGAGAGTATGGACTGAGTGTGGGTGAGTGCTCATTTTAATGGTGAAATACAAATAGTGTAGAGACAACACTCTATTCCCTGTGCTCACTCAAGAGAATTTCAGCTGCTGTTTTTAATCCCATCTGGCTGTCTCTATATATATAGCAGGCTACTGCTGTGATGTTATCTAATCTTAATGGATGTACCCATATGTGTTTTGTTTTCAGCCTTTGCTGAAATTCTATCTTCTCTATACTGGCTGGCTGAAAGAGTCAGAGATCAGATTCTTGTTGGCCAGTCTTTGATATCTGGTGTTAATGATCTGCTCATGATACTCATTGTTCACTGTAATGATGTTTCAATGTGTCCATTTATAGGCCCCTTCTGAAACACTGGGATGTGGGTCACTTGCATAAAAAGTGTCCATGATATCCCTTACGAAAAAGAAGTATACTTCAAGTTAATTTTATGAAGTATACTTAAGTAATGTTCAAGTATATTTTTAAGTATACATTATTCAGTAAGTATAATGTCAATATGTACTTGTAGTAAACGTGTAAGTGTACTATTTTAATACCTCTTGGGACTAAATTGGCCCACTTTTAGTATATAAATGTTTAAGTGTACTATAAGTGTAACAGTAGTAAATTATGTTTCTCATTTGTACTGCAAGTGAACTTATGGGTATACTAGTAGTTTACTATTTTAATACTTATAGCAAATTTTTAGTTTAAGTACACTTCGAAGTATACTTTCAGTAAACTACTAGTTTAGTAGTTATATACTACAAGTTTTCTTTAAGTGAACTTAACATTATACTTGTAGTTTACTAATTATATATTCTTTTTGCTCTTTAGTGTACTCTCAGTAAACTACTAGTTTAGTAGTTTTATACTGCAAGTATAGTTGCAAATTTACTTTTAGTGTACTCTCAGGAAACTACTAGTTTAGTAGTTTTATACTACAAGTTTTCTTTAAGTTAACTTAACATTATACTTAGTTTATTATTTATATATTATTTTTGCTCTTGCAGTAGGCCTAGTCTTTACCATTATGTACAAATTTTATTTTTTATACTTGAAAAATACCTTTAACTGCACTTTAATTTAAAAAACATTTTATTAGCTTCATGCATACTTTTTATCAACACTTGAATGTTGGTAAGTTTCATAAAGAAAGGCAACATTTTAAACAAAAAAGTTGAGAAAATCACATTTTTGTCAAAGACTACACCTTGATCTATGGAAGCTTGTTTCTGCCACAAAATAAAACATTTTAAAAGATAATTGCGACTTTTTATCTCACAATTGTGAGTTTACATCTCGCAATTCTGACTTTATTTCTCACAATTGTGAGATATAAAGTCAGAATTGCGTGAAATAAAGTCGCAATTGCGTGTTATAAAGTCAGAATTCTGACTTTTTTTCTCCCAATTGGCTCTTCCTGATCGGTCGCTCCTCCTGTCTGCCTCGCTGCCTGCTGTGAGTGTGATTGCTTCGGTGCTGTAAGCTCCGTTTAAGCCTCGCATTTCTTTTTGAACCATCATTTACTGCAATTTATAGTTGTTTATACTACTAAAATACAGCTTACCCAACATCTCAGATTAACCTGACACCGCTAGCTTCCGTTACTACTAGCACAACACGCTAGTAATTCGCTAGCCAGTTAACGCGCCACCCGTGCACTCAGCTATTTTTATTTTATTTATTTTTTTTCTCGCGCGCCCGCGCCTTTGAGTTCATAAAAAGCTCAGGTGAGTAAGAATCAGTCAACAAACTCGGTGAGTAATATCTTGTCCTGTTATTGTCATCTGCACTTCATGTCACATGTTTAGTATAGCCTTCTCTGTCAGCAGTATAGGATTTATATATGATAAATGCAAGGAGACAGTTAGGTTGACGGAGAAGATTTCAGAACTAGAGACACGTCACGCATCCAAACTTTAATTGAGGATAGTAAGAGTGCTAGAGATTTAAATACTGCTTTGGATGCGCCTAGCTTAGTGAACTCTTTAAATGAGTCGGTTCTGGCTGAAGTAGAGCCTATACAGCAAGGCAAATGGGTGACAGTGAGGGATCGCTCTAGTCGCGGATCAAAAAAACACTCTTCCGTTCCGATTACCATAACAAATCGATTTGCCCCGCTCAGTGAAACACCCACTGAGAATGATTGTGCCCTAGTTATTGGCGATTCTATTACACGGAAAATAGTGAAAATAGAGACACCAGCCGCCATAGTCACATGTTTGCCGGGAGCCAGAGCGCCTGACATCAAAGCAAATTTAAAAGTGCTGGCTAATACTAATTGTAAATTCTCAAAGATCATTATTCATGTCGGCACTAATGATGTTCGACTCCGCCAGTCGGAGATCACCACAATTAATATTAAAGAGGTGTGTGAATTTGCAAGTACGATGTCAAGGACTATAATTTGCTCTGGCCCCCTTCCTGTTCGCAGGAGTGATGAGATAGTTAGTAGATTGTGTTCGCTTAACGGTTGGCTGTCTAAGTGGTGTCCGCAAAATAATATAGAATTTATAGACAATTGGAAAAGTTTTTGGGGCAAACCTGACCTGTTGAAAAGAGATGGTATTCATCCCTCCTGGGATGGTGCTGCTCTTCTCTCTAGTAATATGGCTCATAGTCTTAGAGCTCAAACATGACAATCTGGGCCTCAGGTCAGGAAGCAGACAGACTGGCTAAACCGACCATCTTCTAGCTGTCTCACGTCACTGAGGTCAGATAAATCCCATCACATAGAGCCTCTTTCACCTAGATATCATCATATAGAGACTGTGTCTGTTCCCCGAACTTGGAAATCCAAAAAACGTTTAAACCCATCTAAGGTTAAAAATTTAATTGATGTTCAACAAATAAAAAACAGCTATAATACAGATGAGCAAATGCTAAAGCTTGGGTTGCTGAATATTCGATCGCTTACTTTAAAAGCACTCGTTGTTAATGATATGATTTCAGATAATAACCTAGATGTGCTGTGTTTGACAGAAACCTGGCTAAAACCAAATGATTGCATTACTTTAAATGAGTCCACCCTGCAAGATTACTGTTATAAACATAAGCCTCGTCTGAAACGCAAAGGGGGTGGTGTTGCTGTAATTTATAGTAATATTTTCAAAACCACTAAGAAATCAAGTTTTAAATATAATTCTTTTGAAGCATTGGTGCTTAATGTAAAAATATATAGTATAAATAATAAATCACACTTGAGATTTATGCTGGCTACTTTATACAGGCCACCAGGGCACCATACAGACTTTATCAAAGAATTTGCGGACTTTCTTTCAGAATTAATATTGACTGCAGATAAAGTACTAATTGTTGGTGATTTTAATATACACATCGATAATGAAAAAGATGCATTGGGATTGGCATTTAAAGACATTGTAAACTCAATTGGAGTTAGACAACACGTGTCAGGACCTACTCATCGTCGTAATCATACCCTAGATCGAATATTATCACATGGAATAGATGTTGATGCCGTTGAAATTCTGCAGCAGAGCGATGACATCTCAGATCATTATCTAGTCTTGTGTAAATTACATTTAGCCAAGGCTGCAAAGCTGACTCTGTGTTCCAAATATGTTAGAACTATCACTTCTGCCACTAAAGATTGCTTTATTAATAATCTTCCTGATCAGTTTCATCATCTCAGCATCCCAGATAGCTTAGAAGAACTTGATATTGCAACAGAAACTTTTAACTCTCTCTTTTCCAGCACTTTAGACACAGTTGCTCCGTTGCGCTTAAAAAAGATTAAAGAAAATAGTCCAATGCCGTGGTACAACGAGCACACTCGGGCCCTTAAAAGAGCGGCCAGAAAAATGGAACGCAACTGGAAGAAAACAAAACTAGAGGTATTTCGCATTTCATGGAAGGAGTGCTCGATTACTTACAGAGAGGCTTTAAAAGCTGCTAGATCTGCTTATTTTTCAACCCTATTAGAAGAAAATAAACATAATCCTAGGTATTTATTTGAAACGGTGGCTAAACTAACGGAAAATAAAGCTTTAAGCACCGAAGTTTCCAATCAACACAGCAGTAATGATTTTATGAACTTCTTCACTTATAATATTGATAATATCAGGGACAAAATTATGACTATGCAACCGTCTACTACAGTATCGCATCAGGGAGTGCATTGTAGTCTCCCTGAGGAAAATTTTTATTCATTCGTTGCTATAGGAGAGGAAGAATTTACTAAACTCATTAAATCATCTAAATTGACAACATGTATGTTAGACCCTATACAGACTAAGCTACTGAAAGAGATGCTTCCAGAGGTCATAGATCCTCTTCTTAATATCACTAATTCGTCTTTGTCTCTACGTACCAAAAAACTTTAAGCTGGCTAAACCACTTGTTAAAAAAACGCAACTTGATCCTACAGAATTAGTCAATTACAGGCCGATCTCAAATCTACCTTTTCTGTCAAAGATATTAGAAAAGGCAGTATCCTCACAACTGTGTTCCTTTCTTGAAAGAAATGATATCTGTGAGGATTTCCAGTCCGGATTTAGACCGTACCATAGTACCGAGACTGCTCTCATTAGAGTCACAAATGATTTGCTCTTATCATCCGATCGTGGTTGTATCTCTCTATAAGTGTTACTCGATCTTAGTGCTGCATTTGACACCATTGACCTCAACGTTCTTTTAAATAGACTAGAAAATTATGTTGGCATTAGTGTAATCGCACTAGCATGGTTTAAATCATACTTATCTGACCGTTATCAGTTTGTAGCAGTAAATGAAGAGATGTCTCATCGATCACAAGTTCAGTATGGCGTACCACAAGGCTCAGTACTAGGACCGCTGCTGTTCACTCTGTACATGCTACCATTAGGAGATATCATTAGGAAACATGGAATTAGCTTCCACTGTTATGCTGACGATACTCAGCTGTATATTTCTTCAAAACCTAACGAAACTTATCAATTCACAAAATTAACGGAATGCATAGCTGATATAAAAAAAATTGGATGACTCGTAATTTCCTACTTCTAAATTCTGAAAAAAAAAACAGAGATTCTAATTATTGGACAAAAAACGTCCTCACGTAATAACCTAGAATACTGTCTAACACTTGGCATGGCTGCTCTGTTATGTCTTCGTCGTTGGTTAGGAACCTGGGTGTTCTCTTTGATACCAATCTTTCATTTGAAAGTCACGTGTCTAGTATCTGTAAAACTGCATTTTCCATCTTAAAAATATATCTAAATTACGCCATATGCTCTCATTGACAAATGCGGAACAATTAGTTCATGGGTTCATGACCTCAAGGCTAGATTATTGTAATGCTCTACTGGGTGGTTGCCCTGCACGCTTAATAAACAAACTACAGCTGGTCCAAAACACAGCAGCTCAAGTTCTTACCAGAACCAGAAAGTATAACCATATTAGCCCGGTTCTGTCAACACTGCATTGGCTGCCTATTAAACATTGCATACATTTTAAAATATTGCTGATTACTTACAAAGCACTAAATGGTTTATCTCGGCAGTACTTGAGCGAGCTCTTAACGCATTATAGTCCTTCACGTCTATTGCGATCTCAAAATTCCGCTCAGTTAATTATACCTAGAATATCAAAATCGACTGCTGGCGGTAGATCCTTCTCCTATTTAGCACCAAAACTTTGGAACAGTCTTCCTAACATTGTCCGGGAAGCAGACACACTCTTGTCAGTTCAAAGCCAGATTAAATACACATCTCTTTGACCTAGTATTCACATAATAGGCTACATTATATACTTCTATAATTCAATGTTAGGCTGCATAGATTAGGTCAGCCGGAACCAGGAACACTTCCCATAAATCCTGATGTACTCGTTACATCATGAGAAGAATGGTATCTACGCTAATTTTAGTGTCTGTGTTTATCTCGAGGATTTCCCCCAGCCTGCCGGATCCAGGCCGTATCCAGATCTGACGAAGGACCTTCGCCTGAACCCGATGACAACGCAGTGCTGAAGTGCCAACTAGTCTCTCCCTATGGAGGATCCCTTTACCACTCTACAGATAAGGCGTTGTCGGGAAAATTCGTTTCGCGTTCCTACCCCGAAGTGACAAAATAAAATAAAATTCTTTATCAAAATTTATAAGGAAAGACAAGTACTTTGTTTAGGCTTGGCTTGTAGGGAATTCCAAACCTGCGTACATATATTCAAATGCACATAACTATAGAACCAATTCTAAATGCGCATGTGAACGCCATCAGCGTTTCTCACAGGTTCGCCTTTAAAGTCTGTGTAGAGAGAATGGTGTCGTCTTAGCGGCCCCTAATTTAAATGATCGTTGCGACGGAAGCAAATCAATCAAAACTAACTTTAGCTGGAAAATAACTTTATTAAAGAACTGCTATAAAGCCAAAACAATCTCTGTTACCTTAAATTATACGTTTATCTCTGTAAAGCTGCTTTGAAACAATCTACATTGTTAAAAGCGCTATATAAATGAAGATGACTTGACTTGACTTTATATCACGCAATTCTGACTTTATAACACATAATTGCAAGTTTGTATCTCCCAATTCTGACATCTTTTCTCAGAATTGTGAGATATAAACTCACAATTGTGAGATATAAAGTCCAATTCTAAGGAAAAAAAAGATTTTTTTTATAACACGCAATTGCAACTATATCATGCAATTCTGACTTTATGGGCCCTATCTTGCACCCAGCGCAATTGACTTTGTACACCAACGCATGTATCATTCCTATTTTGCACCCGCGCAAAGCGCGCTTTTCCCTCCAGAGACACACGTCGCTAAACTAGGGAATGAACTTGCGCTCCCTGGGCGGTTCAGCGCAAAAAAAGAGGCGTGTTCCGGCGCAAACGCTCCTTCATGCTATTTTGCAGGTTTAGAAAACAATTGCGCCACTAACCAGGAAAAAAATAGTTTAAAGTCAGTGGCGCGTTGCGCATGTTATCCATATGCTATTTTAAGGGCGCATGCTTGGCCATAATCAATGTAGCGTGTGCACAACGCGCATACACTTTGATTCTCTCATCTACACAGAAGCAGCAGTTTTCATTTTTGCAAATCATACATTATTACGATAGATAGATAGATAGATAGATAGATAGATAGATAGATAGACAATTTATTATAAAAGCATACATCTAGCTTACACATTTACCCAAATTATCATACGCCTTTTAACCGAAGTTAATTTGGGTGGGTTTCTCCATCCCCAACGTCCCTGACGAGAGCGTTGCTCTCCTTGGCTGTGAACCGCTCCTGGCGCGCGCCTGGCAAATCCGCCATTATAATAGGAATCCGCTTTAGAACAGCGCGCCTGCTCTTAAAGGGAATGTGAGATGACGCTCTGATTGGTTTATTTCACGTTACGCCCAAACCACACCTATGAGTAATGAAACTACTTCAGACCAACCCATTTTAGATTTGCGCCTGGCGCAAGAGTCATTTATCCCGCCGGGAAAATAGCAACAGCGCCAAGACCCGCCCACAAAGTTACTTGCGCTTTGCGCTTTGACACTTGCGTTTCAGATCGTTAAAATAGGGCCCAAAATCTCGCAATTGCGACTTTATATCTCACAATTGCGACTTTATTTATCACAATTCTGACTTCATATCTCGCAAAAAAGTCACAATTCTGACTTGATATATCGCAATTGTGAGAAAAAAGTCAGAATTGTGAGATAAAAAGTCGCAATTATTATTATTTATTTATTATTCAGTGGTGGAAACAAGCTTCCATATTGATCAGATTCAGAACGATGATATATATATATATATATATATATATATATATATATAAAATTTCAGGTTATATATATATATATATATATATATATATACACTGCTCAGAAAAATAAAGGGAACACTTAAACAACACAATGTAACTCCAAGTCAATCACACTTCTGTGAAATCAAACTGTCCACTTAGGAAGCAACACTGACTGACAATCTATTTCACATGCTATTGTGCAAATGGAATAGCAACAGGTTGAAATTATAGGCAATTAGCAAGACACCCCCAATAAAGGAGTGGTTCTGCAGGTGGTGACCACAGACCACTTCTCAGTTCCTATGCTTCCTGGCTGATGTTTTGGTCACTTTTGAATGCTGGCGGTGCTTTCACTCTAGTGGTAGCATGAGATGGAGTCTACAACCCACACAAGTGGCTCAGGTAGTGCAGCTCATCCAGGATGGCACATCAATGCGAGCTGTGGCTAGAAGGTTTGCTGTGTCTTTCAGTGTAGTGTCCAGAGCATGGAGGCGCTACCAGGAGACAGGCCAGTACATCAGGAGACGTGGAGGAGGCCGTAGGAGGGCAACAACCCAGCAGCAGGACCGCTACCTCCACCTTTGTGCAAGGAGGAGCAGGAGGAGCACTGCCAGAGCCCTGCAAAATGACCTCCAGCAGGCCAAAAATGTGCATGTGTCTGCTCAAACGGTCAGAAACAGACTCCATGAGGGTGGTATGAGGGCCTAACGTCCACAGGTGGGGGTTTTGCTTACAGCCCAACACCGTGCAGGACGTTTGGCATTTGCCAGAGAACACCAAGATTGGCAAAATCGCCACTGGGGCCCTGTGCTCTTCACAGATGTTGCAGGCAGCAGAACGTTCTCCATGGCGTCTCCAGACTCTGTCACGTCTGTCACATGTGATCAGTGTGAACCCGCTTTCATCTGTGAAGAGCACAGGGCGCCAGTGGCGAATTTGCCAATCTTGGTGTTCTCTGGCAAAAGCCCAAACGTCCTGAACGGTGTTGGGCTGTAAGCACAACCCCCACCTGTGGACGTCGGGCCCTCATACCAACCTCATTGATGTGCCATCCTGGATGAGCTGCACTACCTGAGCCACTTGTGTGGGTTGTAGACTCCGTCTCATGCTACCACTAGAGTGAAAGCACCGCCAGCATTCAAAAGTGACCAAAACATCAGCCAGGAAGCATAGGAACTGAGAAGTGGTCTGTGGTCACCACCTGCAGAACCACTCCTTTATTGGGGGTGTCTTGCTAATTGCCTATAATTTCCACCTGTTGTCTATTCCATTTGCACAACAGCATTTGAAATTGATTGTCAATCAGTGTTGCTTCCTAAGTGGACAGTTTGATTTCACATAAGTGTGATTGACTTGGAGTTGCATTGTGTTGTTTAAGTGTTCCCTTTATTTTTTTGAGCAGTGTGTATATATATATTAACCTGATATATATATATATATATATATATATATATATATATATATATATATATATATATATATATATATATATATATGGGTCATTCCTGGGATTCGGTAATATTTCAACTTGGACTTTTTAAATTTTTGAACTACATATGATTACATTTCTAAATACCTCACATTATTAGGCACATATCAAACCTTCATAAAATCATATTTTCCCATCTCAGGCATTAAAGACTTTTTATTATTTTCAGTTTTTTTCAGATTTGTACACCTTTTATTCTCAACCCCGTAACGGACAAAATTTAATTAGTTTAAACAGGATTTTACACAAAACTTGTTATAAAACTAACATCTACCTACTGCTCATGTGTCCCTCATACCAATTCAGTGACTTCAAATGTAACATTTATGCTAATTTTCACATTTGTATGTGATGGAAGTTACAAATATCCAAATTGTTTGTCCGTGGGCTCTTTATTTTTGTAAGAAAAAATTTAATTTAGATGTTTCACTAAAACCACAATTTTACTGTGTTAGCCCTTAACATGTCAGGTGGTAATCAGCAAGAAATGCTTTAATTTTTAATTGTCTTCCTTATTTTATTTTCCAAAAATATTAATGTGACAGGGTTGAGAATACTGTGATGGGGTTGAATACTGTAACGGGGTTGAAAGGACACAATGGCCTACTTTTAATTTGTATTTGTTTAATACGAAAATCCCTCTTTGAGACTCAAACAAAACACTATTTTATTTTAGGCAACCATGTAATAAAGACATAGTCATATTTAGTTTTTTTCATTTTTACTTTATTATCTGAACTGCAGTGAGAATTTAAACAAAGAAAACTACTGCAGACAGTACGGTCGTTAGTAACTTTCAAATATTTTTGGTAAGAAAAAAACAAAAATAGATTACCAAACAGAACCTTTTATCAAATGGGCACAATAGGTAAATTCACTAGTGTCTAAACCAGAAAAAATGCCCGAGCCACCTCAGCTGGCCCCTCTTGATGTGGAGGAGCAGCGGCTCTACTCTGAGCTCCTCCCGAGTGACCGAGCTTCTCATCCTATCTCTAAGGGATCGCCCAGCCACCCTGCGGAGGAAGCTCATTTCGGCCACCTGTATCCGGGATCTTGTCCTTTCGGTCATGACCCACAGCTCATGACCATAGGTGAGAGTAGGAACGTAGATTGACCGGTAAATCGAGAGCTTCGCCTTGCGGCTAAGCTCTTTCTTCACCACAACAGACCGGTACAGCGACCGCATTACTGCAGAAGCTGCACCGATCCGTCTGTCAATCTCCTGTTCCATCCTTCCCTCACTTGTGAACAAGACCCCAAGATACTTAAACTCCTCCACTTGAGGCAGGAACTCTCCACCAACCTGAAGTGGGCAAGCCACCCTTTTCCGACTGAGGACCATGGCCTCAGATTTGGAGGTGTTGATTCTCAACCCAGCCGCTTAACACTCGGCTGCAAACCGCCCCAGTGCATGCTGAAGGTCCTGGTCTGATGGGGCCAGCATGACAACATCATCCGCAAAGAGCAGAGATGAAATCGCGTGGTCCCCCAAAGTCGATCATTGACCTACGGCCTAGGGTGTCCTGGTGACGTGCACTAATGGACACCCTAATGCTTGAACATGGTGTCTGTTATGGACAAGCTGTAACTAGCACAGAAGTCCAATAACAGAACACCATTCGGGGGGCAGTTCCTCCCAATCATGCCCCTCCAGTTGTCACTGTCGCTGCCCACGTGGGCGTTGAAGTCCCCCAGTAGAACGACGGAGTCCCCAGTCGGAGCACTTTCCAGCACCCCAAGAAGGCCGGGTACTCTACACTGCCATTTGGCCCATAGGCGCACACGATAGTAAGAGACCTATCCCCGACCCGAAGGCACAGGGAAGCGACCCTCTCATTCACCGGGGTGAACTCCAACACATGGCGGCTGAGCTGGGGGGTTATAAGCAAATCCACACCAGCCCGCCGCCTCTCACCATGGGCAACTCCAGAGTGGTGAAGAGTCCATCCTCTCTCGAGGAGTGTGGTTCCAGAGCCCAAGCTGTGCGTGGAGGTGATCCCAACTATCTCTAGTCGGAATCTCTGAACCTCACGCACAATCTCAGGCTCCTTCCCCGCCAGAGAGGTAACGTTCCATATCCCTAGAGCTAGATTCCGTGTCCAGGGATCGAGTTGTTAAGGCCCTCACCTTCAACTGCCGCCCGATCCATTAAGCACCAGCCCCTTACGTTCCCTCCTGCAGGTGGTGGGTCCACGGGAGGGCGGCCCCACGTCGCTCCTTCGGGCTGAGCCCGGCCGGACCCCATGGGGGAAGGCCCGACCACCAGGCGCTCACATACAAGCCCCAACCCCGGGCCTGGCTCCAGGGTGGGGCCCCGGCTGCGCCATGCCGTGCGACGTCACGGTCCTTGGATTTAATGCCATCATAAAGGGTTTTTGAACCGCTCTTAGTCTGACCTGTCACCTAGAACCTGTTTGTCTTGGGAGACCCTACCAGGGGCATATAGCCCCAGACAACATAGCTCCTAAGGTCATTCAGGTTCTCAAACCCCTCCACCACGGTAAGGTGGCAGTTCAAGGAGGGGAATATGGGTTATGATTTTGGTAATAATATATTTACTGAAATTACATTTTTAAATTGAAATCACTGATTAAATTAAGTGAATAACTCAACCCTGTCACAAAGTTTACAACCCCGAAACAATGACATATGTGATGGGGTTGAGTGTGATGGGGTTGAGTTTTTTTGCTCAAAATGGCCACTGCTTTTAATGTGGTGTAGAAGAGTGAGCCACATGGCAGCCAATGAAATAAGTATATTTTAGATTTTTATGGATTAAAATAAAATTGCGAAAAGTCATCATTTTCCATCTTAATTGTATGTGATGGGGTTGAGTTGTTAAGCTTGACAGTACCCTCCCTGACTATAATACACCTCAAAAAATGAATAAAAAGTGTGATATCACTCACCTTCTTCTGCACCATGCTGTTGAAGAGAGCTGAATGATGCAACTTCCTGTGAATGATGTCACATATGGGTGGAGTCTAAATTATTATGGGCGGAGAATGGTTGGCGTGACGGGGTTGAGTTTAGACTGAGGGACGTAGCTTTAAAAGTTGTTTTTTATCAAATATTTTGCATTTTTTAAAAGTTTTTCTTTTAAAAAGCAAAGAACACAAATAAATACTTGCATTATTGCCAAAAATTATAGACACTGTGCACATTGTATTAATTATTTTCCAAGTACAAATTCAGCGAAGAACCTCAGGGACATGACAAAATGCTTGATGTAAGACAGAAATAAGATTTTTTTTAATGATAAAAATTATTTAAATGCAATAATTATTTGTATTCATTATAAAGGACATACCAATGTATTGTGAAAAGCTTTTAACATTTCATTTTGGTGAACCACCACTTTCAAAAATCCAGGGGACTGAAATATTACCGAATCCCAGGAATGACCCAAATATATATATATATATATATATATATATATATATATATATATATATATATATATATATATATATATATAGTAACGAATGACATCAGAAAACCATCCCCCTCTCCCTGTTGTCATCGGCCCTAAAACCAGTTCTCTTCAAAGGCTGTTATCACTTCGGCTACACTGAACGATCTCAGCAAGAGACTGTGGGCCCTATTTTAACAATCTGAAACGCAAGTATCAAGCACGAAACGCAAGTAACTTTGTGGGCGAGTCTTGGGCGCTGTTGCTATTATACCGGCGGGATAAATGACTCTTGCGCCCAACTCAAATCTAAAATGGGTTGGTCTGAAGTAGCTTCATTATTCATAGGTGTGGTTTGGGCGTAACGTGAAATAAACCAATCAGAGCGACATCTCACATTCCCTTTAAGAGCAGGCACGCTTGTTCCATGGCAGATTGCAATTATAACGGCGGATTTGCCAGGCGCACACCAGGAGCAGTTCATAGCTGAGGAGACCGACATTCTCGTCAGGGCCGTAAAAGACAGAGAAGTGACATTGTATGGGGATGGGAGAAACCCACCCAAATTAGCTTCGGTTAAACAGGCGTATAAAAATTTGGGTAAATGTGTAAGCTAGATTTATGCCTATTTTTTCACATCTTCATGGACACAACAATGATTTCCCTCATGTGTTAATATTTTTCCTTGTAATAATGTATGGTTTTCTAAAAATGAAAACTGCTGCATCAGTGTGTAGGTTAGATAAGATAAGCAAAGTGCATGCACGTTTTGCACACGCTACATTGATTATGGCCAAGCATACACTCTTAAAATAGCATATGAATAACATGCGCAGCGCGCCACTGACTTTAGACTAGGTTTTTCCTGGTCAGTGGCAGAATTGTTTTATAAACCTGCAAAATAGCCCCAGGGAACGTTTGCGCCGGAACACGACTCCTCTTTGCGCTGAACCGCCCCGGGGAGCGCAAGTTCATTTCCTAATTTACCGATGTGCGTCTGTGGGGGGAAAAGTCCGCTGTGCGCGGGTGCAAAATAGGAATGATTCATGCGTCGGTGTACAAAGTCAATTGCGCTGGGTGCAAGATAGGGCCCTGTGTCTACAAGCCTCAAAGACAGCACAGGAGACACTAGCCATTTGGTTAAAGACTATAGAGACAAACTCCAATACACAAAGGACATTTACTCCATTCTTACCCACAAACTTTTCCCAAATGTTTATAGTATTTCTCCTGTGTTTTATGCATTACGGTGACCGGGAGGGGACATGTTCGGTTCACTTATTTTTGTCGTGGCCACAACATATAAACTCGTGGGAACGTGATATTAAGTCGTGGGAACGTCATAATATCTCGTGGGAACGTCATATTAAGTCGTGGCCACGAGATAATTTTGTTGAGGTAACGACATCATTATGTCGTGGCCACGAGATCATTTTGTTGAGGTAACGACATCATTATGTCGTGGCCACGCGATGCAAAGTCGTGGCCTCGAGATCATATGTTGAGGGAACGATATAGCTATTTTTCTCGTGGCCACGAGATCATTTTGTTGAGGTAACGACATCATTATGTCGTGGCCACGCGTTGAGGGAGCCACAGCGGCCAATACTGTAACCGTACCATAGACTGGGCTACAGCAGAGATGGAGATGACAGAAGAAATAACATTTTACTTTAAATTAGGAATGTCATATAAAGATATAGTGCGGTCTTTGGCATTAAGACATGGGTACGTTATAAAGATAAGCGCATTCTTAGACTTTTTTTGTCGCACGCATATTTAGGGACCGTCTCAAAATTACATGCGACATTGGCATAAACGTTTCTAACTTCAATAGCATTTGAAGACAATGACTTACAGTCATAAAACCAATTGTACATTGTTCACCCAGGTCTCATGTATGATGCACACCTTTTAGATTTTTAATATTTATTACAATAAACTGCTAAATCATATGCAAATATTGTAGGCCTATTTCACATACTGTATGGGATCATACACAAAATATGACAATATTTAAAGCTCAATATCATTTGAAGACAATGACTTAGTCATAAAACCAACTGTATATTGTTCATATAGGTCTCATGTATGATGCACACCTTTAATATTTTTGATATTTATGACAATAAACTGCTAAATCATATGCAAATATTGCTATGAATTTCACTACTGTATGGGATCATATACAGAATATGACAATATTTAAAGCTCAATAGCATTTGAAGACAGTGACTTACAGTCATAAAACCAACTGTACATTGTTCATATAGGTCTCATGTATGATGCACACCTTTAATATTTTTGATATGTATGACAGTAAAGTGCTAAATCATATGCAAATAATGCTTTGTATTTCACTACTGTGTGGGATCATATACAGAATATGACCACATTTAAAGGTCAATAGCATTTGAAGACAATGACTTACAGTCATAAAACCAACTGTACATTGTTCATCTAGGTGTCAGGTATGTGGCAGTAGTGAAATATGCCTACAATATTTGCATATGATTTAGCAGTTTGTTGTCATAAAAATCTAAAAGGTGTGCATCATACATGAGACCTGGGTGAACAGTGTACAGTTGGTTTTATGACTGTAAGTCGTTGTCTTCAAATGCTATTGAAGTTAGAAATGTTTATGCCAATGTCGCATGTAATTTTGAGACGGTCCCTAAATATGCGTGCGACAAAGTCTAAGAATGCGCTTCATGTGTCTTTCACTTATAACGTACCCATGTCTTAATGCCAAAGACCGCACTATATCTTTATATGACATTCCTAATTTAAAGTAAAATGTTATTTCTTCTGTCATCTCCATCTCTGCTGTAGCCCAGTCTGGTACGGTTACAGTATTGGCCGCTGTGGCTCCCTCAACGCGTGGCCACGACATAATGATGTCGTTACCTCAACAAAATGATCTCGTGGCCACAAGAAAAATATATCGTTCCCTCAACATATGATCTCGAGGCCACGACTTTGCATCGCGTGGCCACGACATAATTATGTCGTTACCTCAACAAAATGATCTCGTGGCCACGACTTAATATGACGTTCCCACGAGATATTATGACGTTCCCACGACTTAATATCACGTTCCCACGAGTTTATATGTTGTGGCCACGACAAAAATAAGTGAACCGAACATGTCCCCTCCCGGTCACCGTAATGCATGTCCCTATGCTTTATTAGCCTAGTTATGATTCTTTAATTATGTTAGAGTAACTTCCAATGTTGATATCCAAAGATGATGTATCACTGCTTTAAAGGGCACCTATTATGCAAAATTCACTTTTACATGGTGTTTGAACATAAATGTGTGTTGGCAGTGTGTGAGCAAAACCACCCTAGAATGATAAAAATCCACCCAGTGTTTTTTTTACAATCTCAATAAATCATAAGCACTGTCTCAGAATGAGCTGTTCTCAGATTCGGCGCAATATGACGTAGAATTGAGCAGGCCCCTCCCACGACTGTTGAGTGACACTTCAGTTTGAGCCCAGACCCGCCCTGAGTGAGCTGGACACAGAGTCCGCCATTGTTCGATGCTTGAGCAGCTGTAGACAAGAATGTCTCCTAAGCGATTGAGGTGTGTTGTTGATGGATGTAAGAATGAACATAGCAATCTCCATTTACTCCCGTTGTTACTCAAGGATGGATCTGTACTGTTTGTGATCAAGCTTACACTCTCCGGAGCAACAGGCCTAACGTGACTGGACTCGGAAGAAATGAAAGTGCGAGCGCACTCTTTATGACAGCTCTTTGAGTCATTTTACGGATATAAGGTTTACCAGTTTATTTAGCACCCACTGAAAAGGTGTGTATATTTGTTTACTGTTAGTTGTAACGAGTGTTTTGTGTACTTCGCTGTGTATGTTGTTGATAATGAAAGGGAGAGAGAGAGAGAGAGTTTTTGGATAAGACTTTAATGCGCACTTCTTATACTATGTTTATTCAGCTCTTACAGAGATTCTCTGGAGTAAAACTAACGCTCATCTTTTGTGATGTACAATAAACTTCATTGAACTCGTCAGTATATTTTGGTCATCATTCGGACGGATTTTGCTACAGCAGGCTTGTATTAGTGGATAAAAGCAGATGACAAATAAGTTATAACCATAATTAAACTAAACCATACCTGTTGTAACAACAATGACTTATGTTAGGGAATTAATTAGCTCAAATTAGCCTTAATGTGAATATGCATATGTTGCTTACATGAATTAAAGAATTACCAAATAGGGAATTGGTCAAAACCTCGGCTTATATCAGCGGTTACACAATTACTTGTAGTACTCCCTGATATAGACGGGTAGAATATGTTCAATTTGGGGAAATTGTAGGTATAAGTTGAAGAATGTTCATTTATTGTACGAACTGTATGTCCAGCACACAAAAGGTACAATATCTGAACGGAAATCTCACGTCTTTAACACTGATAGACAATTTCTTTTCTGTGGCCACAAGAAAATAACTTATCTTAGTGTTTTAGACCATTTGAGATTTCTTTCAATAGCAAAATTTATCGTAGAGCGTTAAGAGGTAAAGATCTGCACTACTCAGGGACTCAGTATTGAAACAAACAGGCAAACTTAATTCAAATGATTTAACAAAGTTTATTCAAACGAGCTACTGGTTACATATACTAATTTTAAATCACACAGGAGTAAATATGCATAAACAAAACAATATACGATCGCAAATAAGGAATATAACAAAATAAACGTAAGATCAAAGGTTAGAGTAGGGGAAGAAAAGGGAGAATATAAGAGAGAGAGAGAGAGAGAGAGAGAGAGAGAATTTTAAGAAAAGGTTTTGTGTGTGTACACTGAGAGTGTGGTAAGGAGAGGTGTGTGTGTGTGTGTGTGTGTAGGAGCACGCCTTTAGCAGCACGTGGCCGTGTGTTTATGTCTAGGAAACACGTGAAGAGGTGGACGTGTATGGGTGTGTGTAGGTGCAGATGTGTGCGTCGAAGAGTGTGTAAGTGTGAGTAAAGAGAAATGAGAGATAGGTAGAGACAGTTCAGTCAGTCACAACAAGACCCCAATAGGCACAGCAATATTAGACATTTTAAACAGCACTTCAGATTGGAAATTAAGGTCTACGTTACGTCTGAGTTGTAGATCGGCCCTCTTTGTGTGGTCTCGTCTGTGTTGGACGGAAGCAGAGTCACGTGATTACAGCGTCTAGTTGCTATAGCGACTTGAAGCGAGCGGAACTCAGCAAAAGGATCTTTAGCTTTAAGTTGGTATCTTGGGTTGGTTGAAGGAGACTATCAAAACTGAAGTAAGGTAGTTTGAAGAAAATAAAACTTGGAAGAAAAATGAAAATAAACGCGAACGAAGCTTCCAAGGATGGAAGAAGGCGTGTCGTCTCTCTCTCTGGCGATGTGCACTGAGATCAGAGAAGCGCGGCATTTTGAAGGGGTTAAGCCCAGCCTCTTTAGGTGCGTGACCCAATCGCCTGGAAGGGCGATTGTGACTACCTCCTGACGTTTTGTGGAGGCTCACGCCCCTTCCTAATAGTTAAGGAGAAGCTAAATTTGTTCCTATCGTTAATAACACTGGATTTAATAAAATAATGCGTCTTCGGAGATTTTGGGTTAAAGATTCCACACCGTTGGGATTTATGGAACACAATGATACCACGAATGGTATCTCTATGACATAGTCACCCATGGATACATGATTTTTCGCGATTATAGTCACATCAAATGGATTACAAATCAATAAACTATATAGGCATAATATTTGGGACAAGGGATCATGCATACATCAAGAGAATACATTTTAAACATTTCACAAGATGATTTTGATTCACACGTGGTAGGATCTGTGTGTGTTTCTGTGTGTGTGTGTGTGTTGACACGGTTCGAGAGTTCAGGCTTGGCGCTGAACTTTTGTCCTTGAGGGAGGGGTGAGAGGTTATGTGTGTGTGCGCTTTTCTGGTCTTGATGAGATTATCAGTTTAGCACATCTGGTTAGACAGAGCTCTTTGTTTTCTGAACGTGTTAAATGAGTGTCTAAATGTAAATAAATGTCAGAGAGAGGATCCTTGGGGTTCTCTCGAGATTGCTCTTATTGGTCAGCGGATGTTCGCCAAGCCATAATTCCGAGGTCAGCAGTAAGGAATCTCTGTTTTCAGATTAGGCAGTTAATGATTTGCGCCATTTATCGGCGCCGTTGGGTCTGGTATCCAGGAAGGCAGAATCTTGAGGCAATAGAGGTGTTTGTGGATTAGGACACCAGTGATTTAATTAGGTCTCAGAGCAGAAGACAGGCTAATTTCAGTACATTAACATATAGAGAGATAGAGCTGCTGATCTGACCATCTGCTGTGTGTTACACTGTTCTATGTCCATACAGCATATATTCTCTGGCTCTGTGGGCATTATTGTCCGAGTCGAAATGAACACCGCAACTGAGAGTTCCCTTACGAGAACGTTCTCTTGTACTGCGTTGAAAACGCTGTGGGAAAACTCCTTTTCTCGAGAATATTGAAGCCTTTATTTTAAAATGCATTGCTGCAGCACATGCGAGAGCTAGAAGCTCGCGTGAGCGTGCTGATTGGCTTGTGCAAAGCAACTGCACGAACCAATGGCGGAACAGCAGAGGAGCGCGAGCCAATCGGGGCGCTTGGCACTCTGCCAGAGTCAAGCGCGCGAAACTGCACGTGACAGAAGAGTATAAATACACAGAGAATCCGCCATTTGACAGATTTTATCTCCTTCAGCTTTCGACTCACCTCGTCGCTGATTCTCTCCGAGTGAAGCCGCTCGTCGTCGAACAGCCTTCCAGCGGAACTGCTTCGCATCCCGGCGTCTGCCAAGCTGAGCGTTTCCCTGTGGGATCCGACGAGTATCCTTTTTCTAACTCAAAAAGAGCATTCTAAGAGAGCAAATCGCTGTTTTCACAGCGCGCGGCGTTGTTGCAAATGCCGCTCACCGTGTGTGACTCATGCGGGGTCTCCCTGCACGCCTCTGACACACACTCTCTGTGTGTTGCCTGCCTCGGCCCTGAGCACGCCGAGGCAGCGCTCACTAAAGGCGGCTGCCTTCACTGTGACGGAATGCCTGTTGCCACGCTCCATGCCAGATCTTCCGCCGCCTCGCTGAGTGTTCCCGCCCACCTTCCATCTTCGGCGCCCCGTGAGCCCCGTAGGAAGAAGCGGCGCGACCAGAGGCCTCCTGAACGCGCTCATCTGGATGAATGCACGCCGGGTCTCTCCCCGCACGCTTCGCCCGCGCCTTCATCTCCAGTCCTGTTCTCACAGAGCGACCAACGCCCCTCTTCTGAAGCGGCAGGTCTCGTCTCTTTCGGTTTGTCCGAAGAACTGGACGACGCTGTTTCTATGGCGGCATCTGAAAGTGAGGAATGGTCGGGCTCCGCGGACCCCGCCCCCCTCTCTCAGCTGGATCCTGTTGACACTCGAGCGAGCATCGACGCCGAACTCTTCCGTGTCATGTCTCGCGCTGTCGAAGAACTGGGACTAGACTGGCTTTCCCCAGCTGAGCCTACCAAAAGCCGCCTCGACGAATGGTACCTGCCGGGGCGCCAACAGGCCCCTCGTCAACGTGCCGCCCCCTTCATGCCCGAAGTTCATGATGAGCTCACTAAAAGCTGGCGCGCGCCCTTTTCAGCGCGAACGCGCTCTTCAGCTTCTTCAACGCTCTCCTCTGTCGACGGCGCTGAAGAGAAAGGGTATGTTTCTCTACCTCCTTTAGAGGAAGCGGTCGCTGCACACTTATGCCCTCCCACTGCTGGGAGTTGGAGGGCTAAAACAGTGCACCCCTCTAAGCCGTGCAGGACCACTTCGGCTCTCGCCAGCCGCGCTTATGCTGCCGCCGGCCAAGCCGCCTCTGCACTCCACGCTATGGCGACCCTGCAGGTGTTTCAAGCTAAGCTCCTCCGCACTATGGACGAGTCTGGCCCGGACCCAGACACCTTCAAAGACCTCAGGAGTCAAGTCAAGTCAAGTCAAGTCATCTTCATTTATATAGCGCTTTTAACAATGTAGATTGTCTCAAAGCAGCTTTACAGAGATAAGCGTATAATTTAAGGTAACAGAGATTGTTTCGGCTTTACAGCAGAGTTAAGTTATTTCCATCTAAAGTTAGTTTTAATTGATTTGGTTCCGTCGCAATGATCATTTGTTATTAAATTAGGGGCCGCTAAGACGACACCATTCTCTCTACACAGACTTTAAACGCGAACCTGTGAGAAACGCTGATGGCGGTCACATGCGCATTTAGAATGGGTTCTATAGTTATGTAGGATATAGGAGTGCTACAGGAATGGCTACAGGAATATTTAGAATGGGTTCTATAGTTATGTAGGATTCTATAGGAGTGCTACAGATTTGGCGCTGAGGGCCACAAAGACCATCGCGCAAGCACTGGGCCGCAACATGTCTAGCCTGGTTGTCTTAGAGCGCCACTTGTGGCTCACGTTAACGGAGATCAGGGACGCTGACAAAACCGCCTTCCTCGACTCTCCAGTCTCTCCATCCGGTCTCTTCGGCCCTTCTGTTAATGGCTTCGCTGATCGCTTCACGGAGGCTCAGAAAGCTTCAAGTGCTATGAGGCACTTCCTGCCCAAACGCTCTAGCTCGGTCCAACGGCGCCCCAAGAGCACGCCGCGACCAGAAAAGCCCGCGTCTCAGGTTCCCCAGCCCCTCCCCGCGGCTGACACCACTCGACGCCTGAAGCCTGCAAAACGATTCCCGTTTCCCAGGCGCCAGGGCCCTCGACCGAAGCTGACGCTCGACCTCGAGCCCAAGAAGCCGTCCTAACCAGCAGGAAAAGGGGTCTATGTCCCGCCGCGGCCGGACCAGCCCCGAAGATCGCTCGAGTGCTTCTCACAGCTCCCTCTTCAGTTCAGGCGGCTGGAGCAGTTGTGTATGCAGACAATGGGCCCGTCACGTGTTACGCACCCCTGCACCCAAACGCTGTTTTAACAGCGACCCACACAGAGCACAAAACGAGCAAAATTTCTCCCCTGACTTCATATCAGTTCGAGCCCCCGTCTCCGGGCGTTCCAGATATAATGATGCCTCTGGCTCTTCGGGCTCTAGCTTGGCAGGCTATCCCAGGAGTTTCAGAATGGGTGATAAACATCATAAAGCGCGGCTACTCGCTTCAGTTTGCACGCAGACCCCCGCGCTTTCGCGCTGTGGTTCAAACCTCGGTCAGCAGCACATTACGTCATGTCCTCCGCACCGAAGTATTAAGTCTGCTAGCAAAAGGGGCTATCGAGAGGGTTCCCCCCTCTCTAAGCGAGTCAGGCTTTTACAGCCGTTACTTTCTCGTTCCAAGGAAAGACGGCGGACTGAGGCC
Organism: Scardinius erythrophthalmus; assembly: GCF_964197995.2. Taxonomy (NCBI): domain Eukaryota; kingdom Metazoa; phylum Chordata; class Actinopteri; order Cypriniformes; family Leuciscidae; genus Scardinius; species Scardinius erythrophthalmus. Next base: position 27,300,171 of record NC_138230.1, on the reverse strand, counting down.
CATTTTAGATCTCAGGCGTCTGAACAAGGCTCTCATGTCACGGCCGTTCAGGATGCTCACGACCAGACATATACTGGCGCAAATTCGCCCAGGCGACTGGTTTTTCTCAGTAGATCTGAAAGACGCTTACTTTCACATTCAAGTGAATCCCCACCACAGGCCATTCTTGAGATTCGCCTTCGAGGGGCAGACATACCAGTACACGGTTCTACCGTTTGGACTGGCTCTGGCACCTCGTACATTCACGAAGTGCATGGATGCAGCTCTCTCCCCCCTGAGACAGCGGGGAATGCGCATTCTAAACTACCTCGACAACTGGCTCATTCTGACTCAGTCAGAGGCGGAGTCACATACTCACAAAGCCTGGCTCCTCAGCCATCTAGAATGTCTAGGGCTCAGGGTGAATTTTTCAAAGAGTATTCTGTCACCCAGCCAACGTATCATGTTCCTGGGGACAGTATTCGACTCCGTTCTTATGAGAGCATGGCCCTCCCCAGCCCGTGCTCTATCGATTCAGCGGCTCGCCGCATCGTTCACAAAGGGCTCTCATGCACCCCTCAGAACGTTTCAGAGGATCCTTGGCCTTATGGCCTCAGCATCATCAGTACTCCAACTAGGCCTACTGCGCATGCGTCCTCTTCAGCTGTGGCTAGCACCTCGGGTGCCACCCCGCGCCTGGCACTCAGGCCGATTGACTATCAAGGTGGATCAGCGCTGTGTTCAAGCCCTGGCCCCTTGGACGAACGCCAGCTGGTTTCAGCAGGGCGTGAGTATGGGGGTGGTCTCCAAGAGGAGGATGATTTCAACAGACGCTTCCAACTTAGGTTGGGGAGCCCTGTACGAGGGCAGGCCTGCCTCCGGCCTCTGGTCGAGCTCGGAGAAACGCCTACACATCAACTGCCTCGAAATGAGGGCAGTTTTTCTGGCCCTGAAAACCTTCCTCCCATACCTGGCTGGACACCACGTATTGGTCCGGACGGACAACATGTCAGTGGTATCTTACATAAATCGCCAGGGCGGCCTCAGGTCCCGCAACCTGCTTGCCATAGCCACCCAGCTACTGTTATGGGCTCACACCAATCTGCGCTCGCTCAGGGCAGCTCACGTGCCGGGCACGTTGAACACGGGAGCAGACATGCTCTCTCGGGGCAGGGTTCCCCCAGAGGAATGGTCTCTCCACCCTCAGACGATTCTCCTGCTTTGGGAGGTCTTCGGGAAGGCAGAAGTAGATCTCTTCGCCTCAGAAGACAATCGTCACTGCCCAATCTTCTTTTCAAAGAGCAGGGATGCGTTGGCCCACGACTGGCCCAGCCTTCCCCTCTATGCTTTTCCTCCGGTCTCGATGCTCCCTCGGGTCGTCGAACGGATCAGAGACACGAAATGCGCAGTGCTCCTGATAGCTCCTCTATGGCGAACCCAGTCTTGGTTTCCGGAGCTGATACGGCTGTCTGTGACAGACCCTTGGCCAATCCCAGTGAGGCGCGACCTTCTGGCTCAGGCCAGCAGGACTATATGGCATCCCCGTCCCGATTTGTGGGCCCTACACGCTTGGCCACTCAACGGGTACCCCAGGACCTCCCAGAGGGAGGGTCCTGAACACGATCAGGGAAGCTAGAGCTCAGTCTACCAGACGCCTCTACCACCATAAATGGTCAGTGTTTTCCAGCTGGTGTTTAGCTCGAAACCTCGACCCACACACTTGTGAAATTCCAAGAGTGCTATCTTTTCTCCAAGAGATGCTGGATGCGGGTCGATCCCCCTCCACTCTCAAGGTATACGTAGCAGCCATTGCTACACAGCATGTTTTGGAAGCAGGAGCCTCCTTAGGAAAATGTGACCTTATAGTTCGCTTCCTTAAGGGCGCCAGAAGGCTTAACCCGCCTCGGCCGCCATCTGTCCCAGCATGGGACCTTTCTTTGGTTCTGCGGGCTCTTAAGGGACCTCCCTTTGAACCACTTCGGTCAGCCGACCTAAAACCTCTCTCCCTGAAAACCGCCCTGCTGTTGGCACTGGCGTCAGTCAAGAGAGTAAGTGACTTACAGGCGCTCTCTACTAGCGCGTCCTGTCTGGAATTTGGCCCCAATGACTCTAAGGTCATCCTTAGGCCAAGACATGGATATATTCCTAAGGTGCTCTCAACTCCGTTCAGAGCCCAGGTTATTTCTCTGTCAGCTCTTCCCACCTCAGAAGAGTTCAGTGATGTTCTCACACTCTGCCCTGTCAGAGCTTTGAGAATTTATTTAGAGCGTTCAGCCTCTTTCAGACAGTCTGAACAGCTTTTTGTTTGCTTCGGGGGCCGAACCAAAGGTCTTCCTGTCACGAAGCTCACGCTGTCCAGGTGGATAGTGGATGCCATCGCTCTGGCCTACACCTCACTGGGCCTTACATGTCCCATAGGTGTTAGAGCTCACTCCACGAGAGGCGTCGCCTCGTCGTGGGCCTGGTCAAGTGGTGTTCCTATCGAAGACATCTGTGCGGCGGCCGGATGGTCCGTCCCGTCCACATTTGTGAGATTTTACAACCTGGAAGTTCCTGCTCTGCAGGCACGAGTTCTCTCTATTTAAGCTCTGGCTCTGCGGATCCAGGCTGGTTTTGACATTCTTTCTGTCACACTTGTGCGACGACCGGCTAGTCTGTTTCGTCCACATTTGTGAAACATTACAACCCAAAAGTCCCTGCTCCGCAGGTACGAATTCTCTCTAGCTAGGCCCTGGCTCTATGGATCCAGACTAGTTATGAAAATGTCTATGCAGGACGTTATGCGGCGGCCGGCTGGTCCGTTCCGTCCACATCTTAGACCTCTATGGTACCTGCCTTATAGGCATGAGTAGTCTCTATCTAACGCTGGCTCTGTGGACCCAGACTAGTTTTTGACTCAGACACTGGTTGTCATCTCGTGTTGTGGGATTCTTAAGACTGGCCCTTGGCCCAGCTTTATCTGTTTGGATATCTAAGGGCCCGAAGATTCGGTCTCTTTATCCTAGGCTATTCTGTACTTCCTGGAGCTCTCGGTGAGTCAGATTGGCCAAAGACGACAAGCACGGCGTTTTAAATAGTGTTCCCACAGCGTTTTCAACGCAGTACGAGAGAACGTTCTCGTAAGGGAACGTACTTGGTTACTTACGTAACCTCGGTTCCCTTAGAGATAAGGGAACGAGTACTGCGTTGCCTTGCCGTGCTATTGTCTCTTATGGCAGGTGTCTTTTCGCTTCAGTCGATTTAAACCTGTCAAATGGCGGATTCTCTGTGTATTTATACTCTTCTGTCACGTGCAGTTTCGCGCGCTTGACTCTGGCAGAGTGCCAAGCGCCCCGATTGGCTCGCGCTCCTCTGCTGTTCCGCCATTGGTTCGTGCAGTTGCTTTGCACAAGCCAATCAGCACGCTCACGCGAGCTTCTAGCTCTCGCATGTGCTGCAGCAAAGCGTTTTAAAATAAAGGCTTCAATATTCTCGAGAAAAGGAGTTTTCCCACAGCGTTTTCAACGCAGTACTCGTTCCCTTATCTCTAAGGGAACCGAGGTTACGTAAGTAACCAAGTACGTTTTTCAACTGAGAGCAACTGAGATTGTCCTGACTGAAGCACAAGCTCGTGAGGCTCCGCCCCCTGTGCCGTGCAGCAGCAATTCATTTGCATTTAAAGGGCACACACTAAAACAGCGTGTTCTTCTGAGCCCCAAAAATTTCATTTAAACATGCTGTAAAAAATTATCTGTTGGGTATTTTGAGCTAAAACTTCACATACATACTCTGAGGACATCAGAGACTTATTTTACATCTTGTGAAAAAAGTCATAATAGGTGCCCTTTAATGTCTTCAAATCCCCTCTTTCTTAATATCAAAATAATCCCCTTTTGATTTTATAATCAATGGTGCACAACATGTTTTGATAAATTGCATCTTAAATATTTGTACCATACTTTTGTGTAAAGACTGCACAAATTCTCCATGCCAGCATGAACATGCAAATGGAGATAAGATGGAACAAAGTCTTTCTCAAGGTCATCTTAGATTGGTCACCTCAACAAATGGGTGTGAACTGATAGGACCTTTAAGAGTATCTGATTAGGTCAGATCTTTTCTCAATCTCTTTGGGGCTGTTTACACCTGGCCACTTCATGCGTTTTCTCAGATCAGATAGCTTTCTGATTTATCAAAACGATTCCATTTACACTTGGTCACATAAATGTGTTTTTGCGAAACGGATTTAAATCCGATCTTCAATTTCCGCGCTATATGCAGATTTAATGGAGTGCACGTCACCGAAAGCAACAGATATGAGCTGCATTTTATTGATCATCAGCTAAAATTTCAAAATCAAAGAGCGCAATAAGAGAGAGCGGCAACAGCCCTGGTAAGATCATTTAATTTCTCTACTTTTAATGAAGATGATTGTGTGTTAAGCATCTGCGACTTACTTTCACTTTGATTTGCGATAGTTTGCACGTTGGCTTAATCATGAATAGATCTGCTCAGCTGCGGTGATGCGTGTTGCAGTAGCGTCGTCATATCTGGCTATAACATGACATATAGCATATAACACGCTCTCATACGGTTATTTTTTTAGCATTTTTGGGAGGAGTACAATTTATATGTGGTTTCAACAACCAGATGCATTTACATTTGTCTAGTTTCGTCTGGAATGTGGCCCAGACCACCTCCTGAAGTGGTTTGAGCGATCGGATTCAAATCCGTCTCGAATGCATTTCGGAGGGCATTTACACCTGGTCTTTTCACGATCGGATAGCTATCCGATTTGAGAAAACGCATGAAGTGGCCAGGTGTAAACAGCCCCTTTGAGACAACATTTTCCTGTCTTCTTCCGGCAACTTCATCGTCAAGTTAACTTCTTTGGATTCAACGTGGACCACCCCAAGAACCCAAACGAACGCTTCAGCGCACTCCTGGCAAAATCATCAAGAATCTCCTGCATCTGGACTTGTTCAGCAACCAAAGTCAATGCAAGTACCTATTCGCAGCCTTATTTTATTTTTTAATTATTTTATTTTAAGTTATTGTGCCCCTTCAAAGTGACCCTGATTCTCTGTGTTTTCTCGTAGGTTGTGGTTAACTGATTGTAATCTTGCCATTCTCTTTTCTTCACTTTTCTTTACTTTCTTGATTTTGTATACAATCTTTGCTTAGTTTTGTTGTGTGTGTAGCCTACCCTAGTTTCATTTATTAAACCATTATGTTGACGCTTTATTGTCTCTGTGTTTGCCACATATCGAAGTCACTTAAAGGGGCTATGTGTAGGTTTTTACTTAAAAAAATCTTTAAGATAGAGTTTTCATTTATACATTTATGAGCCAACCATAATGTAATAGAAAGAATGACACCTTGACTGTCCACCACGGTTGCCTCTATCAGCCTGTAGGCTCAATTGTGTGTGGAGGAGTCGGGTCCGAATTGGCGCGAAAATTCACAAAATGTGACGTCATGCGCGTTCTCGTCTACTTGGGCTTACATCCGTACGGCAGCCATTAGTAAGCAGCGGCAATCGCTAGCAGTAGTATTTTAAATGGACTCTGCGGACCGAAAGAAGCGACCAGCCTCCAGCACAATCCAGACACCCACTATATAATAACCTTACAGTACTGTAACTTTTCTTACCTCTGTAAACATGCTGGTGAATCTCGATGAGCTGTCTGTGGTTGCTGCGGCAACTCTCTGGTTGCTGTGTTCGTGCTCTTACGAATTGTCTGAAATTGCCATCGTAGGTGCATGTCCACTGTGAGAGACATAATCTAAAAAAATCCAGAAATCACAATGTATGATTTTTTAACTATTTATTTGTATTATACAGTTGCAAATAAGTATTTGAACACCTGAGAAAATCATTGTTAATATTTGGTTCAGTAGCCTTTGTTTGCAATTACTTTATTTGGGGATATTTAATTTAATTAATCAATCAACGATACTATTTATCAGCATTACCAAACGTAGACGTTCCACTAGAAACAAACATTGATGTATTGTTCTAATTTATTACTGTGAAGCTGCTTTGATACAACCTGTGTTGTGAAAAGCGCTATATAAATAAACTTGACTTGACTTGACTTGACAGAGGTCAAACGTTTCCTGTAGTTTTTTACCAGGTTTGCACACACTGCAGGAGGGATTTTGGCCCACTCCTCCACACAGATCTTCTCTAGATCAGTCAGGTTTCTGGGCTGTCGCTGAGAAACACAGAGTTTGAGCTCCCTCCAAAGATTCTCTATTGGGTTTAGGTCTGGAAACTGGCTAGGCCACGCCAGAACCTTGATATGCTTCTTACAGAGCCACTCCTTGGTTATCCTGGCTGTGTGCTTCGGGTCATTGTCATGTTGGAAGACCCAGCCTCGACCCATCTTCAATGCTCTAACTGAGGGAAGGAGGTTGTTCCCCAAAATCTCGCAATACATGGCCCCGGTCATCCTCTCCTTAATACAGTGCAGTCGCCCTGTCCCATGTGCAGAAAAACACCCCCAAAGCATGATGCTACCACCCCCATGCTTCACAGTAGGGATGGTGTTCTTGGGATGGTATTCATCATTCTTCTTCCTCCAAACACGTTTAGTGGAATTATGACCAAAAAGTTCTATTTTGGTCTCATCTGACCACATGACTTTCTCCCATGACTCCTCTGGATCATCCAAATGGTCATTGGCAAACTTTAGACGGGCCTTGACATGTGCTGGTTTAAGCAGGGGAACCTTCCGTGCCATGCATGATTTCAAACCATGACGTCTTAGTGTATTACCAACAGTAACCTTGGAAACGGTGGTCCCAGCTCTTTTCAGGTCATTGACCAGCTCCTCCCGTGTAGTTCTGGGCTGATTTCTCACCTTTCTTAGGATCATTGAGACCCCACGAGGTGAGATCTTGCATGGAGCCCCTGTCTGAGGGAGATTGACAGTCATGTTTAGCTTCTTCCATTTTCTAATGATTGCTCCAACAGTGGACCTTTTTTCCCCAAGCTGCTTGGCAATTTCCCTGTAGCCCTTTCCAGCCTTGTGGAGGTGTACAATTTTGTCTCTAGTGTTTTGGACAGCTCTTTGGTCTTGTAAGGACCACCCATTGACCCAATGACGGAATCCAACGGCCTGGCGAAGGTTTAAAGCGTGTATGTCTTTTCAGCGATCCAGTGAAGTTCACTTAATTTATTGGAATTTAGTTTTAGTATTATTTCAGCTCTACGCTCAATCTGACTCCAATTTCAAATGATAATCAAATTTAGATCGTATTTCTGATTAGAAAATAATCATAAATATTGATTATGAATTAATTTAGATATTTGATTATTCTGATTATCCCATACTTTCAATATTCGTTCATTACGGACCTAGTGTCGCTTTGAGACGTCACGTCGCGACTGCGCGCTCACGATCACAAACTAGCCAGTCCTGAAATAGTCAGAGGGTGTAGTACAAATATTTTACCCTATGCGGTCGCACACTACAGACCCATAGGTGTAATTTATATAATATTTGTAGCATACAACATGCTAAGTCAGGGAATAGTCAGAAATCAGAAGGTCTCCTAAGATGTGCCCCATGGTCCATTCAAAGTGCCTTCAGTTTGATCTATTCTGGACAAAGATTTGCGGAAACACCAGACTACACATTAATCTACTGGAAATAATGATTTCAGAAGAATGCAGAATAAATCAAGGTTAACATTTATTTGTCAGGTAAAAATTTATCATGCCAATTACAGAAGTAAATTATTAAAAGCCAATTCAAAAATACATGACATCATTTACTCAAAGATGACTCTAAAAGTAAGTAATGTTTTCCTGACAGAGACACACAGTAATGTGTCAGGATTTTCCAACAGGAAAATACTGAAACATTACTGTGGGGGAATGATCCTGGTAAAAGATTCCCAAAGTATGCTCTGTCCCCTTGCCTTAAATACCAGACCAGAACAACAGGGGTTATACAAATGTTGTTTAGAGTTGTTTGGGCCAATCCATGTACCCCAGGGGGGTAGCACCTGGTTTCTTGAGATATTGAAAAGAGATATCAGCCAGAGAGGAGATACAGGATTCTCCTAAGTTCTCAATCTTTTTCATTAAACCAATGACTGCAATGAAATTAAGACCATTTTACCAATCGCACTGAGACCCTAAAAATGATACCAAACATGAAAAGGAAAAAACAACACATTCACAAGATATGCGATATATAGACATTCTTAATTTAACTTTCAGTGACTTGAGGAGGGAGAAGAGGAGGGAGAGGGGGGATGAGTTGAAGTCAAACAAAGGGACAAGGAGATAAGTTTGGGCAGGACAAGGTTCTGTGCTCTGTCTTTGCTATCTGCTGTCCAGGGGGCATTTTATGGCATTATTGCAGGGTGCGTTTTGTTTTAGCAGGAAAATCAGTTCTTACAGTCTTGGCCATGTTAGTAGTTGGATTCTTACTGATTGTATAGGGTGGGCAGGTGTCTTTTATGCAGCTAACGACCTCAAACAGGTGCATCTAATTTAGGATAATAAATGGAGTGGAGGTGGACATTTTAAAGGCAGACTAACAGGTCTTTGAGGGTCAGAATTCTAGCTGATAGACAGGTGTTCAAATACTTATTTGCAGCTGTATCATACAAATAAATAGTTAAAAAATCATACATTGGGATTTCTGGATTTTTGTTTTTTTTAGATTATGTCTCTCACAGTGGACATACACCTACGATGGCAATTTCAGACCCCTCCATGATTTCCAAGTGGGAGAACTTGCAAAATAGCAGGGTGTTCAAATCTTATTTTCCTCACTGTATATATTAGTTATCCGTGTTATCTTTCATCTGCAACTAAAATTTGAACTGTTTTCAAAATTTGAAGATCCATTTGGCCATTAACTTTTAAATGCATCATTATGCAAATATATGAGGAGTTGTGCTACTTATTTTCTCTCAAATACGGTAGGAATTTAAATGAAATGAAATTTGGAGGATGTTAACTGTAATAAGATGATTGACCAGTTTAAACAGTGACAAGATGCACATAACTATGCGACAGAGCATCCGTTAAAAACACAATTTTATTATTTTATAGTATGTCCCAAAGCTTGTCTACTTTGATTTTGTCTACTCACAACTAGAATGTCATGTTTGTTTTAAGTTTTGTTTATGTTCAAATTTTTATGACTTTTATTTTGTATATTGTAATAGTCATGGTTCCAGTCTAGTGTCATGTTCCTCATGTGATCCAGTTATCAGTGTTGCCAGATTGGACGGGTTCCCGCCCAATTGGGCGGTTTTGAATTTGATTGTGCGGGTAAAAAAGGGTTTGGGCGGGTGGACAAAATTTCAAACATCTACATTTTAAAGTCTAATTGGTTAAAAAACTAAACTAAAGTCTGCATGTAGTCCATAAAATCAGTCATCATGACATTACTGTACACACTGCAGAGCCATGCAGAGTCAGCTGGCGTTGGTGTTGACGTTGACATCACCGAGCACGCACTTTTAGCCAATCAGCGATCAGCAGGCAGATGCGATTGAGCGCGATAAGTTTTAGCTGTGTACTCAAGTGATTGCTAATGCCAAAGTGATATAGTCTACTAAACAGTAAGTTGTATGTACACAGTAAAGAGTGAGATAGTGAGCAACTCTAAAAACGTACACGTGGTGGGAGATATCGATGGTGACTATAACTCTGAGAGCAGAGCACAGTTGAATGACTTGAAATAAAATCAAATATGGGACGTGAAATATGTCCATGGTCATGTGCACACTAGCCTAACCGTACCAGACATCGGCAACGTTTACACCGTCCAGACTGCACTATACTCGACCATGATAGCTGCTGAAAAAGGTTTGAATCAACGATGAATCCGTTTTGACTGCTAAATTCTGCGTTATGTTCTGCAATGTGTACTTCCGAGGGTTAAAGTCATCGGTTCATTTCTTGATTGCTGTTTTGACAGTGTCCATCTGGACATTTTAGTCATATTGGCTAATTCTCCTTAATTATTGCCCTGTTTTGATCTGTTTTCCTGGATTTTTTTTTTTTTTTTTTTTTTTTTTTTTTATCATTGTTATTTTGTTTTAAGGAGATACAAATTGTGCTTATCAACCTTGAATGACATGGTAATGAAATTATATCATATTATTTTGGCAGTAAAAATATGGGCATTTTTTTCTTGTAGTGGGGGGGTTTTGGTGAGCTTTTGGGCTGGAAATCACCGTCCCAATCTGGCAACACTGCCAGTTTTTTGACCCCTGTTTCCCACTTGTTTATGTGTCATAGGGTGTGTTTGAGTTTAACTATACTAAGGCTTCCACAATCAGGCAAAATCTGCCGGTTGCAGTCGTGGGGGAATTAAAAAAAATGGAGAGAAAACTGTTTCCCGTAGTGACGCTTGCAAGGTGTTTGCGTACTTTATCATATATGAAGTGGATTAGATGCAATATCTGTCAAATACACAGAGGTCTCAGATGTTATCATGAAGAAACAGAAATACTTTTCATTCAATTCTTGATGTACTGTTTAATACAAAACCCATGCATTTAAGTACAGATGTTTGAATTGTCTAGTGGTCATGTACTGAAGTATGTTGCACTGTACCAGGTCTCCATGTTCCAGGTCATGGTCTCGAGTTTATAACTAATTTAGTTTATAAGTTTATTTTGTTACATATTTTAGATTTAATTCATGGTTTATGATTCATGTTTTGGACTTTGGTTGACTGTAAATAAACTGCACTTGGTTTTGTTAAATCATTGTCTTCGTCTGCTCCATGTCAACATGTTGCCCTATTGTTAGTTTGTTACACTGAACTAACCTTGGCTTGTCATAAAAAGGCCAAATTATCTGACATTTGAGACTTACTGACCTTGACACACAGTCATGAGGGTCTGCAGGGGTCTTTTATAGAAATTTTACATTTTGTTTTCTCTGAATGTTTCTATATTGTTTGGACTTTTTTTTTTTTTTTTTGCACTACAACCAAACTTTTGTTTTGCCTAATGGTTAATGGTTAGAGAGTTGGACTGATGACCCAAAGGTTGCTGGTTCAATTCTAGTACCGGCAGGAAAATGACTGAGGTGCCCTTGAGCAAGGCACCTAACACCCAATCGTTCCCCAGGCGCCACACAGGCTGCCCGCTGCTCCGGCTGTGCAGTGTGTGTGTTACTCACTACTCTGCTCCTAATGTGTGTGCACTAACTTGGAATTTGACCTCTGCATCTAACCCATCTAAGTATAGGTTACCATACTTGGCCATCACGTGCCACTTTCACTTTACATGACTGACTGTGTACAAACATATTTTAAATATTAAGCATTCAAGCTGTTTGTAAGAAAATAACGTAATGCTTTTATTTTTAAGAATTTCAATAATGACACTTTTACTTCATTATGATATCAGGAAAGGTCAGTCACTTGTTTTAGACTATGCATCAAAAAAAAAAAAACACATAAAAATGAATTTTAATCTAGAAATGAAACATGGTCATCATAAAAGAAGTCATTGTCTTTTTAAATTTTCATGTATTTTTGAATACATTAACAGACAGGTCAAACATGCTGTCTCAGGGGTCGTGCTTTAGGGGGTTCATGTCTATTATGGTTATGGCCCTGAAATGACCAACTATTTTTAGGCTTCTCTCATGTGTGCCTGCTAGTTCTTCACCTAGTTAGCATTAAAATGTTGCTTACCATGAAGGCCAAGGGCCTACATCTACTGTCGGCATAGGTAATACTCAAAGAACAGGCAAAATGGAGAGTAGCCTGTTCTCTGATGATGGCTTAGATGTACAGTATATACACATTACATTTACATTTAGCCGATGCTTTTATCCAAAGCTACTTACAAATGAGAGCAATAGAAGCAACCAAGCCAACAATAGGGAAACAATATGAAAGTGCTGTGACTAGTCCCAGTTAGTCTAGCACAGTACATACAGCAAGTAAAATAAATAAATAAATAAAAAGTCTTGACGAAAAAGAGCCGTTTCTTAAATTCAGCTCGGGTTGAGTTAGGCAGGTCATTCCACCAGCTTGGTACAGTCAGGGTAAATGTCTGTGAAAGTGATTTTGTGTCTCTTTGGGGTAGCACCACAAGGCACTGTTCACTTGCTATAAGCAATATCACACAAGTAACTGTGCAATATGTTTGTGCACTTTCTACAACACAGCGTTGTGACAGAAGACCTGACACAGAGGGGTGATTCTTGTGAAACTTATGAGGTGTCATGAAGCATTTTGATGATACAAGTAAATGCTAATAAAAATGCTCAAAATAAGAAGGATACAGTTATAAACAGCTCTTAATATACTGTTTTGCACATGATTTCAAATGACATCATAAATACCAGTTTTGTTGTTGTTTCCACATTTAAGGGGACATTTTTCATTACCGCAATGTGTCCATGACTGGATTTGGGTTCTTTGAGATGGAAATATTTATAATAAAAAAATATGAAACATAAAAAGCTTCTGTGCATGTTATACTATAAACATTTACAGTAAAGAAACATGTGGTATTTGGTGATCATTGGTAAATGTAATGACTATAATAAGGAATATAAATGTGTCCAAGACCAATTTTCTCATCCTCTGCAACAATTTTCAATCATTCTCTTCATGTCCTCATGGAACTAACATTTTATAATAACACAAGGAATTTTGTTAGAAGGGACATAATTGACTGTGACACTCAAGATTGCTACCAGGTAAGCAGTTTTTATTTTTTTCTCTCCAGATAAAAGTTAAAATTTTGTTTGTCATAGTACCTACACGACTTTTTAGTTCTCATTACTCAAACATGAGTTTGTGAAGTTTTAAAAATGTTTCCATTAAATTTTTTGATTACTATATACCCTATTATGGTCTGAATATAAAAAGATAGGGAAAGTTTAGCTAACCCTCAGTTAGCAAGAATGTTTAAGGTCGCTCACGCTCATCCTCCGCAACACCATTCACTGCAACAATTGAAGGCCTGTTGCGGTTGAGATACTCAATGTTTCGGTAATGAGAAACAGACTTATGAAGGAGGGACTTGCACTATAACTCTTGCTCATTTCAATATAACTTGATATTTGCCTTAAACACTTCTTGAACAGACTGCGTAATACTTGTATTTATACAATTAATACAATTATTAATACTTCATAATTGTGTGATACTCCAATTCATCTTTGTCTTTTTGAATTCCACCCTAACAGCTGACATCCACAAAACCGGGAGTCATAAACACACGGGAGGTATCATGCTTTTGTGAAAAAAATTGCCAGTGCTTTTCTGCAAATTGCCACATGTTCTCTGAGGGAAGAGATGAGGACCCTGACAGAACAGAGGCCACCATAGAGGTTGGACAGTGGGTCCTGGTTGAATACGATGGTGACTTGTTCCCTGGTACAGGTTAATTTAATTTCAAGATTTCTGTTAATATGTGAATATTTCTCCAGTTACATTATAGTACATGCTGTCCAGCCAAAATGTGTAGAGAGAGACTTTAAAAATGTTTCTTAAAACAGATTGCTTAAGGGCAGTATGAAGTCGACACCATGACTTGTGCAGGGGAGAACCGCTTCTATGTACCGAGCATCAGATTTCCAGGAGAAAGGGTCTGGTACTATCGTCAGGTCATACGGGACATAATCCCAGAACCACTTCCTGTCACCTCCTCTGCTAGACATTTCTGCATTTTACCTGACATATGGGCAAAACACAAAAAACGCTCATGAATGAGTTACAGTTGGGGGAAAATGTGATTGGTACAAAGCAGTCGTTCCAGTTGTTTGACCAACTCATAAATCGAGTTGCTGCTATTCAAGTTCTTCACATGAAATTATTCTCAGAAAAAGGTTGTGTGGTTGAATGTTAGGACCAAAGTGTTTTAGCTAAACTAAAATCTTTTTACAAGAGCACATGATGCTGTTACATTTAAATGTTTCTCAGGACCACATGATGGTATGTTACATTGAAAAAGTTCTCATGAACACATGATTGTATGTTATACTAGAATGATAATATTTATATTAATGGTTGTATATTTGTTAGTACTACAGTGTAGGCTACATGACATGATTCTTTATGAGCATAAGATTGTAACTTGTATACACAACACTTGTTAACACAAGGCATGTAAAATTGTATGTGTTTTAAATATGTAAAATAAGGTTAGGCATCAAACCCCTTTGTCAACAGTGAATGTGTGAGCTAAATCTCATTTCCGAAACATTGATCCTCATTACCGAAATGGCATTTTCATTACCGCGACGTATCTTTTTTACAAATTAAGTAATAATTAGATAATCATATTTTGTTTTAAAATGTATATACATATTATACAACACTACTTATTTAAGGTCTGCTATATAACAAATGTGTATTTTATCTTTTAGTAAAACAATTAAATAAAAGAAATTGTAAATCATCACGAGAGAAAATAAGGCAATTACAAAAAATAATAAATATGAAAAAGTAATCTCTCCAGAGTTTTACATAGCTTTGAGCATGAGTAATGGGAGGTATGGGAAGGTACCATCCTGGTGGTGGGGGAGAGGATGGAGGTGAATGTTGGGTGTCAGCATCTGCGAACTCAGACATGTGCAAGTACCAATCGTTTATACTACGAGTATTAGAACACGACTGGTTAGATGAGAAAGTAATAAGTGACATAACAATTGAGTCTTCCTGGCAGAACTTACACTAAAGCTTCCATTTCTGCCCTACAAAGGCAAAAGACCTTAACTCGCTAAAAACACCAAAGTGAGTTTTTTACACTGTTAAAGAGTTGGATTCCCATGCTAAACATGGACAAAGTTTCAAAAATTAAGTTGTACGTTTGATGGAGTATTTCTGTGCCAAAAATACTCCTTCCGGTTTGTCACAAGTTTCGGAAAGTTTTTTTTCGAGTATGGGCGTGTGTGACGTCAGATGTGGTGTAATTTCCTTATACAGGTCCTAAGGGCACTTCTCCTGGAAGAGCGCGCGCGCACCCGTAGACCAGAGCGAGAGAGCAAAAGCAGTATGCCCATCAAAGCGCTGTGCTCGGCTTTAGGGAAGTCATCGGCTGCGCTGCAGTCACAGGACTTAAAGAAATAAACAATGTCACCAAAGAAGAATTCCCAAAGAACCCAGCGTTAAGGGACCAGTGGATGGAGTTTGTTTTTCCAGAGCATCAACAGAGTTGTGCAAGTGTTCTTGTTTGTTCCCTGCATTTCGACGATGATTGTATTATAAACAAGGCCCAGTTCGACGCCGGATTTGCAGATCATCTAATGCTTAAGGATGGAGCAGTCCCAACGATAAGGGTTCACGGTCGTGCGTTGGAACCGCAGGCGGTGAGTAAAACTGATTCAAATGTCTGTGTGTTGTTAGCTATCGGCGCGTAAGCACAGCAAGTAAACAACATGATCACATATAGTTAATGTATCTATGGAGCATGCGATGTATGGTGTGTGTTTAACCTGTTAACCTTTGCCAGTGCGCCCGCGCACTGAAGCGTTTTTTTTTTTATTTAGTTCAAATTTACTATCAGATTTAATGTTATGCCTTGACAAACTATACATCATTAAAAAGATATAATACTCAAGTTTCAGTATTTGACCACTATTCTATTCTGAGAAACTTATAGCGACAGTTATTTCTAAATTTCTGTCAGGAGTTATGAAATGAAAAAATGAGTCGATGCCTTTAATATGAATTATGCGCGTCAGCCGCTTTCATTCATAAAAAACTCCCGTGCTGTCGTCATGACAGCGATACACAAAACAACGTCCCTCAGGGCTTTTAGCTCAAAAATGTGCAGATTTGGAGAAATATTGATAGATTCTCATAGGTTTACATCAGATTTCTATTGACAGGAATAATATTTATTGAATTTATACCCAAATGCGTCGATGTAATCTTTATGAGCGTTTGGCACTCTCATTTACTGGGTTTTCAATTCATACCAGAAGCCTGAGGGTGCTATAAGCACAATAATAACCCATATATGGGACATGAAGAAGAGCCATAATCATGTGACATTCCAGGACGTCACTGATACCAGAGATACACACAAAGCTAACAAGAGATAGCGCTGTATCATGCAGATACAGATATTTTGAAGACAATAAACATGATTGCAATGATATTCGAGTTACCTGTGTTTTTCAAGCCACGCCAGGTATTTTAATAATAATAGATTATATGTATAATGTAATGCTAATCTATAGACCATCATTGTGCAGAATATGATCAAATAGTATATTTTCTGTCAGATTTTTTTTATCTGATGTCAAATTAGATCACAGAAGATTATTTAAAACACTTCACTTGCGTTTTAAAGTAAGTTTGAAGCACAAACATGGTTTTAATCTCATAAATTGTTATGTATTGATGGTGTGCTAAGCTAACATGCTAGCTAGCTCTAGGTGCTTCTATCTTGAAAAAAATGAACTAAATACAGTTTTAGACTTATCATCTTCAGATTTTAAACATAAAATGTTTAGACATGTGGCTTTAGCTGTAGTGCATTTCTAGATTGCTACAGGGTCAACTTCAATTTTATTTTCATGAAGATGTTTCATAAAAATAAATTTCTAATAACTTTACAAAACTTTAAAGCTATTTATAAAAAAAAAATTCATTATGACAATAATTAATTCTACATTTACAATAAACTGCCAGGTGTCAGCTTTCAAATGAGATCATACTTGTGCTTTTAGTGCAAAGGGTTCATGAACTGTATCTGTTTCAGTGTGGGTATGTCATTTCTGGGGATTTTTCAAAAGTGGGCTTGCAGCTTAACAGGTTAAATACATTTGTTTAGCTGGCCACTGTAGGCGTCTGTTTGTTTACTGAGATATGAGTTTGCTCGTGATTCTTTAGCTCCGCCCACACGGCACGCCTCCAGCTGCTCGTTTTTTTCCGGAAAGACTCGGTACAGCCTATCTTTCTTTTATAAATATAATAAAACTAAAGACTTTTTGGAGATATGAAGGATGCAATACTACTCTCAAGATTAACATGAGATTGACTGAAACTGAGTGTAACTGTTTTTTTCAGCTAATCAATTGGCACCACTGAGGGGCACAGATTCGTCAGGGCACAAGCAACTCTGACTATTTTGTCAAGAGAGGTGAACTCTTCTTCTTCTGATGACTTAATCAGAAGACTAATGGGCACAGGTCCATGCAACATTCTGTACTTGGATCGTGCTTGACCAATTACCCTCTCAACATGTATGCGGACTGCTGCAAGTTTTCTGGAATCTTCCAGTTCAACAGCGCCCAGCTGTTTTTTCCCCCGTGTAAAGGCAGGAGTTTCAACCCTTGCACAGTACAAGCCAACTTGTTCCTGAATCCTAAAGCCACGGTCTGCTAGGATCAAGTCTCCTGGTAGGAGATTATCCAAAAACCCACAGTTTGCTGTAATGTGAGCATCAGTTGACCGCCCACCCCAGCCCTTGGAGATGAAGGAGATTATCCCTTGTGGAGTTATACCTATTAGGTATTTTATGGTGTTGTGCGATTTATACTGAGAGTATGTGTGGGCCCTTGCCTTCAAATTTTTAGGTCTGTCAATGGTAATTTCAAAACAGCCTATTACTGACCTGCAGTGCTTGAAAGACTTTCTGAAACACATTGGCAGAGATGTTTGGACATCATCTCTGTCAGGCCATACCACACACACATAGGTACTAAGTTGTCATTTAATATATTAATGGCATTTGTAAAAACTCTTGAAATTGTAGATATATGAACACCAAACAGATATGACACAAAAGTAGTCGGAAGGTTAAGCCTGATCCTCATTAATGTCAACAGTAGCTGTTTATCATCACATTTGCCACTAGCAAATACTAGCTAGTGATACTAGCCTCTGTGTTCTGTGTAAATGTAAAATAGTGGATTCGTGGGATGGGGGCGTGGCTTGGGAGAGGTCAGCGGGGGTAAAAAAAGTATGAACGCAGTGCTTTCCCCTTTGAGACTCAGTTGGGACCGCATTCTGGACTACTAAGACGACTAATGCATTAATGTAGTTTCACTGATACTAGCCTCTTCTACAATCTCCTCTTCAACCTCACATAACACATTCATCTCAGCTGACAGATTGAGGAGTGCCCTGGCAGCTTCGTGTTTGGACAACTCCTGATGCTTTTTTTTCTTCATTGTCTGACCTCATACTTCCCTAAACTTCCCAGGGCTCGCCGATTATCAGGGGACTTGGTGTGCGCAAACACTGATGGCACATAACCAGGGGATAAAGGGTCATCACTCTTCTGTCCTGATAAAAGAAATCAACTGCCTAAGTACCACCAAGAGGGAGCTTAGAACCATGGTCCCAGCCTATAACTATCCTGACACATCATCCATTTTCTATTTGTAAAGTAAATTCCTGTTAAATGACAAAAACAACCTCTGGATGGGAAAAGGTTAATTTACAATAACTTTGAATGCAGCACGAGGTCTGCTCTGTGTTGTTTGTCCGACAATGGCAGAGAAATCCTCTACATTAAAACACAGACAAACTTGTACACAGTTTTACCTGTCAGCATTTTAACCGTTTTTATCCAGCTGCTAGCTAATGTTACCTGCTGTCAAGTGTAGTGTTAAATAGCCTCACATGCGGCAATGTTTACGTTGCCTCTAATGTAAGTTTATGAGCATCAGAGAGAAGCATAGACATTTAAGTGGCACCAAAATCTGCATTGTTAATTGTGTCAGATACAGATGACACTGTTAGAGACGGGTGATCAGTTTATTCCTGACATTAAGCTAGCTACGTTTGTGAATGGGTAGACTGCACAGCCCTATAACGCTAGCTGGTACTTGCTCATTACATAGCTAGGTTACTCATGTTACAAATGACAATTTGACTGGGTCTCCATCTGGACATGGATGACGGTAATACACAAATGAAGTACACGTAACTGGGAAATACATGAATCTTACTGTAACGACTGAGACAAATCAGACACAATTATTTGGCATATGCACGAACAAATCTCAAAAAAACTTCCATCTGAGAGCTGTGGTCCCAACCCCAGGCGGGGCGAAAGGGGCCTGGTTGCCGTGGCCGTGAACAGATAGGATGTTTTTATGACTCTTAGGAATGCTAACAAGTAACTAACTTTGCCACAGATATCAGAACAAACTCTCCTGCGTTCATTTAATCGTAGACAAACGGATCTATAAATAAACATGCATCCCAGAAACTGTGTGATTGATGTACTGGCTTGTGTACCATTATGTATATACTTTGATATATATTTGATTATACAACCAAAACGGGACTCTCACTTAATTCTCGCTGAGAAGGAGAGATAAACCCTATTAATCATATGTATTCTATGTATAACCTCTTGAGAAATGTGTAGACATGTATCTAATCTTCCCACCTCATGATTTTCAGACTTTGTTGCATATAATGGTTTACCAAAATCAGATGTGTGGCGTATTTGGTCTCTATAAACTCCAATCTGCGTCCCCCAATTTGTTTATTTACATTACATTTTGCTAACTTTGTGACGCATTAGAATTATAAGAATCTTGAAGATTCTTCTCTTAAACACCCAATGAAAGTACACATTGCAAATGAGCATGCTTGAACAAAGGTCATAAAAAAGACATTTTCCCTCCAAAGGAAGACACTTCTTATTGGCTCTTATTTCTCCAAATGGGTGTGCCATCTTCACGCTTTAAAAGTCACTGACCACAAGATCCGGCCCTCTTAGCTCTTGCCCTCGGACCTAAACTGCAGCTCCAAGTGAATCCTGTGGGGGTGGGGGGAAACCGGAAGGAAACGGACAACTCTTGCCTTAAGGATGCCGTGGGTTCCAGCATGGCCTCAACAGGCCCAGGGCAGGAGGCTTCGAAGCATCCAGGACATGTGCTCACTCCAACATCAAGGACAACTTCAGGAGTTCAGTGACGTCATTCATCACGGACGAAGTCCCTCGCAACTTTCACCATGTGCTCTTTGTGTCCTGTCGGCCCAGAACGTCTAGGCCACAATCTGCACTCCAGCCATGAGAACAGCGACAATACCAGTTCATCCTATCTTCTTCATCCAACGGAGAAGAAACGATTGCAACTTGCACCATGACTTTTGACACTCAAGGACCCAATGACGAATTCAATCTTCAACCACTTCAAGAATTGACCATGCAAGTACAGTATATCAATTTAATGAGGTGTTCTGAAAATGATCAGCTGATGGTTCTTTTCATACTGAAATAGATCTTGCTCCATAGTTTTATTTCCTGTTTCCGGTTCCACATCACTCACCCCTTTACCTATGCATGTATGTATGGATGTATGAATGTATTTATGTTTGTTTAGTGTTAGTTATGTTTGTGATTTAGTTAATAAAACTTGTGCACAATTATGAATTTGATTTCTGATCCTCTGTTTGCATACAAAGTCCCTTTTACGATCTTGATCTTGTTACAGTATGCTCTTATTGCTGTACAGGCTAAGGAATAATTATTTTTCAGTGACCATGAAAGTCTAACCCTTTTCTTAGAATAAATGAATAATCAATAATAAAGTTCGTTGGAACTGATTAATTGATTGTAATATTAATTGGCTTACCTCAAAGTTAATCTAATTAACTGACCCAGATGTTAATAATTAATCATAATTAGTAATTATGGATTATTATTAATATTTCCCCTTTGAGCTAATGTCTTTACCTTGTAAAAAATGCTCGCTGCAAATCCTGGAGTACTAAGAGGGCTGCCAGCCCTTTCGGCTGATAGCAGCAACCCATCGCTGCCTTCTCATATTGGCTTTACCCTGTCTATTAGCACAGCCCACGGCACAACACGAAATAACCATTTTTTACAAGAACGAACACAAACATGTACTCATTTGGCTTGCCGTCCGTCTACAGAATAGCTCTTCCGCCGTCCGTCATGGCGTTCAGAATTCGCGCGAGTAGAGCGTGACGTCACGTGCAAAGGGTCTATAGTGGGTAATCAGACAAATAGTGGGTTCGTGGGATGGGGGCGTGGCTTGGGAGAGGTCAGCTGGGGTAAAAAAGTATGAACGCAGTGCTTTCCCCTTTGAGACTCAGTGGGGAGCGCGTTCTGGACTACCTAGACGACTAATGCATTCATAGCTCAACCTTCTGTGTTCTGCGTAAATGTAAAATAGTGGATTCGTGGGATGGGGCGTGGCTTGGGAGAGGTCAGCGGGGGTAAAAAAGTATGAACGCAGTGCTTTCCCCTTTGAGACTCAGTGGGGAGCGCATTCTGGACTACCTAGACGACTAATGCATTCATAGCACAACCTTTTGTGTTCTGCGTAAATGTAAAATAGTGGATTCGTGGGATGGGGCGTGGCTTGGGAGAGGTCAACGGGGGTAAAAAAGTATGAACGCAGTGCTTTCCCCTTTAAGACTCAGTGTGGAGCGCGTTCTGGACTATTTAGACGACTAATGCATTTATAGTACAACCTTCTGTGTTCTGTGTCTTTTCAGTACCCGGTGGTTTCAGCTGTCTGCCCTATTATTGTGCTTGTGCACTTCGCTCGTCCTGCGGATTTATTCCGGATGCTGTGATTGTAGGTTTAATCCGCTTGTAACAGCTGGTCTGATGTTGTATGCACCAGTACACTTACATTTACATTTATTCATTTAGCAGACGCTTTTATCCAAAGCGACTTACAAATAAGAACAATAGAAGCAGTTAAACTGACAACAGGACAACAATATGCAAGTGCTATGACTCTTCCCAGTTCAATCTAATGCGGGGGTGTGGCTTGGGAGTGGTCTGCGGGAGTCAACAGGACATTTGCCAACTATAGTGGGTAATCGGACAAATACTGGGTTTGTGGGACGGGGACATGGCTTGGGAGTGGTCTGCGGGGGTCAAGGAGACATTTGCACACTTTAGTGGGTAATCGGACAAATAGTGGGTTTGTGGGACGGGGGCGTGGTCAGCGAGACATTTGCCCACTATAGTGGGTAATCGGACAAATAGTGGGTTCGTGGGATGGAGGCGTGGCTTGGGAGAGGTCAGCGGGACATTTGACCACTATAGTGGGTAATCAGACGAATAGTGGGTCAGAAAGGATGGGGGCGTGGCTTGGAGGTCAGCAGGGGTCAATGGTCTCCCCCAGGAAAGAAAACCCCATTCACCCAATGGGAGAGTGGACATACAGTACCAGTCAAAAGTTTGGAAACATTACTATTTTTAATGTTTTTGAAAGAAGTCTCTTATGCTCATCAAGCCTGCAGTTAAAAAACAAAAGAAAAAAAAAACAACAACAGTAATATTATAAAATATTATTACAATTTAAAATAATGGTTCTCTTTTTTAATATACTTTAAAATGTAATTTATTTTTGTGATGCAAAGCTGAATTTTCATCAGCAAGTACTCCAGTCTTCGGTGTCTTATGATCCTTCAGAAATCATTCTAATATGCTAATAATAATAATTTAATTCTAATAATTTTTATAACCTGAGATACTTTTTTCAGGATTATTTGATGAATAAAAAATTAAAAAGAACTGTATTTATTTAGAATAGAAATCTTTTGTAACAATATACACTACCGTTCAAAAGTTTGGGAACAATAACTATTTTTTTTTTAAAGAAATTAGTACTTTAATTCAACAAGGATGCGTTAAATTGATAAAAGGTGATGGTAACGATTTATATTGTTAGAAATGTTTTTATTTTGAATAAATGTTGTTTTTATGAATAAATGCTGTTAACGTTTTACTCATCAATGAATCCTGAAAAAAGTATTCCAAAAAAATATATTAAACAGCACAACTGTGTCCATCATTGATAATAACTGAGTATCAAATCATCATATTAGAATGATTTCTGAAGGATCATAAGACACCAAAGACTGGAGTACTTGCTGATGAAAATTCAGCTTTGCATCACAAAAATAAATTACATTTTAAAATATATTAAAAAAGAGAACCATTATTTTAAATTGTAATGATATTTCATAATATTACTGTTTTTTTTTTTTTTTTTTAACTGCAGGCTTGATGAGCATAAGATACTTTTTTCAAAAACATTAAAAATAGTAATGTTTCCAAACTTTTGACTGGTACTGTATAGTAAGTAATTGGGACTTAGGTGCCCTTGGTTACTCCATATACCAGTGTAAAAATAATAATATAATAATATAATAATAAAAATAAAATAACAATTCTTTCCTTTTCCTTTAATCCTCCCTTGTCTGGCTTATGCTACTCTGAGCAATGCCTGAACTTTGTATTTTGAGCACTTTTTGCGTTGTTTTTGCCTCTTCACGATGACTCGCTTGCTTTAGTCCTCATTTGTAAGTCCCTTTGGACAAAGGCGTCTGCTAAATAACTAAATGTAAATGGGGGGGGGGGGGCAGCTTATTTGTATGGCCGTTTGTCCACGAACCTGGTGTACTTATATGTAAGTACATATGTACTTCCTCTTGGAAGTTTATGTACTTCCTCGACGAATGCATTCATAGCACAACCTTCCGTGTGGCTTGGCTCGTCCCGCGGATTTATGCTGGACGCTGTGATTGTCTGTATAACCCGCTTGTAACAGCTGGTTTGATGTTGTATGCAGCAGTGCACTTGTTGCTTCATTATGTTGTATGCACATTATTATCACTCCCTGTGACATAGTCCCGTGTCAGCTCGACCGTGTTCAGGGCGGTACTGAAGGCGCCGGCGCAGTTTTAGCACTCTGCCAGCTGCATGCGTGTTTCAACCAGGTCCTGTACCCAAGCTGGGTGTGGCGGGGCGCTAGTTCTTTGTTGTATTCACCTGCTACGGCATGTGTAAACATTTTCTATCAACTCTGCATATGTATCCTTCGCGATCGATTTCGCACGTTTGTCGATGAAGCGGGTTCAGACCATACTAAATGTTCTGAGCTTCTGACCGCGTTTGTGCAGGACAAAGCTGTCCCTTTGAGGACATTTCAAAGGTTACAGGGTCTGATGGCAGCTGTACACAGTGACAGTACACAGGCTACACTGTAATTTAAATGTGGTTAAACCCTTAAATATAACCAAACCACCAAACCTGTCCTAAAACCTTACCCGTATCCCACCTCAATAGTAGCAAAAGTGTTTTGCAATACAGTATCAACACAATAAGTACATTCTGGAACATAATTGTTAAGGACACCTAATATAAAGTGTGACCCAATTATGTAATGCAAAGTTTTTTTGTTATGTTTTTCTCCAAACACAATGTTAAGCACATGGCCTTCACATCACTGAAGTTCAAACACTGACTCAGCACGCTTGGGCAACAGCTTGCAGAGTTTCTGCTGTCGGCAATAATACTGTCACTGATTTGTTACACAGCCTTGACGCTGTTTCCCTATGTTATGAAATTTGGGCCTGGCTAAAAGTTGATTAATTTATTTAGGGCAAGCAGGAAAAAACACATAACTCCCTAGATCTCAGACCGCAGCCTCTGTGATCCAGAAAAATATTTTTTTATAAACTTCTGCCACAACCTCAGTATTGAATCATGCACTTCCACCAACAGATGACACTGTTTTTTTGTTTTTTTTACACAGCAAAGACAGAAGTAGAAGGGATAAACAGAATGACAAACAAAAAAGAATGGCCACTGTAAAGAATGAGAGATTCTTGATCAAATGTAAGGAAGACTGCAGCAGTCCTTTCACACTAAAGTTTAAAATATTTTGGCTGTGCACAAAAGCTGATTCTAAAAAGTGGGACAATTCCATCTTTGCAAGTACAGGCTGGCGCTTCTGACTCACAGACACAGCCTGTAAGTATGTTTTCATATTTTAAGAATTTGCTACTGATTATTCAAACACGAGTTTGAACAATCACAAATGCAGACATGGTTTTATGTTTACATAGTGTTCTCTCCCCCATAGTGTGGCGTGACACGCAAAAAAGTCGTTATAATCCGTAATTATGTCCACAATTAACTTTACTAATCTGATACGTTCTGGTCCAGTTGCGCTGGTAAAGTTAATCGATCAGCTTGGTCATCTGCATTTTCCTGATCAGATTTATACTCGAATTGATAAGGTAGTCTTGACATTATCCTCTGTCATTATTGCTTTGGGAGCTGATGTTCCAAATATGGTAAGGTGCTTGACATTTCCGTCACACGCTTAAGGTATTTCGGGCCAATCACAATGCACTGGATTGCTGGCCAATCAGAGCACACCACGCTTTTCAGAACGAGCGGGGTATAGAGGAGCAACAACAATGTACGGTATGTGTAAAATAACGACCTAAAACCGCATAAACACATTGAATTAAACCAAATTTTTACCTTTTTAGAACCATTATATGACCCCTTTAAATTGTTCCTTTTTTATTCAAAATATTCACAATTTTGTTAGCTATAGCATGAAATATCAGATATTCCGATTGTCAAATATGTGCAAGTGTTGTTTAAACACCTTTATAACGATCATGTTAGTTGAGCTATTTGAATTTAACAGTTGATCACGTGATGCACTGACCGTTCTAATCACACTGGTGTGATCGTACGGTCCAGGGACCAGCTGTAAGCTCCAATAACCGGCCCAAAGACGGTGTCTGGTGTCTTGGTCGAAGGGAATGCAGCATGTATGTCTTTTCGGGTGCTTCTGGAAAGATCACTTTAATTTAAATTTTGACTCCATGAATAATTTAATCTGACTCCAAATTTAAGTGACTCTTTGTTTTTTCAAGTTTTCTATCTTAACAGCTGATCCTCGGATTAGTTGTGATTTAATTTAGACCAAGGATTATTCTGGGCATCTCATAATTTCAAATATTTGTTCATTACGAACCTAGTGTCACTTTGAGACGTCACGTCGCAAATGTGCGCTCACAAACTAGCCAGTCTTGAAATAGTCAGAGGGTGCAGTGCAAATATTTTACCCTATGCAGCCGCACACTGCAGGCCCATAGGTGCAATTTTTTTTAATAGTTGCAGCGTACAACATGCTAAGTCAGGGAATAGTCAGGAATCGGAAGGTCTTCCTAAGATGTGCCCCATGGTCCATTCAAAGTGCCTTCAGTTTGATCTATCCTGGATAAAGATTTGCGGAAACACCAGACTACACTTTTAATCTACTGGAAATAATGATTTCAGAAGAATGCAGAATAAATCAAGGTTAACATTTATTTTTGCCAGGCAGAATTAAGCATCAAATAAAAATAATTAAAATTAATACATAATACACAACTGATCAACATATAATAGAGACATCATTCAAAATGCAATATCAAAAATAGTTTCAAAGAGTCAGCATACCTGGCAATAGAGACACACAGCAACAGTGTGGGAAGTTCTGTTTACAGATGCGTCGTTGAGTGGTTTGCCAATTCCCTTTAAATACCCAAGTGGAACAAAAGAACAATAAACATCTAGCACCCAAATATTTATTCAGCTTTTGCTGGACCCTTTCTCGTGCCCCAAGTGGTCACGCCTGAGTTTGGGGGATAAACACAAATGGTTATCTATTATCTTTATTGGGGCATCTTCCCACATCAGAAGAACAGGCATTGTTTTCTTTTTTTCTGACTGTTCTGCTGCTGCGGGAATGAAACTTCTTTACCATTCGCACATGACAGTTTATTTTGCTTTATGTTTCATCCCAGAATGAAATTGGTATGAACTGTGCCATAAATGTTTTTTTTTTTATGCTCAAATAGCATTAAAAAAGCTTATTTTCAGGCTAGACCATGCCAATGTGCATGTGCAGTTCTAAGTCTGAGTCTAAGGTTTCTATGGGAACCGGAGCTTCTAACGGCAGCTGCAGTGACGCAATGACTTTACCAATCAGTGATCCGCTCTTTTACTTACAAGGCGACAGAAGGCAGGAGTTATTCTGCCATAATGCGCGTTTCAGTTTCTCCCATTCATAATAAACAGGAGTTAACTGTCTTTCTATATATTTAGGCTTTGGACTTATTCAATTACTCACACATAAAGACTTTAGACGAGCGTTATGGGGTGGAAATCTGCGTGCATACGGTGACGCAAAAGTGTGTGAAATTCAATGTATTATGCACTCCAGGCGGCTAGGTGGCAATGTGAAGCACTGATCGGTGCCTTCACTGTCTAGCAAACTTTTGCGTTTTTACCGTTTAGACGGAAACGCTGCGGTGGAGCGTTTTTAAGATTTCCACTCTGGAGGGTGGTTTCACTTTTTTGCGTTTTTAAGCCCCAAAAACGCCGTCGCCGTCTAAACGAAAGGCACATCTGATAAAATATTTTTACGTTTTCACCCGGGAGCGTTCTCGTGTAAACAGGGCCTTAATCATATGTCCCCACCTACCGTAGCTGTGAAAAGTGCCAGTGCAGTTGGATTGAATCATCCACTAAATCAATTTCTTCAAAATGCTGATTCATTGAAAACAAATTAGAAAAAAGAAAGAAAGAAAGAAAGAAAGAAAGAAAGAAAGAAAGAAAGAAAGAAAGAAAGAAACACAACTACTGTTCCTTGGAGATACAAGGATTTTTTTTTTTTGCTTTGGCTTCATTCTGAACTATTTTCATTAGTGGAGCAAGAATAGACAGAGTAACTGGAAATATTGTGTCTGAAATCTAAGTTACATCTATTGTTCTGAGAAGTTCAGCATAGCTGTGATTATCTGCAACTGAATTGCAGTCCTGCTGACATTCAACAATATCACTTTTCCTTGTGTGGAATTGTTTAGTAAAATAAAATAAAATAAAATAAAATAATAAAAACACTGACATGCACATTGGTGTCAGAGGTCGCGTTAGACTTCCGCATTCAGGGCAGGACAGGGCCGTACAAATTCCATCCTAATCTATTACTGCCTGTCATTTTAATGATAATGAGCCATTTAATAGGCTCTGTTTTTGTTCATGAAAGTACAGGACAAGCATATAGGCTAGTTTATGCAGTTATTTATTTATGAAGAGAAAGTTGAACAGAGACTGTGCGTCACTTTACAGGTTTCATCATGAATGTGTGTCCAATAAATCACAATATGCTTTGTGCTTTGTTACTTTTGATAAGAAACAACGTTTTAGCTTTCAAATTCTATCTATTTTATCAAAAAATTCAGACAATACATACTGTTTTGGTGCTCTTTGATGTGGTGCGAGAGATCACTGTAGCCTCTGAGTTCAAGTAAAGCAGATCGTGAGTGAACATGATCAATTCCTTCCTCTTTATGCGTTACAGAACGAAATAAACAAGAATGAACATCAAAAAAATATGTTGAAAGATACAGTCCAACTTACTGAAATCTGTATCATGTAATCGCACAATCAGTGTTTCAACTGCAGAAAGACGTCAATAAAACTTTCGCACTCACCACCAAGTGGACAGGGATGAGAATTACAGTTACAATACATCACTCATTGTCAAGCAGGAAGGAAGTCGACCGGAAGTTGAAGTTGTTTTTGACCATGATTTATTAGCCAAAACTGCATGATTTATCACCTAGCTCACAATTATTTATAGCCTATATTTGAATATTAGCCTATGGGCAAATGTTTTACGTGAAGAGATGAAATCATGTAGAACAATAAGCAATTTCAAGAGACTGTAAATGAATAGCCTATATTGAATGGATACGAAAATGACTCGAAGGGATATTGTATACTGACAGTATGGTTCATGGGCTTATGTCTGTTTTGGATGGGTTACTATTCAGTTTGATGTAGATAGAAGGAAACGAAGAAGGACGTTTTTTTTTTTTTTTTATGTGTGCGTTTTTGCATGTATGTGTGCATGTGCTATTTGAATTACTTTTAATAATAATAATTTGGATGATTGTACATGTTCATTATTATCTGTTATAATTATAATTTAAGATCATCGATAATGAAATAACTTATATTTAAGAGTACGTTGATAATAAAAGTTGATTTTAGCCACTTCTTTTGTCAGGCCTATTTTAATGTAAGATGTCATATTGTAATTATATATAGCGTAAGATATATATATATATATATATATATATATATATATATATATATATATATATATATAGTGCAATGCATAAGTGAATACACCCATGCTAAAGTTGACTAAAAAGAGGAATAAAAAATCATATTTTGGAAATTGAACTTAATGCCTTAATTTAAAAAAATTGGAAAAATCCAACCTTTAAGGACACCAATTTTATTTGTGAATGAATAATGTATCGTAAATAAATAAATGTTCTTCCTTAAAATACATGGTGCATAAGTGAGTACACCCCTATGGGAATTTAACATAGGGGTGTACTCACTTATGCACCATGTATTTTAAGGAAGAACATTTATTTATTTACGATACATTATTCATTCACAAAGAAAATTGGTGTCCTTAAAGGTTGGATTTTTCCTCATTTTTTAAATTAAGGCATTAAGTTCAATTTCCAAAATATGATTTTTTATTCCTCTTTTTAGTCAACTTTAGCATGGGTGTATTCACTTATGCATTGCACTGTATATATAATTATTATATTATGTTATATTATATTATATTATATTATGTTATTACTATAGTATACGATTTGATTTCCAAAACACACACACACAGACATGTGAGTTTACTCTGATGCGTCATTGAGCGTTCGAGTTCAGTTTGCTTGCACTTACGTTGCTACGGAAGCAGACGGACAACAAGGTAAGTAGTGATGTAACGTTTATTTTTAACAGCAGAGTGGTTAGCCAGAGGAGAGGCTGACTGTCACACCTAGGAGCTTGAAAAACAATTTCCATACTCGGGAAATGAACTGGGGTCCCCTGTCTGACCTTCAGGAAGAGATGATGAGCTCTGAGTGTGTGAAGGACCTCCGCAACGTGGTGGCGATGTTCGACTTCACTCCGGGAGTAGATGAGGATGTCATCTATATAGACGACCACGAAGCGATGCAGGAACTCCCGGAGGACCTCATGAATGAAGTTTTGAAACACGGAAGGGGCATTGACCAGACCATAGGGCATAACCAGATATTCATAGTGGCCAGTAGGGGTCACGAAAGCGGTCTTCCATTCATCCCCTTCTCGTATCCTCACCAGGTTGTAAGCGCTGCGGAGGTCCAACTTCGTGAAGATGGTAGCTGATCGGAGTTGTTCGAGGGCCGCAGGGACGAGAGGAAGGGGATACTTGAACTTGACAGTACCTTGGTTTAGGATCCGGTAATCAATGCGTGGCCGCAGCCCTCCATCCTTTTTGGCCATGAAAAAGAAGCTGGATGCTGCAGGAGATGTCGAATGCCGGATGTACCCTTGATCGAGAGCTTCCTGAATATACTCCTCCATGGCCTTGGTCTCTGGAAGTGACAACGGGTAGATCTTACCTCTGGGCAAAGGAGCATCAGGAATCAGGTCTATGGCGCAGTCCCATGGCCGATGAGGTGGTAGCTGGGAAGCTCTCTTGGGGCAGAAGATGTCTTGGAAAGATGAGTAGATATCAGGAATTTTCGTGGACTCAAGTGGACTTTCGACTGATGTGACATAGACTGGAACAGGATTCAGAACAGGACGTGGAAGAACTGGAAAACATCTTGGTGAGCAATCCTTGCCCCACTTCATCACTTCCCCGGAGCCCCAAGAGATGATGGGATCATGCTTCACCAGCCACGGACGCCCCAGTATAATATCCGCATTGGCCCCCTCCAGAACCAGCAGCTGGATATCCTCTTTGTGAAGGGCTCCGACTTGAAGTGTAATGGGTTCACATTTCCGGTGAATACGTGGACGTACAGTGATGTACTTGGTTATGGGTTGGATCTGGTAAACAATTGACGAGGCTTCGGTACGGAGCTGGAGCTGGCGACAGAGGGTCCCCGAGATGAAATTTCCAGCTGACCCGGAGTCGATGAGGGCGTGAACTGAAACAGAGGATGTTTGGGTGGTTAACTGGACACAAGAAGTGAGTGGTTGCATTTTTTCTTCATCTATATGGAATACACTCACCGATGTTCGTATGGGACGAGTTGGACAGTTCAACCGAACATGCCCACTGGCTCCACAATACAGGCAAAGACCCCGGGTCAGCCTCCTCTGTCGCTCAGCAGCGGTAAGTTTACCAGACTCTATTATCATGGGCTCTGGTTCTGGAGGGCTGGCGGTTTCAGATGGGCGGAGGAGTGCAGTAGAGTTAGAATGGGACTGATAAGATTGTATACGGTCTGAGCACCTGATGGATTGTTGAATGAACTTTTCGAGCCCCATATTATCGTCCAAGGCGGCCAGCTGCAGACGGAGTTGAGGTGTGAGACCAAGCCGGTAGGTGGTCAGTAAGGACCGCTCGTTCCATCCACTGGCTGCCGCTAGAGTGCGAAAGCGAAGGGCATATTCATGAGTAGACATATTTCCTTGAGACAAATGATAGAGTTGCTCACCGGCTGATATCTCTCCATCTGTTCGGTCGAATACCTCTTTGAAGTGGGAAACAAAGGCTTGAATAGAACTAATGGCGGGACCAGCTTGCTTCCAAATCGTTTCAGCCCATTGGAGAGCTGGACCGGTGAGAAGAGATGTAATGAATGCAATTTTTGACTGGTCGGTTGGATATAATGTGGGCTGCATGGTAAATATGAGAGAACATTGAAGCAGAAATCCGTTGCACTCCTCCGCCCCGCCAGAGTAGGGTGCTGGTCGGGCCATGGGACTGGATGATGCGGTGGTCGAAGAAGTGCTCGATGGTGGTGGTGCTGGTGGTGCGGAAGGCGTGAAGGTTAAAGTAGGCGTGATGGTTGGATTAAATGTTAATACCCTCTTCAATGAATCCACCAGCTCTTGAAAGGGATCTGGAACACTCATGCTGCCGCTGTCTTTTAGGTCCGGGCTAACTTTTACGGAAGCAGACGGACAACAAGGTAAGTAGTGATGTAATGTTTATTTTTAACAGCAGAGTGTCAAGAAGATTCAACGTGCAGAATTTAGGTGAGTATCAGAGTTCAGAGGTTCAGAGTTCTTGAGTGCGATACGTGAATGAATAATCGTTGTATCTTTTGCAGGAACGGCAGGATGAGACTTCAGAGTGGATATGAACTTCGTATGAAGAGGATGACAGGTGACAGCACACACTCACGCACCACTTGATGGGATAGACAGGCTTACGGCTCGGACACCACTTGAGATGAGATCTGGACAGACTGGGACAGACTGGAATCGTCGTAGAGAACTGGTAAGTAAACACAGGTAAGTTTAGTAGTGAAACTCGCAGAGAGAAGCTTCGGATTAACGAGCCCGGACAATGAGAGGTGCGTGAGGTGTGCTTATGAAGCAGTGGTGATTGATGGGGTGCAGGTGTGACTTGTTAAAACTCAGGTGACTGTGATCGCTGGGTGATTGTGGTGGATGAACCTGGCCAATCCGTGACATACGTAAACACCTGGCTAGTCTTTATTTCTGGAGAGCCGTGATTCTTCGACCTTGGAAACTTCTGATCATCATTCAAGACATCTAAGTATTGTGTTATAGGTGGTATTTTGTTAATTCAGTGTTAACTGTTTGTTGCCTTTTTTTTCGTGATTTCATCTTCCCATTTACTTCAATTTACTTGTTGCTAGCATATTGTCCCTCGTGCAAAAATGTCTTGCTGTGTAGCATACATGTGTTCTAAGAGGCAAGGCTCTTCTTCCGAGTTAGGCTTTTTCAGGTAAGTACACTGTCTCCATCTGTATACTGCAAGATTATGATTTTTTAAATGATCATTATATAGACCTAAGCAGAGGTGTAAAGAGTAACGTTACCTGAAAACCATACTTAAGTAAAAGTACAGTTAGAGTATCTGATTTCAATCATGTTTATTTTCTATAAAATGCTATAAGTAAACCATCATCCTTCAAAAAGGCCTTGTCAATATAGAGGATATATAAAATAGTGTAAATTAAAATTAACTAGTCAAAGTCTGCTTGCACTGGATGTGCTGGTTTCGGCCTCATCAGCAGCCAGCTGCAGTCATGACCATAGGTCATGAACTCATCTCCAAAATCAAATACCTGCAATTCAGAAACCAAGCACAAAAACTAATTGTACTCCAAGTGATATGCCACAACAACAGGTTTAGTGCCCAGTTGAATACTTTCTATCAATTTTAATATACCACCACAGCCACATTTTATTGTTTTGGTTGGTTGTGAGTGACAGATCAGCTTTTGCATTGTCACTGCAATTGATTCTCAACTGGGGTGGGGGGTAGTGAGATCATTTTTGGGTAGCATGGCATGCAGATATTTTATGAGAAAAAAAAATAATCCATCACTCCTCATCCTTTTGGTTTAATTTCCATTAAATTCATTGGATGAAATGAATGATATAACATTCATTAAATGTAAATGACATTAATTTCCATTTAATTCATTTTCTTGAACAATGTGATATGCTTTTTTCTTGTCAGGTTCCCCTTCAATGATAAAGACAGCTTGCAGCAGTGGATACACAATGTTAAAGGTGCCCTAGAATGTGAAATTGAATTTATCTTGGCATAGTTAAAAAACAAGAGTTCAGTACATGGACATGACATACAGGGAGTCTCAAACACCATAGTTTTCTCTTTCTTATTTAAATCTCGTTTTTGAAAAACACCCCTGAAAAACAGGCGAATCTCCACATAACACAGAATGTGACGCAACAGTCGGGATCATTAATATGTACGCCTCTAAAAATTTGCATATGCCAGCCCATGCTCAGTGCCAGGCGAAACTGCACAGCCGAATCATCAGAAGTTCTGCAGGTGAAGAAACAAGCGAGGATCATAGGGAAAATGGCAGATCTATCTATAATCTATCTATCTATCTATATATAATCGGATACCGCTACAGTTTAATTCAAAGTTGTTAGTTTGCTCTGCCCATTTCACCACGGACTGTTTTTCTAACCTGGAACAATATCAAGCAGCCAGGCTTCTCTCGGCGTCTCATACTGACGAAGGGGGCAATTTCAACTAACGTTATATTCCCGCAAGCGGTACGTAGTGATTTTATTAACGATAATTTACACTGTGTTATCTAGATCCAGCGCGATATTGTTTTTTCCTCGAGAGACATCGTGGCTTGCAAACGAGCGAACGAAGCATGGCAGTTGCTGAGTGTTTGGATGTACAAATGAACACAAAAATATTTTTTTAGCTCCTTCATCCGAGCCTCTGGAGAACCAGTGGGTTATGTGAATTTCTGATGTGTAATTGTTCAAGTTTAGACAGATAATCTTTCTCTCAAAGTCATTCAACACTGTTTATGCATCAGTAAATCGCGTTGCAGTGATAAGATCTTCATTCACGCGATCAACAGGCTGTCATCTGCTCAGTGCTCATCACTGCAACCTTTCATGTGATGGGAATAGATCTAAATACTTAAAAAAAAAACTTCTCATGATTCGTTAATCCCGATAGCTGTAATAGTAAAAACGTATAATAGCTGTAATAGTAAAAGTTTTCCAGATAGTTCCACATGTAATGCCAGATATTTCATATGCAAGCATGTCAGCCAATCACAGCAGTGGGCAACAACACTGAAGTCTCACAGCAGACACGCCCCCTCAAACAGAGTGTTCAAATCAGGTGATGAAATCAGGCTAGGAAATATGCCTTTTATTTCTAAATAATAACAAATTTTGATCTAAAAAACATACTAACATTATAAGGGCACCCCAGGAAACATTATAAAATAATCCATTCTACGGCACCTTTAAAGGAGAACTCCGGTCAATTTTAACATTGAGCTCATTTTTTTGTAAATTTGGAGTGCTGTCAGTACAGAGAACAACGACAAAAATCGGTGTTGCCTACACCGAGTTATTCTATTTTTAAAATTTGCACCCTGTTGACTTCAATGGGGCAAGTTTTAAACCAGCTTTTAGCCTCTTAACATCCTTGATGTGTCATTACAAGTGCACAGAAAATGTGAGTGATTCCTTCCGAGCGAACACGGGTGAATCTGGTGGAAGGCCATAGTAATCGATTGTCGAGTTCACGCGCGTGATCATAGGCACTAAACCTATGCGCGTGAACTCGACAATCGATTACTATGGCCTTCCACCGAAAACAGGATGTAAACAGAGGTATGAGCGCTGGCTGAATTAACTTCATTTTTATTAATATCTCTAACATCTACTGCAGTCAGATTCACCCGTGTTCACTCGGAAGGAATCACTCACATTTTCTGTGCACTTGTAATGACACTTAAAGGATGTTAAGAGGCTAAAAAGCAGGCTTACTACTTGCCCCATTGAAGTCAATAGGGTGCCCCATTGAAGTCAATAGGGTGCAAATTTTAAAAATAGAATAACTCGGTGTAGGCAACACCGATTTTTGTCGTTGTTCTCTGTATTGACAGCACTCCAAATGTACAAAAAAATGAGCTCAATGTTAAAATTGACCGGAGTTCTCCTTTAAGAGAAAGAACTGGACACCAAAGAAGTATTCTCGCCTCTGCTCCCTTCACTTCACACAGGATTGTTTCATCCCTGTCCCCTGGAAACACCCTTAAACACCCTTAAAGCAGATGCGGTGCCAACCATCTTCTACCCCCATTGCCAGGCAAAGGTCAAGGTGAGGCACACCAGAGTCAGTAAGAACACAACGGTAAGTAAGACTGACTCTGACACACAAGCTGTTAAATGCAGGAGCTTCAGTCATGACCATGATTACATCAGTTGCACTCGTGTGATACACCTTTATGTGGTAACACAATTAATATTTTATATGATATATATGTCATTATCATATTTGAAAGCATTCATTAGAATCGCAACTTTTATTGTATTGAACAATATGAATTAGCGGGGAACCAAAGAAACCGGAACCAAAGTGCGAGTATTGTTGCACCGCGCCGCCTAAAGTGACAGACGCTTTCCTTGGGTGTTTCTCAATATGCGTTCTTCAGCGATCTTGCGTCCTTGTGTTCTCGTTTTACGTCATCATAACCGTCGAAGTTCAGACCCAATTCTCAAGAACGCAAGTACAGAGGACGCATGAAAGAACCCGGATGTGTTCTTGATACCGAGGATGCATCGAATGCAGACTTGAGCTAGTACCAAGGAATGTCCGTAGACGGGCTCTGCTAGAACTCGCCTGGTGTCCCAGAAGTCATTGCGGCCGGTTCCGAGTTCGTTCTTCCAAGGAAGCTTGGCAAGACCGGTCTCCACGAGAACACAAGTCCGTTCTCTGCGTTCTTGGAATTGAGAAACAGCCCTTTTCTCTCATATTGAGATTTGGATCTGAAGATGGCGGTTCGCTCTTTCTCTCACTAATCAACTGATTCTGTTTTCCAGGTTCGTACTCAGTAAATAAAAAAAGACAACTGTTTCCTCCTAAAGTGTAAGAGATGTATTATAACTGTGATGAGTTTGTTATTGAATGTTTGATGTGTAAAGCCGAGTGAGAGAGCCGCGTTTATAATCGCGGGAGAAAGCTTGTGTAAACAATGGCGCTCGCGGCTGTTACACGCGAGTGTATTGAGACTCTGAATGTGGGAGACGGTGTATTAGTGTCCTCACTCTTTAGTAAGGCTTTATTTCGAGTTTTTGGGTATCCTGACATGTTATAAATATTCTGTAAATGTTAATAGAAGAGAGATATGTTGTTTGAAACTTAAAAGAGATTTAATACTGAAGTTACAGAAGCAGTTAGCTGTCTGATCTGTGTTTATCAATGAGTTGAACAGCTTTCCCTATGTGTATTATTCATGTTTTGACTCTGAAGTCATTTAAATATTCATTTACAGCCAGAGAGTGTTTAATTCACATAATTGTATTAGTGAGATGATGCATTTCTGAATTTTAATAGAAAACAAATAACCATAAATATATATAACTATATAGCTACAAGCATGATTTATCCTTGTGATATTATTGCACTTATTATTGCACTTTAAAGAGAGTGATGTTTATTTTTGCAAAGACAGTATTTTGTGAATGTGAGTTTTAAAGAGGAACACTGATATATGAAGAAAACTTTATTGACATGTTTAAATTGACATTAACAAACTGAAACATGGTTACATTAAGGGAATGTTACTGTTTAATACCCTGATTTGATACAATTGTAAATAAAGATATTGAGATTTGGATCTGAAGATGGCGGTTCGCTCTTTCTCTCACTAATCAACTGATTCTGTTTTCCAGGCTGACATCAAGAGGTGAAAGTAGTGAACCCCTGTAAAAAAAAAAAAAGAATCTTTTTGTTACTGCCGTTACTATATATTTGAAACCGGTAACAAACTGTGGGGGCTCGTCCGGGATCTCTCCTCATCACAACCATTGGGGGAGCAGATCCAGAGATACAAGAACCACGCGACCAAGGTGACAAGACGCTGCTGCAGGCCAGGAGCCAACCCGTGGGTGTCCGAGGAGGGAGGTCAAAGAGAGAAGGGATCTCCGTCTCGCTTGGGAACCGCACTGCTGATCCTGAGGCCAGCGCACGCTACTTGCCGTGGGGCCAGCGCACGCTACTGTCCGGAGGGCTACATGCTGATCCAGTGGTCATCGCACGCCAGCATCAGAGATCTCATTTGTGATCTGGAGGTCGACACGAGCGCACACACACACACGCCACTTATTAAGACACTACATTGTTGATTTACTGAACTCACAAACCACAAGGGGACATCAGAACTATACACCATGTCATCAGCTCGTAAAGAATTAGTGTGGGCCATCAAGAAACAACTATTCAGACTCTCAAGTAACGACATCTATCAGGTTGCAAAAGACATTGCAATTAACAACAGTAAAAATGAAGAAGAGATGAATGCGAATGATGAAGAAAGCTGCATGGAGTATGTAGTCTCTTACATGCAATCTGATACCTTGCTAGGACTGGAGGATGAGGGTATGGGTCAGTTGTTGGTTTTAAATGATTTGATAGGCAGAGTAATTAATGCTGATGCTCCTGTGAATTTTCCAGTGGGTACATTGAGTGATGGTAGCACACACGTTACACCTAGTCAAAGTCCATCCACTACAGTCCCAAACCCTACATCACAACTTCATTCTCACCCTAACAGTACCGCTATGCAAACACAACCTCACTCTAGCACTCATACCAATACAACAACACAGTCATTAGAAGAACTGAGAAAAGTCTATGAAGAGCTGGGTGAGAAACTGAGACAACAAGAATGTACAGTGACCACATCACCCACAACTTACTTCCACCAGGGTGAATCAGAGTTACACTACATGCCATCGATGAACTCAGAGAGACCAAGAATCACCACAGCAGTTTCTCTACCGCATGATTGGGCTCAAGCAGAAAATCCTTTTCCAGTCCCGACAGGCCAGTGCAGACATATCATATGATCCCAAGACCATCCAGGAAGTGTTCCTCCATACCATCTACCAGGGCTTTGGGACAAAACACGCTGACCTCCGACAGAGACTAAGACCTCTAATTTCAAACAGTCAAGTCACGGACGAGGAAATCCTTCGCCAGGTCATGAAAATACTAAGTGATGAGAATGAGCACCAGCGCTGACTGGGCCAACCCACCCGACAAAAGGTGACCCAAGCACACAGCGCCAAGGTTGAGACGGGAGACCTTAACAACAACAACAAGGCACGAGATACACCATCAGACAATGAAAATCGCCAGACAATACAACAGCTCACTTCTCTGGTAGAGACCCTGACACGCATGGTGGCTTCTTTGATGGAGCAGCAGACAGAAAATACTCGATTGCATTACCCTCCTTCTCAGCCAACCTCTAACAGACCTCTCCAACCACAGCTGGGACAATCTATAGTCCAGGTGAGAGGAAGAACATCTCGATGTCCGAAATGTACAGAACAGAATGTGCAGGAGTGTAACCATTGCTTTGTGTGTGGAGAGGCAGGACACAGAGCAGTGGGGTGCCTTCAACGAGTCAGGGTGCAGGGAAACGGAGCTCGGTCTTTGTCGAGGGACGCCCAGAGACCGGTGAGCAGCTTCAGTCCCAAACATTAACAAATAACAAACAAATAACAAGACACCCCAAGCAAAACAAACAGCAAAATTCACATGTATTGACCAGCCAGAGTAACATCGCCTGCAAAGCACCCCTAATTGGAAAAAAAAGTCTGCTGAAATGTTTGATTGGCGGGTACCCAGCTACAGTCTTGTTTGATTCAGGCTCACAAGTGAGCATAATTGACCAACAATGGACTGACACTCACATTCCTACTCATATCTTGAGACCTCTTTCTGACTTTTTAGAGGAAGAACTTGGCGTCTATGCAGTCACTGGCCATGCTGTCCCTTACACTGGATGGGTTGAGCTCACTGTTAATCTTGCCGGGAATGAAGACCCAAATATAACTATACAGGCCCCTTTCCTGGTCAGCCCGCTGCCATTGCCCCAGCCCCTTCTAGGAGCCAATGTACTCCAGGAGATCATCAGAAGGAAAGAGTCCTCAGGCGATGCAGTTGCAACAGTGGTCAGCCTTCTCCGCAGTGCCTTCGAAATAGAGGAGGAACAGGTGGAGGCCCTTGTAAGTTCCATCCAGGTGCCTCCTAAAACATACTGTGATCCAGTCACTATAAGAGTGGGCCAAGAACATTCCATCATTCCCCCTGGCAGAACAGTCCATGTATGGTGTAGAGTACCACCAAACTTTGATGTCTCGAACCCCATTGTTCTATATGAACCAACAGAAGGAAGTGCTATCTTAGAGCAGTTGAGTGTAGGAGAAGGCCTCTTGGAAATTAATAACACCCGACGACCTTATGTTAAGGTGCCCATCTCCAATCACTCAAAGCATGAGATCACCCTGCCGAGGAGAACCACTCTAGGAACCATCCAAAACATTATCAAGGTCATTGAGGCTGATGCACCAGAGTCACATCAGGCTGATCCCACGCCAAGAAAGATGACATCGGTCGAGGTCAAGGCTGTCGTTTCTCCCAGCACCTCTCCACCTGAGTCCTGGCTTCCTCCTGTTGATATCAGTCACCTCAGCCCTGAACATCAACAGGCAGTCAAGGAAGTGCTCTACGAGGAATGTGGAGCATTTGCTCGTGACAGTGACGACATAGGGAGCATCCCCTCCCTACAGATGGAGATCAGGACTAAGGATGACATCCCAGTTCAGAGGGCCTATGCATCCATCCCAAAACCGCTCTACAGGGAAGTGAAGGAGTACATCCAGGAGCTGTTGGTTAAAGGGTGGATCGTGAAGTCCCAGTCACCTTATTCAGCTCCTGTCATCTGTGTGAGAAAGAAGGATGGGTCCTTACGCCTGTGTGTCGACTATCGTCTCCTCAACAACAAAACCGTGCCGGACCGTCACCCTCTTCCCAGAATTCAGGACCTCACCGACTCCCTGGGGGGATATGCCTGGTTTTCGATCCTCGATCAGGGCAAAGCCTACCACCAAGGCTTTATTGCTGAAGGATCAAGGTACCTGACCGCATTCATAACTCCGTGGGGGCTCTATGAGTGGGTTCGAATACCCTTTGGGCTATCGAATGCCCCAGCGGCTTTTCAAAGGAGCATGGAAAGTATGCTTGACACACTGAGAGATGAATGCTGCATCCCTTACCTTGACGACGTGTTGTGCTTCTCCAGGTCATTTGATGAGCATGTGGAGGTGCTACGCAGAGTCCTCCAAGCCTTGCAACAACATGGGGTAAAGCTGAAGCCGGAGAAATGCGAGCTCTTCCTCAAGGAGGTCCGGTATGTTGGCCGGCTGGTGTCAGCGGAAGGAGTCAAAATGGACCCCAAAGACCTTGAAGCAGTGCGGGCCCTGAAAGACAAGACTCCACAGACAGTTGGGGACATCAGGCAGTTGCTTGGATTTCTGAGCTACTATCGGACATACGTGCAGGATTTCTCACGTAAAGCCAAGCCCCTGTATGACCTGCTCCAGTCAAAGCCCAGCACCCCGACCAAACCGTCAAGAGGAAAAACAAAAGGCAATCAGCAGTCCTCCCGTACTCCAGTAGAGTGGAATATGCAACACCAACAGATCCTTGAACACCTTGTGGACCGGCTGACCAAACCCCCAGTGCTGGCGTATCCAGATTTCAAGCGCCCCTTTACACTCCACACAGATGCCTCCCAAAAAGGTCTCGGTGCAGTTCTTTATCAGAACCAGGATGGGAAGATGAGGGTGATTGGGTACGGGTCACGCACGCTAACATCAGCGGAACAAAATTATCACCTACACAGCGGAAAGCTAGAATTTCTCGCATTGAAGTGGGCAATATGTGAGAAGTTCCGTGACTACTTATTCTACGCTCCACATTTCACCGTCTTCACGGACAATAATCCCCTCACATACATCCTGAATTCTGCCAAACTGAACGCAGTTGGTCACCGGTGGGTGGGGCAACTGGCCGATTTCAACTTTGATATCAAATACCGGCCAGGCAAAACCAACATCGATGCCGACACCTTATCACATTGCCCACTGGACATTGACACCTTCATGGCTGGATGTTCAGGAAGAGATATCGGAGGAGGCGGTATGTGCTGTATGGGAAGGAAGCCGGAGAGCACAACAGGGAGACGTGGCCTGGGTGGCAGCCCTCAACCTAACATTCCAAAGCCAATCTCAAGTTGAGCCTCTGCCGGAAGTCAGTCATGATGAGCTTGTGAGGGAACAAAGAAAAGACCCCGCTATTGGGAAAGTGATGGCGCTGAAGGAAAACGACACACCACCAACAGAGGATGACAAAGAGAGAATGGACACACACGCAAGGAGGCTGTTAAGAGAGTGGAGCAGATTACACATAGAGAATGACCTTCTCTACAGGAAGAGTGCAGGTCGACAACAACTGGTCCTGCCCGCCACCTACAAACGAACAGTACTCACCCAGCTGCATAACAACATGTGCCATGTTGGCGTTGAAAAAGTTCTGACCCTAGCGAGGGAGCGGTTCTACTGGCCTTTCATGAAAAGAGATATAGAGGAGTATGTGACCAGAAAGTGCTCTTGCATTAAGCAGAAGAAGCCAGCCACACATGAAAGAGCACCAATGGGAAGTATTACATCAAATTCGCCCCTTGAGTTGGTGTGTATCGATTTCCTTCACCTGGAAGCCTGCCGAGGTGGATACGAGTATATCCTGGTTGTGGTTGATCACTTTACCCGATTTGCACAAGCTTACCCCACCAGGAACAAGGCTGGCAAGACGGCTGCTGACAGACTTTTCAATGATTTCATTCCCAGATTTGGGTACCCGGCCAAAGTACACCATGACTAGGGTCGGGAGTTTGAGAATGAACTCTTCAGAACTCTCAGGCACTTAGCTGGTGTTGCCCACTCAAGAACTTCTCCGTATCACCCCCAGGGCAATCCTGCAGAAAGGTTCAATCGCACGTTGTTGCAGATGCTCCGCACCTTGGGAGAGAAAGAGAAAGAGAATTGGAAAGACCATCTACCCCATGTACTCCAGGCATACAATTGTACAAGGCACGAGGCCACAGGTTTCTCCCCACACTATTTGCTGTATGGCCGACATCCTCGTCTACCAGTGGACATCCTCTTTGGTCTCATAACAGATGAGGGAGCTGAAACGAATGGACCAAAAGGATATGCTGAGAAATGGGCAGGAAAAATGGTGGAGGCATACAGAATAGCAGACTCAAACAGTCGAAAGTCCAGCTCTAAAGGCAAGACATACTATGATAAACGAAGCAGAGGTGTTGTTCTTCAGCCTGGGGACAGAGTCCTGGTACGTAATCTGAGTGAACGAGGGGGGCCTGGAAAGCTTAGACCGTACTGGGAGCAGATTATCTACATTGTGAGAGAACAGGTTGGAGATAATCCTGTCTACAAAGTAAGCCCAGAGGCAGGAGGCCGACCAGTTCGCACTCTACACGGGAACCTCCTGTTGCAAGTCAACGATCTACCTGTAGAGCCACCTCAGAACCCGACGACCAACACAGCTGAGTCACAAAAGCGAAAGAAGAGAGCTTCAGACATCCCAAAACCCATGCACGAGACACAGGACCCAGAATTAAGTGACTCTGAGCAAGAGGAAGGCGTGCCTCGTTACTGGTTGCGAATGCCGATGGAAAAGCTAAGAGCTGGGAGTTACTTACCTGTGCCGCATGTGAATCCTGACTGCCAAAACAGATCCGACCAGAGTGAGACACACCTGGGAGAAATGAGTTATGCAGAACATGAACAGGACAGGGAGAGTGTTAGAGACGAGGGACAGGAGACATCCAGTGAGGATGAACAGGGTGTGGAGCAACAGCAAGAGCTGTATGCTGTCCATCAAGAGAACGTCCCCACACCACAGCCTGAACATCAGGTCCCACTGAGACAGTCTATGAGAGAGAGACGGCCGAAATGTGTGTTTACTTACCCATCCCTGGGTCAACCCGCTTATCACCCACAGCCCACTGTGAGCGCAGTTGAAATCCAGCAAGTACCGCGTACTTACCAGTGTCTCAGTAGACCATACCTCCACCACTTCCAACCCCTGTCCATGCCACCATATCCGTACCTACCTGTAGTGTACCCAGCTCACTGTGGATGAGAAGCCATGAAAGACAATTACATACATACATACATTCTATACTCCAATGATATCTAGCACACACCTTATTAGACAGATAGGATACATTAATTAAGAGTTGAAATATTTGAAATATTTTGTGTTGAAAAAAAAAAAATGTGTGAATGTTCAGAGTGAAATTGTTCAGAATATCTTGTGTCAGGAGCCACTTTTATTTGTTGGGGAGTGTGTGATACACCTTTATGTGGTAACACAATTAGTATTTTATATGATATATATGTCATTATAATATTTGAAAGCATTCATTAGAATCGCAACTTTTATTGTATTGAACAATATGAATTAGGGGGGAACCAAAGAAACCGGAACCAAAGTGCGAGTATTGTTGCACCGCGCCGCCTAAAGTGACAGACGCTTTCCTTTTCTCTCATATTGGGTGTTTCTCAATATGCGTTCTTCAGCGATCTTGCGTCCTTGTGTTCTCGTTTTACGTCATCATAACCGTCGAAGTTCAGACCCAATTCTCAAGAAGGCAAGTACAGAGGACGCATGAAAGAACCCGGATGTGTTCTTGATACCGAGGATGCATCGAATGCAGACTTGAGCTAGTACTCGCCTGGTGTCCCAGAAGTCATTGCGGCCGGTTCCGAGTTCGGTCTTCCAAGGAAGCTTGGCAAGACCGGTCTCCACGAGAACACAAGTCCGTTCTCTGCGTTCTTGGAATTGAGAAACAGCCATTGAGATTTGGATCTGAAGATGGCGGTTCGCTCTTTCTCTCACTAATCAACTGATTCTGTTGTCCAGGTTCGTACTCCGTAAATAAAAAAAGACAATAAGGACTGTTTCCTCCTAAAGTGTAAGAGATGTATTATAACTGTGATGAGTGTGTTATTGAATGTTTGATGTGTAAAGCCGAGTGAGAGAGCCGCGTTTATAATCGCGGGAGAAAGCTTGTGTAAACAATGGCGCTCGCAGCTGTTACACGCGAGTGTATTGAGACTCTGAATGTGGGAGACGGTGTATTAGTGTCCTCACTCTCTAGTAAGGCTTTATTTCGAGTTTTTGGGTATCCTGACATGTTATAAATATTCTGTAAATGTTAATAGAAGAGAGATATGTTGTTTGAAACTTAAAAGAGATTTAATACTGAAGTTACAGAAGCAGAAGTTGGCGGTTCGCTCTTTCTCTCACTAATCAACTGATTCTGTTTTCCAGGCTGACATCAAGAGGTGAAAGTAGTGAACCCCTGTAAAAAAAAAAAGAATCTTTTTGTTACTGCCGTTACTATATATTTGAAACCGGTAACACTTGCAGTGAACCACAGACAGTCGAGATGAGTGTAGCCAGCTGCTGCCATAGCCATTCCGCAGATTATGGTGCATAGACACAGCAAAAATCCCACAGTCCTCTAAAGAGGAAGATGGCATTTGTTCAAAGTAGCTTGCGTCCTTACAAGAAAAAATTGAAGCTTCAAACGCAGAGTCAGAAGACTGAAACGGAAAGTGAAGTCTCTTTCTTCAGTTGTCACTGATCTGAAAGAGAA
This sequence comes from Scardinius erythrophthalmus, assembly GCF_964197995.2. Lineage (NCBI taxonomy): Eukaryota > Metazoa > Chordata > Actinopteri > Cypriniformes > Leuciscidae > Scardinius > Scardinius erythrophthalmus. The sequence goes on along the minus strand of NC_138230.1, from coordinate 27,255,346 downwards.
GCTGCTTATTTCCACCAGCTGTGCTGATATGCTGGAGGCATCCTTTAGCGGTGTTGCTAAAGAAATTCTTACAAGGGCCAAGCGCAAGACTAAATCTCAAAGAATCTCTGATAATTTGAGATCTTTTGCCATGACTCTCCATTTCTACTCTCCAAAAGCTTATCAGTTTGTTCGTGAAAGCTTTGATTGTGTTCTGCCTCATCCTCAAACAACCAGGTCTTGGTACAGCAGCATTCCTGCAGACCCAGGCTTTACAGAGGCATCATTCGCTGCCCTACAATCCCATGTGGAGGACGGAAGGAAAGATGGTAAGGAGACTGTTTGTGCCCTTATGATGGATGAGATGGCCATCAGAAAGCATGTTGAATATGCTGAAGGGAAATTCCATTGGTATGTTGATGTAGGATGTGGCAAAGTTGATGACTCTTTACCAGTAGCCAAGGATGCATTGGTCCTTATGGTTGTAGCTGTTAATGGATCTTGGAAAATCCCTGTGGCTTACTTTCTCCTTGATGGGTTAAGCGGACAAGAGAGAGCAAATATTGTCATACAGTGTCTTTACAAGCTGCATGACATTGGAGTGCGCGTTGTTTCCCTGACATGATGGACCGTCTTGTCACTTCACCATGATGCAGGCTCTTGGAGCCAATATCACAGTTGGAAACATGAGGCCATTTTTTCCTCACCCTGCAAATCCAATGCAGGCTGTACATGTGGTTTTTGACGTGTGCCACATGATGAAACTCTTGAGGAACGCTTTTGCTGATGGACGTGTTTTCCAGACAGGCAGTGGCAAAAAGATTAGGTGGCAATACCTAGAAGACCTCAACAAACTTCAGGAGACAGAGGGCTTGAGGCTGGGTAATAAGCTGAAGATGGCACATATTCAGTGGAGAAATCAGAAGATGAAGGTAAATCTTGCCGCTCAAGTTTTCAGCAGCAGATGCCCTTGAATTCTGCAACAAGGAGCTCCACTTGCCTCAGTTTCATGGTTCTGAGGAAACCGTTGAATTTCTGAGAACAATCGATTTAGCTTTTGATGTTCTCAACAGCAGGAACCATCTGGCAAAGGGTTCCAAAGCTCCTTTGAGAAGTTGTAATAAACTTCACAGGCTGAGTCTGTTGGAGACTCAATCATTTCTGGGTAATTTTTTTCAGAGTTACACAACCACATGTTTGAGACCAGTGTTGAGGACAATCATTTTCACACCTTGGTTAAGATGGCAGCCTCCATGTACTGCAAGATACGCCTTCATCATTTGGCGAGGCGAGAAACTGAGAAAGTAACAGGGGCTCTTGTGAGAAGGAGGATGAACAGATTAATACTTTTCCATCACCAATAGTATGGTGTTTTTAGTGCACATCTTCCTGTTTGAATAATGTTTACAGCACTTTCTGTGTATCGCTCACACTTGCTTTGCTTAGAGCCCGCATCAACGGGGCATAAGCACTTGCTGTGAGAAACCTGCCTTTAAATACGTTCATAATTCGCTCACACTTGCTTTGCTTAGAGCCCGCATCAACGGGGCATAAGCATTTGCTGTGAGAAACCTGTCTTTAAATGCGTTCATAATTCGCTCACACTTGCTTTGCTTAGAGCCCGCATCAACGGGGCATAAGCACTTGCTGTGAGAAACCTGTCTTTAAATACGTTCATAATTCGCTCACACTTGCTTTGCTTAGAGCCCGCATCAACGGGGCATAAGCACTGGCTGTGAGAAACCTGCCTTTAAATACGTTCATAATTCGCTCACACTTGCTTTGCTTAGAGCCCGCATCAACGGGGCATAAGCACTTGCTGTGAGAAACCTGCCTTTAAATACGTTCATAATTCGCTCGCACTTGCTTTGCTTAGAGCCCGCATCAACGGGGCATAAGCACTTGCTGTGAGAAACCTGCCTTTAAATACGTTCATAATTCGCTCGCACTTGCTTTGCTTAGAGCCCGAATCAACGGGGCATAAGCATTTGCTGTGAGAAACCTGACTTTAAATACGTTCATAATTCGCTCACACTTGCTTTGCTTAGAGCCCGCATCAACGGGGCATAAGCACTTGCTGTGAGAAACCTGCCTTTACACGCACATGATACAAACCTGTCAACAACATATTTTTGTTCGCTGTTACACATATGCTATCAACAAGTTACATGAGGTTTTAAGGTTGAACTGTTATTTTTTCTTATTATACAGTACGTTCTGTTCAAATGTTACACTCAAATGTTCAATTGTTTTAATTTTGTGTTATCTGTTTGTGGCGTCTGTTTGTTACGTTTGTCTTGTCCTGTGTACCCATTCTGAGCCTGCACCTCGACGTGGTGAGTGGGCTTCTAACTAAGCCAGGCTAGATGTTGAGAGTTAAAGTCAAGATGCTGTTCATCCTTTCTCTTTTTCAGACATGCTGGTGATTGCTGTTTTTCAAGTTTTTCCAGTAACGAACACTGCTAAGTATGAAATAACTTTAACTCAGATTGAGGACAGTGAAGAGCAGCACACATACAAAGCACACATACTTAGTTTAGTTATAATTAGTCACTTGGCTGTTAAGCCAAGTTAAGTTAGATAACTCAGACAACATCTGTAGTTTATATGGTATTGTTTGTATTTGTCTATATTGTTCATACTGCAGTGCATACCCATGTGTTCTGCTCTTATGCTACCGTTAATATACTTTACATATCGATTCCATCGTCCGGCACGTCCACGCTACCTCATGTAAAGGTAAGGTGCGCAGTCACTGCTTTCCTGGTGCTCGTGTTCTAGATATTGCTTGCCAGGTTCCCGAGATCCTGAACGGTGACGAGCGCGTCGGAGCTGTCGTGCTGCACGCTGGAGTGAACGACATCAGGCTGCGGCAGACGGAGGTTCTGAAGTAGGATCTATGAAAAATCGAATTGTGATTAAACCAGAAAATCTAAATATTATTGCTTCAGAAACACAGTAAACGCTGTCCCAGTTTAAAACTAGATTAAAGACGCATCTCTTTAGCCAATCATTCACATAATGCATCTCATACCTTTTATACTACAGTTAAATAAGACCAAATGCATTAATATTATGAAAAGTAGCTATGCTAATTATTTCCCATCTGCTTTTCCGTTATAGACTACGTCAGCTCCAGTTTGTATCCAGCCTCTCATGGAGACCTCAGATGCCCCAACACCTGTGAAGAGACGACTCGACGCTGGTGATATGTTATGCCCTAAATTAAAACATGATTAACTAACTGTATTTTTATATGTACATTTCTGAAATGCATTTTCTGTAAAGCTGCTTTGAAACAATATGTATTGTGAAAAGCGCCATACAAATACATTTGAAATGAATATCCTTACTGTAAACCATACCACTAGGTTAACTGTATACTACTTTCCTGTCATTTACTGTTTATAATACACTATGTCTATACCACACTTTTTTTTGCACTTCTGGTTAGACACTAACTGCATTGAATTGTCTCTGTACTTGTACTCTACACATTGACAATAAAGATAAATCTAATGTAATCTAAAGGTGTCTTGACATCTCCCTTATCAATATTCACTGTGTAGGCTAATGACTAATATGTATCATTACAAAGTTCTAAACCATAAGTAATAAAACCACATGACATTTCTGTCAAAGTATGTCTACTTGAAGTGTCTACTGTGTGTTTTGATAAAAAATATTCAATCATTTCGTTAATAAATATTTATTTATTGAAACTCAAATTTAAAAAAAAAAAGTAATATTTTTTTATTTTTTTATTTATCCCCTCTCTAGCTACATTCGTCGTGGGGAAGAAAAGTGAGAGGCCATGGGGTGGATGGCTAGGGTGATACATGAATGGCACAGAGGGGAGAAAGGGTGGGGGGAGAAAGAAAGGTGGGGGAGAAAGAAGGGTGGGGGGAGAAAGAGCAGTGACTATTGAACAGTGTTATGTCTACCAATGTGATCATGTATTAAACTAAAGACAAAAGGCACATACACAACCCCAAAACAATTTAACAGTCTTCAACTGTTTCAAGTTAAAAACATGCTGAGAGGTTTAATCCAGCATCACCCCTACTTGATTAAGACTCTCAAGCCTTCAGCTAAATTATTAAAAAAAATATCATTACCCCTAGGTGATAAATGAACTTCGTCCCTTATTAACAGTTGAGGCTTGTTAAATACAATTTAAGGGTGATGCACAATACCCCCCTGCATTCCCAAGACAAAGGTAGCCATGACACTGTTCACCCATTTACGGGACTTGTCAATTTTCCCTGGAAGGCCCGATCTCCACCGACGTCTCTGGGTGATGTCAGACAGCACAATGGTCATCTGAGGGAAACGCCGATAGAGATGTTGCAGATCCTGCTTCATCACTGCGACGAGATCGATGCTCTTCCTGCATCCCAAGTCGTTCCCGCCGCAGTGAATCAGCAGGACATCCGGGGCTGCTCTTCCTCTGAGTGACCGGTAGAAGAAAGGAAGGAGTCCGTGCCATCGAAGTCCACCCCAGCCAAACCAGTGAACCTTGGCCGCTAGGCCAAGATTGGCCCCGATGGTCTCTCTGGCCCTTTCTTCCCCACGACGAATGTAGCTACTCCCGATGATCCAAATCACTGGACCTGTTAATAGCATAGAGCAATCACAATCAAAACACTGTTTTGTTAGTATCAGTAAACAGATTTTAACACACACAAGTAACTTGTCTCTGGCCATTGTTTTATTTCTATCCGAACAAAACAGAAAAAAAAGTCTATGCAAATATACAATAAAACACAAATTAATTGCTCTTATCTGTTCACTGAAATAATAATATGACAATAGGTATTACACCACTATTGTTAATATAGTGGTGTTATTGTTAACACCACCTTATACACCACAAGGTTAATTTATTATTTTATTATCTCTTACGGTGTTGCTTTTCATATTTTATACTATATTTCTAAATTATACTATATTAATACGGCTTACCTTTGTTGGTGGCATAGTTAGCCATGGTGTAAGATTGTCTTCTTTCTTCTTTTTCTGTTAGCAGTAGAAAAGTTTGTATTTGAATCTATGAGGAAAGAAAAATGAAAAGGGCAACCATTAGTTATAGATAAATTCGTTAAATAAGTTATAGTGAAATTCGTTATTGTCCATTTATTATCTATATGTTATTTAACAGGCCAAAGCAGACGCTTTTGTCCAAGCGATTTACTGAATAACTTTTTTTATATGACTCTTTATATCTTCTCTTGCGATGTAGATGTGTAGTAGCCTGGGTTTCCCCATACTGCCTTGCTCGCAGCGTGATTTTATTCACGCTGCTAGGCAGTCTGGACACCATGGACCAAATTTTCCCCTGAAAAAGGGAACCAATCACAGAACGGGGAGGGAGCAGCAAGACGATGACGACACCGAAGCAGTTTGTTTATATCTATGGATCCAACATGGCATCAGACGCAACGTTATCTTCTACCCTCATGTTTATCTTGCACAAACGGTAATATTCGCTAAACGCCATCGTGTACAAATAAATCTTTGACCCATCGTCTTTTTCCTCGTCGAATTTCTGTCACTCTACATACATCATCTGGTATAATTGAAGCGATTGGTTATGAGCTACATACAGGCGCATTTGAAAGACATTCATAGCATCCAATAAACGGCTCTGGGCATTCGTAAACCACGCCTCAAATACGAGAAAATGAACACATGGTTCCCAGACCAAGTCTCAAATGAGACTTGGTCTGACGTTAGCCAGGCTAGATGTGTAGATAACAGTTAACGCCATTTTGTGGTTATATTCGGCGCCCATTAACGTTATACAACTTAATCAATGTGCATCAAGTTACAATCATGTTAATAATAAATTATGTGGCCAGCAAGCATATTTACCAATGCCCAATTTCCCAGTCCTTAAATTATATTTAAAATATTCGATCCCTGGGCGGTTAAATAACTATTGGGTATGAATTCATATCACAAGTTCTTGAACATCATTTTACATAACTTCTTAATAGTATGCATTAACTTAATATGGCTTACTGGCGTTACATTTTAAAATAAATACTATAAAATAAAATAAATAAAATAAAATAAATACTATACAAAATAATGAATCAGAATACTTACTCCTGCTCACTCGCGCCAAAGAACTCTTCTCAAGCTTGCCGTCTCTGCAAGATTCGTTGGCAGTTTGCACGCACAGCTACTAGAAAATTTACATCTGTCAGACAGGTTGCTCACGTCATCAAGCTTAGTTTGAGTCGGTTTGAGTCTGCGCGTCAGGAACGGAAGTGCTAGAAAATCGCTAAAAATGGGCTTCACTTGTCTCAATTGAGTTCCAATGAGATGGCTCTGTCCATTTCTTTTACTGTCTATGCTCATTGTAGTCACTGCTAAAATTTCAGTTAACATGACCTTTGACTGGTGATCTTCTTCTCCAATTCTGTGGGAACATTTTTGAGATCTAATTTTAACTTTTTAAACTTCTAATTTTAACTCGCTGCAAAGAACAATATATTTTACCTTACAAACGTAAAACTAAATAAATAAATTCACAAATCAATTATCCTAAAAAAAATTAGATAATTTAACTTATCTATTTAGATGAAATTAATCGCTCAAATTTTGATGATAACCCTGATTAAAGACACCAGTTAATTAACTGTTCTAACCATAAAACCATGTCCACTTCTCACTGTTGCAGTCATGTAAATGTTACCACGACTAAGACCAAATCAGAGAGGGTCAGTGGAAGTTTTTTCCCGCAGCATATCATGATGAGCAATGCTGAGGCTGTCTAAGGACAGCCTATCTATAGCCTGCTGACTAACCAAAGCAACAATTTTACACATATTTAGGCAACAATTGTATACATAAATTGCACATTTGTGCTGCACAGCTGTGTTTGCACCATTAACATTTAAACAAGCACCATTGCTAGTAGAGGTGTTCTGATACTCTATATTATTACTCTTAACAAAATGAACTGTATTTATTTATTTTAATTTTAACTTTATCTGTCATATTTATCCTGTGCAATGTAGGTTTATATTAGCTACAGGGATGGGCAACTTCAGTACTCCAGGACCGAAGCTGCCCATCTCTGATACAGGCCCATATAATTCCCTACATATAATATTGTGTGCGTGTAAATAAATAAATTATATATATATATATATATATATATATATATATATATACAGAGGTGAACAAAGTACAACTTTATTACTTGATTTAAAGTACAGATACTACTGATCAAATATTACTCCATTACAAGTGAAAGTTGTAAAGACCATAGACAGTAAAATAAATGGACACAGGGCCCCTATTGGATTCAACGGAGAAAAATGAAGTCAATTAGAAGCACTCACTTCCTGATGGCCGAGCGTACTGCGCAGACTCAAACTGAGCTTGATGACGTAGATGTGACGTGAGCAACCCGTCTGTCTTCTAGTAGCTGTGAACTTCAGAGAAATCTGAATCATTCCCTTCCAAAACTTGAAGAGACGGAGAGTGTGAGTAGGAGGTGTCCATGAGCTAGGAGCAGGAGAAACTTTTGCTAAGTATTCTGATTAATTATTTTGTCATTTTGCCTCCACGTCCCCCCGATTGCCCGCGAGCTTCTCCTCCTGTCCATACGGTAATTTCTCAACTGTGCGACAGAGAGTCACATGGTTATGACGCAATCGTTAGCCTATTTTTACAAAAACTGCTTCTATGGGGCCATAACGTAAGATACAAGGTAATGGAGCCTTTTATACATTTTCGTGTTTCTTTAGAAATAAATAATGGACAAATGGATTCTTTAAACACCTCAGATGTAAAGTTATTCACTGTCAAAGTGACAGCAAAATGAATGGGAGTCAATGGAATGCTAACAGCAGGTGATGGTCTGCAAATCAATGGCGGCGCCCGGGGAAGCTTTAATTTTTTCCGAAACATTGACCCCCTGGTAAAGACAGATTTCTACTTAAAGCTGCAGTCCGCAGTTCTTACTCTTTGTCGCCATCTCTGTTCGAAATCTGCAATTGCAGTTATTCACGGAATTATCAACTTTATGTGTGTTGTGCCTCAGCATGGCACAGCGCGGATTAATCCAATGTTTTGAGTAGAATGTGCGGCTGTCAGTCACCGCGCCGGTGTGGATACTGTCATTCGCAATCACAGATACTACTTTTTGGAAGTATGACCAATATAAGAATTTTCACTGGAAAATGTCGTCTGAACAAGTAAGTAACATCTACTTTTGTTCTGACCAACAGTATTGCGTGACTACATTTAATGCCCTTCAGATATTTGTCCTTGTTTTCGCATGGGCTGGTTGCAGTCTTTTTTTTTTCTCAGAAGTCCGAAGTTTTTCGCGTTTTACAATGGGTGAATCTCCAGTTGTCACTGGTGATTGACGTTTGAACCTTTCTGGATCCGCCATCAAATTGATAAGTTTAATTATATCAAGTGCTGCGAGAAAAGGCTATAAATATTCACTTCCAACATCCCCACACTCATAGCCTACTACACTGTAAAAAGTTTAACTATTATTTACTCAATTTTATTGGTGAAACATTTTTACACTCAAAAAAATTGAGTAAATTTTAAAGCTGTGAAATCAATGAAATATACTGTATGAATTGAGTAAATGCAAGTAAAAAAATTAAGTAAATCTGAGTAACTGCATCTGGTACATTAACAAATAAAATTGAGTAGAAATAATTTAACATTTAAACATTAAAAAAACAATATTTATGAGTAATATTAACTGTTTTTATTAATGAGTAATATTAACTTTTTTATTTTCTCTAAACCTTTGTAAAAATAGTACTCCAGACAACCACCATTATACATTACATTGGCCTTTATTTTCAATGAGTACAGCAATACAGCACATTTTAGACTGTTTTTTCATGTATACAATATTGCCTGCATTTAAACTTATTTAACAAGTAAAAATGAAATATTTAAACATTCAGGTAGCCAAATTCAAGTGTAATCAACCACTCTGTTATCCAATATCCACCGAATCTGCGCTGGTCCTCGTGCCGGAGACAGACTCGCGCTCTGCGGGTGAACTTTGAACTTCATACCGCCGTCTTGCATTTCACTCACAGTCACTGTCTGAGGCACAGCCGAAATATACTGCGAGCGACTGACATAACCTGCCAATAAACAAAAAGTGATAGTTCTGAGGACATTTTATCATCCAAATGATAATAATTATATTCATTATCATTATGAAAGTCAGTCATGTGTTTATGCAAAGCGTTTCAATCACGCAAAAAGACAAACGCGGCTCTCGTCTCGTTTAGGTGTCGAATTACGCCTCTGTAGGCTATGTTGTTTTGCATTAAATATGATTTAAAGCACAGTAATGATTTTATAGATAAAATAAAACATACACCAACCTGAATTTCACAGTGAAAATGCACCAAATCTGCGACGCTGAGAAGAGAGCTGTTGTTCTTGACTGGAGAGTTCAAACAGCCACGCTCACTCCAACCGTCGAGTTTTCGTCACGTCAGAGGGTGGGGGAGGGGGGGCATTGTTTTAATTGAGTAAACTTACTCAATTTTAAGAGCGTGTTAAATATATTAATAATATTGATTTGAATTAAGTAATTTTTTTGTTTCTTGAAACAGATCAGTTTAATTAAACATTCTCAAATATTTTGATAGAAATTTCACATATATATTAAGTATATTATAAAGAAATAATTGGTTAGTCAAATACTAAATTATTTTATTGAAAAAAACTTAAATATATCTGTAAATTTTAGATAAAATTAACTGTTGGATTTTTACTCAATTATTTTGGTATGTTTAACTCAAACAATCAAGTAAACGATATACAGAGATTTTATTAAGTTAATAAAGTTAAAAATTTCTGTAATATTTACTAAGCCACAGAATAATTTTTTACAGTGTAGCCGAGACACCTTCTTTATGTGTACAGATGTGAGGCAAGTGGATAGTTTTGAACACTGGCTAGTTATGTACTTGCTCAAAAATTTATTTTGGATCATTTTTAACCCAAAAAAGCTACGGACTGCAGCTTTAAGTAAAAGTAAAGAAGTAGGCTACTTTCTTTTAAAAGTACTTAAGTATCAAAAGTATTTTTTTTTTTATGTCAACCAATTTTTTTATATTGTTGCACTGTGTTATGTATTACTTTCAATAGGCTACTTAATGCCTAGTATGTGGAATAAAGAGCTTTAAGAATGGCTAAATGCATTTTTATTTAACACTCCTTCCTAACCACCCCCACAATAAAATTAAATTCTCCCACGATTCTGAACACCAACTAAACAAAATAACATGTAATTTACTGAAGGTTCTGAAAAAATATGAATTGCTGCAATTTAAATGTGTTTAACTGATTTGAATCAATTGCTATGTTTGAATGATTCAGTGACTCACATACATACTCCACTTGTTTCATTACTGGATGAATCAGCAATTTTTGAACAAAGCTTTTGACTGAATGATTCAATGGCAACAAAAAAATGTTTAACAGTCACTTATCGCCACCTGGTTGTGAAAAACAATGTAATCGGTACAATCATTTTTGTCAAGTAAACTGGCTGTGGTAGATTGTCCAACTCCAGAATGTTTACCAGAGTTTTATTTGCAATTACAGCTAGCTAGCCGCCACTTTGACTGCCTTGACCTCCACCAAAACGACATTCAGGTGGTCCAGCACGGCTGATGCTGCGTTCTCCGAACTGAAAAGCTGCTTTGTTTCAGCTCCAATTGTTGTCCCTGATCCTTCTCGTCAATTTGTGGTGGAGGTCGACCAATGTTTTTAACCACAGTTCACCTTGCCACAGACAATCATGGTTTCACTGGTGACTTGGGAGATCGAGTCGAAGGTCTGTATGACCATACAAGGGGTAACACCTCCACCCGGATGCCCACAGGGTTGTTTGTTTGTGCCTTAGAGTTTACAGTCCGATGTCATCCGTTGGGGTCATTATTTCAAGGTGGCTTGTCATTCGGGGGTTAGTCTTACCACGTTTCTCATTAAGCAATGGTTCTGGTGGCAATAGATGACCCGTGACATATGACATTTTATTTTGGACTGCTCAGTCTGTGCCACTTCTAAGACTTCCAATCGACCCCCTGCTGGACTCCTTCAACCGCTGTCAGTTACTTCGCGACCCTGGTCCCACATATCGCTAGATTTCATTTCGGGACTCCCGCCCTCACAGGGTAACACGGTGGTTTTGACTGTGGTGGACCGGCATTTTTCGCATTCATGGCCTCCCGATGGACGTGGTTCTCTGACGGGGCCTCAGTTTGTCTCCAAATTTTGTCGTTTGTTGGGGGCAAGTGTAAGTCTTTCTTCTGGGTTTCATCCTTAGAGTAATGGTCAGACGGAGAGGGCCGACCTAGATCTTGAATGTGTGTTGCGGTGTTTGGTGTCTTAGAACCCACCCTCTTGTAGTCAGCAACTTTCATGGGTTGAGTACACACATAACTCATTACTAGTGTCGTCTGCAGGCCTGTCTCCGTTTGAGTGTAGCATGGGTTACCAGCCACCTATTTTTCCGAGTCTGTAATCCAAAGACTGCCCACGCCTTTGTCCAGAGGTGCAGACTATCCACCAGGTGGGGTCACACACCAAGGCCAAGGCCGATCGCCACTGGTCAAAGCCTCCCATCTACGTCGTCAGTCAAAACGTGTGGCTTTCATCCAAGAATAGTCTGTAATAAACTTGCCTCTAAATTCATTGGCCCATTCACTGTCACCAAGATTATTAGTTCGGTGGCAGTCCGCCTCAAACTTCCTCCAGCGTACAGGAAAATTCATCCCGTCTTTCATGTTTCCAAATTAAAACCTGTTTTTCATTCCACCATTAATCCGCCATCCCCCATCGCTGCGAGTCATAGATGGGGAACTTGCATATTCGGTAAAACATATTCTAGACTCTAGGTGGAGGGGACATGGATTTCAGTACTTGGTGGTCTGGGAAGGGTACGGTCCGGAGGAGAGGAGTTAGGTTCCTGTGAGAGACCTATTGGATCAGTCCCATATCGATGATTACAATCACCAGGTAAGCTCTCCTGGAAGCGCCAGGAGGCGCTCTTAGGGTAGGGGGTACTGTCACGGTTCATGGGTTTGTGTGTTCATCTCTGCGTGTCTGTCTGTTGTTGTCGCAAGTCTGATTGCTTAATTTATCTTGCTATAACCACTTGCCTTTTATTTGAACAGTGATGTTTATTATGTAAAAGTGTAAAGAGTGTTCTGAATGTTCTGAGCAAGAAACTTCTGATGAAAAACTAGGGTGACATGTTCGGTTTAATTTCGGCCACAACATATTAACTTGCAATACATGCATACTGTAATGATGAAGTAGAGGCAGTCGGATCCATCTGCAGAACTTTATTGAAGCAGGTAACGAAACAAGGAAGCACTGAGCATAAAACACAAGGAAACACGTAGCAACATGCAGCGTGGCAAAATAACACTTCACAAAGAAACAAAGAACAAGGCAGTCCAGATAAAGGGTGGATAATGATTAACAGGTGGATATGATGATGCTGAGTGGAAAAACCAGGCAGGGCTGGGAACTAATGATAGCAGGGGGGAAGGATGGGAATTGCAGTTCTAGAACTCAGGTGACAAGGAGCGAATGAGACCGGAGAGGGGTGAAGACGCGCACTCCGTGACAGAGCCCCCACCCTGCGAGCGGCTCCGGAAGCGAGGACCTGAATGACGACGGGGTCTCCCACGGGGTCTTGGAGCAGGACGATCTGGGTGAGTCTGATGGTAGGTGGTAAGAAGAGCAGGATCCAGGACGTCCTGAGACCGGACCCAGGAACGTTCTTCAGGGCCATAGCCCTCCCAGTCAATCAAGTATTGCAGTACCCCGCCGCGACGTCTGGAGTCCAGGATATCTCGTACCCGGTACGCCTCCTCGCCTCCGACCTCAATTGGGGGAGCCTGCACGGAACCGACCCCCTCCTGGACCTCCTCTCTCCTGGGAGCGGCAGCGGGTCTGAAAAGACACATATGAAAGGTAGGTGAGATTCTATAATGTGCTGGGAGAGCCAAACGAAACGAGACCGGAGTGATCTGCCGAAGAATCTTGAAGGGCCCAATGAAGCGTGGGGATAACTTCTTGCTTGGGAGCCTCAAACGCAGATCACGGGTAGAAAGCCACACCCACTGTCCGGGCCTATACCGAGGACCCTCACGTCTCCTTCGATCAGCATGCAGTCGAAAGTGGCGGATGGCACGTTGCAAATGGACATGAGCGGTATTCCAAGTGGCCTCGCTGCGTTGCAACCACGTATTCACCGCAGGGAGGTCTGACGGCTCTCCTGACCACGGGAAGAGAGGGGGTTGAAAACCTAAGACGCATTGGAAGGGCGTTAGACCAGTGGCAGGCTTAACCAGGGAATTTTGGGCGTACTCTGCCCAGACCAAGAATCGACTCCAGTCCTGTTGGTTCTCGTAACAGTATGTCCGCAGAAACCGAATGAGGTCCTGGTTCACCCGTTCAGCCTGTCCGTTAGACTGAGGGTGGTATCCAGAGGTGAGGCTGACGTTGATGTTGAGTTTGGAGCAGAGTCCATTCCACACACGGGAAGTGAACTGAGGACCACGGTCGGAGACAATGTCCTCGGGGATACCAAACAGACGAAATACATGATTGAGAAGTTCCTCCGCAGTCTGCATGGCAGTAGGTAGACCCCTAAGGGGGATGAAACGACAGGACTTGGAGAAGCGATCCACGACCGACAGCACTGTGGTAAATCCCTGAGACGGAGGTAAATCTGTTACGAAATCCACAGAGATGTGGGACCACGGGCGTTGAGGAACAGGAAGTGGCTGTAAGAGACCGGCAGGTTTAAGGTGGGAAGATTTGACTGTGTTACAGGTGGAACATTGATGGATAAATTTGATAACATCAGCCCGGAGTGTGGACCACCAGAAGCGGTTGGAGACTAACTGTACAGTAGCAGAGATACCTGGATGTCCCGCACTGGGTGTGCAGTGAACCCATTGAAGCACCCGCTCACGGAGCTCGAGAGGCACCAAAAAAAAGTCCACAGGACACTCGGGTGGTACAGGAAGAGCTTGTTGAGCCTCATTGACCTCCGAGATGATATCCCACTGCACAGGTGCCACGATCAGAGTGGGAGGCAGGATGGGTTCTGGCTTGGTGATTTCGTTGAAATCCTCGAACTGACGAGACAGAGCATCAGCCTTCCCGTTCTTGGACCCAGGTCTGTACGTGATCCTGAAATTGAAGCGAGAGAAAAATAGTGACCAGCGAGCCTGACGAGCATTCAAACGCTTGGCGGACCTGATGTACTCAAGATTTCGGTGGTCTGTGAGGACGGTGAAAGGTTGACGTGCCCCCTCCAACCAGTGCCTCCATTCCTCCAGGGCAGCCTTCATGGCTAGAAGCTCCCGGTCACCCACATCATAGTTGCGCTCTGCCGGGCTTAACTTGCGGGAGTAAAAGGCACAGGGAAACATTCTCGGGGGATTACCGTGACGTTGGGACAGGATCGCACCCACTCCAGTGTTCGAGGCGTCAACCTCCACGACAAACTCCCTCTCCGGGTCTGGATGATGGAGGATGGGTGCGGCAGTGTATCTCTCCTTCAGCTGATTAAACGCTGCAGTGCACTCAGAAGACCACCGGAAGCGCCTCCCGCCCTGGAGAAGAGATGTGAGGGGAGCCACAATGAGACTGAAGTTACAAATAAACCTACGATAAAAGTTGGCGAACCCCAGAAATCGCTGTAATTCCTTCACAGAAGAAGGTTGAGGCCAGTCGACCACGGCTTTGACCTTGCTGTCATCCATGAGAACCCCCTCGGCGCTGATGACATATCCCAGGAAGGTGATCCGAGTCTGATGAAACTCACACTTCTGAGTTTTGGCGTATAGCTGATTCTCAATCAAACGTTTAAGAACTGCACGCACGTCCCGTACATGAGCTTCGAGGGTCTCTGAAAAAATCAAGATATCATCAATATAAACAATAACTCTCTGATTCAGCATGTCCCGGAAGACCTCATTAACGAAAGACTGGAACACAGAAGGACTATTGGACAGCCCGAAGGGCATTACCCGGTACTCATAGTGGCCTGTGGTCGTAGAAAAGGCCGTCTTCCACTCGTCACCCCTCCGTATGCGAATGAGGTTGTAGGCGTTCCTCAAATCCAATTTGGTGAAGTACCGGGCTGAGCGAAGCATCTCCAGGGCTGCAGGGACTAAAGGCAGAGGATATCGATATTTCACAGTTACCTCATTGAGACCACGGAAATCGATGCAGGGCCGAAGACTCCCGTCCTTCTTCTTGACGAAGAAAAACCCCGCGGACGCCGGAGATGTGGAAGAGGTGATAAATCCCTTAGCAAGCTGTTCCTCGATATACAATCTCATGGCCTCAGTCTCTGGTTGCGAAAGTGGATACACACGGCCGTGTGGGGGAACGGCTCCAGGTAGAAGTTCAATAGCGCAGTCACTGGACCGGTGCGGGGGTAAAAGTGAAGCCTCTCTCTCGCTGAAAGCCTGGGCAAGATCATGATATACAGCGGGAATTCCTTGCAGATTCACTCTCTCGGGGGAACTGTGGTTAGATTCAGGACCATAGAGAGCAGGCAAGCAGTGGGTGTGACAGAAAGGGGACCATTGAGTGATTCTCCTGTCGACCCAGGAAATGAGAGGGTTATGTCTCTCCAGCCATGGCAATCCCAAAATCACAGGATGAAGGGGCGAGTTAATCGTGTACAACTGAATTCTCTCCGTGTGACGAGACCCGAAGTTGAGCATCAGAGGCTGTGTGATGTATTGTACCTCCCCTGTCCCCAGGGGGCGTCCATCCAGAGCAGCCACTGCCACATGAGACTCACAAGGAATGAGAAAGATATTTTTAGACAAGGCAAACTCCAAATCGACAAAATTACCAGCGGCACCAGAGTCAATTAAAGCTCTTGTTTCACAACTATTTTCATTAAAATACAATGAAACTTCGATGGTGAGAGAACGGGGAGAATTAATCAAAGGACTCACCGCAGAAGTATCACTGGATCTGGATCTCACGGGACATGAAGCTCTCTGATGACCGGCTTGGCCACAGTACAGGCATAATTTATTCCGCATCCTTCTCTCACGTTCCTCCGTGGTGAGATGTGTGAAGCCGACCTGCATGGGCTCGTACTCCGTGCCGGAAGAAGGATGAGAGAAAAGACTGGATGTGAGAGGCGTGCGTCGGGAGCGGATGAGGTTGTCGAGACGAATGGCGAGCTCCATAAGTTCTCCGAGGGACATCCCATCGTCGCGACAAGCCAATTCCCCTTGCAGATGCGTTTGCAGCCCCCTTCGATACAGCAGTTTAAGTGGTGCCTCAGTCCACCCCGTCTGTGCTGCCAGGGTGCGGAAGGAAAGCGTGTAATCAGCCGCGGTGGAATTCCCTTGACTTAACGTGAGGAGTTGTTCCCCTGGTTCCTTACCGCCAGCGGGATGTTCAAATACCTCTCTGAATTGAGACATAAACACATTAAAGGAGGGAAAGGTATGATGACCACCAGACCAGAGAGCAGTCGCCCACTCCAACGCCCTCCCGGTGAGCAATGAGCAGATGAATGAAACGCGGGACGCATCATTGGGATAAAGCTGGGGTTGCTGGCTGACGAATAATTCACACTGCAACAGAAATCCTTTACAGGCAGCTGGTGAGCCATTAAACTTCTCAGGTAGGGATAATTTGGGATTGCTTGAAGCCGTACTCACGCTTGATGTGACGTGCACAGGTGCAGCGGGAGCTTGAGCTGAATTAGCGGCCGCGCTCTGCAGAGTGAGGGTATGAACGGACCTCACAAGTTCTTTGGTGAGATTCGTTAACTTGGCCAGCTGTTGTTGGTGTGTGATTAACACAGATGCCTGGGAATTAACCTCAAAAGCAAGACTCTGGAAGTCTGCTGGATCCTGTGGTGGTGAAGTGTTCTGTAATGATGAAGTAGAGGCAGTCGGATCCATCTGCAGAACTTTATTGAAGCAGGTAACGAAACAAGGAAGCACTGAGCATAAAACACAAGGAAACACGTAGCAACATGCAGCGTGGCAAAATAACACTTCACAAAGAAACAAAGAACAAGGCAGTCCAGATAAAGGGTGGATAATGATTAACAGGTGGATATGATGATGCTGAGTGGAAAAACCAGGCAGGGCTGGGAACTAATGATAGCAGGGGGGAAGGATGGGAATTGCAGTTCTAGAACTCAGGTGACAAGGAGCGAATGAGACCGGAGAGGGGTGAAGACGCGCACTCCGTGACACATACATACATACATACATACATACATGCCTTGTTTACTTTTTCTCACAATTACTCATACCTGTCTGTACATAAATACATTTTGTCTTTATTCATATATTCAGATGCATAAGCCATCCAATAGCAGAACCATTACAATAACAGAAATAGGATTAATCTTTTAAACAAATTAAAATGAATAAAATGAATTAATAAATTAACTAAATATTAAATATATAGAAAGGGAGTAATTAAATAAATAAATATATTTATGAATGCTTAGTTTACTTTTAATCATAATTCCTCATATCTGTCTGTACACAAATAATTTATCAGATGCATAACCTATCCATCTTTTTCTTGAACTCATGCATAGCACTTGAGCTGTAAATTAATACAATTTATAGAAAGTAAATTATGTTAAGTAAATGATTCAAATCTGTCTACTTATTTTTTTCTGCCATCTTTTCTAAATGTCTCCAAATGTTTTCCAAAATGTCTTAGGGTTACGTATGAAACACCAGTTCCCTGAGAAGGGAACTAGATGCTGCGTCATGGTGTTGATGCTATGGGAACACGTCCAGGCATGACCGGTGTCTAAAGCATGTGTAACAACGGCAATAATATAATGTCACATGAAATGCCCATGCGTATAAAATGGCACCTGGATTAGACATCATCAGCCTTATTGTCTGAAGGAGATGCGTAGGCGTGTTCGAGGCATGGCAACGTGAAGCAGCGTCTCATTCCCTTCTCAGGGAACCGGGGTTACATACGTAACTCTAATATATTCCCTTTCGATGGATCTCGACACTGTGTCATGGTATTGATGCTACGGGAACGTTAAAACCAACTATGCCATGCTGAGGGAATGCCTGCTACAACTGAGCTGTGAACTGTGCACAATCATAGTTAGCTAGACATAACAACTCTACAGCCAAGTCGGGAGTTGAGCATCAACACCACTAGGTGCATCCAATGTGAATTGTGCAATGGCCTCATTACCTAGAAGCCAGTGACAACAGGTGCCAGGAAAAAAAAAACATAGCTCCATGCTCCAATACTTACCTTATCCCTATTTTAGCATTGAAACTCCACCACAGGTAGCCCATATCCCTACAAATCATCTCACTGCAACCACTACTTCAGTAAGCTGCTGCCTCAGCGTTTCACTGCCATCACCTCCGGTCAAACCGGAAGGAGGGCAATCGAAAGTGAAGGGGTCCCTCAGCAATTAATCTGCTTCAATCTCCAAGTTGGAGAAGAGAACAGAGTTATATATAAACACTCTGTCTCTTGCCGCTTCTTCATAGAAGAACACCATATGCTCATAAGCCACATACCAACATCAACAAAGCTGAAGGAAGATGGAGGAGCCTTAGGCAAACATCTCTTTTCATTTTTCTCTGTCTTAGTTGATACAGACAAGCGACTCCTGAAGAAAACAAAGCTGAATACGTCTAATGCATGCACCCTTTTGTACGCATGGCTGCTCCATGTGACGTCATAGTTTTGCTGTTGGCCAATCAAGATTGGCGTATTTTACAGCTGCTTCAGACACCTGTCACGCCTGGATGAGTTCCCATAGCGTCAAAACCATGACACCACAAGAAAAAAAAAAAAAAACTCTTTATTCCTTATCCTTGACTAGTAGGTTCTACACTTTATACCTCATCAAAGACTGTCTACACCATGATGGTTGCAGCTTTGGCACGTAACTTAATTTCCTTTTTAATTAACCTGGTGGAAAGCATGTTTCTCTTCTCCTTCATTAACATGCACAGAAACCAATAACTGTCTGCAGTGGCGGTTCTACATTGAATTACACCCTGGGCGAGATCCCCTTCGAGCGAAATGTGCGTTATTTAAAAAAGAAAGTCGAGGTGTGACTGACTTAGATAACTATATGGATCTACTATATTTGTTGCGATCTGTATTCCTTGTTATGTGAGGTTAGAAAATGAGTCATAATTGCAGTATGGAGAATGGGCTGTTACAGCTCACTCATGCAGTGCTGAGATTCTTACTGTAGCTCTATAAACATAATGTTTGCTTTCTGCAAAATATGTAAATGTATGGGAAACTTGTTGCAGCTTTGCTGAAACCATTTGCTGGATTTTACCTCTCGCAAAAAGGAAAGGAAATGTTTCATTGTTGGGAGTTTTATATCAATTTAACTGATAGACCCTAAACTGTAATGAGAAAAAGGTTCTAAATACAAAACAATACATTATGGGCCATTTTAGAGGGCAACGTTTCTGATCATCCAATAGGCAGAGTGTGAGTGTGGATAGCTTACAAGGGATCCCTTGTGAAAAAGAAGTGTGCTTAACTGTACTGAATGTTCACCTGTGTTTACTTTAAATCTTAAAAGAATATTTAAAAAACCATACTTGAAGATAATATAATTTTAATTAAATAAAATTCTACTTAAGTGTGCCTACCCTGATAACATGGTGACATTGATACAATGTTTGTTTTGTTTTGATCCAAACCATCATTTTGGTTGAGATTGACATTTCAATGTTTAAAGTGTGTTGGATCAGCATTGAAATTTTGATGAAAGCCAACAGCACAATATGGGTGGAGACAGTGACATTGAACTAACAGTGATTTGTTGATGAGCACGAGATCATTCAGGCATGTATCTCTGCTAGTGGGTGTTTCTCAATCAGTGGGGCATTTTCAAACCACAATGGGCATTTTCAACCGCATTACCCGATTTGCTCTAATCCACTGGGGGCTTGGTTTAGGGGTGGGCCTTCATGATTTTAGGCTTGCTTGACTTGAACCAGCGGTGCACAGGCCGATCGGTTTTACAAGCCTTTTACCAAGTCTGTTGAAAAATGGTTGAAAAACATTTATTGTAGTTTGAAATTGGCCACTGATTGGTAGGGATGGGAATTAATAAGAATTTAACGATTCCGATTCCATTATCGATATTGCTTATCGATCCGATTCCTTATCGATTATCTTATCGATTCTTATTGGGTGAAGGAATAAGTACACATTTGTTTGTATTAACTCGCTTTAATATGTGATCAGAAGACACAGCACAGAGTATTCACAAATTATGTGTAGCAACCTCAGAACAAACCTAAAAGAAGGTGAGCTACTTCTCAAAGTAAAGTCCAGGGACCTATAGCCTAGGGCAGTGTTTCTCAACCAGTATGCCATGGCACGCTAGTGTGTGCCTTGAACGATTATCAAGAAGAGTGCCTTAGGATTAGGAAATTGATAATTTTCACATTCATTTGTCCACTCCGGACAAAAAAATAAATAAAACAGCCATTTTTGTGCCATAAAAACTAAAAACACAGCCTGAAAACAGTTAAGGAAGAGCTTGTGCCTTTTGGAATATTAACAGTGCTCATTTGGATTAGGCTATTGAGTTACTAAAACAATCTTTGTCAAATAATACACAGGTTTTCTTCACATTTTGAACGTTTTTGTTTCCATTTGTTTAATTTCAAGATCTGATGTGAATTATCCATTGTTGTTTTACAGCTACAAAGCTGGGAGCACTAAATGATATTCAGTCACATTATACACACTTTTAACATTAAATAAAGCACATAAATAGTACCTGATATTATCATTGCCACACTTTGAGATTGTTGTTCCAGCGCGACGTCGCAGTAAAATAGGATCCGTTTCAAATAGAATCGTCGCCTGTCGCGGCTGGTTAAACTTTGATTAACGTGGAAAATTATACTTTTTATCGCGTCGCATGTAGTTAGGACGCGGTCAGAGCGCTTCTGCCTCGATGCCATGTTTGCTCATAGTGTTTGCTACATTCTGAAACAAAACAACGCAGCACGTGTGTGACGTCGTGTCACATTTGAACGAGCAGAACCGATAAGCGGAATCGTTAAGCAGGCATGTTAACGGTTCCAAGGAATCGATTCACTGGGCACCGGTTCTGAAGAAGAACCGGTTCTCGGTTCCCATCCCTACTGATTGGTAAACATTCATTTTAGTTTTGCATGTGCACTTCTCAGTAGTCTAATGCTTCCTCATTAGAGAGAAAACATAGGTGCATCCCATACATATCATGAGAGCAGAGGTTGCTGATGAAGTCCGGCTTCTACAGCCCTTACTTCATTGTACCGAAGAAATCCGGTGGGTTACAGCCAATCCTCGATCTGCGCGTCTTGAACTGCTCCCTTCACAGGCTGCCGTTCAAGATGCTCACGGCCAAACGCATCCTCCAGTGCGTACAGCCGCAGGATTGGTTTGCAGCGATCGACCTGAAGGACGCCTACTTCCATGTCTCCATCTTACCTCGACACAGACCGTTCCTACGATTTGCTTTCGAGGGGCGGGCATACCAAGTCAAGTCAAATCAAGTCAAATTTTATTTCTATAGCACATTTAAAAACAACAGAGTTGCGCCAAAGTGCTGTACAGAGCTACAGTGTGCAAATAAAAAGCATTCGAATAGACAAGACAAAATACAATTATAGACACGATTATACCCAATATAATCCATTTAATAGATCATATAAAATCAATCAAAAGAGACTTAATTAAAAGCCAGAGAGAATAAATAAGTTTTAAGAACCGATTTAAAACTGGATAATGACGGGGCCGACCTCACAGCGAAGGGCAAACTGTTCCAGAGTTTAGGTGCCGCAGCAGAGAAGGCCCGACCACCCTTGGTTTTGCAGCGAAAGCGCGGGACAGTTAAAAGAAGCTGATTACAAGACCTGAGAGTTCTTTGGGGAGTGTACAGAGTAAGAAGGTCAGATAGGTATTTTGGTGCAACACCAGATAACGCCTTGTAAACAAAAACTGCTATTTTAAAATCGATTCTGAACTTCACCGGAAGCCAATGTAAAGTTTCTAGGATAGGTGAAATGTGATCTCTCTTTTTTGTACCGGTCAGAAGTCTCGCTGCAGCATTTTGAACAATTTGCAGGCGAGAGATTGTAGTTTGAGGCAGACCACAGTACAGGGAATTACAGTAGTCCAGCCGTGATGTAATGAAGGCGTGGATTACAATCTCTAAATCTTTCTGAGACAAGAAATGTTTTACCTTTGCAATCGATCTCAAGTGAAAGAAACTGCCTTTTACCACTGAGCTGACTTGTTTATCAAAGTTAAGTGCCGAATCAAATGTAAATCCGAGATTCCTTACATGAGGTCGAGCACTGACAGGGATCGAACCAGAATTAGAAGTAGATGAGAAGCTAGAGGGGCCTAAAGTCAAAATTTCGCTCTTACTTTCATTTAATTGTAAGAAATTATTTGCCATCCAACATTTGATCTCCTCAAAACAGTCATACAGTGCTTCCAGGGGATAAGACATATCAGTTTTTGCCGGTAGATAAAACTGAGTATCGTCAGCGTAACAGTGATAGGATATCCTATGTTTCTCAAAAATGGCACCCAGTGGCAACATATAGAGTGAAAAGAGGAGTGGGCTTAAAATGGACCCTTGGGGCACACCACAAAGGAGGGGAACAGATGTAGAAGTAAATTTCCCCATATTTACTGAGAAGGTTCTGTCTTTGAGATACGAGGCTAACCACTGCAAGGCAACACCCTGAATGCCCACCACTTTTTCCAAACGATGCAGCAAGATACTATGGTCGATCGTATCAAAAGCAGCACTTAAATCTAATAAGACAAGCACTGCGTGCGATCCGGTGTCGAGGATTTGCAAAAGGTCATTGTTGACCTTCAACAAAGCAGTTTCTGTACTGTGCATAGATCTAAAACCAGACTGAAAAGTATCAGAAATATTGGATGTACTGAGATAGGCATTCAACTGGCTATGCACAACTCTCTCTAAAAGTTTAGAAATAAAAGGCAACTTAGATATAGGTCTAAAATTATTGAGGAGAGATGGATCCAAATGGGGTTTCTTAAGCAGAGGGTGAACTACAGCATGTTTAAAACTAGCAGGGACAATTCCGGTCGCTAGAGAACTATTAATAATATCTGTTACAGCTGGGCACAAAGTTTCGAACACTTCCTTAAAGAGATGAGTAGGAACAACATCAGACTCACAACTGGAACATTTTGCCCTAGAAACAATATCAGCAAGCTGAGAAGAGGAAACAGGGTGAAAACACGTTAGTGAATCGATTGGTGAGCAGGTCAGAGGTGGAGTATATATTACTGGCTTAATGGAACCCTTGATCGTCAAAACTTTTTCATTAAAAAACTGTGAAAAGTTCTCACATGTTTCTAGAGATAGAACCAGAGTAGGGGCTGGTAATGGTTTTAGCACAGAGTCAATTGTCTTAAACAGCATTTTCGGCCGGTTTGCATTTTCTGTGATGAGTTTTGAGAGGAATTTGGATTTTTCCTCTTTCACTGATTTTTGGTAAGTGATTAAGCATGCAGTTAAACATTCATATGAAATTTGAAGTTTATCTTTCTTCCACTTACGCTCTGCCTTACGACACTCTTGTCTAAGAGAGCGAGTAAAATCATTTAACCAAGGCTGTGAGGGGCCCTTTCCCTTAGCTTTCCTGGGCTTAAGGGGGGCAACAACGTCTAAAGAAATGGAGCAGGCTTTAGTAAAAACCTCCACCATCTCTTCAGTATTTAATTCGTCAAATGGAATGACATTCGCAAGGTTGGCCTGATAGTACTCAGAAAATAAGCTGGCAGTAGAAGGTTGGATAAAACGAGAGTAGTTCAAAGACTTTGAGCGAGTTGAGGTGGGAACAACACAAGCAGATTCAAACACAATTGGCATATGGTCTGAGATAGCAGCATCAACTACTCTCAGATTTGTTACGGGAAAACCATGTGACAACACCAGATCTAAAATGTGACCCAGATTATGAGTAGGGCTAAAGACTGATTGTGACAGGTTAAAAGATTCAATAAGACAAGAAAATTCTTTCACCAAAGGTTTAGATGGACAACAGATATGAATGTTAAAGTCTCCTAGAATCAACAGCCTATCACAACGGGATACAATATTAGAAAGAAACTCAGAGAATTGTTGGATGAAATCTTTGTTAAATTTAGGAGGCCTGTAAATCAATGCACATAATACAGGACTCCCTATGTTAATTCTCATTAACTGTACTTCAAAGCTTGAGTACACATCCGTTTGCAGTTGATTGTTTTTAAAATGATTTTTAAAAACAGTAGCAACACCCCCACCCTGACCGGAAAGTCTTGGGGTGGTAAAAAAGGCACAATCCGGGGGAGAAAGTTCACCAAGAGATGAGAATTCATCGGGTTTCAGCCAGGTTTCAGTCACAAATAGAAAGTCCAGTGAGTTTGTAGTGAAAAAGTCATTTAAAATGAACGATTTATTAGATAATGACCTCGCGTTTATCAAGGCCATCCTCAGTGTTTGAGATTCTGCTATTTCATGATTTGGAGGTGAAATCTTGATAGAACAAAGATTTAGCAGGTTTACTGACCGTAACTTTGCGACTGGCTTGGAGGAAGACCGACAGGATGAAATTACTGGAATGACGTCATTTGCCAGAGAAGTGAACTGTGCGTCTTTATAGAAACTGCGCCGGGATCCTCGGTGGACATAACGAGGACGGCGCACAATTTTCAAGTGAGCACAGTAATTATAAATGTCCACAGGCAGACGATATGTTGAGTTTAGTTTATGCAGATCCAGAGATGAGTAGAAGATAGCCATACTTGTATGATAATCCAGAGTTGGAACAGCAGTGTAGAAAAGTACATTAAAACAGCTGTGACATGCCAGAACAGTGAGCAGGAAGGACAGCATCCTCTGAAGCGCCACCATCACCAGGTCTAAGTCCTAACACACGTCAGTGAAGCCGCTGTTGTAATAGATGGCCGGCGAGTAAATCGAGCAATATCCACATCAATACGATCCTCCGGCCGAAAGGCAGTAGCATCCCAGTCCGCAGCAGGACCGTCGGAGCGCAGAGCTGAGTCTATGCGACTCTTCCGCGACAGGCCGATGGTATGGATGAAGAGTATGCAGGTGGATCGGGAAATCCCGCGATTTACAGCCGATCATCCGGCGGAGACGGCCGATTCAATATTGCACTCACAAGACAAAGTCTTCCACGGCAAGACAATGTTTATGGAGATGAAGTGTTGGCAGGAAGTTCGGGCGAACCCCGCGATTAACAGCTGATCGTCCAGCCGAGAGTAGTCAATCACACTCGCCAAAATCCTTCCTACACCGGCCAGTAAGAGCCAATCCTCATCAGAGGAGATATAATTTTAGCGGACGAAAGGCCTTCAAGTAGACAGGCGCTCCCTTGAATCCAAAACGGATAGCTCAAAATTAAAATATAAGTTCAGGCAAGAAAACTGAGCTGGTAGAGCAGCGGCAGTCAGACACGCCAGCGTGCGCTCCAACCGGAAGTTGCGCTCATACCAGTGCGCGGTTCTCCCATTCGGGCTAGCCCTGTCGTGAAGACGTGTTCCCGACGTGTACGTGGGGTTCGCATCCTGAACTATCTCGATGACTGGCTGATCCTAGCTCACTCTCGAGATCAGGTTTGCGAACACAGGGACCCAGTGCTCCGGCACCTAGCTCGTCTGGGCCTTCGGGTCAACTGGGAGAAGAGCAAACTCTGCCCCGTTCAGAGGATCTCTTTTCTCGGTATGGAGATCAACTCGGTCGCCATGCGCGCGCAGCTTACAAGTGACCGCGCGCAGTCACTGCTGACTTGTGTTCGCAAATTCGAGGGCAAGAGTGCGGTTCCACTGAAACTATTTCAGAGGCTCCTGGGGCATATGGCATCCGCAGCCGCAGTACCGCCGCTAGGATTGCTTCATGTGAGACCGCTTCAGCTTTGGCTTCGTGATCGAGTCCCGAGGTGGGCATGGCAACACGGCACGCTCCAAGTCCCAGTGACTCCAGCCTGCCGTCAGACCTTCACCCCGTGGACGAACCTCAGTTTTTTACGGGCCGGAGTGCTCGTAGAACGAGTTTCTCGGCATGTTGTTGTATCAACAGATGCCTCCACCACGGGCTGGGGCGCCATGTGCAATGGACATGCTGCTGCGGGCTCCTGGACAGGACCCCAGCGCCTTTGGCATGTCAATTGCCTCGATTTACTGGCTGTACGTCTCGCCCTGCACCGCTTCCGTGCGTTGCTCAGGGGTCAGCACGTACTAGTCTGATCAGACAATACCGCGACAGTAGCGTACATCAACCATCAAGGTGGTCTGCGCTCCCGCCATATATCGCAACTCGCTCGCCACCTCATATGGAGTCAGAAGCATCTGAGGTCGCTTCGAGCCATTTATATCCCGGGAGACCTGAACCAGGCGGCCGACGAGCTGTCTCGGCTTCGGCCTCTCGCTGGAGAATGGAGACTCCATCCCCAGTCGGTCCAGCTGATTTGGGATCAGTTCGGGGATGCACAGGTAGATCTGTTTGCCTCTCACGACTCGTCCTGCGACCTGTATTATTCACTGACCGAGGGCACACTCGGCACGGATGCACTGGCGCACAGCTGGCCGCGGGGCCTACGCAAGTATGCGTTTCCCCCAGTGAGCCTCCTTGCGCAGACCTTGCGCAAGATCAGGGAGGACGAGGAGCAGGTCATTTTGGTTGCCCCGTATTGGCACAACCGGACCTGGTTCTCAGAACTGGTACACCTCGCGACAGCACCTCCCTGGCCAATTCCCCTGAGGAAGGACCTCCTTTCTCGGGGATGGGGCACCCTATGGCACCCTCGTCCCGATCTTGGAACCTCCACGTGTGACTCCTGGACGGGACAAGGCAGGTTTGAGTACCCTACCACCAGCGGTGGTGGCTACCATCACTTCCGCTAGAGCATCATCTACGAGACATGCCTATGCGTTGAAGTGGAACCTCTTCATCAACTGGTGTTCAATCAAGAACCCACGTAATGCCCAATCAGTGTCATGCTTTCCTCCCTGCAAGAAGGGTTGGAGTGAAGGCTGTCTCCCTCCACCCTGAAAGTGTATGTTGCCGCTATTGCCGCACATCACGACGCAGTTGATGGTAAGTCTCTGGGAAAGCACGACCTGATCATCAGGTTCCTGAGGGGAGCGAGGAGACTCAATCCTCCTCATTCTCCCCTCGTACCCTCTTGGGACCTCTCAGTGGTTTTAACTGCCCTGCAGAGTGCTCCCTTTGAGCCTCTGCAATCAGTGGAGCTTAAGTTCCTGTCAATTAAGACAGCGCTCCTGGTTGCATTGGCCTCCATCAAGAGGGTAGGGGACCTGCAGGCATTTTCGGTTGATGAAGCGTGCCTGGACTTCGGGCCGGCTAACTCTCACGTGATCCTGAGACCCCAGCCTGGATATGTGCCCAAGGTTCCTACCACACCCTTTCGAGACCAGGTAGTGAACCTGCAAGCGCTGCCCTTGGAGGAGGCAGACCCAGCCTTGGCACTGCTCTGTCCACTCCTTCGTGCCTACGTAGACAGAACGCGGTTTCAGGACCTCAGACCAGCTCTTTGTCTGTTATGGAGGGAAGCTGAAGGGAAAGGCTCTCTCCAAGCAAAGGTTGTCCCACTGGATAGTGGACGCCATTGCTTTGGCATACCAGCAGCAAGGTCGACCATGCCCCCTTAGTGTGACGGCCCACTCCACTCGGAGTGTGGCATCCTCTTGGGCTCTAGCGCATGGCGCCTCGCTAACAGACATTTGTAAAGCTGCAGGTTGGGCGACACCTAACACATTCGTGAGATTCTACAATCTCCGAGTGGAGCCAGTTTCTGCTCATGTACTAGCTTCAACTAGCCGGTACTAGATTCTGCTCAGGTGTCTTCGCTTGCTCGCCATTCCTCTCCACGGACGGGATACGTGCGATATTTCCTCAGGTGAGCCTAATAAGCCCTGAGTCTCCTCCAGCACTGTCGACGTCAACACCAGAGTTATGCCACCGGCAGCTTTCGCGCTTGGCTAGGTGCCTCCATGTGCATGGTTCCCCCTCTGGGCGACCCCCACATGTGTATTTCCACTGTAAGCCTCTCTGAGCATGTGTCTTTCCCTCGGCAAGCCACCTTGCCACCCCTGGGGTTGAAATATTCCACCTGCGGCTGGACACCCCAGTGTTACTCCATATGCAGCCCTCTGGGTCAAATGTGTTTTCCAAGTCCCCCCCTTCAGGCTGGGCATAATTGCATATTTCCTCTGAGATATGCTTCCCAGTGTACCTTGGTATTCCTGTGTTAAGTAGGACTCCTTCGTCCATGCTAGTCTCACGACAGGGAGCTCAGACTTACGCAGGGCACTGGAAGACAGCCGAGGTGGCGTGATTAGACTGGGGACCCCATTCGTCGTCATTCGACGTAACTTGGAGTGACCACGAAAGGGAACGTCTCGGTTACGTATGTAACCCTCGTTCCCTGAGTAGGGAACGGAGACGTTACGTCTCCCTGCCACTTCCGCAGTCTCGGCTCCTCAGCGAAGAAACATACCTGCATGTTGCCAGCGTACTTCCTTATATACCCACGACGTGGGGCGGACTTACGCTATGCAAATTCCGCAGACCCATGGCATTCCATGGCGTTTTGTATACTTGAAGGAGAGAGGCTTTCTAAGCGGAACCCCATTCGTCGTCATCCGACTTAACGTCTCCGTTCCCTACTCAGGTAACGAGGGTTACATACGTAACCAAGACGTTTTGCGTGCTTATTTGCATTTGATTTGTGTTGTTACTCACTGTAATTAGATACATTAAAAAGTTATTAAACTGTTTGAATAAAGCATCTATTTTTCTACATTCTTAAAAAATGCATCTTGCTTTAGTAAAGTTTATTAGGAATTTCCTGAATGAAGTTCTAATGTCATTTAACAGATTTCTTGAAGTGCAGGAGACATGAACATGAGCAAGAATGTTACACTGCAAACATAGCCCATGTATTTTATCAGTCAGTGCTTGCATGCAGAGCACATTGCTCCTTTAGTAGGAGTGAAGGCAGATGAAGATGGACAATAAAAAAAAAAAACCCTCAAGTTGTTCCAAACCTGTATGAATTTCTTTCTTCTGCTGCACACAAAAGATGAGAGTGAAGAATGTTGGTAACCAGACAGTTGATGGTAGCCATTGACTTCCATGGTATTTTTGTCCTACTATGGAAATCAATGGTCACCGTCAACTTTCTGGTTACCAACATTCTTTAAAATATTTTGTTTTGTGTGCAATGGAAGAAAGCAACTCATACAGGTTTTCATTTCGACCTGAACTATCCCTTTAAAGAAAATTTTCATTGAAAAAACCTAAACTATTTTATTCTACAAGATAAACTTATTACTTGAATGCTATGTAGTTTCACAGAAAATTAATTGAGATATAGTTAATGGCTATAGTTCAGAGGTGTTTGTTCCTCTTCATGAAGAATTTAGCTCCAACACACCTGCCTGGAAGTTTTCATTGATCCTAATGACCTTGATTAGCTACCTCAGGTGTGTTTAATTAAGGCTGGAGATAAAATCGGACACCCCTGCTATAGTGCTTTCTTTTGATATTGAAGCA
Organism: Scardinius erythrophthalmus; assembly: GCF_964197995.2. Lineage (NCBI taxonomy): Eukaryota > Metazoa > Chordata > Actinopteri > Cypriniformes > Leuciscidae > Scardinius > Scardinius erythrophthalmus. Next base: position 27,225,687 of record NC_138230.1, on the reverse strand, counting down.
TTAATAGATTTTAGAAAAATAAATTAAATAAATATAATTTAACAATACTATAATCGTAGTTAGAATATTTTGTGTTATTTCTTTTTAAAGTGAATCATATTGTGTTTAGTATATTAACATTCTTGAATGTGATTATGTTTGACAACTGAATTGACTTGTTCTTGAGTAACATCATGCTTTCTTTTTCAGATTTCAGAGAACCCAAAGAAAAAGAGGCAGTAGTCTGATGTAAGACAGATTTTTAAAAACCTGAACCGCTGGACCACCTGTAGTTATGACATCAGACTTCTGAAGCCAATTTTATTTTTAAAGGTTGAAATGATTTTGTCCTATGTCTCCCCCTTTCTTTTTTAAAGAATGATCTTTTAATATATTTTTGTCATTGATTGATTTAATAAAATAAATTGACTCAACTGCTTGAAAGGTGTCATTTATATTTTAAAGGGGTGGTTCGGGATTTTTGACATCGGACCTCATTTTTAAGTCAGCCTGGTTGTTATTCATCAGTGGAGACATTTTTTTTAAAAAAATTATCCAGTCCTTATATTTGGATAGTTAGCCAATGCTAGGCTAACGCGAGTCAAGGGTAGATGTTAGCCAGCCATTAAAAACCGTTTTACCCACTCCACAGTGCACCAAACGCAAATCAATTATAACACTAGACTATCGATGCAAATGTCCGTTGAGAGAATAATGTTAGAAATCAAACTTACCTTTCATCACATTGCATTAGTTATAATTTGTTCCCTGTAATCATAAGCCTTGTCTACAGCAGCAGCGGAGTGATATTGATTACCTAAACGAGTGAGCCGCTACACACATGTACTACACACACTGTAGGGCGCTTCTTTTCTGTGTTTACTTTTTGCCGCATTACTAACTGGAGCAAAGTAAAATTCCGCAGCTGCTGAGAAACTAGTTCCTTTGGGATCATTGAGATGAAAGGTAAGTTTGATTTCTAACATTATTCTCTCAACGTACATCGATAGTCTAGTGTTATAATTGATTTGCGTTTGGTGCACTGTGGAGAGAGTAAAACGGTTTTTAATGGCTGGCTAACATCTACCCTTGACTCGCGCTAGCCTAGCATCGGCTAACTATCCAAATATAAGGACTGGATAATTTTTTTTTAAAAATGTCTCCACTGATGAATAACAACCAGGCTGACTTAAAAATGAGGTCCGATGTCAAAAATCCCGAACCACCCCTTTAAGCAATCGAGAAAAACTGTAATAAAACTTGGGAGGCCTAAACCACCTGCATCACAGGTCCTCTGAAGAATATGTTTGTTAACTCCAGGGATCTTATTTTCCCAAATGAAAGAGGATATCTCTTTCATTTGGGAAAATAAGATCCCTGGAGTTAACAAACATATTCTTCAGAGGACCTGTGATGCAGGTGGTTTAGGCCTCCCAAGTTTTACTCATTATTACTGGACATCAAATATTCAGAAAATATTATTTTGGCTTCATTGCCCAGAAACAAATTGGTGTTTAACCCCCTGAGGTCGGCTATCGCGCCGGCGCGATAGGCTCGTTTTTTTCCGTATGAGTGCAAAAAAATAATAAAATAAAAATATTAATTTTTATCTTTTAGGCTTGTTTTGTACATCAATCGATTCTGTTAAATGTGTATTATTTTTGTGTATACTCACAATAAAAACAAAGTGTTGTGCTTTTTGCCAAATAAAGAAAAATATACGTGATGCGAGTTCTGCCTTCTATCTGCCAGTGTCGTCCATTCTGAAACGCGGTCCGAAAATGAACAATAACTCAGCGAATACTCAGTCAAACAGGCAAACAGACATACAGGCATGAAGCTTGAATTCTCTTCTCTTAAATGAAGTAATTTATATAAAAAACAAATATTCTCATTTTGTGAAATCTGTATTAAAAGAGAGCGATTCCAGTCGACCTAATTAGAGCTAATTCAAATGTAATGTGACTCCGCCTACGGAGAGCGCGCACTATTCAAACGCAAATGAATGAGGCAATCCAAGCAAACCTGTGAACGCCCACATATCAGTTTATTCAGATCATTACTTTAACACCGTCTCGCAGCACTGTGAGCAATAACAATAATGAAAAAAGTACCTCAGAAGTGCGGGTATATCGAGGAGCGAGCTGAGGAATACTGTAAGTTTTTTTTTCTTCTCACGTGAATCGGGTTTCTGTTTTTGATGAATGAACGGCAGAGATGCGCGCTGTTTACCACAGCTCGCAAAAAGACAGTTTAAATTTAAATCGCGTGTGTGAATGAATGAGGATGTTTTAGCAAACTGTATTACTATGAGTAAAAATCGACTGAAATATGTTGAAATAAAATGTAGGCTATTTGTATAAGCAATACGTATTAAACTGCAATTTTATATGCCCTAATATTTCATAAAAACAACGTTACAGTCAGGCGAAATATGAAAGACAACATTTTGTTGACTAGATTTGAGTACAGTTTTTACTGTAGAATATACTGCCACATAAGCTTTTGATGAAAAAAGTACCTCAGAAGTGCGGGTATATCGAGGAGAGAGCTGAGGAATACTGTAAGTTTTTTTTTTCTTCTCACGTGAATCGGGTTTCTGTTTTTGATGAATGAACGGCAGAGATGCGCGCTGTTTACCACAGCTCGCAAAAAGACAGTTTAAATTTAAATCGCGTGTGTGAATGAATGATGATGTTTTAGCAAACTGTATTACTATACTGAGATGAGTAAAAATCGACTGAAATATGTTGAAATAAAATGTAGGCTATTTGTATAAGCAATACGTATTAAACTGCAAATTAACATTTATATGCCCTAATATTTCATAAAAACAACGTTACAGTCAGGCGAAATATGAAAGACAACATTTTGTTGACTAGATTTGAGTACAGTTTTTACTGTAGAATATACTGAATATATATATCAAATGAGCTTTTGTTTAGCAATTTTTATATATATATAAAATAAAGTCATCAACTAAGATGTTAGCTGTTCCAATTTTGGCTATATTCAAACTAATGAATACATAGATAGGCCTAAAATGTAGGCCTATAATCTTTTTTTTTTTTTTTACAAAGAAAGAGTACACTTGAAATATTGTTGAAATTTTAATTATTGTTGTAATTGTAACCTTTTTAATAAAATAGCTAAACATATTTACAAGATAGATGTAAGCAAAATCTTAAATGGTCAATATAAGTCTTCTTCTAATTTTGTGTCCTTGCATTGTGGCTCAGTCAGTCAGAGTCACACCTGAATGAATGGCTAATTATGCAGAGTCATTATGCATAATGGGTGGGACATTTTGTATTCCAAGGTGTAAACCACTCCTCGTTCACGCCCACTCGCATAATGGCTTTCCAAGCAAAACCTGTTTTACATCAATTTAAATCAATGTATGGTTTTATCTGAACGATAAAGCAAGACTATTTTCACATAATTTTGAAGCCAGAACTCGAAGGAAGAACATCCATTTCTCAAAAGTCTTATTCATGCATATTTATTATGAGTTTTGAGGTCTTCTTTCAGCAACTTTCATTTTTTATTTTTTCAATAACCACGCATAAGCATTATTCTCTTAAAAATAAAAAAATATACATGCATGGTGATCACATATTTTGGTAGCCCTGTTTGTGCTATATAGAGTGAATTTACACTTTTGCCATTAACATGTTTATAAATAACTGAAAAAAGCACAAATGTCAGAGCATGTCAGAACACCTCCAGGGCCCAGAAAACACCTCAGACTCCAGAGGGTTAATTGAAGCACAAACATGTCACTCTTCCTCTCTCCCTGCTTTAGTGTATTCTTCCCTACCTTTGAAAGCTTCTCAGTTTACATCTAACCCTGTAGTACTTTCTACTTATAAGATCTTTAAGATCTTCCGTTGTCACTATAAATTTACATCAGCATCAGTTTTCGGTCCTATTTACAAAAATAATTTATTCCCTCCCTCTACACTAGACTCATCATTTAGACAGTGGGTAACTTCCGGGTTAATATGCATCACATATTTATATACTGAAGGTTTATTTAACAGTTTCAAGAACCTCTGCAGATTGTTTGACCTCCCACAAAGCCATTTTTTTAGATATCTTAAGATTCATAATTTTGTTAAGAACAAATTTCCACCCTTCCCTGATTTTACTCCTACCTCGCCCTTAGATAGTCTTACTCTCAATTTTAATAATAAAGGATTGATTTCCATATTATATTCCCAGCTCATGTCTTTGAAAGGGTACAATCTGGATAAAATTAAATCCAGATGGGAAGATGAATTGGGCATAAAGTTGTCTGAGGCTTTTTGGAGGGAGGCGCTTAAAAAGGTCCACTCATCATCCTCCTCTATTAGGTTAGGGCTCATACAATTTAAAATGCTTCACAGGGTTAACTTGAGCAAGGAATGGTTAGCGAGAATATATCCCGGGTTAGATGAAGCCAGTGATAGATGCTCTTTCTCCCCAGCCAGTCTGACACATACATTTTGGTCTTGCTCCTCTCTAAATAATTACTGGGCAATGGTTTTTAAAACTATCAGTGAAGCCCTTGGGGTGACACTGCGGCCTTGTTCTTCAATAGCTATTTTTGGAACTCCCAGTGACACTATAACCATTTTTTTTCTCTCTCTCTTTTATGTATACATTTATAATGTAATAATGATACTTTTATCATCAGTACAGTGTTTTGGTATCCATGGGTACATGCCTTGAAAAGGTTTAATGACATAATTGTTATATTTTGCCTTTGTAACCAGAAGCTATGTTATTCTATTGTATTTAAGCTGCCCAGGGAGAGGATGTTTTGGGGGTGAGGGGGTTATTATAGTAAAAATAGAAGGAAGGAAAATGTAACTTTCATGGTTTTACTGTATGTTGCTTTACTCCTTTCAGTAAAAATAAAAATAAAAATAAAAAAAAATAACAACAAATAACAACAAATAAATCAATAAATACAAAAGCACAGACTAAATTTTAACTGGTAAGATGAATCTGAGCTTAGTAGTTGGCCTACAGTATATTAGCCTACATTTGATACATGGCCTAAATTTGTTATTGCTATCATAATAAATACACTTACTTGTAAGTTTAACATTCTAAATAAGGCACATCTAATGTCCAACAAAAATATTTTAGCATATATATATATACTTTATTATGTCTTTCAATTCAGACACATTTAACACAATTATACAAATGGACAGTTCCTTTAAAGAAATATTTTTTGCCCCAATAATTATTCTTTATTTTTCCTTCTATTTTTTCCTTTCTTTTTTCTTTTTGTGATATACCCAACAACACATAAAAAAACACTCAATTAGAACAATAAGTAGGCCTACATAGTTAGAGACCTTCACTTATGAAAAAAGGAAAAAACAAAATACATTAATAAATATTAATACAAATTAAATATTCACATATTTATATCAAACTCTTATAATGACACATAATTCCAAAGTTATTAAAGTAATATTATTTAAAGCTACAATATGCAAAAACATTTTTGCCACTAGAGGGCGCTACATCCAAACAACAACAACAACGGCGTAGCTTGATGACGATGTGAAGGAGCGTGGAATGATGGGAACTGTCGTTTTAAACTCCACTGTGGATGTAAATCAGTCAGACGGGAATCGAAAAATCATGTTCATGGATGAGGCTAAGTTCTATGTATATAATGACATGCTTTTTGTGGTTCAGCGCGGTCTGTAATGGGAAAGAGAAGAGACGAACGGGATGCAAGTAGGTCAAGTGCAAATGACGAACACCTAGTCTTATTGCTGTGATCCACGCGCTGGAGAGACCGCTTATAATCCGCGCTGGAACGAGAGAGAGACTGAAGAGAAAATTGGACGCAGAGAAAGAAAACCGGTGGATCCGAGCTCTCATTTTTGAACTCTTTTGTGCCGTCGCGGTTGCCACGGTGAATGCGCGTTGTGCACGACTTTTGTTTGTTTTGCTTTATTTTAATAAAGTACGAGTCCCAGTCACGCGACCCCTGTCTTCTTCCTTCCTGACTCTTGAACCTCATAACACTTTTATTTCATTAAAATGAATTAACCGCAAGAAAAAATAAGGTTTAATACTAAATTGGTTATCATAGATGTTACTGTATGTCGAATTCATTGTTGTGATAACGCGGCGCAGTTTTACATGTTCTAAACAATTGTTGTAAAAGTACATTCAAACATACTCACATCGATTGCCAAAATACTTGTTGATCTTTATGTATAACACATGCTATATTTATTTACATGGCCATAAACACCAGACGTGATAAACTATGTCAATAAACTAAACACAAATATAAAGCAATAATACTTCCCTTACATAAACATAACTATTACCGAATGCTACAGTTGGAAAATATAAAATTAAGCATGCTTTGTCGACAGAACCAGCTGCAATCGGTAAAGAATAATTGTGTTCCATAACGACTGCACGAAACAAGCTAACGTTTGTTGCTTGATAGATGCTACAACTACAACTTCCGCATTTGTCCAGGACTCCACGCAGTACGAGCGGAAACCAAGGGTAACGCGGATATGACGCCACTGACTGGCGACTCCCAGCTCCCCCCTGCTCTAACGCCCCGTTTCCTTGGTTAAAATCTTAATTTTCTCATGATTTAAAAATAGTTGGAAACATTTGGGATATTGTAAGTAATCAACTTAACAAAATATATAACACTGGCCTTGAGATTATGGGATATTTTAATGCAAAATTCTTGCATATTGCACCTTTAAAGCTGCCGTCAGGCAACATTTTTTTTGATCATATTCAGTGAAATTGACACTATAATCAGACAGAACAACATAAATAAAGTGGTTTTAGAAAAAAACCCGAGCTTCTAACTCCACCTGGGGCTCGTTCTTCGTACGTCGCTAACTCAGTTAGCTGGATTTGATTGTTGACGATTTGGCATGATCTTGGATCGTTTGGTTCTTCGAAGCTCATCCTGGACTTGCTGTCATAGCAACAGCTGCGCAAGCTTAAACCTGCTCGGGAGCAGGCTTATTTCATGTAAACAGGATTAGATCGCGGCTTCATAAGCGGAGCTGATGATACGGGAAGTCCTGCGCAGCGCGATAGTGCACTTTCTGAGATGTTTTTTTTTTCTCGTGACATTGTCGTTTACATTATTAAATTGTTGGAAACGCACATTTATTTTCGACTTGTCGGAGTCTGGCTTTAAATACAGCACAAACTGTTTGCATTGCCCTAAGATTATTTGCGAGTGGCTCTTTCCTTTACACTATTGGCGATGCGGAGAACTTGATGGAAAGTGCTGTCTGTCGTGTCATTCTGAGTTTACCTGGCGCTTTTAGGTTTAAAAAACAGTTTTTTTGTTTTGTTTTTTTGGCATTTCCAAGCTACTTAAGACCCAATGTTGTAAAGCAGTTTTTTTTTAAAGCAATTTTTTTTTAGGCTATCATCATTTTTTATGAAGATCATACAATCATGGCCATGCCGATTACAGTATGTCACTCAGGCTTCACTAACGTGATTGGTACCCTAGACTATTGGCTGCCATCAAGGTCTCAATGAAGGGGTGTGAGGAAATAATAGGAGGATGCAAGATGCAAGTAAAACTCAGTTTATTGTTGGTGGTAAGATGTAAACACACAGGTCGGGGACAAACACTCAGGTGGCTGTTGAAGCAGGGACGAGATGGCGATCCGGTGGTGGTGCAGTGGTAAGCGTGCTCGAGTGAAACCCAGGAACCGTGGAACATCCAGACGACACGAGGAACTGACAAAATCCAGACGACACGAAGAACTGACGAAATCCAGACGAGGGACCTTGTAGACGAGACACGAGCACAGGACACACACCGGGAAACAACCACAACGATCTGACAACATGAGAGTGAAGTTACTGGGCATATAAAGGAACCTGGGATTGATGACAGCTGGTGACACTAATTAACACAACGAGTAACCACACCCACACAATTACACTCACGCAGACACATCAGTGAGAGACAGCCGATTCATGAACCGTGACAGTACCCCCCTCCCTAGGAACGCCTCCTGGCGTTCCCAGACAACCTTACCTGTCGATTGTAATCATCGATAAGGGAGTGATCCAGAATGTCTCTAGCAGGTACCCAACTTCTCTCCTCCGGACCGTAACCCTCCCAGTCCACCAAGTACTGAAATCCGCGTCCCCTCCGTCTCGAGTCCAGAATACGGTGTACCAAATACGTAGGTTCCCCATCTACGAGTCGCAGCGGGGGGGGAACCGGGGCAGGCGGATTAAAGTGAGAATAAAACACGGGCTTGACTTTAGACACATGGAAGGCCGGGTGAATTCTCCTGTACGCAGGAGGGAGTTTGAGTCGGACTGTCACCGGACTAATAATCTTGGTGACAGGAAACGGGCCAATGAATTTGGGAGCTAACTTGTTAGACACGGAGCGGAGCGGAATATTCTTGGTAGAAAGCCACACTTTTTGACCCATGACGTAGACGGGAGGCTTTGACCGGTGGCGATCGGCCTTGGCCTTCATGCGCCCCCCCGCTTGGAGTAGAGTCTCACGGGCTCTAGTCCAAGTACGGCGGCACCTCTGGACGAATGCGTGAGCGGAGGGGACCGCGACCTCGGATTCCAGACTCGGAAAAATTGGTGGCTGGTAACCTAAACTACACTTAAATGGCGAAAGGCCCGTGGATGACACTGGTAATGAATTGTGGGCGTACTCCACCATAGAAAGCTGTTGGCTCCAGGACGACGGATTCTTGGCAACCAAACATCGCAACATTCTCTCGAGGTCCTGGTTGGCTCGTTCAGACTGACCATTGCTCTGTGGATGATAGCCCGAGGACAGACTGACCGTGGCCCCCAGTAACTTACAAAATTCTCGCCAAAATTTGGATACGAATTGGGAACCTCTGTCAGAGACCACGTCCATCGGGAGGCCATGTAACCGAAAGACGTGATCTATGACTGTGACCGCTGTCTCCTTGGCTGAAGGTAATTTGGGCAAGGGGATGAAATGTGCCGCCTTCGAGAACCGGTCCACTACGGTTAAAACAACCGTCATGCCTTTGGAGGGCGGGAGGGCGGTGACAAAATCTAGAGCGATATGGGACCAGGGTCTCGAAGGGACAGGCAGCGGTCGAAGTAACCCGTCTGGGGGTTGGTTAGATGTCTTACCAGTGGCACAGACTGAGCAAGCCAAAACAAAATCGTGAATGTCGCGAGCCATTAATGGCCACCAGAATCGTTGCTTAACTAGAAAACTCGTGCGAGTCACTCCTGGATGACACGCCACGTTGGAGCAATGACCCCATCGAATAACGTCGGACCGTAACCCCTCCGGAACAAACAAACTACTCGGTGGGCAACCAGGCGGAGGCGTTACCCCTTCTAGGGCTGTCTTGACCCTCGATTCGACCTCCCATACCAGAGTGGAGATGACAACCTTCTCAGGTAAAATACACTCTCAGAGTGTCACCGGGCGTTCGGATGGATCAAAAATACGAGATAAAGAGTCGGGTTTGATGTTCTTGGAACCCGGGCGGTACGAGAGAACAAAATCAAAACGTCCGAAAAAAAGAGCCCACCGAGCTTGCCTGGAGTTGAGTCTTTTAGCAGATCTGATGTATTCAAGATTCTTGTGATCGGTCCAAACGATAAAGGGTACCCCCGAACCCTCTAACCAATGACGCCACTCCTCCAACGCTAACTTGACTGCCAACAACTCTCTGTTACCAATGTCATAATTACGTTCGGCAGGCGATAGTCGATGAGAAAAAAACGCGCAGGGATGCATCTTGTCGTCTGAGGAAGCGCGTTGTGAAAGCACTGCTCCTACTCCCACCTCTGACGCGTCGACCTCCACCACGAACTGACGTGTGGGATCAGGGGTGACAAGAATTGGAGCCGAAACGAAGCGACTCTTGAGGTTGGTGAACACTGCCTCGGCAGTGTTCGACCACCTGAACGTCGTTCGGGGGGAGGTCAAGGCAGTCAGAGGTGCGACTAGTTGGCTGAAATTGCGAATGAAACGCCGGTAAAAATTGGCGAACCCCAGAAACCACTGTAGGGCCTTACGGGAATCTGGACTTGGCCAATCAACCACAGCCTTAACCTTGTCAGGATCCATGCGCACTCCCTCAGAAGAGATGATGTACCCTAGGAAGGGAACAGACTGTGCATGAAACGCGCATTTCTCCGCCTTGACAAAAAGCCCATTCTCTAACAGTCTCTGGAGCACTCGTCTGACATGTTGAACGTGTTCCTGGAGAGACGAAGAAAAAATCAATATGTCATCCAGGTAAACATATATGAACTGATCTACCATGTCTCTCAACACGTCATTCACGAGTGCCTGGAAAACCGCTGGGCTCTTGGAAAGCCCGAAAGGCATAACCAAATATTCAAAGTGCCCCCTGGGGGTATTAAAAGCGGTTTTCCATTCATCCCCCTTCCTGATGCGAACCAAATGATATGCATTGCGTAAGTCCAGTTTCGTGAAAATGGATGCTCCCTGCAACCTCTCGAAAGCTGAAGACATCAACGGCAAAGGATAAGAATTCTTTACCGTGATGTTGTTCAGCTCTCGGTAATCAATGCAAGGTCGCAGAGAACCATCCTTCTTCCCAACGAAAAAGAACCCCGCCCCCGCAGGAGAAGAGGAAGGCTGGATGAATCCAGAGGCTAGAGAATCAGAAATATATTTCTCCATGGCCTCCCTCTCGGGAACAGAAAGAGAGTAAAGTTTGCCCTTAGGCGGAGATTTACCTGGCAGTAGATCTATCGCACAGTCATAGGAACGATGCGGAGGGAGAGAAGCAGCACGAGACTTACTGAACACTTCCTTCAGGTCGAGGTACTCCGCGGGCACGTTAGACAAATCCGCTGCCTCACCCTGAAACACAGAACCAGACATAGAGGGACAGGCAGACACTAAACAGGACTCATGACAGTGGTTACTCCATGTGGAAACAGTATTAGTGCACCACTCGACACGGGGGTTGTGTCTTGAAAGCCACGGGTGTCCCAAAACCACTGGTGCAAGTGGTGAGTCCATGAGTAAAAATGAGATGAGTTCTGTGTGATTGCCAGAAGTGATGAGGGTGATGTTTTCAGTAGAATGCGTAATCCGGGGAAGTTCCTGTCCATTGAGTGCGTTGACGATAATCTGGTGCGGGAGGGGAGTGACGGGAATCTGAAGTTTAAGTGCAAGTTTGGAGTCCATGAAATTACCCTCCGCTCCCGAATCCAGTAGTGCATTGGTGCAGTGCGTCGACGTTCGCCATCTCAGTCTTACCGGGAGGAGGGTCGATGATGTTGATGAGGTCTTTTCGGCGGAGATCCCACCCGATAGTAGCCTCATACTTACTACCGGGCTTGCTTCTTTTGCCGGGCAGGAGTGGATGAAATGGCCCACCCGGCCACAGTATAGACAGAGTCCTTGGGATCTCCGCCTTTCCCTCTCCTCCCGGGAAAGCCGAGCTCTCCCCACCTGCATGGGCTCGTGGTCGAATGCGGGGCTGACCGCGCTCACACCACCGGGCTGGTGGTCCCCCGTGTCGGGCTGTGGATGGCTGGGATGCGTCAATCTGGTCACACGATTCAGTCGAGCGTCCACTCTCAGAGCAAGATCCACCAGTCCGTTCAATGACTCAGGTAAGTCCAAAGTATATATCTCCTTTTGAACGCGGTCAGCCAGCCCATGCAGGAACATATCCCACTGCGCCTCCTCGTTCCAACGGCACTCTGCGGCCAGGGTGCGGAACTGAATGGAATAGTCCGCCACCGAGCCTTCCCCCTGTCGCAGTTCGGCGAGTAATCTGGCCGCCTCCTTACCCGCCACTGCACGGTCGAACACTCTCCTCATCTCCTCGGAGAGTGCCTGGAACGAGGTGCAGCAGTTGTTTCCGTTCTCCCACACCGCCGTTCCCCAAAGCGCTGCTTTCCCTGACAGCAGGGTCAATACAAATGCCACCTTTGCATGTTCACTCTGGAAAGTGCGTGGCTGCAAGGCAAAATGCATGGAACATCTCGTGAGGAATGCTCTGCAATATTCAGGCTCACCGGAATACCCCTCAGGTGTAGGTAGGCGTGGCTCCGGTCCTTCCGCTGCTGCGGGCGCTGGTGGTGGGGGAACGGGCGGTGTGGGGGGCGCAGTGGGAATCCGTAGCTGTTCTACCTGTTGGGAGAGCTCGGACACCTGCTTCATGAGTGCTTGTACCGCACGACCTGTGCCCGAGACGTTCTCCTCTTGTTGGTCCATACGTGTGATGCAGTGAGCGATGAAATCGTTGAGTTGAGTTGTGCTTGCTGCGTCCATGATTGGTCAGATCGTTCTGTGAGGAAATAATAGGAGGATGCAAGATGCAAGTAAAACTCAGTTTATTGTTGGTGGTAAGATGTAAACACACAGGTCGGGGACAAACACTCAGGTGGCTGTTGAAGCAGGGACGAGATGGCGATCCGGTGGTGGTGCAGTGGTAAGCGTGCTCGAGTGAAACCCAGGAACCGTGGAACATCCAGACGACACGAGGAACTGACGAAATCCAGACGACACGAAGAACTGACGAAATCCAGACGAGGGACCTTGTAGACGAGACACGAGCACAGGACACACACCGGGAAACAACCACAACGATCTGACAACATGAGAGTGAAGTTACTGGGCATATAAAGGAACCTGGGATTGATGACAGCTGGTGACACTAATTAACACAACGAGTAACCACACCCACACAATTACACTCACGCAGACACATCAGTGAGAGACAGCCGATTCATGAACCGTGACAAGGGGATTATGTGAACAGAAAGGGGGATTATGTGAACAGAAAGGGGGTTCACAATGTAAATGTGCAGCCCAGTTACAATTGGGATTCTTAATATTCCAGATTAATACTATTATATCAAATAAAAAAAAAGGCAGTTGACTAAAATCTTCCATAATCACAAATGTGAAAGCAAAAAGGCCAGGATCTGTGCATGACTTAAGAATTTTCAGAGATTCACATTCCTGCACATTATTTTAAAGTGGTAAGGAAAGTTCCACAATTAAATATCAAGCTCACTGTATTACATACACTTATTGATCCTAACAGAACTGCATTTTTTCATAGGTGATTATGACATGTTCCTGCCTGCAGACAGGTGTTTTATGACCCCATTCCCTGACCCAAACCAGTTACAATGCAGCTCTAGCCAGGACAAGGGCACACAATGAAATGAACTTCAGCTAACTAAAGGGAAGATTTCAGTGTCTGAAAAGTCTGAGGGTTGCACACCTGACAGGGCCTGTGACATTGTTGCATGTGCCATATTACACAACATTGCCAAAAAAAAAAAAAAAAATCATTAAATGTTTAATAAAAGACAAATATGCTTAGTTCCTTGAGTTTTATTTCAATTGTTCTTTGTAAAGAAAAGCCAGTGGTCAAGTGCCTGCAACAAGAGATATTAGACACATGCCTCATGCAACAAATAAAAAGGAAAAGTTGGCTACACTGCCCACCTGTAGGCCTATGTCTCCTCTGTCTGTGCAGACTCTTCTGTAGGCCTTTCTGTAGATGTGGAATCCTGCAACTTATATTGCAGCCATAAAGCATACAAGTATAAATTAAGTAAAGTTATTTATGCACTTGCAGGTAGGCTAGTTCGTCCATATGACAGTTATCTGAGAGGGTTTATTCACTGTCCAGTGCAATGGAAACAAATGGACATTACAAAGTCTTATACTTTCTTTCCTTTGGAAAGTTAGAAAATGTCCAATTACTGCTCATATTTCAGCCACCACTTTCTTGGGAACAGATACAAGTGTTGGTGTATTATGTAAAAGTGCACAAAAGAGGAAAACACAATGTCATTACAATGAACTACACTCGGGAAAATGTGATCAATAACTCATGGCAAAATATTTTTACATTAACATAAGTTTATCAGTTTTCACTCTCACAAGTCAAAGCAATTCATCATTACTTTTAATGCGGCCTTCATTTAATGCAGCAATATTTGTACAATTATTTTACAGTGTAGGCTACTAAGATCTTTTATTTTTTTCAGCCTTTTTCTTGGTTGCTTTTATAAACAGACAACCATTTATTTAACAGTGCCTTTTATAGAAGAGAAGAGACTATAATATAACTAAAAATTACCATTAGGCTATGCAGAATATTTTTGTACTGCACTTTTATTTGTTCCCATGTTCTAGTTTGGTGACTCTGACATTACAATGAACAAAGTAGCCTAATTATGCAATTATTAAAATACAAATAAGGCTAATAAGTGATACATCTAACATGGCCACTTCTAACAGATTTAAATTGTCTGCTACTTTTTGCCAGCCCTCTCTCCTGGCTTTTGCAGACTTTGTGTTCCCTGGCGTTTTGATTAAACATTAAAATTCCGAATAAACTTCGACTATCTTGCTCTGCTGAGGAGAAAAACTGTGCGCGCTCTTTGGCCACGCTGAACAGCCAATAGCAGCGTTGCTGATCAATGTTTCTACGATCGATACATATCCCCTTTTAAACCAGCACATGAACGTGCAGTTATCTCAGATAACTCAATCCAGCGATCATAAACAACAGGTGAGTTCGAAGAACCCAATTAGCCGGATCATGATTAGCACGATGATACCATCTTGGATGTGTCATTTGATCTCGGATGTAATAAGCAACGTACGAAGAACGAGCCCCTGGAGCGTGTTAATTGTTTTGCAAAAATCCACCGGAGCGGATCATCAGGTCCAATCAGCGCAGAGGGGTGTGAGATCTGACTGTCAATCACATGTCGTACACACGCCACAGTCACAGATCCCCTCTCCCTCGCGGCTCGCGCACGTTACAATATCACAAGCACAGGACACGCCTGAAGTTCGCCTGAGATTGTACGAAGCGTGATGGCGGAGAGAAAATCTACTAACAAGCTACTAGGGATGGGGAAATGAAGCCTCATGAATCACTGAGGCTTTCCCCTGACTGGTCCGGGAAAAGATTCAAAGCTTCGAGAGTGTCGAGAACAGCGCCGAGAACAGCGCCATCTGGTGCTTATTTAAAATAAAGCAGCCAGAAGCCTGTGTTAGAAGCTCTGGCAGATAAAGCAACCACAACACACTCCATAGTTTCAATGTTATGTGTACAAATAAAAGCCTTACATGTTTGTGTTTGATTTGTTCATTAAATAAATAACTTTTCCCATTAAAGTGTGACAATAAAATATAGTAGCTTATATGATTCAATAAGATTTAATGTATGCCCACTCTCTCTCTCTCTTTCTATGCGCATGTGCGGAGTGTTCGGGAGGAGTGTGTGAGTGACTGAGCGGTGCGTTTGAGTGAGTTTCAAACTTTTCCCTTTTTCCTCTTTATAGTATTGATTGAGCAGTTTTTTTTTTTATTTTTGCTGACTTCGTCGGAAAAAAGTGCGGCAATGGGGTCGAATTCTGATGGATTTGCATCCTTGACTGCACGCCACGGGTGCAAATGTTTATCAGATGAGACGGTGTCAGTGGAAGATTGTTTAGTTGCTGTTGGTAACGCAGTTGGTGCGTCGAACATCTTGTCTGCATCGAGAATGAACAAGGCAGTTGTTATTTTTTTGAGGGAGACGTCTATGGTTGATGATATGGTTGAACATGGTTTATCGGTGAGAGATGCTTTTATCCCGGTTTTGCCGCTGTCTAACCCAGAAAGTTATCCTTTCAAATATACCTCCGTTCATTCCAAATGACACACTTGAGCGCATTCTTGCGCGTTACGGAAAATTAATGGGACCGATTAAAATGATTCCGCTTGGTTTAAAAAACCCGGAATTAAAGCACATCATGTCATTTAGACGTCACACATACATGATTCTAAATGCTGAATTTCAAAATTTGGAAGTTGCTGTAAAACTGACGTTGAATGGAAAGAATTATACGATATTTATCTCTGTTGATTCATTTAAATGTTTTGCATGTGGGAAGCAGGGCCATGTAAGACAATCGTGTCCTTTAAATATGGAGGCTGAGAAAGAGAGTAATTCTGTAACGGTAACGGAACAGGTGAATACCGCTGTGGATAATAATAGCATCGCAGAAATGCCTACTGATAGTGTACAGTCAGTCTAATAGTGGAGAGGGTTCTACTGTGTTGGTAGCTACGGATAGAGCCTCCGTTGTTAGTACACATGAGGGTGATAATGCTCAAGTTGATGAGGATGACGAAGCTCAAGTTAATGAGGATCTCATTGCTGCAGCAGGGGTAGTTAGTGCCAGTGATGCAAAATACCCAGAAAAGCAAAGTGAGCTTGAATATTCGTCTGTTCAAGGCAGTAGCCTTCAGGGTGATATGGATCTGTCACAGAGAACTGATGACTTATCTGAAGATGACTCTGAAAGCGAATGTCCAGATATTGGAGAGGAGCGTGATGTAGGCTTAAATTCACAAGGAGATTCTGTGGGGGATTATCTTACTCCCCATTTAAAACCTCCTTTTTATACAGTTCAAGAGCTGAGTAATTTCCTAGACGTTACTAAAAATCAGAGGAAACTTAGATTGGAAAAACATTTTCCTGATTTGGAACTTTTTGTGGAGTCTGGTGCCATTGCTATGCGAAAGGCGACCTTGGAGGAATTAGATCAACCAAAACGCTACAGGCTTAAAAAACTTGTTAGCACGGTTAGGAAAGGTCTAAATTCGCGTTTGAAAAAATATTGACCTTATGAAAACTGTTAAAAGACAGATGTGGTGGGTTGGTTTATACCCCTTTATCATTTTTGTCATGACTTTTTTTAATATTGGGTCTCTAAATATTAATGGATGTCGTAGTACAGTAAAGAGAAACGATCTTTTTAATTATTTAATTCTAAAAAAGGCTGATGTGATCTTACTTCAGGAAACGCACACAGACTTGCAGAACCAGTCACAGTGGTTTAGTGACTGGAAGGGTAATGTTCTTCTGAGCCATGGCACAAATGTCAGTACAGGGGTAGCATTTTTGTTTTCACCCCGGGTTGGTGGTATCTTAAACAGCATTGAGTATGCCTCGTCAGGACCAAAATCTTATGGGTATCAGACAGCAAAAGGCTATACGTGTCTCAAAGCGAAGGGTATTACACTCAATGCAGAGAATGCACAAATAGTCACATTGCATAGTCTGATAGGGCCAGTGCGTGCGTATGTGGAATCACGTGACACGATGCAGCTGTTCCCCCGCACAGAGACCATTACGCGTAATAAGAGGGGGTTCACATTGCACAATAGATCAATCGTGAAAAGTCTCAGACTTGTGTACAATAAGCGAGTACTCCAACCAGATTATACTACCTTACGGGTTTTAACAATATTTTGAAAATGTGTGAAACAGATGTTTTTGACTGCAGAATGCAGCACCCATTCTCGGCTGTCGTTGCCGGTCCAAGTAATAGTGGAAAGACTTTTTTTGTGAAGACTCTAATGTATAATTCAGACAAAATGTGTTCTGTCAAGTTTGAAAATTTTGTATACGTGTATACATCCTGGCAACCAATGTATGATCAAATGTTACATGCTTTTGATATTAAATTCATTGAAGGCATACCACAGAAATTGGATGATGACTCATTATTCCCTCCTGGTAAAAGATCGCTCCTTATCTTGGACGACGTTATGAGTCAAGCTGCTTCTAACGGTGAAGTCGAGAAGATTTTTACACAATACATACATCACAATAAGATTAGCTGTTTGTTATTAATACAGAATCTGTTTTTCCAGGGTAAATCTACCAGAACAATAGGTCTTAATACAAATTATTTAATAATATTTAAAAACCCTCGCGATAAGCAGCAGATTGGTATTTTGGGACGGCAGATGTACCCAGGGAATACAAAGTTTTTTATCGAAGCGTACCAGGATGCAACTGAACGTCCTTACAGCTACTTGTTAATAGATTATAAACCACAGACCCCTGAAAAATTCCGGCTCAGAACAGATTTACTGTCAGACTATCCGGTGGTGTACGTCCAGAAGTAACAATGAGCACGAGGCTTTCCAGAAATCTCTACCTCTTAAAGTTATTATACAAGAGCTCACCCAAACAGCGACGTGTTATTCTGCAATCTTCACCCGACGAGTTAATATTGGCTCTATGTGAAGTGGCTCTCAATATTCTTCATGGCAAGATCCCCCTAACTGTGAAACAGCACGGGACTTTAAAAAGAAGGAAAAAGGAGATAAAGTACGTTGCTAATAAAAAGATTAATATCAGCAGGAAGAGACGTATGATTAATCAAAAAGGAGGTTTTCTACTAGAGGGCTGCATTGGGATTGAGTCCCGCCGGGTCCCGCGGGACCCAACGCAAATCTCGCGGGAGCGGGCGGTTTGAACTTTGCTGCAGGCGGGAATGGGCGGCTAAAAAAAACACTGCGGGATCGGGAGGTAGCCTTGCAACATGATGGAGATGTCAATAATGGCGCTTTTCCACTACACAGTACCAGCTCGCCTCGGCTCGGCTCGGCTCGACTCGACTCGACTCGCCTTTGTTTGGTTTTCCACTGTGTAAAAGTTGTAACTGTATCTGCTTCCAGGTACTTTTTTTCGTACCCCCTCCGGCGAGGTTCTGAGCGAGCTTAGGCGATACTAAAATGTGACGTGAAAACACGGCAGACTGCTGATTGTTCAGAGAGAAGCATCACTATTCACTTGCGTCATCATTGCACGCGCAAGACAGAGTATCCTGAATACAGTAAAAAACAGCAAAAACGAAAACAAAACCATCCAAAAACAGCACACTCGATTTCCTCCATTATCCTGTGTGTATGTGTCCAGTAGGCTATGCCGGCCAGGGAAACGAAACAAACAACCCCATGAATCTCTTTAATAATAGCAATACAAATATGTGTTTTTTCCTGCGGGACGGGAGAAGACACAAAATCAATGCATCTCTATTATTGTGCGGGAATAAATTCTCAGAGTTTTGCGGTTGCGGGTGGGAGTGGACATACATATTGCGGGAGCGGCGGGAGTGTAACACATACGTTGCGGGAGCGGGCGGTAATGGTCAGAAATTCGGCGGGCGCGGGCGGGAGAGGGATGAAGAAAACAGTCCCGCGCAGGGCTCTATTTTCTACTTCCCCTTCTCAGTGTAGCGCTTCCTTTCATAACCAGTCTCATAACTAGAAACTGAATCTGAAGAGAAAAATACAACACGCCGAGAAATTGTATCTTGTGCCAAAACATCAGCTGGATAGACTAAGGACTGCACCGCCTCGTGAAAATATTCATACGGTTGTGGAGAATGATTTGAATTCATCTATTAGTAGGGCTGTAACGATACGCGATATGAAACCGAAATCGCGACACTCAGATCCACGATCCTGTTTCGCGGTGTGAGAAGACAAAATCGCGACACACCCCTTCCAACTCTCACCTGTTAACATGGGTACGGAAAAAAATACGCACCGCATACGCACTGCAAACGGAGTATGTGTGTAACGGGCGTCAGAGTAACGGCCGTTTCACTCATACTCCGTTTGCAGTGCGTATGCGGTGCATATTTTTTTCCGTACCCATGTTAACAGGTCAGAGCTTTCACTGCACGCGGTTGCCGTCCGTCGATCCGTTCCAGTTGCGGTAGCAGTGCAGAGATTGTTTCCGCAACGAGTCTATTTCTTTTGTGCTGCACGCGCTGAATTAAAGTGACAGCGCATGGTTCGTGGTTCAAATGAAACAGATTGACAATAAATGCGATTAATTAAATTAAATGTAGTAATCTCACCATAAATGTATTTAATTAAATACTACTTTTTTCACTTTAAGACTGGGGAAAAGCAAGAAAAAACACAATTTACCTCAACTTGGAAGGTTTGATTGGTGGTTTGCAGCACAGGCAGTAAGCCTCAATTACCTCAGTGTGAAACAGTAGCCATTTAATTTACTTTGTAAATGTAAGAGAACTTGATTGAAGGAGAATTTTCAACATGCTCGAATCATCACCACAATGGAGTTTAGTTCTGTTTGTTTTTCAACAGTATTTTGTTACAAAGAAAACAGAAGTGTTATAGCTTTGGCTATTTATTTATTTATTTTATATATGGCTATTTATATTGTTAATAATTTGCATAGTCAATCTTGTTATTTGGTGTTCAGTTCAGAAAGGTTTTACAAATGTTATTTAATAAAAAATATTGTTTTAATAAAAAAATCGTGATACGAACCGAATCGTGGGTCAAAAATCGTGATACGAACCGAATCGTGGGTTTGGTGTATCGTTACAGCCCTATCTATTAGAGATATACTGCAGAAGGATGATTTGAACACTTACGAAAAATCCAAGCTCTACACTAATGTTTTACAACGATTCTTAAGTGTGGTAAAACACGGCGATATGGAAAGTAACACTCTAACTCTTACATTACCGGAACACGAGACACCTCCCCCCTCCCACACCCCCGATGTTAGGAATGATGACGTCAGTGATGACCCAATCGTCTCAGAAGTTGTAAACAATATTCCGCCGAGAAGCTTAAAAAATGTCAAATATATTATGGATAAAATGTCCAAAGCCAAACACGTGTCTTCATGGACAGTTGATGGAGAATTTGTTTATAAAGGGAGAATCATTCCAAGATCTCATATATTTGATCTGGTAAAGAGTGTAACTTCACCGCAGATGATGCAAGACAACCGACGGCCTGTAGGCTGGTACGAGTTTCTGGATGCATTTGCGGGATTAAAGATTCCTTTTTCGACTGTAACCAATCATAATGTAAGACGGATGATTGAATCGTTTAAAAGAAAAACACACGCGGATGACTTTGGTACTGTAACTACTAAGTCTTTGAAAAAACGACACACCCACACAAACGCGTACGACTCTGATGAAAATGTATTTAACTCACCCAGAGTAGATGCAAAACAATGGATGGATTTTTAACAATTATATGTAATGACATAGCTATGTGTTTTTTGTTTGTTTTTACAAAATATTATCATGCGTGAGATTTTGTATTTGTGTTTTAGTTTTTAAAATTATGTATGTCGTTGTACAACATCTATGTGTTTTTGTTTTGATGTCAAATAAAAGAAAGAAAACGAAATTATTCATCTGTTTACGACTCGTTTATTCATTACATATTCTTTATTTATTCGTTACACAGGAATTAATAAGACTGGAACATTTTACCAGACTGTACACACTGGATACATTTAAATATTTTACTATCACAGACCATGGGTTTCAAGTTTTTCACAAAAAGAGACACCATAGTATCATTTCTTAATAGATTATCGTTATGGTAAAATTTCATTATATCTTCATACTCAACACCTCGTGAAATATGATACAGAAAAAAGACACAATGCTGTCCACAGGTGACTGATGTAAAATCTTGGACTTGTCTGGTAGAATGATGAACTTGTGTTGAATTGTTTTTTAGAAAGTCGAGAATGGATGGAGGAAAGAAATCTGAATCCGGAGGATTCCCGAAGCTGTCAAAAAAACAACCAAGGCCGTTTCGATCTATGTACATAGCTAACCAGTGTTGCCCCGGTTCGTCCGATCGATCCGTATTACAGATTAATAGAGCCGGGACATCTATCAATGGTTCTTTAGGGAGATGATCAGAAGCGAGTACTCCTAAAAAATTTACATTACACATAATGTTATCCATAATTCTCGTCAGCTCCACAGTGTTCATTTCAATCCTCTTCAGTAGTGCTCTGCTAGCACCTGTCTCCGATTTGATATTTCAAGAAGAGAATCGTACGTAGCGTAAATTAAAATGTTTACGGTGTTTTGTAGAGGCTCTCTAAAACGTGCTTCTAACCTAATATTTCCTGATCTAATCAGTGACACATGCTGTCCACACTCTTCATCCGGTGTAAGGTTATAGGCAAACAGTGTATAGCCGTTGAGAAAATCCTCTCGGTCTATGGCCAGAGACTGATTCTTTAGATGTCTCCCAGTGGCTGAAACCAGTTGATAAAACTCTCTTACTGCATTTCCTAAATTAAATTGCGGCTGAAACGGACGGGTTGGGATGTGAGCCCCGTCAGAGGTGAGATTTAAATATTCTAGATTAAAATGTTTAAACGCAAACGGGTTTTTATCGTATGCGCCAGTAAAAGCATCATTATCCGTCATTGCTATAATGATGTATTTTGGTAAAGTACCGAGGAACAGATTTTCATGGTTTGAGACACGTGCCCCTGCTGGTATTGAAAAGTTCTTCACGCATACCCTGTCAAAAGGATACTTGGCTGTGGCTGACAGTAAAGCTTGAGCGTGCCCCAAGTGGAGGGAGGGCGAAACTGACACCCTTTTGATAAAGAGAGAAGCGGAGATTATTTTTAGTTTATAATCAATCGCGTCACCAAAATATATCGCTGTGTATCGGAGCCAGTAGCTCGACAACGTTACTCCCGTCTGTAAACGCAGCTCTTTTTGTTAAACCGGCATTAGCCCCGGCCGGATCTGTAGCATCCATATGGCCAGCTGTATCTTTGTAAAACAGTCCTGCTGAAAAGTTATTCTCTAGGGTATCTTTTCCATAATTAATAAGCATTTCTAGAATGCACCTGTACGGATACGTGCTGGATGACTGTGACACTAGTCGATCTCCTAGGGACACGTCCACCTGCGAGAAAATGCATGCTCCAGGATAGTTAATCAAAGACACCGGAGCTCCTTGTGGTACGTCATCTCCGTTTGGCAGAGTTATTTTCACACGGGTATATAACAATGTGTTATTCAGATCTGTGTAATCTTCACCAGTCCCTGCGATGAAAAATTCAATCGGGGAAGCATCATTAATCGCTGACACGGGTGGGATTTCCACATAAGTGTTTTTCTCAATAGCTGTTTGTGTTAAAGGAAGGGTAAAAATATCCAGTTCGGATTTGATACATTCGTCTGACATTGCATGAATCAACGACATGATTTAGAAGATAGTGTTGCTTCGTCTTTTCAAACTTGTAGATCTTTTGAGACGTTTCGTCTGGCTTCTTCGTCTGCTTTTTGCAACTGGACGTTTCTTAGTGACGCGTCTAGTCTTCTTTATACCGTGACCACGCCCCCTCCTCATACGGGTCCCAGGTGGCTTTAACCCTCTGCGCATGACCATAAGACCGTGACCGCTCTGTCCCTCAGCGTTATCATTATTATTAAACGACTTTGACAAGGCACTGGTGACTACATCACTTACTATATTTTTTGCCGCAGCTTTTATGTGTGGCTTTGCTATACTGAAACCCCTTCTTAGAAACGGGATTGCCATACGATATAACCCTCGAAAGAGACCCCCGATCCCTGACGCAAAACCGGAACCGTACATGACTCCGCTTCCGGCATAGCCCGGCATTCCATGCCCCGTCTGGGCCTGGTAATATGATATGTAGCGGTGGGGGTCTTCTTGGTAGGGATTGAGATAAGCCATTTTTAAAACAAAAGTTTTCTCACTGGTCTAAAGTGCAGCTTCGTCACAACTTTTCCGTAGGTGAATCGTACGTCTTTATTCTGGTCGTCTTTAATCTCGATCCCAATGTCTGAGATGTCGTTTTTATTAAGACGGACGTAGTGAGACTTGTCGTACCTGACACTGACTGCTTTGTTAACGGTCGGTTCAATATGTATCGTCTCTAATAATGGAACGTATGAGTCACCGACTGCTTGATATTCTATTATATCTATGTATACAAATAGAGTGTAAAATCCTCCACTTATATCAGCCTGGTGTCGTGCGTATGTGCGTGCGTCTTCGTGCTCATCCGAACTGTTTAGATTTTCTATAGGAACACCGGGTTTTAATCCTAGAATAATGGCTAGCTTTCCGTAAAACGTTAGCGATGCTCTCTGATTTGATTTCAGAGATATCTTATTCTTTATATTATCGTACCTGAGCTGCACCCGCGGTGGAAGAGTTGCGTTTATTTCCTTGAGTGATACTGTAATATCCTCAAAATAGCCGTATTTTATTTTTAGGTCTTTACGAAAAGTTTGAATACTATCCCCACGCACTTTGCTACGTTCATCGTCGTTCAAACATGGTATGCATTCAATAATAAAAGTAGCGTCTTCCTCGTTGAAAGTATGCCAAGTTTTTGGATAGTGGAACTCAACCAATGCCACTTCCCATAATCCTTTTAAATGTATTGCTCTTGCCAGTCTAGTTCTGTAATTAGATATCTGATTTTCGGGGTAAACATTTGCAGATGCATTGCACGGGAGCGTGACGTAGAACCCCTCCTCTTCAGACATGTTAGATGTTTTGGGATAAATGAGAACGCGAGCGACTCTTCTAGGGTTTTAAGGGAGACTGAAGATCGATCATCTGTTTTTCAGGAATCCAACTATTGAATTTTGAAGGCCATCCAAGCCATTTCACCAGAAGGTACATGGCTTTTCCGCGTCGTTGTTTATCCAAATTTTTTTCGACCTTAAACGATTTATCACCACTCACAATAATTTTTTGGAGTTCTTGCTCATAAAAACAACCATCTACTAATTCCCCATCATAGTCCTGTATCCTGTATACGACTGGATTTCGGGGTATACACGCACTTATAGTAAAGTATTCTTCGGTATACTTCTGCTCATAGCCTTTGGCAAATATATTCCGGACTTTAGATACCCTTACGATATCTCCTACGGCAAATTTAAAGATTGGTGTCTCTTTACGCATTTTCCCGTATAAATTATTAAACACCACATTTTCATTTTCTTTATTCACATCCAACGGTCGCATTTTAATGGATTTTCGATAACTAGAATTATACGCCTCTGTCAGATCTTGCAATATATCACGGTAGCGTTTGGAATTCACTGCTGTTAGATACCTCCACATTCGTCCTTTTAAAGTTCTATTAAATCTTTTGACCACACTCGCTTTTAAATCACTGGCTGTTGCAAAATGGTGTATGTTATATTTTTTGGTCAACTGTTGAAAATGCTTATTGAAAAACTCTGTACCCTTATCTGTCTGCAACTTTACAGGTACACGTCCTTCTCTCAAAATAGACAAAAAAGCTTTAACTACTTCTGGTCCCGTTTTATTTTTCAATACCCTTGTCCACGCGTACTTGCTAAAAACATCTATAACGGTAATTATAAACTTGATATTGTCGTTCTCTTTCGAGTATACAGACATATCAACTAAATCTGCTTGGAACTGCTGGTCTTTCCCATACACCACTACGCGGTTCCGCTTATAATTTATTGGCGCAGTTCGATGGAGAGTGTATGTGTCCTGGCTAGCGAGCCATTTGGACACTTCATTATCAGATAATCTTACACCTTGCTGTTCTAATACCGCTTGTTTTAATCGGTCTTTACCCACCAAAAGCACCAGAATTCGCTGGGTCGTAATAGATTTTTTTTCATTAGTTCTGCCATGTCAACGCTATGAGATTTCGGTCATAATGAATCGAGTTGCAAATTTGTTCAGTATTTATTTATTTTTTCACAATATAAAAGTCACAAACATTTTTTATTTCACAATATAAAAGTTACAAAACATTTCCAAACAACAAAAAAGATTTTTTTCTTTTATTAGAATGTAAAAAGTAGAAAGTTAAAAACATGTATAATGTGAATTATATCACACAAACAAAAAATAAAATTTCACAGACATTTCAAAATTCTTCTCCATAATGTATTCGACTAAAAAATCAATAATATTACATACATCTGGGTTTTCGCTACTTAACAAACTGCAGACATCAGTTACATACGTACAAATACACAATATATTTCCTATTCTAAGAGAGTTCTGGTCGTCAGACATTAGATTGAGAATGTTTTTGATAACCACAGAGGGTGTGCTCTCACAGGTTACAGACATGCTTATCATATGATTCCATTCATCCGATAATCCCCGCACGCCGTTCATTAATTCCATTAGTCGTTTTTCATCCGGAGTTATGTTGGTATTTGTAGTCCAATTATTCCGGATAATCTTGTGGAGCAGGTTAGATATTCCACATTTAACACGTGATTTAAATAAATATTTTGTAATCCAAGAGGTAGAGCAGACGTTTCCCATTTTCAAACGTGAGTGATCTCCAGATCTTCAGCCACGGCGAGTTTCCATTTATCCACAGCCGTGTAAATTATTTCCTCGCATGATTCGTCGATCAGTTTTTCACGAATTATAGATAATTGTTCGACTATATACATCTCATCTCTGAGGTCAAACAAAATTGCCTATACAGCTCCCTGGATCCTCTGTAGATGTGGGCTGCCTCCGTACTGACTCAAGGCCTGAGCTAATATGTTTTTCAACTCAGGTGTGAGGAGTTTCAGTCTGATATCTTCAAAACATCCATAAAAATAATATGCAGTAGGTTCGAACAAGCAGCTGTGTCTTGTTTGCGATGGGTGATCCACAGTACAGCCGTCGCAATTCTGTTTCATCCGTTTGTCGATCAAAAACTCCAAAATGACAGCCAAAATAGCCTTGATAATCCGGTGACCTGTATCCCCGAGACATCCGTCCGTCTCATCGACAGTTGTGCCGTGGGCCTCGGCGACTGCGGCAGGTGTTGCAACTCCATAGCTTGTGAAGAACGCCAGATTGTGATATCCGAGATCTGTACAAAATTTATTTAGCCATTCGATGCTTTTTTGAGGTAATCCATTTGCTGCATCCGGTAATCCTTTTGGTATGTATCCGTCAGTAGTTCCCAGGGGTTGGAATGATGATGAAGAAGAGTCAGTTCCTTGAGACATGATGCGTGAATGAGCTAAGCTTTCAAGAGGAGTGTGTTTTAATGTTTGTAGATCGTAGGCGGGGCTATATGAACAACCCTCCTACTGTCCTGTGCGAAGCGTGGGAACTGTTTGTCGTCTTTTCCCACGCCTCTCCACCACCTGACGTGGGAGGGTCTTGGTGTGGGAGGCGTCTAGGGCGGAGCCTACGTCTGGCTCCTGTGCAGCGGTAGCTATTGTCAGTCTAACTTTTGGGATGTAACCATGTGGACGCTTTTTGTTGAGTTCCTCCCGAGGACTTTGTAACTTTGGGAATTAAAATCTCTACACCTTTGCTTTGGATATGGATAAATCTTCGGATATACCTTTTGGTTCTCTTTCAACAAATGGTATGTAAAAAGGTAAGGCTTTTTAACAATGTTTTTAAACTAGTTTGTGTTTTATGTAACAGTTTTACAAATACTGTGCATTTACTTTTCTGTAAATTATTGATTTTTTAACATCTTAAAATAACACTAACTCATTTTTTAATAACTCTTTTAGAGAAAAATCCAATTTTAACTCTTTCATTAATGTTTTAAAAGTGTATTCTTTAATAAATAAAAAAAAAAAAAACACTGATCTCATCTGTGATTGTCTTTTATTGTACATTTGTTAAACAATATGATGTTTAAACATTATTGTTACCGGATACATCTTTGGAGATAATAAGACTTTTTGTTCTTCTTTCAACAAGTGAAATTGTAAAAAATGTAAGTCAGTTTTTAATACTTGTTTTTTAATATTGTGATTTTTAACATAATGGTTGATATGTTTTAATGTTTGATAGCTTTTTTACATTTTGATATCTTTAAGAAAATGCAAATTAAACTTTTGTCATTAACATTTTAAAGTTTTTAATGTGCAACTAATGTGTTTTACAAATGTGTGAGAACACATGTGTATTTTAACTTTATACAACATTTTATATTATTAAATATATAATTTAATATATAATTTAATTTATAATATATCCCTGGTTCTGTTCACGCCCATATGGGAGGAGCAAGCGTGGGAATATTCTCACGGTCACGTGACCTGTCCGGAGGTGGGAGGGAGGGGTAGAAAGGGGTGGGGCTAGCGTGGGAAAATTCTTATTCTGGAAATGTAACTTCAGCTCATCCCATTGCTTTAACACACGGACACAGCAGTCGTATATGTAGAGCCATCTAGTGCCTGAAAGCTGCACTAGCATCAATGGCGTTTCACCGGGGTTGATTAATTGGTAAATGTTGGCATATTCTCTGCGCCTCAGTCCACTGTGAGAAAACCAGTTGTGCGAATGTGAAATTAAAAACTTGAGATTGTGAGGCAGTGTTTCAACGGCTTTGCTGGCACAAAGTTGAATTGAATGACACACGCACTTAAGCAGTTGTAGTTTCTCATTCTTTTTGAGAAGATGAGTATAAACCATACCTGTCAACACTGCCGTTTTTTCCCGGGTTTCTCCCGTTTTTTAGCCCTATCTCCCGGACCCCTCCCGGTTTGTTATTTCTCCCGGGAAACTCACGTAATTTGCATGTCCCAAACTCCTTTATGAATAACTGGACCAATATGTTTGTCTAATGTTGACCAGTTGCCAGATCTTGTATTAAATGCATTATATTCACTCAATCCACACACCATATACAATTTCAACCCGTTTGTCACCTCAACCTGGCAACCTATAACCCAGTTGCGCAGTCGCGGAAAGTTTAACCTGAAAGCGAGCCGATAGACATGGCAGGTGAAGGCAGGGCCGGATTAGCCATTAGGGCAAGTGGTCACTTGCCCAGGGGCACATGACATCTAAGGGGCTCTGACAGGTAGGAGGAAATACACAGAAATTTAATAAAGTTATCAAACACTTTACAGTCTTCACTGCATAAAGTGCATCTACGCGGGTTCACGCACACTTTCCTCCCTCCCCGCTGAACACCAGTGATTACTAATTCGTGAAATGCACTCCCGCTGGTTGAGCGCGGTAAAGTTAGTTTTAGGTTCGATATTAGCCAGACATTTGTTCTATAGGGCCGATAGTCTAACAAAGATATTTTTGACACTTTTGGCAAGATTAGTTTTGACATTATGTGACCATTGTATATCGACATGATGAAAATATTCATTCAAAATCATTCGTGCATCAATGCTGCATAAATATAGCCTACCTGAGAATGCTTTGACGCATTTCCACAGCGCACAATGCTTAAGGGAACATCTGCCAATTCCACCAACTGCGGTAAACGTAGTCTATAATTTGTATTATTTAAAATTACTTTTAACATTTAAAAACAGACGTTTTCAAATTCCAAATTCCTGACTTAGGCTACAGCTTTCCTGGTAGCCTTGAGTAAATTAACTTGTCTTAGAAAATGATTCATAAAAGTATAAATATCAGTTGAATATAAATATTTACTTTCGAAACACAGACAAAAATGAAAAGACTAAGGCCGTGTGTCCACCAAAGCGTTATTAGCCAGCTGAAAACGCTAGGCGCTCTGCTAAAAACGCTCAGCTGTGGGCGCTTGAGAGCGTTTTGGCAGCGCAGCGTTTTTTCAGTTGAGACGGTTGAGACCGAGACACTTTGCTTGTTATGATACGGAATATCCGCGAAAGTCTTACTAGTATCTCATTTCACACATATTTTGTTTCTGTGTTGATTCTATATTAAAATGTCAATACAATGTAATGTATTTTATCTGGCTCTTGATTTTGTTCCGTTATTATGCTTGTTGTTGTCATCTGTTGACGTTGTACAAGCAGAATCATGTGGCGGACGCGGTTGGTCGTTGTGGTATTAGTCCCGCCCCTCCTCCACTGTGATTCGACGGTTGGGTAAAAAGTGACAGTGATGAGCGCTGCGTTTTACCAAAAGTTGAACATTCTTCAACTCTCGGCGACCAGTAAAAAACGCCGAACGCTCAGCGCTTCAGCGTGAAAAAGACGCTCAGCGCCTCGTTACGCTCATGCCGTTTTAAAAACGCGGCGCTCCCATTGAAAACAATTGAAAAAACACACCAGCCGCGAGTAAAAACGCTTTAGTGGACACACGGCCTAAGTTCAGCTTTAGGAGGGGAAGAAATAGGCCAGGATAAGGAGACTGAGAGAAAAAGAAATATGAAGATGAGGAGAGAGCAGGTATTAACAAATAATCTAATGACAAGGTTTTAAAGCTAGCCTATTTCTTATCATTTTTTGGCCTTCAAAAGTCCTAAATTGCACATATGTAGATCAGAGAAATCCAAATTTTCTCGGAGGAGCATGCCCCCGAACCCCCCTAACTACACCGGGGCCTTGAGTCTTATATTTTGTTTTCTTTAAGTTATATCTTAAGTTATGTTTTCATTTATGGTTATTGCAATGTAAATAATACACTTAACACACATGAGGTGTATCCCACCCCCCACCACACAAATCTCCCGGATTTTGAAAACTAAATGTTGACGGGTATGGTATAAACTGAGTTTTTCCGTCCAACCATGACACTTCTTCAGCGTTCTCTTCTTCGGGGCTCAGACAGAGAGAGATATGAACATAACATGGACGTATCTCAGCAGTTTCAGACAGAGAGAGGAATGAACAATTCACAGCTTCCGCGTTCTCTTCTTCAGCGTTCTCTTCTTCGGCGCTCAGACAGAGAGAGATATGAACATAACATGGATGTATCTCGGCAGTTTCAGCATTCTCTTTTTCGGGGCTCAGGCAGAGAGAGATATGAACATAACATAAACGTATCTCGGCAGTTTCAGCATTCTCTTTCAACAGGGCTCAGGCGGGGAGAGGAATGAACAGCTGTGACTGCGAGTGAACAGCAGAAACACAATTCCCACACTCGTATATTCACCAACACAATGCAAGGTTTCACTCGTGCTCATTTCCACAATAAAACTGCAATTCAACAGACTCATGGTGCAACCAAGGCTTGCACCCGCAATCCAGCCGAAGTCTCTCTCTCTCTCTCTCTCTCTCTCTCTCTCTCTCTCTCTCTCTCTCTCTCTCTCTCTCTCTCTCTCTCTCTCTCTTCCCCGTGGCCTCCATCCGCAGACGTGGCCGTGGGCCGCAGCCTCGGCCTCTCTCCCTCTCGCCGATCTCTCCCGCAGCTCTGCCTTTTCGTGCATCTTCAAGCCGCCACTTTTAAATCCCCCGTTCGAGACACGCGCTCCAATAGCTACTTGATTAGCCGCTTGTCAACGCGGTCGGCCATGACAGGCCGCCGGAACCGGCCTAATGTCGCACCGGAAGTCTTCCCCCGGGCAATTCGTTCCGCTCTCATGGTTCCCTCTTTTTCACCCGGTGACACTGTGTTTTATTATCGAACATAAATACATCCTCGTGTACATGTATATAAATTTGGCATTAGGCTTCATGTTTTTACTCCAATTTCATTTCATAACGTACATTTTAGTCTAGCACCAGTTTGACTTGTTGCTACTATGTAAAGTTTATGCAACAATAAGTAAGTAAGTAAGTAAAATTTATTTATACAGCGCCTTTCACAGACACAATGGGTCACAAGGCGCTTTACAATAGACAATAAAACATAATAAAACACTTTGAAATCAATTGAAACATAAAATTAACAACATCTACAACATAGATCACCCAAAAGCTAACTTAAACAAGTGAGTCTTCACTTGTCTCTTAAAATTGTCCACATTCTCAGCAAACCTAATACTGATCGGTAAAGCATTCCATAGACGAGGTGCGATAGCGGCAAAAGCTCTATCCCCACCTGTCTTTAGGTGAGTTCGTGGCGTAGCTTGCAGATTTTGATTATTAGATCTGAGGGACCGGAGAGGTGTATGAAAATGAATTAAATCCGCAAGATAAGAAGGGGCCTGGCCATATAAGGCTCGATATGTTATGGTGAGAATTTTGAATTGGATCCTGTAAGTTACAGGAAGCCAATGAAGGGAACAGAGTATTGGGGTGATGTGGGTGCGCCTATTTGATCGGGTAAGTAACCTAGCAGCTGAATTTTGAATGGATTGTAGTCGATGAAGAACAGATTTATTGAGTGAAGAAAAAAGTGAGTTACAGTAATCAATACGGGATGAAATAAAAGCATGAATGAGCATCTCCAGTTCCGACTGAGAGACCACAGACCTCAATTTACTAATATTACGTAAATGAAAAAAACAAGATTTGGTCAAGGATTTAATGTGGGTTTCAAAAGATAAGGATTTATCAAATATAATCCCAAGGTTCCTTAAACTAGGCCGCACAGCAGATGCCAAAGGTCCAATGTCCTGTATAATCAGAGGTATAGCGTTGTCTGGTGCTACAATTAAAACCTCAGTCTTATCTGGATTCAGCTGCAAAAAACTTTCGGCCATCCAGCTGTTTATGACATCTATACAATCTAAAAGGATCGAAAGTTTGGATGACTCATTTCGCCGGAAGGTAGAGGTGAAGCTGAATGTCATCTGCGTAAAAATGATAGGAAATATTAAAATCTCGTATGATCTGACCCAGAGGCAACAAGTATAAAATAAACAATATTGGGCCCAACACAGAACCCTGTGGAACACCACAAAGCAGGGGTGACGAGGCAGATTTAAAATCACCAATAGATACGTCAAAACTTCTATCTGTAAGATATGAGCTAAACCAATCTAGGGCCACTCCTGACACGCCGACCCACTCGCGCAATCTCATAATCATAATATTGTGATCCACAGTATCAAAGGCAGAACTCAGATCCAAAAGTACCAACACTGAACATAGGCCTGCATCCGATGCCACTTGAAGGTCGTTATTAACTCTCACTAAAGCG
Source organism: Scardinius erythrophthalmus (assembly GCF_964197995.2). Taxonomy (NCBI): domain Eukaryota; kingdom Metazoa; phylum Chordata; class Actinopteri; order Cypriniformes; family Leuciscidae; genus Scardinius; species Scardinius erythrophthalmus. The sequence goes on along the minus strand of NC_138230.1, from coordinate 27,193,277 downwards.
GTCTCAGTCGAGTGTCTCTTCCTAAATCCTGACTGAAATTTATCATACAATTCCAAGTTCTCTAATACAGCAGTAAGTTGATTAGCAACAACTTTCTCTAGAATTTTAGACAGCAATGGCAACTTTGAAATTGGCCGATAGTTCTTCAAAACTGCTGGATCTAAATTAGGCTTTTTTATTATAGGATGAATAGTGGCATGTTTAAAATAAGACGGAACACAGCCTGAGGCCAGTGAACAATTGATAATATCTACTATACTAGTACCAATTGCAGGGAGTGCTTTTAAGAATAATGAAGATGGTTTAATATCTTGTGGACAGGAGGATATATTCATTTTATTAATCAAATTTAGCAAATCTGGAAGAGTGATTGGTTTAAAAGACTCAATGGTAATCGGCCTAGCTGAACGAATATCATCGACAATAAAGTGTGGTCCATGCAGAGTATTTGATCTAATAGACTGCACCTTATCAATAAAAAAGGACATCAGTCTATCACAATAATTTTGAGGATCAATTGTTGTCACAGCTGCTGGGGGTGATACAATATTATGTATGGTATCAAATAATATCTTAGGGTTACGCTTAGAGGAGGAGATTAGATTAGAAAAATAGGCAGCCCTGCATTTCGCAACTAAATTGTTAAAATCCTGCATAAGTTCCTTAAGATACAGGCGGTGCACTTCAAGCCCGGTTGATTTCCACAGGCGTTCGATGGTACGGCAATAACATACTTACTATTATGAGTGGACATGTCTTACCTTAAAAATCTTTCTCATCTTCTAATTCTTCTGAGCTAAATCCCAAGGTAAACAGCACAGCACAGCACAAACACAACATGTCTTCCAAACTAGATGAAAAGCAGATGAGTAGGCTACTGAAGTCTCTGATTCTTTGTTTTTGAGGTAATGAGTGTATCTACAGGTCTGCATTCCTTCACATGGACGATTTGCATGTCAACCACTCGTGCACGCGTGGGTGTGGTCACATTAGAGTTAATGAGCACGGACTGAAGAAACTGTACATGACGTTGCTTTCATACGGATTACTTAAACAGGGAATATTTATTTTTGAAATAATTTACATAATTTAAAAATAGAGAATTCAAGCTTTGTAAAGACTTATGTCTCACATCAGTGTGACAAGCATTCGCTGAGTTATAGATCATTTTCTGTCGCATTTCAGAATGAACTTCACATTGAGAGAGACGGCAGAATGCGCATCATGTTTCTTTTCTTTATTTTACGAAAACCACAACATTTTTATTATGTTTTTTATTATGAGTGTACACAAATAAAAGAAGACATGATCAAAATCAACAGAGCATTTTGAGTCTCTTTGGCACTGATAAGAAAAAAAGTGAGCTGGTATCGCCGGTGCGACCGCCGAGGGGTGTTTTTGGGGTCCTTGAGATGTTCTGACATGCCCTGACATTTGTGCTTTTTTCAGTTGCTTATAAACATATTAATGGCATAGGTGTAAATTCACTCTATATAGCACAAACAGGACTTCCATAATATGTGAGCCACATGTATGTATATGTTTTCATTTTTGAGAGAATAATGTTTATGCATGGTTATCGAAAAAACTAAAAATTAAAGTTTCTGAAATAAGGCCACAAAACACATACTAAATATGTGGCAATAAGACTTTTGACTAATGGATGTCGTCGCCTAGTACTTTTGTTTTTTCTTCAAAATGATGTGAAAACCATCCTGCCTAATCATTCACATAAAACGATACATTGATTTTAGTTTTGTGAAACACTTTTAGTTTGGAAAGCCAATATGCGGATGGGGCGTAAACGCTCCAACAGCATCATGCATATTTAGTAGTTCACACCTGGTGAGACAATGTCCCTGCATACTTAATGAGCCATTCATTCAGGTGTGTCACCTAACTTAAATATACAAGCTTCATAAAAATGATCATTCTAGGAGAACATTTCAGATGGCATTTAGAGGCTTTTGCATCTGAACTCTTCATATATACACACATATATATATATATGCATGCACATACATACTTTATAATTTTTTTAAAAACTAGTCAACGTCTTTCAAAACTAAAGTATACATTTTATCATACATATTTCAAAGTAAAGGATTCATTAGTTAGTTGATGACTTTATTTTTGACAAAACACATACAGTATATATTCCTCATCTCAGTATAGCAATAGAGTTTGCTAAAAGCTGTTCATTCAATACAGCAGTATTTGAAAATCGATCATATTTTGTAAAATTACATTTATATTTGCATTTAGGTCAAAACTTAGACACTTTTAAACATCAAAAGGACAATTATTAATATGTATTCGTGTCAAAATGACAAATAAACAGATTTTCCTATTCAATTTTGCATGGAAAAGCTTCCAAGACGCTTGCGTGTCGCGTGAAAAATAGGCGTCGGTTCTATTTCTAGCATGCACACGTTTTCCACGCGCCTGAGACGCGCGTCTCACACAGGCAGTGTGCAAACTCTAAACTGTTAACATGGGAGCCGAAATAAAAACGGACACGCCACGCAGCTGAGACGCTTACGCCACGCATCCAGTGTTTCACCGGCCTTATCCAGCGGATGTGGGCGTTTCACAGGTTTGTATGGATCGCCTCACATTTGCGTTTGAATAGCGCGGTCTCCGTAGGCGGAGTCACATTAAAACTTCTTTAGCTGAGATGAGAATGACTGACATCTCTCTCTTTATATACATGTTATATAAACTGTGAATATTTGTTTTTTATAAAAATTACTTAATTTAAAAGAAGAGAATTCAAGCTTCATGCCTGTGTGTCTGTATGCCCGTTTGACTGAGTATTCGCTGAGTTACAGTTCATTTTCGGACGCGTTTCAGAATTGACTTCACTGACGGAGAGTAGGCAGAACTTGCATCATGTTTATTTTTCTTTATTTGGCGAAAAGCACAACACTTTGTTTTTATTATGAGCATACACAAAAAAAATACACACTAAACAGGATCGATTGATGTATAACACAAGCATATAAGATAAAAATTAATATTTTTATTTTATTTTATTTTTGCACTCATACGGAAAAAAAACGAGCCCGATAGCCGACCCAAGGGGGTTAATGACAGACCATTATTCTAAAGTGTTATCTTTTAAACTCTCAAGACAGACGTCACAGCCCGAACCTGACCAACATTTTGACGCTCTCTGCCACTATCAACGCTTTCTCCGGTCCGCTGTCAATCCCACAATGCACTGCGCAAGCGTGAAGCATGACTTCCATAGGAATGAATTGCAAATGCTCGCTCTGCTCCGCATCAGTGGACATGCACCGTAAGAGTGCATAGGACAAAAACTCTCAGTCAACAGGCAACAGAGTCTGAATCAATCAATTAACAATTATCATCGCAAACCTGCAGGAAATAGATAGGTGCATAGACCAAAAAAAAGTAAAAATCTAAAAAACAAAAGGAAATCCCTATCAATACTTGCAAAAAGTATCAAACAAATATTTACTAGCAACATTTTGTCTCATGACCTTCATCAGTCATATACTACATACTGTTCAAGCTCAATCACATTTAAACTGATATCATTACCAATCACTGTGAAGATCCATCAATTACCAATCATACTCAATGACTGTCTTTTTTTAATTTTATGTAATTTTTGATGTTACTTTTATATATGATGATGTGGAGTTAATGATGTATTTAGTCACTGAGTGTGATTGGTAATTGATGGATCTTCGCAGTGATTGGTCATGATATCATTTTAAATGTGATTGAGCTACTTTTTGCAAGTATTGATTGTGTACAGGATTTCCTTTTGTTTTTTAGATTTTTTCAAAAATGTTTTAGTCTTCTCTCCTACGCACCTATCTATTACCTGCAGGTGTGCGATGGTAAATGTTAATTGACCAAAACTCAGATTAAAAATATGTTTAAAAAAGTGTTGTCAATCAATGAATTGTGTTCGGGTCATTTTGACCCGGAGAGGATTTTCCCGTACCCGAAAATGCTAGTTAATGTTATTGTAGTGGACTAAAATTTACTGACTTTACTCACCCAGAGTCTAACAACTTCCCCAATTTGGTTTAATACTTTGGGTAATTTTTTTTTTTTACTTGTGGTTTTCAAAAATGACAACAAATTGCTTATAAATCTCTCATTATGCTACATCATCACCAAATATTGGATTCAATCTTTTTGTCAAATTGTTTTCTTTCAATTAGGAATGGTTTTATACTTATTTTTGGAATTGACTGATTGAAGGCCTTATTTATCTGAGCTTACATACCTCAGTTTTTGAATGAAAAAAGTGTTATTTGTGGATAATTTTGTTAATTTTACATAAAATTTGAAAATATGTTGCACTTTTTATCACACTAGTGTGCTTTAATGTTTAACCAGGAGATTTGTTTTGAAATGCTTTTATTTTGTACAAAATGGACAAAGTCATACTTGTGGTGTTCACGGTCAAAAATGACCGGCCCACAAAAAAAATTGCTTATAAGTCTCTAGTTATGCTATTTTATCACCAAATATTGGATTATTTTTTTTTTGTCAACTTGTTTTCTTTAAATTAGGACAGGTTTTGTATTTATTTTTGAAACTGAAATTGGTCTGAGATCCTCCCGGCTGTGATTTAAAGCATATTGAAAGGCAATGAATGGAGTCTAACTGGTTACTACTGTGCAGCAGGTTAGTGGAACACTAAATATCTTAATCCCAAGTGATAGTGTTCATAAGGGGCGAGATGTCGTCCGACTCGATAGGGTGTCAACTGAAGACGCACGCTATAGAACACATTTTAGGTATCGACTGTAGATGCTTGGGTGTCGACTGGAGACGCCCCGTTTAACTTTAAGTCAGGGGCAACCAATGTTGAACACAGTGCGAGTTCCCTCGTTACAACTGTAACCATGATTCTCTGAGAATGGAACGAGATGCTGTGTCACCCTGCCATACTTCCTTCATGCCTGTGATCGACTTTCTTCGGCCAAAACACAAGCTGACATTGTTTGGTCCAGTGTGCTTAATAGCTTCCTGGTCGTGACGTCACGCTACAGGATGATTTCCCACCATGCCATTGGACTGATTTTACACATGCTTCAAGACAAAAACACGCATATGTGTTCCCATAGCATCGCTACTTCCGACGCAGTGTCTCGTTCCCTTCTAAGGGAACCATGGTAACAGTCGGAAGCTGGGACGTTTACATGCACCCATATAACCTATTTCACAAGTTAACACTTACAAATAATCAGATAGCGTATTTGTCGTGCTGTCCGAGGGGAGGGCTCCGAGCTCGGAATTTGGCCCAAACCCAGAGTACTCTCCTTGTATTTCTGGTTAGAAAAGTAACCAGGTAAGTGTGAGGAGATGGCATGGTGTAGGACTGCTGAAGAGCGTTGAGGAACATAGGTGAGTCGACTGGGTATATTTATATAGTATATTCATTTTGATTGGGTAGACATGTTGATTACTGATTACTGATTGTTTTTTGGAATGACGTGATGAATTGATTGATCATTTGAACGTGTTCCTCTGGAACTTTGTTAATAAAACATAATTTAAAATCAGATTGACGGCTCAATCAGACTGAAAGGTCTTCATATAAACACCTGAACCGATCCGATTGACCGTGATTCAAATGAAATTTGTATCGAGTTGAAAGGGGTTGTGTACACTTAAAATCATCCAATTAACAGGTAAAACAAGAATGTAACTGCTTCATTCTGACTATTTTCTCAATCAGATTAAAAAAATACATTGCGCACATGCTGTGATGGGTATGTCAACATATGTTCTACATCAAATGAAGAAAACTCTTCTGACATGTGCTGAAGTTTTGATCAGAATACATGTAATGCAAGTGTAAAGGAACACTGAAAGGAGGGAACACCCAAAAGAAACTAGATGAAAAATGGCACCATCCAATGTGTGATATTAATTATTTTGGGACTAGCACAGTGAGTTCTTTTGTGAAAAATGCAGTCTTTTCAAAGACACACCTTTCATCAAAAATGCCACAACTTCATCAATAAATCAACAATGAGTGACCTTTAAATTAATGACTAAATTCTGTCTGTATCTCATTGGCCTGTCCTCAGCCATCCCCGAAGACAAGAGACTCTAAAGAATTTCAAATGTCAGATATTGTATCAGACTCAAGATTTGCACCAGTGACTTCTTTCTTTCTTCCTTATCGACCCTTTTATAGCACTTGTGCTGATGAATAGAATGAGTGGGAATGTTGTGGCATTTAGCCCAAGTGAATTAGCAAAGCTTTATACCATTCAAAAGCAGGTGATCCAATGGCCCTTAAATGGCTTGATACCTTCTCAACACCATCTCATAATGGTAGCTTTATAGACAATAAAAGCTTTATATGAGGAAGTGATTTGACAATTCGCAGAATTGTAAATGTAACCACACCTTTACTTTTTCAAAATATTGTTTTATATTTTTAAATTTTTATCTGTTTAGGTCAAAGCCCAATTTTCAGCAATTATCATTATTCCATAATAATGATTATGGAATCCAAAAATGACATAGTCCTTAAAAAATCATTTTAATGTGCTGATCTGGTACTTGAGAAACTGTTTGTACACTCTTAAAATTAAAGCTTACAAAATGGAGTTCAAAAATAAATGTTAATTATTTTAACAATAAAAGACTTTAAAAATGCTATGGTAAAAAAAAAAAGTGTTAAATGGTTAACAGTAAGTTTTTACTGTAAATGTCAATGTGTAAAACTTAAAATGTTGCTACCATATTAGTTACTATGAAGTTCTGACAACCACAACTGGCAACCAATTTATTGTAAATTTCACAATTATGGAATTGTGGAAAACATTTTATTTTATTTTTTTCAGTGACTCTTTCAGGCATCAGGACCAGTGTCATCTTGTATAGATGATGAATGAATAGAACCGCGGACATAAAGGTTATTAACCATCAAGACTCAACATATTATGTAAGGACAGTTAAAGAATTGCAACAAAATTAGTTTGAGATGCCCCGGTACAAGCTCAAATATCTCTATATCCTACTGCTATGAGATATGAAACAGTTTCAGATTGTGGTACAGACATTTGGTACATTTTGACATCTGTCACCTCAGAGAGTTGAGATACTAACATGAACTCTTCATTCAGTGTCAAGGACAGAGACCATTAAAAAGCCAGTTGGAGCTGGCCTCTGGGCACAATACTGAAGCCTGTCTGCAGTCATCCGGTAAAAATAAAAACACACTGTTCTCGTCCTGTCCGTCCAAAACTTTAGAACAAAAGTGTGTTTGAACCTAGAAGGCAAATACATCTGAAAGATATTTTTGTGCATAACAATAAATGTTTACAGACAACTGATGTGTGTACCTACACCCTTTATATGAGGGAGCTTTTTTTTTCATTTATTTTTTTTATTATTATTTAACTGTTTTATTATTTAACAAATTCTCTACTATGTAGACAGGGCCGGATTAACCATTAGGGCAACTGGGCACTTGCCCAGGGGCCCATGACATCTAGGGGGCCCTGACAGGTAGGAAATACACAGAAATTTAATAAAGTTATCAAACTCTTTACGATCTTCTTCACTGCATAAAGTGCATCTACGCGGGTTCACGCGACTTTCCTGCCTCCCCGCTGAACGCCAGCGATTACTAATTCGTGAAATGCACTCCCGCTGGTTGAGCGCGGTAAAGTTCGTTTCAGTTTCGATATTAGCCGGACATTTGTTCTATAGGGTCGGTAGTCTAACAAAGATATCAATAGCAAGATTAGTTTTAACATTATGTGACCATTGTATATCGACATGATGGAATATTCGTTCAAAATCATTCGTGCATTAATGCTGCATAATTATACCTGAGAATGCTTTGACGCGTTTCCACAGCGCACGATGCTTAAGGGAACGTCTGCCAATTCCACCAACTGCGTTAAACGTACTCTATAATTTGTATTATTTAAAATTACTTTTTACATTTAAAAACAGACGTTTTCAAATCCCAAAGCTTGCAGAAGGTTCCTAATGTCAATACTGACTTTATGCTATAGCTTTCCTGGTAGCCTTGAGTAAATTAACATAGAAAATGATTCATAAAACGTATAAATATCAGTTGAGCCTATGTTTATTTTCGTCACTGACACAGACGAAAATGAAAAGACTATCAGTCAAAGTTCAGCTTTAGGAGAGGTAGAAATAGGCCAGTATAAGAATGCTGAGAGAATAAGAAATATGAAGATGAGGAGAGAGCAGGTATTGACAAATAATCTAATGACAAGGTTTTAAAGCTAGCCTATTTCTTATAATTTTATGGCCTTCAAAAGTCCTAAATTGCACATATGTAGGTCAGAGAAATCCAAATTTTCTCGGGGGAGCATGCCCCCGAACCCCCCTAACTACGGGGGGCCTTGAGTCTTGTTGCCCAGGGCACAGGGAATTGTTAATCCGGCCCTGTATGTAGAACATGTTCCCTTTCAAGGGAACTCGTGCAGTGTTGTATGACAACACTTTGGGGAACACAGCGTGTAAGCGTCTGAAGCTCGTGTAACACTAGTCCAATCTTGATTAGTGCTGCGTCATGACGTAGCACATGACATAGCACACGTCGGCAGAATGCGGAAGTTATAAAAGTATAAATATAAAAAGATAAAAATTACAAAAAGAAAGCGCTCTGTGTAAACTGTCTGTCTATTTGCTGTTGTTTGTCCTTAGTCAAGAGTTTTTTCTAAGCACATATTTATAAAAAGCCTGGCAACCCCAAGCAGTTTAAGCGGTGTGTGCATCCCTGCTCCAGATATATCATGGGTGGGGACACACACAAGCTTTGTGTTCACTGTTTGGGTGCAGAGCACAGCTCTGGCCCTGCTGAGGCTCCAGGGCATTCATGTAATGAACTATATCAACGACTGGATGATACCGGCCCAGTCTCAGGATATGGTGGTTCAGCATCAAGATGTCATCCTTGGGCATATAAAGTGCTTGGGGCTGAGACCCAACACCAAAAAGTGTGACCCGCCCAGAGAACCACCTTTCTGGGTGTGGTATGGGACTCGACCACGATGCAGGCAATATTGTATCCCGCACATATCGAGACCATCCTGACCACAGTGTCCGGGCAAAAGCCAGGCAATACCGTTATTGTAAAGCATTTTCAGAGGCTACTGGGGCTCATGGCAGCTGCGTCCAACGTTATACCTTTTGGAATTTTGCACATGAGACCCCTGCAGTGGTGGCTGAAAACTAAGGGGTTTTTACCGAGGGGAAATCCGTCCCGTACGACCAGGGTAACGTGCAGATGCCTTTGTTCCCTGACAATATGGAATAAGCCTTGGTTTCTGTCCCAGGGCCCGGTGTTGGGAACGTCTTGTCGCCGGAAAAACGTCTTGATGGACGCATCCCTCACAGGGTGGTAAGTGGTCATAGAGGGCCGCTTTTCAAAAAGTCTATGGGGGGACCATCATCTCTCTTGGCACAAAAATTGCCTAGAGATGCTGGATGTATTCAGGGCTATGTGGAGCTTTCTCTCAGACCTCAGGGGCCAGCACGTCCTGATTCAGTCAGACAACATGTCGGTGGTCTCTTATACAAATCACCAGGGTCTGAGGTGATTACACATACGGATTACATCTGATCTATACACTGCCCTCTTTGCAGACTGGCGCACCAAATCCTCCTGTGGTCCCAGGGGAAACTGTTGTCCCTCAGTATAATGTCCCCGGGGACCAGAATCTGGCCTACTAGGTGGCAATCAAGATTGGACTAATGTTACTAGGGTTGGGAACCAAAAATCGGAAACCAGAACCGTTAATGTTTTTGAAAAATACCGGAACCGTGTGAAATTCCTAAGTTTCGGTTCTGAAAACAGTTCTGGTGCGATGTGTGGGCGAAGTGCTGGGAGATTATTCTTTAATAGCGACGTCTCACCTCATAAATATTAAAATAGTAATGAATGCACTGGCCCTCGCGCTACTCATATAGGTTTTGCATCAGATATCAACGCAGAGAGAGTATAAAGACAGTAGAGCTGCACGATTAATCTTTAAACGATCTTGATCTTGATTCAAACACCCACGCAATCTTATTCCTAAATGACAAAAACTTCACACCGGAACATTCAAATTTGTTAGCGCTGTTGTTGACAAGAGAGCAGTTGTCAATATATATGAAACAGCTTTACTTTCACAGTCTTTTCAATCACACAGTATCAATATTTCTGTGTTACAAATATTCAAATGATCACAGAAGTACTGAGATAAAAGTTTATAGTTCGAGTATAAACACTGATGTCTACAGTAGCAACCAAAACAGAGTAAATCACCTTTTGAAAGTCGCTGCCTTCAAATAACGAGTGTATGGATTACATATGATGCTTCAAAACATTCATAAAGACTGTTAAAGCTGCAGTCTGTAAATTTTTTTGTGTTCAGAATTTACAAAATGTATATAATGAGCGACTTCATCATGAATGCCTTTTTTCAAACTGTGTTTTTGTCTTATCCTGAATCACTACAGTAAGCCTGTAATAAGTGTTTTTACTCTTTACACCAGTCGGGTCGGAACTGCTGCGGACGGAGTAGCCCAGTGCCTGCGTGACTCACCCGCGTCATAGACATAAACAGAGAAAAATAGCTCTGGCTATAATGTTCTTCCACAAGACGCATGCAGTTCTGTTTATTAACTGCTAGAGCGCTGATTCATCCAGTAATGAAACAAGTGAAGTCTTTATGAATCAATCATTCAAACCGATTTAAAAAAAATATTATGTTTCACCTGTCTGGATCTTACATGTGTGTTCACGCATATTATACCCCTTCTGAGAGGGTATTCTCCACTGCTTGATATACAATAAGCCATAGGAGAGGTCCCAAATTATCCTAGAGAATAAAGAAATGTTTATTTTCCTTCAGAAAAATTATTTTTTGCAAAAATTGCTAAATAATATGTTGAATTTGTTGACATTACCAGTCTGTTAAACTCATTTGACAAGCATAAAAAATAAACACAAAAAGGATTGTGCATTTTCCCCTTACTAATATTTTTTATTAGTTGTTTTAATAATTTTTATTGAATGGGAACCGAAACCGGAATCGTTTGGCGGAACTGGAATCGGAACCAGAAAATTTCTTACGATTCCCAATTCTAAGTGTTACACATGCTTCAGACGCTTACACGCTGAAGTGTCATCATACGACGCAAGCACCTCATTCCCTTCTCAGGGAACAAGGGTTACAGTTGTAACCCGATACTTTTTCTTTTTAACCTATTGTATATGGGCAAAAACCTATAATAGTTTTGTAATTGTGTAAATCTTACAAGGTACATCTGTTTAATTTTAGTAAAACATAAAGACATAAATACAATTTCAAGTCCTGAACTATAATCAACAATGCTGTAGACCTGTTTTCTACTCAGTTTACATACACTAGCTTGAAGTCTGTAATTGTCAGGAGTGTAGTTTACTTTCTCATTAAAAACTTAAAAATTATTTTAACTCCTTTTCCTTTCATGTTGGTGCAAATAATGTTAATGTCTTCATCCTACTTCATCTTACAGTGACTAATTAATTATTGAGAGTTCCCAACTGGTTTGCTTCAGGATCTAGATTTTACACTGAATTATGACGGATTAATTATTAATCCGACAACCTTGGTTGTTGCTGTTTTCTGAGGATTAAGTTACTCTCATGCAACAATGATTCACACTGACCCTGTAGCTCATCCAGGGTCAGTCAAAAGCATGTCTTGACAGCAAACAATTCAACACAATCTGCTGGGAGACATCATTTGTATGGTATGCCACATACAAGTCATGCCTCTGGTGGAACTCCAACAATTGTCTTAATGAACTCCCAACTGGTTTAAAAGGCCAAGACCTGGCAACAGCTTCTATAATGTTGCCAGTGTTAATTGTTCTTGGTGCAACAAAAGCGCACAGGCTGATGACATCAGATGAAAAAGGATGACTTAATTTCAGTACTCAGATTATGGACTCACCACCTGAGGGACTTATCAGTTAGTTTTCATTTGCCATTAATTTTCTTGACATGTCATGTTCATGAAAATTAACCAGTCACCAGTGCTTTGTCACACAAACATGCTCAGTTTTGGCTCATACAGATCAGTTCAGCTTGCTATTAAACCCACCATTACTCTGTACGTGTAACGCTTAGTTCAAGGAAGATGAAGATGATGATTCAATAACATGATTTAAGGCGAGACAGTACAGGTGAATAGGGATATCACTGTGAAACTTCTCCAGTTTATTACTGGCATAAATATAAGAAAAAAAATATTTATAATGTATGTATACATTTATGTTTTAATATGCAAATGAGGCCATTTAATCTGCAATAATCACAGCTCATTATTTCCATTCGGGACGAAACAATTGATTGGTTTGGGCGACTGTCACTCACTCTCGCAATCATGGCTACCACCCCCGTTGCTAGATCTGCCCATATGCGCGCGCATCTTTTTGATTTGAGGAGTGCAAGAGAGGCGCAGAACCTACGAAGAGTAAAATTATGGCAGAGAAAGAGCATTCAAAATTCAAAGCACCTGCATATTTAGTCAGCGAAGGCAAACAAGGCAAAAACTACTTCCTCGGACCCTGGTTGCCCGCACTCTTGAACGACCTCCTCTGCTTCGCCCTCGACCCCGGACCTGTCCTCGAACCGACGAAGCGGTACTTATCTCCGGAGTGTAGTCCTCATTAGAGTCAACAATGTTTTCATCATGGAAACTCTTACATGCAAAACACCGTATATGTTATGAATCTTACACGAAATTCACCTTCATCACAGTAACTGATGGTAATGGAAAAACGTGTATCAATGCAACCTGTTTTTAGCTTTGCCTTATAAATATAGTTCGTTACCGAATCAAACAAAGTATATTTTAAACTTTACCAGTATCAATATGCTAGCTTGATAGTGAGTACTAAAAGAAATTTCTTATTTGTTTATATTTATAGTGATAAAGTTAGGTATTTTATTACAAGTGATTCTGACATGATGTCACTGCATGCACTGCGCTCCTTCCTCTCCACTCGTCTCAGGTAAATAAATGCGTCTTCCAGCTGAGCCTGAGCGTTTGGCGTTGCGCGTTCATGTGTTCTGGGGGCGTGGCTTTGGAAGGAGCTCAGAAGGGAGGGGGAGGAGTGAATGGAAATAATTAGCTGTGTTTACAACAGTCATGAGAGGTCTACAGACACTCGATTTTTATACTCTCTTTTTCAGAGTACTTACATTTTAATTATGTATTGGTATATAAAGACAGTTTAAACAAATTTGGAATGTTTTTTTTTAGAAAAATCCTACCTACCCTGCCTTTAAGCTGAAGAGAACTACCTTAACAAACACACAAAACAACAGTCACAAAAACTGCAAACGAACTGTCCCTGTTTTTTGTATGTCCATCTATAACTAATTGAATCTAATAAACAGCTCCTTGTCTGTTTACAGCCTAATTACAGCCTAATTCCATGCCTGCACCATATAGGCCCCTCTTCGATCTCCTGTCGGTGTCCTTTCATCTTTTTGGCTGTGCTTACGTTTTCGCGCATAGAACCAAATCACGTTGGTGGAAATTCACATCGACCAATCTAATGTGGTTTTCGGCTGTAGATTCCCCGCCAAACCTTCGCAGTTGGTTATTTCTACAAAGGAAATGCCCATATATGCCCATATTCGCTGTGTAGGAGACTGAGAGCTTTACAATGATAACAGGCATGACATGTTTCTGTGAATGGAGACGGCATGGGAGCTTGCGTTAGAATACTAACTTTTGGTGATTTCCGGTAGAAATCTAAAGGCGCAAGTTGACAAAATATAATGAAATAACCACCTTAACCCTCTGGGGTCTAAGGTGTTTTTGGGGTCCTTGAGATGTTCTGACATACCCTGACATTTTTGCTTTTTTCAGTTGCTTATAAACATGTTAATGGCAAAAAAAAATTACACACTATTTAGCACAAACAGGGCTACCATGAAATGTGAGCAACAAGAATGTACATGTCTGCATTTTTGAGAGAATAATGTTTATGTATGGTTATTGAAAAAACTAAAAACGTACTCGGTTACTAATGTAACCTCGGTTCTCTCTAGAAGAGGGAACGAGTATTGCGTAAGGTTAGCTTACGCATCGGGAAAGTCTTCTTTCTTCGAGATCTGAAGCCAAAAAATTATCCTTAATTTTGTATTCATTGTCAACGCAGTGCAGCAGCCGACAGACCTAGGCAGGCTGTATAAGCGTGCTCATTGGCTGCTCGGTGGCAACTGCTTAAGCCTATCTGTGAGCGCTCTGAACGCGGCAACCAATGAGGTTGCTTCGCGCCCTCCACACCCTTCTAACCGCCAGAATGGGTGTGGCCAGCGTGTATATATTCAGCGCTCACAGGCTAAAATTCTGGTTTTCGCAGTCTGAAGCGCAAAAGCTCGTGGCGCGACACGGCAGGTTACGCAATACTCGTTCCCTCTTCTAGAGAGAACCGAGGTTACATTAGTAACCGAGTACGTTCTCTTACGAGAGGTCTCTCGTATTGCATAAGGTTAGCTTACGCATCGGGAACCCTTTGTCAACGCCGTGTGCGCCGAGCATCCAGCCCATGAATCCCAGGGAAACCGGGGAAAACACTCTGCTGGGAAATGTGGCCGGTCGGAGAGACGGGCCAGCGCAGTACAAGCACTTCATGCAGCATATGAAATAGAGCGGCGCGGCCGGTCTATAAACATATAACAGTACAAACAGTAGGGCCGGCAGAGCGAGCCCATACAGTACATAAGCACTCATAAGGGTAGGAGAAAAACTACATAGTCGGTCTCACATGAAGAGAAAAAATTCCCGCGCGACAGAGAATAATACGGGCGGCCAGCAGCGCGGGCCAGCACCGACAACAGCGCGTAACGGGAAATAGGAAACAGAGCGGATCAGCCGGTCTGAGTCAAACACTTCACCCTGAGTATAGTACCAGAATAGCGCCAGCATATGAACGTAGTCTGCACACGAGAAATGGGCAGAGCATACATGTCACTTATACTGACAGTATTTTTGCCTGTAGGGCAGGAACTTCCAGGTTATAAAACCTCACGAATGTTGACGGGGAGGCCCAGCCCGCCGCCATACAAATATCGTGAATAGAAATTCCGCTGGACCAGGCCCATGACGAGGCCATGCCTCTAGTGGAGTGGGCTCTGATGCCCAGAGGGCACTGCAGGTGTCTGGAGGCATAAGCTGCTGCTATCGCGTCCACTATCCACCTGGACAAGCTCTGCTTCGAGGCAGCAAGACCCTTGGTGCGTCCGCCGAAGGAAACAAAGAGCTGCTCTGAACGCCTGAAAGCGGCGGAGCGCGTGATGTAAACTCTCAGCGCCCGGACAGGGCATAGGAGGTTATCACTGTCCCCACTATCGGATGCTGGCAGAGCCGAGAGGGAAATAACTTGTGCCCTAAACGGGGTTCCAATCGCTTTGGGGATGTAACCGTGTCTCAGTCTGAGAATGACTTTCGAGTCATTCGGCCCGAACTCAAGACATGCAGGGCTAACAGATAACGCGTGCAAATTACCCACTCGTTTGACTGAAGACAGAGCTATCAGAAAAACGGTTTTTAAGCGACAGATACTTTAGATCCGCGGATTCAAGCGGTTCAAAGGGAAAAGCCTTTAGGGCCGCTAGGACCAAGGACAGATCCCACGAGGGAACCGAGGGGGGCCGCGGGGGATTCATCCGTCTAGCTCCTCTGAGGAAGCGGATAATGAGCTCATTCCTTCCCATTGCCCGGCCGCGCGTCGTCTCAGCGAACGCTGTAATAGCGGCCACATATACTTTGAGCGTGGAAGGGGATCTGCCCTTTTCCAACAGCTCTTGTAAGAAGGAGAGCACCCGCGGGACCCCGCATGCGCGCGGATCCAAGTTTTTAGTAGCGCACCATTTAGAAAACACCGACCATTTAGACGCGTAGAGCCGTCTCGTAGAGGGGGCTCTCGACTGTGTGATCGTGTTCACGACCCCTTCTGACAGGTCAACGGGTATCCGTTGATCACCCATGCATGCAGCGACCAGCGCTCTGGATGGGGATGCCAGATCGATCCACCGGCTTGGGAGAGGAGATCTTTTCTCACCGGGATCGGCCATGGGGGTGAGTGCGACAGCCTCACTAGCTCTGGGTAACAAGTTTGGTTTTCCCATCGCGGGGCTATAAGCAGCACTGAGTGGTGCGTTTCTCTGATCCTCGAAATGACCTGTGGCAACAGGGAGATCGGAGGAAAAGCATACAGCGGGAGGCTGGGCCATGTCTGGGACAGCGCGTCCTCGCTCTTCGAATAAAACTTCGGGCATTGAGCATTGTCTTTCGACGCAAAGAGGTCGATTTCCGCTCTGCCGAATAGGCGCCAGAGAAACTGGACTGTCTGGGGGTGCAGAGACCATTCTCCCGGGGGAATGCTGTCCCTGGACAGTCTGTCTGGACCGACATTCAGGTGGCCCGGCACGTGCGCGGCTCTCAGCGAGCGCAGCGAGCGGTAAGCCCACACGAGAAGGCGTTCTGTCAGCCTGCACAGATTCCTGGATCTGATACCGCCCTGTCGGTTCACATAGGATACCACGGACGTGTTGTCCGAGCGGACTAGCACATGGTGATCCCGTATGAATGGGAGGAAGCGCCTGAGCGCGTTCTCGACCGCCATCATCTCCAAACAGTTTATGTGGAGGCATTTTTCCCAGTCTGACCATAGGCCAAAAGCCGGTTTGCCCTCGAACAGAGCGCCCCAGCCTGAGGTGGAAGCGTCCGTCGAGATAACTTTGCGGTGTGAGATAGCTCCCATTGTCACTCCCCGCTGGTACCAGTCGGCCGCTAACCAGGGCTTCAGAGCTGAAACGCAGCTCTGAGACACTCTGATGCGAACACCGCCGGAAGCCCATGCTCTGTGAGGCACTCGGGCATTCAGCCAGCGTTGTAGCGGGCGCATTCGTAAAAGACCCAGCCGAAGCACTGCTGCGGCTGAGGCCATACAACCCAGTAACCTCTGAAATGTTTTGAGAGGTACGGTGCTGCCCGGCCGGAGGGACGCGGCCAGGCGTCGAATGCAGCGCGCGCGCTGTGTCGACAGGCGGGCCGTGTACTGATATACCTGACCGTCGAAGGCGAATCTCAAGAATGGCCTGTGACGGGGTATTATCTGGATAAGAAAATACGCGTCTTTTAGATCGATAGATATAAACCAGTCCCTCGGGCGAATTTGCGCGAGAATTTGTCTGGTTGTGAGCATTTTGAACGGTCTTCTCATAAGAGCCTTGTTCAAACGTCTCAGATCCAAAATTGGTCTGAGAGCTCCGTCCTTCTTGGGAACGAGGAAATAACAGCTGTAAAAGCCCGACTCGCTCATGGAAGGGGAAACTGGTTCTATAGCCCTTTTGCACAGAAGTGTAGCTATTTCTGCTCGAAGTAGATGTGCTACTTCCACATTCACTCTGGTCTCGATACGCGCTTGAAAGCACGGAGGGCGGCGAGCGAACTGCAGAGTATAGCCCTGTTTTACTGTGCTTAGCACCCGTTCTGATGCGCCTGGAATAGCTTCCCATGCTTTTGCGTGTGCAGCCAGGTGCAGAATGGCCTCCGGGCGCGCGCTCTTGGTGCTTAGATACGGCGGATCGCACGCAGCAATAGCTGGCCGTTTTACACACAGTGTCCCGGTGGCTTTGGACGGGGAACATATAGTGTGAGGCGCGACGCGCGATGTCGGCGTCGGGGTGAAAATGTTAGTTAGTGTAAGATATTTGTAATTTGTAGTGATTACAATTTAGCTCAAAGGAATTATTAATTAATTTATAGGGAATTCAAAAGAGTCACTTATTACAACCGAGCAAATGACTCGTTCGCGGTTCATTTGAACTGGCTGCAATTATCAACTCTGCAACGGATATAAATATCCGAACTATAGTGAAACACTATATAGTTAGCAAGGTAACTTGGATCAGAAGTTTAAGACATTAAATTTGTAAGCACAGTAACACAAGTAATATTTCTCTTTAAAATACAAACAAGACTTTATTGATTATTCTAACACATACAACTAATATCTAACACAGACACACACATTCATACGCGTTGCAGAAAGAAAGAGAGTAAGGAAAGATTAAGTTTTAAGAGTGAGTTTAAGAGTGAGATGATGTAGTCCCAAGTTTCTATGCAATTATAAAACACAACCTGAATGAACCATCAATCATTAGTTTAACCCTTTTATCGTTTCCTAGGTTATTAAATCAGTATCAAATACACCAGTTCAGTTTAAGAGTCTGGAGGCAGTACTTGCTTGTCTTTGCTTTTGGGGATTCCCTTTTGTTGAGTGTAAAGGGTTTTCCCGGTCCGTTCGTTGGCTGGTCTCCGCGTGCCTGATGTCTGGGTCACGTGGTCAGTCACGTGGCGTGCTGGCGGAATGAAAGTCTTTGTTTGAAGCTGGCTTTGCAGAAGAAACGTGGCTCGAAATCTTGTCGCAAAACTTAACTTAGAACCGAGACTCACAACGGAAAAGAAAGGAAACTAAGAAAAGAAAGGAAATTGAGAAGAGTATATGATGGCTTGAATGAAGCTGTTTAACCCATGTTCTTCAGATCTTGATTTGGGTTATTTCGTCTGCGCGTTTTACATGGTTACTTGTCTGTCTTAGATCTTCATCTCCCGCTGCATTTTTGGTTCTGCACTGAAACTCTAAACTTTGTTCTGGTGTTAAGATTTTAAACTCAAATGTCCGCCCAGCCTCCTGGATCAGTTCTAACCAATTAGACACTGTCTTTGTTTAGGAGGTGGCGTTCTCTTCACTTCTTATCATAAATCAAGCTTATCTGTGCTCTCCTTACTCTCTAAGCTCTAGCAAAGAGTACAGAGGCCACAGCTAAGACATTATTACTATTATAAGAATCCGAAACATTTTCCACAGATTTCAATCAAGCCATCCTTTGAATTAAGAACATATGATCATATCGATATGAAACACAACACATTTTCATTCAAAAATCTAACAATTATAACAATTACATGAATTGTATGGCATCTAAGCATATCAGATACACCCATCTATTGTAGGAACAATATAGAATCATGTTGTTGCATGATGCTTGATCTATAAGTCCATTGAAAATTGTTCTTGAATGATTTTATTTATGTTATAGGTAAAATCTCAGCTCTGTGGTTTGAAACGATTTTACACCCTGAGGTCTATCAGAGGTCCTTACGGAGGGGGGAGTCTGGAATGTTGTGGGCTCGAGCAGCTTCTGCTGTTATCTTGATCGGGCTGAATTGTGCTATCTCTGAGCCAATCATTCTTTTCCAAGCTATCTTACATTGACCAGTTCTTTCTTTAGTTGGGCTCATCTTCTTTGAAGCTTGCATGGCCATAAAGTTCTTAGCTGGGGGTTTTCGTTGGTCAACGGAGACCGGCTGGCTGGAGCCTTCTTTTATGGCTCTGGGGTTGGTGATTTGGTGTCTGGAATGTTCAGTTCTGTGAGAAATTATGTTTGAACAATTCACCTGGAAGATTCATTTGTGTTTGTTTCGCACTCAATCCTACATATCCCCTCTTCGTACGGCGATGTGTTAAGATGAAGACATCGGTGAACGCTGGAGAAACACGGGTAGAAGAAACAGACACATACAAAGCAAACAACAAGACAACACCTCCATGACTGGTCACTGTACTGGTGCAGGGCATTAGATTACTTAAGTATTAAAATTTCAAGTTCATTCTCTCAATATGGTCTATTATATTGAATAGAGTTTAAATTTTGGGATTGTTATTCTAATTTGTTTCGGTACGGTGATTCTTTGATCAAATTCTGTGATTACGTTTGTTTGTTATCTTCTCTTCTATGTTGTTTTACGTTAAGACGTTTTACCTTTTATTTTCTGGTGACATAATTTGTGGTAACAATTATGTGACCCATCATGCATGGAGCTCTCTGGCTCACATTCGTTTAAAGGCGGCTTACAAGTGTCAGGCTTGGTGCGTCAATCCTACTACCATGACCTTGACCCTTAGGGGGGTAGACATGCATTTTACCTAATACAAGAAGAAGGAAAGTTAAGGAAGAGGTATAACAAAACAATTGAGTGTTCCTAGTATGGCTTATAACTACTGTTGTGCAGCTAAGGTGTCAGGTATCACAGGGTAATGAGAGGTGTTCTACTTGTTGGATGGATAGCTAGTATGTTTCCTATGGTAAGTGTAGCTAAGTCGTTAAGCTAGTTTCTGAAGTTAGTTTTCTACCTGTGGGGAAAACATGTTTGTTGAATGTTTTCCATGGTAGATGTGGTTAACCTCTACGTGTTAGTGAGCATGTTAGTGGCGTAGGGTAATGCATGTATGTATGTATGTATGTATGGTCAGATCTGTCTCAGTCTGTTTGGCTCCCCCCTTTTCTTGAAGGCTTGCCCACGTGCTTCTTGGCTTAGCTTTGATGAGCTTAGATGAAGGTTGGCTTGTTGCATCTTTGCCTTAGGAAAGGGATCTTCTATGATCTGCTGGGGGTCAGTCCAGTAAGGCAGGAAGTTCTCTGGCAGACATTGGGAGGCAGTTTGGCATGGATGCGTGAAGCTGTGGTGCAAAACTTTGTCTCCGTTGTTGCACTCCTCTTGTGATGCCTTCTGGTTGTGACAGACTTTCTGACCTTCTGTGCTTACTGTGGTTACTGTAGCACACACGTGGTTCTTGAGTTTGGAGCTTGTGTGATGGTTTCTTTGTGAGTAATGGGAAGCCAGTGTGGTGTTTTCTGATACCTCTGGGTGTTTGTCAGTGGTTGGCTGTGAGAGACCCCTCTGTTCTGTGTTGTTGTAGAACAGGTGGTCATCATCTTCATTATGAAGGTGTACCAGATGATCATTGGTCTTCCGTTCCATCGCTAGTCATAGTGAATTTGACTCATCTTGTTGGTCATTCGTGTTCAGCTTGTTTTCTATGAACACTTTCATTTGCCTCATTAGTTGCTCCATGTCTTCTGAGGGTAAACTGTCTTGTTCTTGGGCACACTCAGTGTTGTGTTTGACTGAGTGGTGCTGAGGTGAGTTTCGTCGTCGATTACTCACATTGAATGCTTTTGGATGCGTTGGTTGACAGCCTTTGGATATCCAGTTAGGATTCCAGTTGTTTCCTTCTTGTGGGTTCATTGAGAAGCGTGGCTGGTCCCATGGCTTTTCCATGCGGTTGGTGTGGTAGCCGTCATTGGCCTGGGGGTCACGTTCTCTGTGCACCTTGCGAAGGACTGTGGTGTTGTCATGCCACTGGGTGTCTTCCAGTGCATAGCTTGTGTCTTGGCTGAAGGAGTTTGACACTGTGGATGTTTTCAAACCTTTCTTTGAGGACATCTTCTGTTTGATGTGGGCCTTGTGTGTCAGGTCACGTAGCTGCTGAATTGTCATTGTGTCTGCACAGGCCTCGAGACCAAGATGATGACTTAATCCAGGGTGCAGGTTTCTCAGAAAGAGGTTTTTGAAGTGCACATCCTCTTCTTGTTCAGGTGAGTTATGTGCACCAAAGAAGGCTTGTCGAAAACGGTGGTAGTAGGCTTGAGGAGTCTCTTGTCGACCTTGTTTGGTTTCCAAAGCGATTAACACACCATGTTCCAACTCTGGGCCTGTGAATTCTTTTATCAGTATCTCACATAGTAGCTGGTAATTTGACTTGACATGAGCAGGTTGTCGGTCTAGGAAGCTTCGTACCTCTGAACTGGATGTCGATCTGAGGAGGTAGAACCTGTCTCTGTCAGGCACATGTGGTCTCACCTCTAGGTGGAAGTTGATATCTCGGATGTGGGACTGGATGTCTGGGCATTCCGTGGAGTTCGGGTTGAACTGAGTGATATTCTTAACCAGCTGGTTGAGATCTTTAAAGGTCATCCCCTGTGCAGCTTTGGAGTCTGCCTGGATGAGTTCTCGTTGCTTGTTGGCAGTGAACGGTTCTGTGGTGAAGGCCTGTGACGTTTTGGGTTGTGGCCATTCACTTCTTTCCCTGTATGCCAGTTCTTGGATGGAGGACTCTGTTCTGCTCAGCAGTGGTGATGCTGAGGGAGGTCTCTCCCTTCTTGGCTCTGGTTTCTGTTGGAAAATGTGCTGGAGTTCATCTCTGACCGCGTAGAGCTCGTTGTTGACGTCATCTCGCTGTTGGGTCAAATGGTCAATTTCAGCACTGCACCTTTCCAGGTGGTCTTTCAGAGCATTAATTTTAGAGTTCTTGTCTTTAATGTCAGCTTTGGCTTTCTCTAGCTGATGTTCAGCAGACTGGAGTTGGTTTGCCAGGTGCTTCTGGACAGTCTTTAATTCTTGTTTGTCACATTCAGTGACTGCAAGGGCTTCTTGGAGCCTGTCAACTTGCTTCTTTGTTTCTTGCTCCACTACATCAGGCATGAGTTTGTCTTGAGCTTTCGTTTTGAGCTGGTCTGTGCAGCGTTGAGTGTGCATCAGCTCTCTCAGGAACTCAGTGGTCTGACGCTTGAAGTCGTCCTGGACTTTCACTTCCAGCTTGTCCATGCGGCTCTGGGCACGTGTCAGCTCCTCCTGAAGGTGGGTGATGTGCTTGTCGCTTAGTGTCAGCTGGGCTGTGAAGGCATTGCTTAGGGAACAGATGATCTTGGTTAGTTCCACGTGGTTGTGGTTCTGATTCTGGCTTGAATCATGTGTCAGGAGTCTTCTCAGAATTATGATTATTATTAAAAATAATAACAGTTCAATTGTCTTTGGTGTGAGGCAGTCTGTAATGCCTCTGAGCCAGGCGTCCACGTCAGTGGGGTTTGTTGTCCGCGACATGTTGGCACGCTGGGGTGAAGAGACTGACACAGATCTGTGTGGGGTGTAAGCCTATGTGGTTGAACAGCTAAGTGTCGTTTAAGTGACTGTACAACAAATAGTGAAGTGTTGTAATGTCTAAGTGTTGGTCTCAGTGTAGACAGGTAGGTTAGTGATGTGGAAACTTCGTCACTCAACTGAGTGAGGGAAAAAGAGAGAAAAAGGTTAAAACAAATCTCAATTGAAAGGATTTTTTTTTTTCAATGGGAGAAATATTTTTATAAATATTTTCTATCAATGAAAAGCTGGTTTAAACTTGTGATGTGTCACTGAGAAAAGGGGAAAAGAGAGAGAGGTTAAAACCAATTTCAATAAAACAAGAAAGAAAATTCTTAAGTAGGAGAAATATTATTTTTCTCGTAAATGCTTCCTATCGGTGAGAATCTATTTCCAGAAAGGTAAACAATATTATTGTTTATGTTTACAAGGGAAATAATACAATAATAATGCGGATACCTTTTTCCGAGTTTTACAGGATTGACACCACACACCGTCAGTTGGACCGCTTACAGCCGGGATGCTATGAAGGCGACGATTGCTCAACACTTGTCTCTGTTAATTAATCTTGGATAAGATGTTAAATTGTAAATTGTGTTTACGAAGACAGAGAGAGAGTATGGAGAACAAGAGAGGGTGTGATTACCAATCAAATACCTAATAATTGTTTTCTTTGGAAAAATTATCTTTCTCTTTCTTTAGACTCGATTGATGGTTCTCTTCCAGGTTTGTTTCCCACAAATGTGAAGGATGGGAACGCAGGACAGAACAGGAAGGATGTAAGAAGGAAAGGAGGGAAGGAGATTGGATCCACAAATGGCTCTGGAGCCTTTGTCGAACTACGAGTATAGAATTGATAGTTGCCAACAACTAAACATTCAAAAATAAAACTTTGTAAGAGAGGTTTATCTCTGATTTATTTGAAACTTGTAGTGAGATGCCAATGTCTCCTATTGAGGCTCAGGTTTTTCACTCCCAAGCTAGGAATCAAAAGAGAAATTTAGAAATTATGAAAATTATGAAATTAGATTTATTAAAAATAAATCTAGAAATCGTTAGAAATTACCTGTTTAGAAAAATAAAACTTCAATCTTGATTTAATATTTCCTTTTTTAAATCAAATTAGAATTTGGCAATTAATAATCATAAACCAGTATTTTCTTTTCAAGTAAAATGCAGGTAAATGAAATTAATAATTGTGAACCGAAATTTCCTTTTCACAGAAAAAAAAATATGGGTAAAGTATGAGACAGGTAAAATAGGAAAGAAGAGAAAAGACCAACAGGTGTAACAGTCGAGGTGTTTAAATGGTTAAATACTTTTTAACGTTGTTCAAACAGACACATTAACCACAGATGTTAATATTAATGATAACCGTAAATAATGCTCGAGGCTTTAGCATAGTTTAGGCCTCAATGGTAAACAGCTACTTAGCTTAGCTTTAGCTTAGCTAGCCTAGCCACCAAAGAAGTTTGTTGGGTTCAGAGTTCTTCCGGAAGCGTTGGTTAAGACTTCCGTGTCACGATTGTAACTATGGCGACAAAACAAACTCTAGTGGCAAACATGTGAATTACAGTTTGTAACAGTAATGCATGTTACATGAAATGTCGGCGCATTTCAACAATGTTCAAAGAAATATGCACGTACAGTTGATAATATTACGTGAAACGTCGGCGCATTTCAACCTGTACAAATGGGACGCCACTCGTAGCTGTTTTACGACGTGGGGCTTCACTCAGTTTTTCCTTTTTTTTTTTTTTAGAGTGAGTTTTAACTTTAAAGGAAGCAACAGCAGCTTTTCGCTGTATAATAGATGGAATAACGATCTCAGTGGATCGTCTCTGTGCAATGTTATCTGAGCACACAAAAACAACAGGGTTTTTTAACTGTTGGTTGAGTTTCAACGTCAAGCTTTACTTGAACACAACTTTAAATAATTCCTATTCAACTATACTCGGACATACGCAGTGTTTACACGAGAATTAATTGAACAGACACAGATAAGCTTATAGTTTATCACGGGATTGCCGTGGGACACGCACAGACAACCTGAGAAACAAAGACTAATCTGTGAGGAGAATATTCGTCCCAGTGGAACACGCACTGAGTGACGATCAGATAAATAAGGACTAACGTTCACGTTAGACGAGGGACACGCTCGTCCGTCCTTTACATGGTTATTTTAATTGCTGCAGTTTTAATTTAATTCATCTCTCTGACTGATACAAACACACATAACGTTATAGCTATTTGAAAGACTCTGGAACACGCAGATGTCTTAAGCTATAATTAAAGTATTTCAGAATCGAGGGACACGCTCAATTGTTACCTTATCGTTGCGTGGGATCTTATATCTTGGGTTATTTTACTGCAGTTTGAATGAAATAACAAATAAAAAGAATAAAATGGGGAGGCAGACTAGACTAGACTAACAGCTCAAGCAGCAGGTCATTCATTCAAACAGAGCGCGCGGCGCGCGCTGCATACCTCATACACACAGACTCGGAGGTTCGGATCTCTCCGCATAGGCTACTATGAAAATATAATTACTTCGTATATGCTTACAATTTTAGGTTAAACTGCCCGCATTCTCCACCAATATGTAAGATATTTGTAATTTGTAGTGATTACAATTTAGCTCAAAGGAATTATTAATTAATTTATAGGGAATTCAAAAGAGTCACTTATTACAACCGAGCAAATGACTCGTTCGCGGTTCATTTGAACTGGCTGCAATTATCAACTCTGCAACGGATATAAATATCCGAACTATAGTGAAACACTATATAGTTAGCAAGGTAACTTAGATCAGAAGTTTAAGACATTAAATTTGTAAGCACAGTAACACAAGTAATATTTCTCTTTAAAATACAAACAAGACTTTATTGATTATTCTAACACATACAACTAATATCTAACACAGACACACACATTCATACGCGTTGCAGAAAGAAAGAGAGTAAGGAAAGATTAAGTTTTAAGAGTGAGTTTAAGAGTGAGATGATGTAGTCCCAAGTTTCTATGCACTTATAAAACACAACCTGAATGAACCATCAATCATTAGTTTAACCCTTTTATCGTTTCCTAGGTTATTAAATCAGTATCAAATACACCAGTTCAGTTTAAGAGTCTGGAGGCAGTACTTGCTTGTCTTTGCTTTTGGGGATTCCCTTTTGTTGAGTGTAAAGGGTTTTCCC
The DNA here is from genome assembly GCF_964197995.2 of Scardinius erythrophthalmus. Classification (NCBI taxonomy): domain Eukaryota; kingdom Metazoa; phylum Chordata; class Actinopteri; order Cypriniformes; family Leuciscidae; genus Scardinius; species Scardinius erythrophthalmus. The sequence continues at coordinate 27,167,275 of NC_138230.1, read as the reverse complement.
GGTCCGTTCGTTGGCTGGTCTCCGCGTGCCTGATGTCTGGGTCACGTGGTCAGTCACGTGGCGTGCTGGCGGAATGAAAGTCTTTGTTTGAAGCTGGCTTTGCAGAAGAAACGTGGCTCGAAATCTTGTCGCAAAACTTAACTTAGAACCGAGACTCACAACGGAAAAGAAAGGAAACTAAGAAAAGAAAGGAAATTGAGAAGAGTATATGATGGCTTGAATGAAGCTGTTTAACCCATGTTCTTCAGATCTTGATTTGGGTTATTTCGTCTGCGCGTTTTACATGGTTACTTGTCTGTCTTAGATCTTCATCTCCCGCTGCATTTTTGGTTCTGCACTGAAACTCTAAACTTTGTTCTGGTGTTAAGATTTTAAACTCAAATGTCCGCCCAGCCTCCTGGATCAGTTCTAACCAATTAGACACTGTCTTTGTTTAGGAGGTGGCGTTCTCTTCACTTCTTATCATAAATCAAGCTTATCTGTGCTCTCCTTACTCTCTAAGCTCTAGCAAAGAGTACAGAGGCCACAGCTAAGACATTATTACTATTATAAGAATCCGAAACATTTTCCACAGATTTCAATCAAGCCATCCTTTGAATTAAGAACATATGATCATATCGATATGAAACACAACACATTTTCATTCAAAAATCTAACAATTATAACAATTACATGAATTGTATGGCATCTAAGCATATCAGATACACCCATCTATTGTAGGAACAATATAGAATCATGTCGTTGCATGATGCTTGATCTATAAGTCCATTGAAAATTGTTCTTGAATGATTTTATTTATGTTATAGGTAAAATCTCAGCTCTGTGGTTTGAAACGATTTTACACCCTGAGGTCTATCAGAGGTCCTTACGGAGGGGGGAGTCTGGAATGTTGTGGGCTCGAGCAGCTTCTGCTGTTATCTTGATCGGGCTGAATTGTGCTATCTCTGAGCCAATCATTCTTTTCCAAGCTATCTTACATTGACCAGTTCTTTCTTTAGTTGGGCTCATCTTCTTTGAAGCTTGCATGGCCATAAAGTTCTTAGCTGGGGGTTTTCGTTGGTCAACGGAGACCGGCTGGCTGGAGCCTTCTTTTATGGCTCTGGGGTTGGTGATTTGGTGTCTGGAATGTTCAGTTCTGTGAGAAATTATGTTTGAACAATTCACCTGGAAGATTCATTTGTGTTTGTTTCGCACTCAATCCTACATATCCCCTCTTCGTACGGCGATGTGTTAAGATGAAGACATCGGTGAACGCTGGAGAAACACGGGTAGAAGAAACAGACACATACAAAGCAAACAACAAGACAACACCTCCATGACTGGTCACTGTACTGGTGCAGGGCATTAGATTACTTAAGTATTAAAATTTCAAGTTCATTCTCTCAATATGGTCTATTATATTGAATAGAGTTTAAATTTTGGGATTGTTATTCTAATTTGTTTCGGTACGGTGATTCTTTGATCAAATTCTGTGATTACGTTTGTTTGTTATCTTCTCTTCTATGTTGTTTTACGTTAAGACGTTTTACCTTTTATTTTCTGGTGACATAATTTGTGGTAACAATTATGTGACCCATCATGCATGGAGCTCTCTGGCTCACATTCGTTTAAAGGCGGCTTACAAGTGTCAGGCTTGGTGCGTCAATCCTACTACCATGACCTTGACCCTTAGGGGGGTAGACATGCATTTTACCTAATACAAGAAGAAGGAAAGTTAAGGAAGAGGTATAACAAAACAATTGAGTGTTCCTAGTATGGCTTATAACTACTGTTGTGCAGCTAAGGTGTCAGGTATCACAGGGTAATGAGAGGTGTTCTACTTGTTGGATGGATAGCTAGTATGTTTCCTATGGTAAGTGTAGCTAAGTCGTTAAGCTAGTTTCTGAAGTTAGTTTTCTACCTGTGGGGAAAACATGTTTGTTGAATGTTTTCCATGGTAGATGTGGTTAACCTCTACGTGTTAGTGAGCATGTTAGTGGCGTAGGGTAATGCATGTATGTATGTATGTATGTATGGTCAGATCTGTCTCAGTCTGTTTGGCTCCCCCCTTTTCTTGAAGGCTTGCCCACGTGCTTCTTGGCTTAGCTTTGATGAGCTTAGATGAAGGTTGGCTTGTTGCATCTTTGCCTTAGGAAAGGGATCTTCTATGATCTGCTGGGGGTCAGTCCAGTAAGGCAGGAAGTTCTCTGGCAGACATTGGGAGGCAGTTTGGCATGGATGCGTGAAGCTGTGGTGCAAAACTTTGTCTCCGTTGTTGCACTCCTCTTGTGATGCCTTCTGGTTGTGACAGACTTTCTGACCTTCTGTGCTTACTGTGGTTACTGTAGCACACACGTGGTTCTTGAGTTTGGAGCTTGTGTGATGGTTTCTTTGTGAGTAATGGGAAGCCAGTGTGGTGTTTTCTGATACCTCTGGGTGTTTGTCAGTGGTTGGCTGTGAGAGACCCCTCTGTTCTGTGTTGTTGTAGAACAGGTGGTCATCATCTTCATTATGAAGGTGTACCAGATGATCATTGGTCTTCCGTTCCATCGCTAGTCATAGTGAATTTGACTCATCTTGTTGGTCATTCGTGTTCAGCTTGTTTTCTATGAACACTTTCATTTGCCTCATTAGTTGCTCCATGTCTTCTGAGGGTAAACTGTCTTGTTCTTGGGCACACTCAGTGTTGTGTTTGACTGAGTGGTGCTGAGGTGAGTTTCGTCGTCGATTACTCACATTGAATGCTTTTGGATGCGTTGGTTGACAGCCTTTGGATATCCAGTTAGGATTCCAGTTGTTTCCTTCTTGTGGGTTCATTGAGAAGCGTGGCTGGTCCCATGGCTTTTCCATGCGGTTGGTGTGGTAGCCGTCATTGGCCTGGGGGTCACGTTCTCTGTGCACCTTGCGAAGGACTGTGGTGTTGTCATGCCACTGGGTGTCTTCCAGTGCATAGCTTGTGTCTTGGCTGAAGGAGTTTGACACTGTGGATGTTTTCAAACCTTTCTTTGAGGACATCTTCTGTTTGATGTGGGCCTTGTGTGTCAGGTCACGTAGCTGCTGAATTGTCATTGTGTCTGCACAGGCCTCGAGACCAAGATGATGACTTAATCCAGGGTGCAGGTTTCTCAGAAAGAGGTTTTTGAAGTGCACATCCTCTTCTTGTTCAGGTGAGTTATGTGCACCAAAGAAGGCTTGTCGAAAACGGTGGTAGTAGGCTTGAGGAGTCTCTTGTCGACCTTGTTTGGTTTCCAAAGCGATTAACACACCATGTTCCAACTCTGGGCCTGTGAATTCTTTTATCAGTATCTCACATAGTAGCTGGTAATTTGACTTGACATGAGCAGGTTGTCGGTCTAGGAAGCTTCGTACCTCTGAACTGGATGTCGATCTGAGGAGGTAGAACCTGTCTCTGTCAGGCACATGTGGTCTCACCTCTAGGTGGAAGTTGATATCTCGGATGTGGGACTGGATGTCTGGGCATTCCGTGGAGTTCGGGTTGAACTGAGTGATATTCTTAACCAGCTGGTTGAGATCTTTAAAGGTCATCCCCTGTGCAGCTTTGGAGTCTGCCTGGATGAGTTCTCGTTGCTTGTTGGCAGTGAACGGTTCTGTGGTGAAGGCCTGTGACGTTTTGGGTTGTGGCCATTCACTTCTTTCCCTGTATGCCAGTTCTTGGATGGAGGACTCTGTTCTGCTCAGCAGTGGTGATGCTGAGGGAGGTCTCTCCCTTCTTGGCTCTGGTTTCTGTTGGAAAATGTGCTGGAGTTCATCTCTGACCGCGTAGAGCTCGTTGTTGACGTCATCTCGCTGTTGGGTCAAATGGTCAATTTCAGCACTGCACCTTTCCAGGTGGTCTTTCAGAGCATTAATTTTAGAGTTCTTGTCTTTAATGTCAGCTTTGGCTTTCTCTAGCTGATGTTCAGCAGACTGGAGTTGGTTTGCCAGGTGCTTCTGGACAGTCTTTAATTCTTGTTTGTCACATTCAGTGACTGCAAGGGCTTCTTGGAGCCTGTCAACTTGCTTCTTTGTTTCTTGCTCCACTACATCAGGCATGAGTTTGTCTTGAGCTTTCGTTTTGAGCTGGTCTGTGCAGCGTTGAGTGTGCATCAGCTCTCTCAGGAACTCAGTGGTCTGACGCTTGAAGTCGTCCTGGACTTTCACTTCCAGCTTGTCCATGCGGCTCTGGGCACGTGTCAGCTCCTCCTGAAGGTGGGTGATGTGCTTGTCGCTTAGTGTCAGCTGGGCTGTGAAGGCATTGCTTAGGGAACAGATGATCTTGGTTAGTTCCACGTGGTTGTGGTTCTGATTCTGGCTTGAATCATGTGTCAGGAGTCTTCTCAGAATTATGATTATTATTAAAAATAATAACAGTTCAATTGTCTTTGGTGTGAGGCAGTCTGTAATGCCTCTGAGCCAGGCGTCCACGTCAGTGGGGTTTGTTGTCCGCGACATGTTGGCACGCTGGGGTGAAGAGACTGACACAGATCTGTGTGGGGTGTAAGCCTATGTGGTTGAACATCTAAGTGTCGTTTAAGTGACTGTACAACAAATAGTGAAGTGTTGTAATGTCTAAGTGTTGGTCTCAGTGTAGACAGGTAGGTTAGTGATGTGGAAACTTCGTCACTCAACTGAGTGAGGGAAAAAGAGAGAAAAAGGTTAAAACAAATCTCAATTGAAAGGATTTTTTTTTTTCAATGGGAGAAATATTTTTATAAATATTTTCTATCAATGAAAAGCTGGTTTAAACTTGTGATGTGTCACTGAGAAAAGGGGAAAAGAGAGAGAGGTTAAAACCAATTTCAATAAAACAAGAAAGAAAATTCTTAAGTAGGAGAAATATTATTTTTCTCGTAAATGCTTCCTATCGGTGAGAATCTATTTCCAGAAAGGTAAACAATATTATTGTTTATGTTTACAAGGGAAATAATACAATAATAATGCGGATACCTTTTTCCGAGTTTTACAGGATTGACACCACACACCGTCAGTTGGACCGCTTACAGCCGGGATGCTATGAAGGCGACGATTGCTCAACACTTGTCTCTGTTAATTAATCTTGGATAAGATGTTAAATTGTAAATTGTGTTTACGAAGACAGAGAGAGAGTATGGAGAACAAGAGAGGGTGTGATTACCAATCAAATACCTAATAATTGTTTTCTTTGGAAAAATTATCTTTCTCTTTCTTTAGACTCGATTGATGGTTCTCTTCCAGGTTTGTTTCCCACAAATGTGAAGGATGGGAACGCAGGACAGAACAGGAAGGATGTAAGAAGGAAAGGAGGGAAGGAGATTGGATCCACAAATGGCTCTGGAGCCTTTGTCGAACTACGAGTATAGAATTGATAGTTGCCAACAACTAAACATTCAAAAATAAAACTTTGTAAGAGAGGTTTATCTCTGATTTATTTGAAACTTGTAGTGAGATGCCAATGTCTCCTATTGAGGCTCAGGTTTTTCACTCCCAAGCTAGGAATCAAAAGAGAAATTTAGAAATTATGAAAATTATGAAATTAGATTTATTAAAAATAAATCTAGAAATCGTTAGAAATTACCTGTTTAGAAAAATAAAACTTCAATCTTGATTTAATATTTCCTTTTTTAAATCAAATTAGAATTTGGCAATTAATAATCATAAACCAGTATTTTCTTTTCAAGTAAAATGCAGGTAAATGAAATTAATAATTGTGAACCGAAATTTCCTTTTCACAGAAAAAAAAATATGGGTAAAGTATGAGACAGGTAAAATAGGAAAGAAGAGAAAAGACCAACAGGTGTAACAGTCGAGGTGTTTAAATGGTTAAATACTTTTTAACGTTGTTCAAACAGACACATTAACCACAGATGTTAATATTAATGATAACCGTAAATAATGCTCGAGGCTTTAGCATAGTTTAGGCCTCAATGGTAAACAGCTACTTAGCTTAGCTTTAGCTTAGCTAGCCTAGCCACCAAAGAAGTTTGTTGGGTTCAGAGTTCTTCCGGAAGCGTTGGTTAAGACTTCCGTGTCACGATTGTAACTATGGCGACAAAACAAACTCTAGTGGCAAACATGTGAATTACAGTTTGTAACAGTAATGCATGTTACATGAAATGTCGGCGCATTTCAACAATGTTCAAAGAAATATGCACGTACAGTTGATAATATTACGTGAAACGTCGGCGCATTTCAACCTGTACAAATGGGACGCCACTCGTAGCTGTTTTACGACGTGGGGCTTCACTCAGTTTTTCCTTTTTTTTTTTTTTAGAGTGAGTTTTAACTTTAACCTGTTAAGCTGCAACCCCACTTTTGAAAAATCCCAAGAAATGACATACCCAAACTGAAACAGATACAGTTCATGAACCCTTTGTACTAAAAGCACAAGTATGATCTCATTTGAAAGCTGACACCTGGCAGTTTATTGTAATGTAGAATTAATTATTGTCATAATGACAAAAATTGTTATAAATAGCTTCAAAGTTTTGTAAAGTTATTAGAAATTATTTTTTATGAAACATCCTCATGAAAATAAAATTGAAGTTGGCCCTGGAGCAGTCTAGAAATGCACTACAGCTAATGCCACATGTCTAAACATTTTATGTTTAAAATCTTAAGATAATAAGTCCAAAACTCTGTATTTAGTGAAATGTTTTTCAAGACCATGTCATGTGACTTTATTTTGATTTGATGCTAAAATGCTACTGATATTTAGTGTCATCTTCTTACCATCTATGCAGTATATTGTCTTTATTGTTTTGTGGTGCAAACGAGCCCCATTCAGTCTCAGTCTCCCCCTGCACACATTCACACCTCTCCAGCCAGGTTATGGCTCTAAATATGCATTTCTTTTGTCTGCATTAGTTACTAACGACTGGCTATTCACATGCTATTCATATGGTTTCAGTCACTAATTTATTTTCTCAAAGTTCACCCTTACATTCTAAACTGTTTTAAATGCATTTCTTGAATAAAGAAACATTTCAGTAAGCGTTCAAAAAATAATAAAAATATAACTTCTAGGTGGCAGGTGCACCTAGGGCTAGCTAGCATGTTAGCTTAGCACACCATCAATACACGACAATTTATGAGATTAAAACCATGTTTGTGCTTATAAACTTACTTTATAAAGCAAATCGAGTATTTTAAATAATTTTCTGTGATCTAATTTGGCTTCAGATAAAAAAATCAGACAGAAAATATACTATTGTATACTGTTCTGCACAATGATAGTCTATATAGATTAGCATTACATTATAAATATAATCTATTATTATGGAAATACCTGGCATGGATTGAAAAACACAGGTAACTCAAATATCATAGCAAACATGTTTATTGTCTTCAAAACGACTGTTTCTCCATGTTACAGCGCGATCTGTTGTTAGCTGTGTGTGTGTTCGAGGCTTCCTGGATTGTCACATGATTATGGCACTTCTTCATGTTCTAATACTGTGCACAGGGCGGCGAGGGCGCCCTCATGCTATTGGTATGAATTGAAAACGCATTAACAGAGTATACAAACGCTCATAATGATTACATCGACGCATTTGGGTATAAATTCAATAAATATTATTCCTGTCTATAGAAATCTGATGTAAACCTATGAGAATATATCAATATTTCTCCAAATCTGCACATTTTTTAGCTAAAAGCCCGGAAGGACGTTGTTTTGTGTATCGCTGTCATGACGACGGCACGGGAGTTTTTTTATGAATGAAAGCGGCTGACGCGCATAATTCATATCAAAGGTATCGACTCATTTTTTCATTTCATAACTCCTGACACAAATTAAGAAATAACTGTCGCTATAAGTTTCTCAGAATACAATAGTGGTCAAATTCTGAAACTTGAGTCTTATATCTTTGTAATGATGTATAGTTTGTCAAGGTATAACATTAAATCTGATAGTAACTTTGAACTATTTATAAAAAAAACCGCTTCAGTGCGCCCGCGCTCTGGCAACGGTTAACAGGTTAAAGGAAGCAACAGCAGCTTTTCGCTGTATAATAGATGGAATAACGATCTCAGTGGATCGTCTCTGTGCAATGTTATCTGAGCACACAAAAACAACAGGGTTTTTTAACTGTTGGTTGAGTTTCAACGTCAAGCTTTACTTGAACACAACTTTAAATAATTCCTATTCAACTATACTCGGACATACGCAGTGTTTACACGAGAATTAATTGAACAGACACAGATAAGCTTATAGTTTATCACGGGATTGCCGTGGGACACGCACAGACAACCTGAGAAACAAAGACTAATCTGTGAGGAGAATATTCGTCCCAGTGGAACACGCACTGAGTGACGATCAGATAAATAAGGACTAACGTTCACGTTAGACGAGGGACACGCTCGTCCGTCCTTTACATGGTTATTTTAATTGCTGCAGTTTTAATTTAATTCATCTCTCTGACTGATACAAACACACATAACGTTATAGCTATTTGAAAGACTCTGGAACACGCAGATGTCTTAAGCTATAATTAAAGTATTTCAGAATCGAGGGACACGCTCAATTGTTACCTTATCGTTGCGTGGGATCTTATATCTTGGGTTATTTTACTGCAGTTTGAATGAAATAACAAATAAAAAGAATAAAATGGGGAGGCAGACTAGACTAGACTAACAGCTCAAGCAGCAGGTCATTCATTCAAACAGAGCGCGCGGCGCGCACTGCATACCTCATACACACAGACTCGGAGGTTCGGATCTCTCCGCATAGGCTACTATGAAAATATAATTACTTCGTATATGCTTACAATTTTAGGTTAAACTGCCCGCATTCTCCACCAATATGTAAGATATTTGTAATTTGTAGTGATTACAATTTAGCTCAAAGGAATTATTAATTAATTTATAGGGAATTCAAAAGAGTCACTTATTACAACCGAGCAAATGACTCGTTCGCGGTTCATTTGAACTGGCTGCAATTATCAACTCTGCAACGGATATAAATATCCGAACTATAGTGAAACACTATATAGTTAGCAAGGTAACTTAGATCAGAAGTTTAAGACATTAAATTTGTAAGCACAGTAACACAAGTAATATTTCTCTTTAAAATACAAACAAGACTTTATTGATTATTCTAACACATACAACTAATATCTAACACAGACACACACATTCATACGCGTTGCAGAAAGAAAGAGAGTAAGGAAAGATTAAGTTTTAAGAGTGAGTTTAAGAGTGAGATGATGTAGTCCCAAGTTTCTATGCACTTATAAAACACAACCTGAATGAACCATCAATCATTAGTTTAACCCTTTTATCGTTTCCTAGGTTATTAAATCAGTATCAAATACACCAGTTCAGTTTAAGAGTCTGGAGGCAGTACTTGCTTGTCTTTGCTTTTGGGGATTCCCTTTTGTTGAGTGTAAAGGGTTTTCCCGGTCCGTTCGTTGGCTGGTCTCCGCGTGCCTGATGTCTGGGTCACGTGGTCAGTCACGTGGCGTGCTGGCGGAATGAAAGTCTTTGTTTGAAGCTGGCTTTGCAGAAGAAACGTGGCTCGAAATCTTGTCGCAAAACTTAACTTAGAACCGAGACTCACAACGGAAAAGAAAGGAAACTAAGAAAAGAAAGGAAATTGAGAAGAGTATATGATGGCTTGAATGAAGCTGTTTAACCCATGTTCTTCAGATCTTGATTTGGGTTATTTCGTCTGCGCGTTTTACATGGTTACTTGTCTGTCTTAGATCTTCATCTCCCGCTGCATTTTTGGTTCTGCACTGAAACTCTAAACTTTGTTCTGGTGTTAAGATTTTAAACTCAAATGTCCGCCCAGCCTCCTGGATCAGTTCTAACCAATTAGACACTGTCTTTGTTTAGGAGGTGGCGTTCTCTTCACTTCTTATCATAAATCAAGCTTATCTGTGCTCTCCTTACTCTCTAAGCTCTAGCAAAGAGTACAGAGGCCACAGCTAAGACATTATTACTATTATAAGAATCCGAAACATTTTCCACAGATTTCAATCAAGCCATCCTTTGAATTAAGAACATATGATCATATCGATATGAAACACAACACATTTTCATTCAAAAATCTAACAATTATAACAATTACATGAATTGTATGGCATCTAAGCATATCAGATACACCCATCTATTGTAGGAACAATATAGAATCATGTCGTTGCATGATGCTTGATCTATAAGTCCATTGAAAATTGTTCTTGAATGATTTTATTTATGTTATAGGTAAAATCTCAGCTCTGTGGTTTGAAACGATTTTACACCCTGAGGTCTATCAGAGGTCCTTACGGAGGGGGGAGTCTGGAATGTTGTGGGCTCGAGCAGCTTCTGCTGTTATCTTGATCGGGCTGAATTGTGCTATCTCTGAGCCAATCATTCTTTTCCAAGCTATCTTACATTGACCAGTTCTTTCTTTAGTTGGGCTCATCTTCTTTGAAGCTTGCATGGCCATAAAGTTCTTAGCTGGGGGTTTTCGTTGGTCAACGGAGACCGGCTGGCTGGAGCCTTCTTTTATGGCTCTGGGGTTGGTGATTTGGTGTCTGGAATGTTCAGTTCTGTGAGAAATTATGTTTGAACAATTCACCTGGAAGATTCATTTGTGTTTGTTTCGCACTCAATCCTACATTAGTATGTGTGAGCGCTCGAGGGCGGGCACAGGACTTACATTCAAACATGACCGGTCGTGCGAGGCCGTGTGACAGAGCGGGCAGTGAGTAGGTGTGGGCATGGAGAAGTGGACACGTGACCTACTTCTAACACTAAAGCGGCTTTTGCCTGCTTCATGAGAGTGGGCTTGTGTACAGGGGTGAGCACAGAAACATGGGCACATTCACTGTACTAGAAACGCATACGGCGTCAGCCGTGCAACCAGACATTATGCTCTTTTGAAATTTCTCTGGGATGCACGCAGGCGAGCGGGTAGATATACCGGCTCGTTGACTGCGAGGTAAACAGCTGCAGTAGCCGTGGCAACGGGGACTGACAGTGCGTGAAGCTTCGACGGTGGTCCAGCCGCAGAGCTGCGGGGCTTAACCGTCTTTTCTTCTCTCGTGTTTAGACGCTCATAAATACTCGAGCACCCTGAGTAGGTGTGGTGCGAGAGGCGGGTTCGCTTTCTGTAAGTAAGAAAGACTGGCCGCGAGCTCGGAGAAGAAAGCAGCATAAATTTTTATCTGCCCCGAGAGCTGGGATCGAACGCGGATCTCCCGCACGAAAGCGTATGATTCTGCCACTGAGCCACAGGGGAAAACACATTAGCTTTCAGTTAGCGCGAGCATATAAAAAGTGTCGCGTCAGCGTTTGTTTGCAGGCATGCGTGTGTTTAAAACAGACTCGTTTACTGCAATAGTAATATTTCCAGTCGCCTGAACTTAAGAGGGGACTGAGAAATGTGTGAGAATTGGCGGTTGTCCAGCCGTAGCGAGACTAACACCCTCTTTTCGCCGGTGAGTGAGGCGCGCACGCTGAACGCTGCTCGTGACCGTCCGCTTCGTCATCCCTTGAACGGCGCAATCTGCGCGGCCCAACGAGGGAGAGAGCGGGCTTGCTTTCTGTATGTAAGAAAAACTGGCCGCGAGCTCGGAGAAGCGAACAGCATAAATTTTTATCTGCCGCGAGAGCGTGTATTTATAACAGGCTCGTATACTGCAATAGTAACAATTCCAGTCGCCTGAACTTAAGAGGGGACTGAGAAATGTGTGAGAAATGGAGGTTATAGTCCAGGCCACGGCGGGACGAAAACACTCTGTTCCCCTTTCACCGGTGAGTGACGCGCGAGGACGGAGTAGCTTTCTTGTAACGTAAAGAGAGCTCCAAGACCGTCCGCTCCTGCCATCCCTTGTGAGCGGCACAGTTTGCACGGCTCGAACAGAGGGAGAGTACGGGTATCTATCACATTCGCCTCATCTCCTGACGCGGCGGCGGCGCGGGCAGGAGCCGGCGGTTGAGCGGCCGGGAGGGAGAGGGCGAGAGAGAGCTCGAGGGAGAGGTTCGTCATCCGAGCTCCTCAGTCACAACAGTCTCCGGTGGTAGCTGCGAGCGGCGCTTCTTATTGCGCGGCCCGGCAGGGACAGGCGGAGCGACAGCTTGGTCGAAAGCTTCAAGTCGAGCCCGCAGGGTCGACATTGAAAGCTCTTCGCACTCGGGGAGTGCGGTGGCGGCGTGCCCGCGGCCCAGGCGGAGAGCGCAGAGAGGTGGCGGTCTCCGTTGCTGAGCGGGGCACGGCACGAGCCGCAGTAAAAACGAGGCGTTTTTACAAAAACGCCTCGTGCTCTTTAGAATACACACAGTAACAGTAATAATGTAAAGGATATGTCGCCGGATAGCGTAGCAGGCACGGATGGCTGAAGGCGGCGAAGACGGCCGGCTTCCTCAGGCGCTGTCCTAAGCTTGCTGATCGCTGGTTTCAACGGCGGCGGCTCTCAAGATCCAGCGATGCGAAGAGCGTCGCTGAAGACAAGAAAATCAGAATTTTAGCCTGTGAGCGCTGAATATATACACGCTGGCCACACCCATTCTGGCGGTTAGAAGGGTGTGGAGGGCGCGAAGCTCCCTCATTGGTTGCCGCGTTCAGAGCGCTCACCGATAGGCTTAAGCAGTTGCCACCGAGCAGCCAATGAGCACACTTATACAGCCTGCCTAGGTCTGTCGGCTGCTGCACTGCGTTGACAATGAATACAAAATTAAGGATAATTTTTTGGCTTCAGATCTCGAAGAAAGAAGACTTTCCCGATGCGTAAGCTAACCTTACGCAATACGAGAGACCTCTCGTAAGAGAACTAAAGTTTCTGAAATTAGGCCATAAAACACATTCTAAATATGTGCCAATAAGACTTTAGTCTAAAAGATGTCATCGCCTAGTGTTTTTTCTTCAAAATAAAGTGAAAATCACCCTGCCTTATCATTCACATAACACAATACATTGATTTGAATTTTGCAAAGCACTTTCTGTTTGGAAAGGCCATATGCGGAGTGGGCGTCAACGGTCATGTATATGTAGTGGTTCACACCTGAAGAGACAATGGGGCCTGCATACTTAATTAGCCATTCATTCAGGTGAGTCACTGAGCCACAAGAATGCAAGAGCAACAGTTGGAAGCATCTCAATTCTTTTTTATTTTTCCACATATTGTGCTTGCAATTTGGCCTATAATATCCAAGGAAAACATGTCTAGTAATTGTGCAGTTAATTCTCATACTGTATTTTCAGTTTTGGAATATTTATCTTCTCCCCAAATTTGTCAATAATAAAACACAATAAAAGTTATTTAAAGAAAAGGCTTATATTTACCTTTTAATAGTTTGTTTACATCTACCTTGTAAATATATTTTTTTATTAAAAAGGTTACAATCACAACAACAATTCAAGTGTAATCTTTCTTTGTAAAAACTAAAGTATACATTTTATCATACATATTTCAAAGTTAAGGATTTGATTGATTATTTGATAACTTTATTTTTGACAAAACATATTATATTTAACATAAGCAAATATTGGCAAACAAAAGCTTATTTGAGGTGGCAGATATTTTACAGTAAAAATGTATAATCTATCCAAAACTAATCAACGAAATGTTGTCTTTCATATGTCTGTAACATAGGTCTTTCATTTTTATTATAAGAAATATAAATGTTAATTTGCAGTTTAATACGTTGCTTATACAAATACATTTTATTTCAACATATTTTAGTCGATATTTACTGAGTGTAGCAATACAGTTTGCTAAAACCGAAACATTCTGCAGCAGCCTACCGCTGAGCCCTTGGCGTGACGTCACGTGCGCGCCCAGCATCCACTGAATGAGTCCCAGGGAGAGCCCGGGGAACGTGATAGCAGAGAGCCGGGCGGCCCAAAGAGGGCTAGCGCCATACATAAGCACACACTAGGGGGTTAGGAGCGGCACGGCCGGTCCGAACTGACAATTCCCTGCATAGTGCAGCTCAACCAGTAGAGCTAAATCACACAACGTAGCCCGCGCACAGATAGTGGGCTGGCATACACAAGACTTAGACTGATAACACTTTAGCCTGCAAGGCGGGAACATCCAGGTTGTAAAACCTAACAAATGTGGAGGGGGAGGCCCAGCCTGCCGCTGCACAAATGTCATGAATGGGAATCCCGCTGGACCACGCCCACGACGAGGCCATGCCTCTGGTGGAGTGAGCTTGAATGCCCAATGGGCACTGCAGGTCTTTAGACACATAAGCAGCAGCAATAGCGTCCACTATCCATCTGGACAGGCTGTGTTTCGAGGTGGCGAGACCCTTGGTGCGCCCACCAAACGAAACAAAGAGCTGTTCCGAGCGCCTGAAAGCGGCGGACCGTGAAATGTAGTTTCTCAACGCCCTGTCCGGGCAGAGGAGATTACTATCGGCCTCACTGCCGTGCGTTGGCAGGGCTGAGAGGGAAATGACCTGTGCTCTGAAGGGAGTGCCCAAAATTTTGGGAACGTACCCATGCCTCGGTCTGAGAATGACTTTGGAGTCATTAGGTCCGAACTCGAGGCACGCGGCGTTAATAGATAACGCGTGAAGGTCTCCCACTCGTTTGACTGAAGACAGTGCTATCAGAAAAACGGTTTTGAGCGTGAGGTATTTCATATCCACAGTTTCCAAGGGTTCGAAGGGATGCGCTCTCAGGGCCTCCAAGACCAGAGAAAGATCCCACATAGGAACCGAGGGGGGTCGCGGGGGGTTCATCCTCCTGGCTCCCCTAAGGAAGCGGATGACGAACTCGTTCCTTCCTATTGCGCGGCCCCGCTCTGAAACAGAGAGCGCTGAAATGGCCGCAACATAGACTTTGAGCGTGGAGGGGGACCTGCCCGCGTCCAGTAGCTCTTGAAGGAAACACAGTATTCGCGATACCCCACATGTCTGTGGATCGAGCCCCTTAGCAGTGCACCATCTGTTAAACACTGACCATTTCGACATGTAGAGCCGCCTCGTAGAGGGGGCTCTAGATTGTATGATCGTGTTCATGACCCCGTCTGGCAGATCAGCGTGTAATCGTTGAGGCTCCACGCATGCAGAGACCAGCGCTCTGGATGGGGATGCCATATCGAGCCGCGGGCTTGAGAGAGAAGGTCTCTCTTCACCGGTATCGGCCAGGGGGCTGAGTCTGCCAGCTGTATTAGATCCGGGAACCAGCTTGGTTGTCCCAGCATGGGGCTATGAGGAGCACTGAGTGGCGCGCTTCCCTGATTCTCTCGATGACCTGAGGCAGCGTTAGTTCCACGTGGCGGTCTCCGTCGCTGAGCGAGGCTCTGCACGAGCCACAGGATGAGCGAGGCATTTGAAACAACGCCTCGCGCTCTTTTAGATGCAGAGTGTGTCGCGGGGCGAACACACAAACACATACAACACAGAGTGGTAAAAGGATATATTCGCCGGATAGCGAAGCAGGCAGGGAAGGCTGAAGGCGGCGAAGGCGGCCGGCATCCTCAGGCTGAGATCCTCGGCGTGCTGGTCGCTTGCTTCGACGGCGGCTTCCTCAGAGAGCAGCGATGCGTAGAGCTTCGCTGAAAAGACAGAAATCAGAGAAGCAGCCTCCGAGCCCTGTTTATATACGCTAAGCCACACCCCTTTTTCGCGGGCTGTGACGCATTAAGCGCGCCAAGCGTGCTCATTGGTCGTGACGTCACGCCAAGGGCTCAGCGGTAGGCTGCTGCAGTTGCCGCAGGGCAGCCAATGGGCACGCTAGTAAGCTTGCCCTAGGTCTGCAGGCTGCCGCACTGCGTTGACAAGATTATAAAAATTAAGGATAATTTTTTGGCTTCAGTATCTCGAGAAAGAAAGGCTTTCCCATAGCGTAGCAACTACGCAATACGAGAGAACCTCTCGTAAGAGAACATCATCATTCATTCACACAGAGACGCAATTTAAATTTAAACTGTCTTTTTGCGAGCTGTGATAAACAGCGCGCATCTCTGCGGCTGCCGTTCATTCATTCACAGAAACGCGATTAACTTGAGAAGGAAAAAAAACTTACTACATATTCGGATCCTCTCTCCTGCAATACCCGCACTCTGAGGTAGATTTTCCATTATTAATATTTCTCACAGCGCTGCCAGATGGTGTAAACACGTAGGCTACAATGATCTGAATAAACTTGTTTTCTCGAGCTGAGATGGGGGCGTTCACAGGTTTGCTTGCTTTGGCTCAGTAGTTTGCGTTTGAATAGCACGCGCTCTCCGTGGGCGGAGTCACATTACCTTTGAATTAGCTCTAATGAGCTCGACTGGGATCGCTCTCTTTTAATACAGATTTCACAAGATGAGAATATTTGTTTTTTATATAAATTATCTCATTTAAAAGCATAGAATTCAAGCTTCATGTCTGTGTATCTGTATGTCTGTTTGACTGAGTTTTCGCTGAGTTACAGTTCATTTTCGGACGCGTTTCAGAATGGTCTTCACTGAGAGAGAGAAGGCAGAACGTTTATTTTTCTTTATTTGGCAAAAAGCACAACACTTTGTTTTTATTGTGAGTATACACAAAAATAATACACATTTAACAGAATCGATTGATGTATGAAACTTGCTTGTAATATCAAAGTCCACAGAGCAAAATTAATTTCTTTTGAACTGAACTGAAAAAAAGCGAGCTGGTATCGCCGGCGATACCGTCGACCCCAGGGGGTTAATGTGTAATGTTGACATCTTTTTTTATTTTGACGGAAGGAGACAGAACTGAATGGACATGGGTGGTGTAGATGGTGATGAGAGCCTGGGTGGAACCTTGAGCAGGGGTGAGATGGTAGGTGCCCAGGCCATAACAGTGCTCCAAGTGGCCAGAGGTGATGCCGCTGTAACGAGAGCCCACTGCATAGCTGAAGGTCCAAGGTGAAGGAGCGACGATGGAGACCATGGCGACCACGACTGAGCCACCGCGTTGGCCTCACGCGATGCCGGTGTGAGCCAGAGGGCAGAGGGTGAGCTTTGGTGACCAAGGGCGATGGCAGAGCCTGAGGGATGGTTGAGAGGGCTGCAGACGAAGGGGTGGAGGGCCGAAGCACAGCAGACAGCCCGCAAGTCCGCAGCGCAGGTGTGGCGAGGTCTGACCCAGGTGGAGCCGACTGACCGAGGGAGCCCAACGAGGCCAAATGACCGATGGTCCACGCTGGAATCGTGGGCAGGAGGAGCGTGTGCAAAGAGTCTGGGAGACTCCTCGAGGAGGAGCAAGTTCCGCTGAGGTTGCAGGTGAAGTTGTAGGCTCCTCTTTTTCCAGGCTCCCAGCTAGCCTGAGATGGATCCACACCACTGAGTGGGGGTTTGGATCCTCCTCTCCTCCTTGCCACTCCTCCACTCCTCCACTCCTCCTTGCCTTCCAATTCTACGGAGGCTCCACTTATAGTGGGTAATGCAGCCGACATGCACACCTGGTCAGACTCACGCATCTCAGACTCCATGGCATTCTTGAGCGCACATCCTCGGTGGCATGGACTCGCGGCGGAGAAGGGCTCGAAGTCTGCGATGGGCTCAAACTGCTTTGTTCTGACCGAAGCGTTCTGGCACTGGATCTGGAGTGGGGCTGGTGACGTCCTCCACGGTGAATCAGAATGCCAAATCTTGACTGAATGAGAGGAGGAGCTTTGGATGGAGGAGGGTAATTAGCTCCTGAGAAACACGATAGCTTGCTGATAATACTGAAGGAGTTTATATATGAATACAGTGATAGGCATCGTATACCTATAGGTAGACGTGGATCAGCTGAGAGTCAGCTGATGTGTGCTTGACCAACATGACCTGCCAGAACTAACGCTACGCTTGATTATTGCGCCTTTAGATGGCAGTAAAGACTATCTTTATGAGTGAGTCAGGAGCAAATACTTTTATATTGAAAGGAACTGAAACAAGGTTGTAAACAAGGACGTTATTTTTACTTCATACAACACCTTATAAGACGCAACTTACAAATGCATTGACTTGCATTGTCATGGGAAATCCCTGTAACTGTTAAAAGGGTCATCACTTTCCTCAGCGGAAATTCTAAATGATTTTGTGACCTGAAGAATATTGTCACAATAACAGAGGGAGAAGACTCAGATATAATGTAAAATAACAGTGTATTTATTCACAGAAAGTTCAGTGAAGCAGTGTGGTAAACGGGTGGGTATTGAATTAAAAGTAGCAGGTTTGCACTTAGCTTTACCATTCACAGTTATTTGTTTATTGCAAGTGCTGACTGGTGTGCGGTGCAGACAAAGTAATGGCAGGAGATGAAGACAGACAGAAGACAGGTAAATTTCAGTAGTTGGGTAAGTCCTTCCATTTGCATAAAAGAGACCAGACCCTGAGTGAGGATGGTGACTGCAGATATAGTCAGTGACAGGGGAGGACTGGGACCAAAAAGTGGCCCTGGACTTTCTGGCCCACAGCAGCCCACCACATCATAACACATTGGCTCATTAATGTGCAGAATAATACTTAACACCACTTATAGCATTAAAATATAACACAATACAAAAATAAATGCTATTTAAACATTTATTTTAAGTAACACAACATATATTAGATAATATTTGTAAAACAATGGGAAACAAACAGAAAAAAAACATTAAGACATACAACATTATTAATATAAAACTATCAAGACAGCAAATCAGCTAGTCAGGGGGGATCATCTTGGTGCAGTGTAATATACACTACTCAGCACTGACTCAACTCCTGAATCAAGACTGAAACTATTTTGCATTAACACGAATCCTCATGGCATACTATTAGGCTATCATGTGACATTAAACTTGATTGATGTCCACAGGCTTCATGTCATCTTCTGGGAGCAGGTCAGCAGAGCTTTATGAGGATGAGGAGGAGATGGCTTGTGTGTGTGTGTACATTTGAAAGAGCTTGTGTATGTGTATGAGAAACAGAGTTTGTGTGTATAAAAGATGAAAGGATTCCTGTGAAGGAGACAAAACAGATTAGGGATTATTCAGCATTATCTGTAATAAATATTTGTTAGTGTAAAGTTAAGTGTAAAGCAAGTAGCCAAATACAAATAATATTAATACTCATAAAACCTGCCCAGAAAGCCACATGGACAAAAAGGTGCACATTTATTGTGTAAGATATGTGTTGGTCCTGTCTGCAATGATCATAGAAATCAAAATCTACAAAATCTACAAAGGTTAGTAGCAAATTTAAATTTCTCTCAAACACTATAAAACGCAAATTATCAAATTTTAAACATTAGAGTATCATCAAAATCTTAAATTATGTAATCATTAAGTTAAAGATAAACATAAAACAAGGAACTCGTTTTTGGAAGAAAACAATATAATTCAATAGGGTGTATTATTTTAATTAAAGTAGTGTTTGGAATTAATATTAACTACCATCATTGTTAAAATGAGTAACTAGCTTACTAGTGCGAGCTAAATAATGCTACTACTGATTTCATTTCAGCTTACCGGTTCAGTTTGATTGCCATCCTCTTCACTGGCTCAGGTACAGGTATGGGAGGGGGAGGTGTTGTTGGTCATCATCAGCAGGCGCTGGTTCATCATCACTGACACTGACCGTGCTGCTGGGTCCAGCCTCACTATCCTTGACCTTTGCTGTAATACTAGAGACGTCAGAGCCTGCTGAACTGCAACTCTACATTAGATGTAGTATCTACTACATCTAATGCTTTTTTTTTTTTTTACGCTTAACTTTTCAGTGGATACTTTTTACAGATTTCGGACTTGGAGTATGAGAGAAAAGTCATTTTGAGAAAACGGGCTTTAAAGATTTATATCAGCTAATGAGATAGCGCATTTAGAGTTAAATCCCCCCTTTTACTTTCACGATTGGTTGCTGATAAAGAGGAAATTGCCATTTTTGGATCTGACAGCATTGTACAGGAGAGAGAGAGCTTACTAATGGTGTATGTGATGACAGGGTGCAGGCAGTGATCGCGGAGCTGCGGGATGATTTAGAACGCCAACTTTTGTTGAATTTATGAGAAATCTACAGATGCAAACAGACAAATAGATTCACTAGAATCTCACAGCATCGCACACCAGACACATCACTTTCAGTTCAAGACAGCAGTCCTAAACCATTAAATAATGTAAACCAAACAGGCAAAAGTTTACTTCAAGAATGAACAAAGTGGCGTAGATGAGTTTGAAGTTCGGTGTTTGAAAAAAACAGAACAAACGTAAAGACAAAGCGCAATAAAGCTCTCTATATGAAGCATATCCAAACTTCATTCAAGCCGCTTACAACTGCTGTTTCTGTCTCCATTTTTCTTGACAATAATTGCGTTTATTTTAACGTGGAACCGTCTCTTTAAGACCACAAAAAAGAACTTTCCTGTTGTGTCAGCTGTTATACTGTGTTTGTGCCGCACACTCTTCAATATCACGTGCAAATGCAGAGTACTGTAAATCACTTCACTATTAATAAACCACAAAAGAAACTATGAGCATGCAACGTCGTAGTCATGAAATAACCAAAAAGGCGATTAAAGCTGCGTCAAAACTGTGCATGCATATATTTGTTATATATGCAAGAACATTTCTCTCTAATGTATGGATTAAAATATTCTGCCATGTGAGATCACAATATAATGCACAAGCAGATACATAATTTTTTAATGCACAAATAAATTTGAGCACTGAGCATTTGTACTAGAAGATAGGTGATAAATTTGCGTTCATTTGTAAAGCACAAACAAACATATTTAAATGCATAAAATAACTTATTTTACATTCTGGTATTTACGTGCTGTTGACTTCCGCCTCGGGAGGGCTGGACGGTCAGGGTGATCTTCATGGAACTGGGTGAGTAGCAACAGGTCCAGGATATCATCCTGAGACACCCATGAGCGTTCTTCTGGACCATATCCCTCCCAGTCTATCATGTACTCAAGGCGGCCGCCCCGCCCCCGTAAGTCGAGGATGGTATGGACTCGGTACACTAGGACCTCGTCAGCGACATCTGGAGGAGGAGGTACTTCGTCCATGGTAGGTTCTGTTGGGGAAGAGGACAGGGGTTCAGTGAAGGGTTTCAAGAGGGAGACATGAAATGAAGGTGAAATACGGTAGTGAGGTGGAAGGTTGAGCTTGTAGATTACCTCGTTGACCTACCTCTGCACAGGGAAGGGACCTATGTAGCGGGGACTCAGCTTATGGCGGGGCAGGTGAAGACAGATGTTGCAGGTGGAGAGCCAAACCCTTTGTTCTGGCTGGTATTGGGTGGCTTCAGCTCTACGGACATCCGCTTGGAGTTGGTGTCTTCGCACTGCCCGCTGGAGATGCACGTGCGTGGAGTCCCATACCCTCTCGCTCTCCTCGAACCAGTGGTTGACAGCTTGAACCTCTGAAGGTTCTCCAGACCAGGAGAAGAGAGGAGGTTGGTAGCCGAGGATACAATGGAAGGGAGTAAGCCCAGTGGTGGATTGGCACAGGGAATTCTGGGCATACTCCACCCAGAGGAGGTAGCGGCTCCAGCTGTCTAGGTGCTGGTGGCAGTATGACCGCAGGTATCTCCCAATCTCCTGGACCTTGCGCTCAGTCTGGCAGTTGGTTTGCGGATGGTAACCTGATGATAGATTCACTGAGACGCCGAGGAGTTTGAAGAAGGCCTTCCACACCAGGGAGATGAAGTGGGGACCTCTATCTGATATGATGTCTTCTGGTAGACCGTAATGACGGCATACTTGTTGGAACAGGAGTTCTGCGGCTTCGAATGCAGTGGGCAGGCCCTTGATAGAGATGAGTTTACAGGCCTTGGAGAAGCGATCGACGACGACAAATACACAGGTGTGATGGTTGGACGGAGGAAGGTCTGTCATGAAGTCAATGCCAAGCTGGGACCAGGGACGTCTGGGTATCGGCAGAGGTACTAACTTTCCCTCGGGTAGCTTCCTTGGCGTGTTGGTGATGGCACAGACCGAGCAGAGTTAGTATTTTATGCCGTTTTTATTGTGAATTCCTCCTGAATTCAGCAGCGGTTGTTAATTTCATGTTGCAGTGGTGCCCTCATGTGGTTTGGTTGTGGACTGCAGGGAAAAATATTCGGTAAGATGGGAGATGACGCAACACAGCAGTTGCAATGTGTACTGCAGGCTGTGGGTGGGTATATTCATGCTCCGTCTCAGTTCAGTAATATTAATTTGATTATAATGCAAAATAAGTAGAGTTTTCAAGTATTTTATGTTTGTGATTTGGTTTGGCTAATATTTTGATTATTGAATTAGAGTATTAACTAGAGGTCGACCGATATGTTTTTTTTCAGGCCGATGCTGATGCCGATCTTTTGAAATCCGGGTAGGCCGATGGCCGATTAATGCTGCCGATTTATTTTGGCCGATATTTGGCAGATTATGTGCTTGTTTTTAATCTCTATTTGAAAGATAAAATGTAACACAAATAATTACTTAAGATAGACAAAATTTCTCAACAAAAACATTTATTGAACACTTTACCAATCTGCACTTGTACAAAAGACAAAAAGACCTTGAGATATGTTTGGTAATTGTACCTGAATGAATTGAAAATTAATTTGCTACATTTCAGATTAATATATTTGTTTTCCTTAAAATTTTAATTAACAGTAACTTAAACACTTTGCAGTTTGAATGATGTCTTGTATAAACAAAATGACGGTGTATGTTTTTATGTTTCCACTGTTCGATCGCATCTGCGCCACACACACACACACACACACACACACACACACAAATACAAGTAAACACTTTGCGACTTTAAACACACGCAACTTTTCGATCGCGCCCGCGCCCCTCTCTCCCTGTCCCTCTCTCTCTCACACACACACTCCATATTCCAGCATTGCAAGGTGTCCCCAAAGAACCCGCGTATCGAACAGTAGTTCCGCATTACATGAATTAATTTGCACGCGAGTTTTATTTATTTTTATACCATTCTCCGTGTAAATGTATACAACGAACCGTGACGCCCGTACCGTTTCGGTTCAATACGAATAGATGTAACGTTCCACCCCTCGTCTACAGTGAAATACAGTCACACATTACACTGTTTGGCCAGCATTTTAACAGTGTTTAATCCAGAGTTGACTGCTGACTAGTGTCACGTTTCTAACGTCCGTTTTCAGAGCATCCAAGAGAAGCACAGGCATAACACTAGCACTGAAATGAAGCACAGAAATCCGCACTGATATTCGGTCCGGTAAATAACGGTCGTTAAGGCACCAGTGCCGTATTAGCACCGGGTCCGTCTGTAGCTACCCAACCCTAGCGACGACGCTAGCAAAGCAAAGCCAGTCCTTTAGTGCGTTGGTGACTTTTTTATTACTTATTTCTCTGCATTGAGTGACAACCCTCTCAAATATAAGACACACAAAACAGAACAAATAAAAGTCTCAGATTCTCTGTCTGTAATTGCAAAATTATTGCTTACTTATTGTGACATGATTCCTTCTGCTGTGCTAATGCAACTACGCTATCAATATCCAAAGTAGCGGAACGTCATGTCGCCTATTCATATTTTTTTCTCGAAGTTGGCAGTAACATATCAAAAGGTTTTAATTAAATATAAAGGAGTTTTCTCCAAGGAACTTAGCTCCTTCCTTAGGCACTGGATGAGGTCTGCTCACTCTGCTGGAGAATGACTTTAGGCGCAGCGTGCGTCGAACACGTGTTCCACAACAACAACAACACTAAGCTGCCCACAGATGCACCCGCCTAATAATCGGCTTGATGTACTGGATATTGGCCGATGCCGATTATGTTAAAAAATGCAAAAAATCAGCCGATTAATCGTCCGACCGATTAATCGGTCGACCCCTAGTATTAACATATATTTTGTTAGTTATATGGCCTTTTGTGAACTCTTGTTGTAACACACTCTCGTTAGCAAAGGCCACAAGGTTAATTTTATTTCACATTTTACACTCGAAGTGGTGATGAGCTCCCTTCAGCCAGTGTCTCCATTCCTCCAAGTAGTTCTGCTCTGCCGGGGATAGTTTCTTGGAATAGAAGGCGCATGGATGGAGTCGAGGAGGCTCACCCTGCCGCTGGGATAGGACCGCTCAACCAATTCTGGATGAATCTGCGATAGAAGTTGGCGAAGCCTAGGAAGCATTGGAGTTCCTTGACAGTGACAGTTTGGGGCCAGTTTTGGATGGTGTCCACCTTCCTCTGGTCCATCTGGATTCCTTGTTGGTCGATGATGTATCTAAGGAACTGGACAGATGGTGTGTGGAACTCGCACTTCTCCAACTTGAGATAGAGGTGGTGTTCTGTCAGCTTCTTGAGGACCTGCCTCATGTGGTGGCGATGTTCGGCCAGGTTCTGGGAGTAGATCAGGACATCATCGATGTACACGATGACAAAGCGTTAGAGATACTCCCAGAACACCTTATTCATGTAGCCTTGTAATACGGAGGGTGAGTTGGACAGGCCATATGGCATTACCTGGTATTCAAAGTGGCCTGCCAGAGTGATGAACGCCATCTTCCATTCGTCACCCTTGCGTATTCGAATGAGGTTATAGGCGCTCTGCAGGTCCAGCTTGGAGAAGATGTGAGCCTCACAAAGCTGTTCCGCCTGCGCGTTTTGCTGGATTTTCTTCACATTGTAGCACAATAAACTTAAGGCGAGACACGGCAGGCAAAAACATTGTTTTTTTTTTCACTGGTCAATTTTGAGATTTTTTGATATTTGTCTTCAATAACATGTCTTCTTTCAGACTGTGGTGAAAAAAAGTCAGGAATACACATTTAGGTCTTTATTTTACTACACTTTGTCTGTTTGCGTCTGTTGATTTCACGTAAATTCAACAAAAGTTGTCGGTGTAAATCGTCCCGCCGATCCGCGATCGCTGTCTGCCCTCTGTCATCACAGGCATCGCTGGAAAGCTCTCTCTTCACTGTACAATGCTGTCGGATCCAAATATGGTCATTTCCTTTTTATCAGCAACCAATTGGGAAAGTAAAAGGGCTGAATGCGCAGTCTCATTGGCTGATGATAAATCTTTAAAGCCCGTTTTCTCAAAATGACCTTTCTTTCATACTCCAAGTCCGAAATCTCCACTTCAGTAGCACCTATATACACCAAACTTTCCAGTCTTGTACCTAGTTATATTATGAAGACATTTACAGAGTGATTTGTAAGTATTTTATTCCTAGCCTGATTTATATAACATTTTATTCCAAAAAACATGGCGAAAATCATTTTTTAAGGCTATTGACAGTATATTCTGATTTACAGGATAACAAAAGTAGATATCAATAAATCCCTCTGTAATTTTTTCCCCATCTAATATGTGAACACAATGAAAAAATTATTGGTAACACTTTATTTTGATAGTCCGTTTGTTGAGACTTTACTAGTTATTAGTAGCCATTCAGTAGCTTGTCAACAGTACATCAGTTGACATTCAACAACACTGTTTCAACAGACAAGTAACTTACGTTCAACTGACTGCCTATAGACTATAAGGTACAATTCAAGTGTTAATCTACAGATTTTACAACAAAGTGCCTGTTGACTGTCAATATTATTTTGCAACAGGTTATTAACCAATTGTCGACTAACTTTCAATTGTCAACTAACTTTCTGTAGATTGAGTACCAACAACTCAAGATCAATCTGTCAGTTAAATGTCAACAGTCACGTCAGCATATGAAGTATATGATACTGTATATCCTACTCAAGGGGTCTTATGTGCATCAAATTTATGATTATTTTAGCTGATTTAAAAATGTTTTAACCATTTGTAGATAATCTGTTGATAGTCAACTAAAGATTAGATCTGTTGCTTGTCAACAAATAAATTGTTTATGATCAGTAGACTATTAATAGACATTCTCAACTAAGCATTAGTAGATATATTTTAGGACTATCTAATTAAAGTGAAAAACAGTTTATATCAGTAGAAAGTCTATAACCTATCAACAGATTAATATATTGTTTATGATCAGTTGACTATTAATAGACATTATCCACTAAGTGTTAGTAGATATCTTTTAGGACTATCTAATTAAAGTGAAAAACAGTTGATATCAGTAGAAAGTCTATAACCTATCAACAGATTGAAAGCATACTTTTTTTTGTACGTTTGGATAGATGCTGAAACGTATGATACAGACATGTCTGCAACGTAGAACTATTACGAATTCACAGCTACAAAACCTTTACGAATCATAAAGATATCTGTATCATTTCCCTTATACTGTTTTATAGATAAATGTAAGTTCCCTTAACCCTACTCCCAAACCTAAATATAAATTACTCATTTTATACAGAATATAAAAAGAATAAAACACTTTATGGACAGAGATGTGTAGGGAAATGCCAGTTTTATTAATAGCATTAAAATATATTTTGAGCCACTAACATTAATCCTACCCCTGCCCCTAAACCTACCCATAACCATTTCTTAAAACTATGCAGGCTAAAATTATGAAGAAAAACAACAGATGTGTAATCATAATAATTTATTGCGAAAATGTAAATCGGTACCAAAAGTCGCTCAAATGACGATGTGTTGCAGTCCTCTCTGGCAGTATATAATAGTTTTGTATAAGAGACAGAGCAGAATTTAAGTTATTAATCCATGGAAATGTTAACCCAGCTTCCCTCTGCGTGAAGACAGCGCGCGCGCTTCTGCATTTCAATGTTGTTTCAACTGAAACACGGCATGCTGCAATCTGTGACGAAGCAGGCGAGAGCCAATGAGCGTTTGATATCACTGCCGTAAAACATGTCGTAACGCTTCTTGAGGGCGCAATTTTTGAATTTAAATTCATCACGAGCGCGGGATTTGACATTTACGGTCGCTGCTGAAAATGGAGATGGAGATCGCTGGATGTGGATGAAGGGCTGAATTTGGATCGGTTTCTTGCTTGCATATGGATTAGAAAGATTTGGATTACATCTAACGTTATGTTAGCTAATAAAAATGATTTATTTTGTTAATTTATATTGTGTTTTGGTGTATTATGGTTCTATAGGAGAAAACGCCTTTTGTGTCTCACCGTAACGTTAAATAAACTAAATGTTACAAAATGGTTAAACGATTAAAGAAGGTATTGTTGAAGCGAGTTTGCAGCAGGAACAGATTATTTCTTAAATGAGTAACTGTTATTGTTAAACTGCATTTAATAAATGCAATTTTCTGTAAAACTTACTGTCATGAAAGGCTAAATGTATTAATTAATAATTATTGTTATTTGTTGTTTATAACTTTTGATCTTGGCCTCGGGCATTTGAAATGATGTTAGACTATTGAGAGTTTTTACTTTTGGAATGCTCAATATATTTTTTTTTCACATAATCAGATGGTTCAGATGTGATCGTGATATCCTAGTAAATAATGGGTTGTATTATTTTTTTATTATTTTTTTTTATTTAATAAAAGTGATTTTTTTTCTCTGATGTGCTGGCCATAGTGTTTGTTCTACTTCAGTCAGGTTAGGTAACGTATATGCAATCTGTTGATATGTTATAGACTTTCTACTGATATCAACTGTCTTTCACTTTAATTAGATAGTCCTAAAAGATATCTACTAACACTTAGTGGATAATGTCTATTAATAGTCAACTGATCATAAACAATATATTAATCTGTTGATAGGTTGTAGACTTTCTACTGATATAAACTGTTTTTCACTTTAATTAGATAGTCCTAAAATATATCTACTAATGCTTAGTTGAGAATGTCTATTAATAGTCTACTGATCATAAACAATTTATTTGTTGACAAGCAACAGATCTAATCTTTAGTTGACTATCAACAGATTATCTACAAATGGTTAAAACATTTTTAAATCAGCTAAAATAATCATAAATTTGATGCACATGAGACCTGTAACCGCACTGGCATTAGTAGTACATTTAACATTAGCTCAAATGATTTATAGGGAATTTTAATAATTAATCATGAATATGATTAATATTTTGCATAATACAGTTACATTAATTTATTCGAAGTTGAAAATAGATCGATTTGTATATCTGAATAATCAATCACAACTAATTATAATTCATCATTCATATACTAATAATCCTATTTCAGATCGATTATGAGATAACCCTTAATGGAAATTAATAATCATCAAACGGTTGTTTGTCCAGCAAACGGCCGTAAGATTAACTTAACAATTTCTCAACAAAATTATCTCTTTCTTATAATTTGAAGAAAGCTATTTTCTGGCCATAAAAACAACTCTCCTGTTCTTATAAGATTACTTAAAGTAACAAATCAGCTTTGTAGCTTAAGATCGAAAACATCTCATTGACTTTAGTTATGAGCAGGCAGACAGAATCAACCAAGTATGAATCTTAATAATTAGACTAATACATTTAACTAAGCAATACAAAAATACTACAGTCTACACGAGTAAATACATATATTTACAACAGCAAAATACAGACGAAAACATTACAAGACCAAACGGATACGAAAATGAGGGAGAGGATGAAAGAGAGTTCGGACAATGAGTTGAGAGAAAGTGAAACTAAACGTGCGATCAAAGAAAGATCACAGTTAGGCAAAATCACAGGCAGTAACCTTGAGAGACAACAAGAAATCAGAATCATCAAATCACAAATCAAAATACTTGCGTATGGTTCTCTTTGTATTTGCTGAAGAAGAAGAGCTCCTTAAGAGCTGGGCGTTTCCTCGTGTCTTTGGGGCGAGCCAGACTCGCGCGAATTTTAAAGGTTCACCGAACGTGAAGTTGCCAGAAGGGTGCATCTCCCTTTGTGGAGGGAGAACGAATATGAAAATAAAACTTAGTAGCCTAAAGAAAATAAAATGGAGATGATGACTCCCTAAAGAGCCATGGAGCCAGGAATTCTTTCAGTGCTCGTGCACGTCCTTGAGGAGGAGGAGCGCGCGCCGTGGAAGATTCAAGTCTCTTTAAAGTTGAAGCTTCACTGAACGAATGCTAGAGTCTAAACAAAGACGAAAATAAAGACTTAAGAAAATAAAAGATAACTCCATTCACGAAAACGGTGAATGAATGCCCCTAAACGGGGCCATATGGGTCTTCTCGCTGATGAAGCGGGTTCGTAAAAGTGCTCTCACGGAGATTTCCTGAGTCGGTCTTTTATGGAAAATATGGGTTGACGCCTCTGTTCGCACGAACAACCAATCACCTTCAGAGATTGCAGAGCGGGAAGAAGATTCTTTGTCTTAGTTCCCAGTTTAATTTGCATGTTTTATGGCAGTGTTATTATGTGATCAGTTATACTCTAACGATGGTAAAAATAGTATCATACATTTTACCAGATCCTGATGCATACATTTGGTTCCAGTACAAGGAGAGCTTTACGTGGATACCGAATTAGATATGTTTCGAAGGTACACGTCGAGATAGATTATTATTCTGTAAAAATAATCTTAAAGGTTAAACTAACAACCTAGGAATAAAATGAACCCAACATGTGATGTACATTGAAAAGTGGGCATTGAAGATTGGACTTTAGAAAGATCCCCATGGCATATCTATGATTGCAACATGGTGCACATCTGAAACATTATTCCTTTACGGTTTACAAGAATACAAAAACTGAGAAGAACAATCATGAAAAAGAGAAATTACATTCAGGTTTACATATTTCTTCAATGGTTATACATATAAAATATCTAGGATGAACACCTAATTCTGCTCTTCTGCCAGGATCTCAATGAGATTCCTGGCTGGCTAACATTCCGTTAGGACCATAAAATTTTATGGTCTGGGGGGGAGTTAGGGTACAAATATAGTGTATCATTCTTAAAAATACCCATTTAGAATTCAAAACTACACACTAGAGAATCACACTAGATTAACACAAAACTAATCAACATGCGTGCTTTAATATGTCACCTACAAATTCTGAATCACTTGTATTCGGAATTAAATGCAAAGGGATGTTTGTTTGTGTGTGTGTGTGTGTGTGTGTGTATGTATGTGTGTGTGTGTCACACCGAAGGTTTTGTTATCTCTCTGTGGTCCAGAGAGGGGAAGGGGGTTTGGAATGCAGAATGCAAAGTAAAGAGAATGTGTTGACTTTTTATCCTCCAAGGTGCAATTTATGTCGTAAAAGTCCATTTGTTGCCGACTAGCTGGAGCCAACGTATGATTTGTAATTTCGAAGTCAGGAGGTTACAAGCTCTGATAAGCTTAGCAAAGAACGTTATGGGCAGGAATGTGCTTAGAAAACACAGAGAGTCCGAATTTGTTAATTCAGAATCAAACGAACGAATGATTCAAATAGCCCAGTCGCTACAGACCCCTTGAGTAGGATATACAGTATCATATACTTCATATGCTGACATGACTGTTGACATTTAACTGACAGATTGATCTTGAGTTGTTGGTACTCAATCTACAGAAAGTTAGTTGATAATTGAAAGTTAGTCGACAATTGGTTAATAACCTCCCAGCCAGCAATGACATGTGGGGCCCAGATGAGGGCTTCATGGGCGGCAAATGTGGGCCCCATTATGGGCTTGCACCCGGGATCCACATTGGGGCCAGCCGTGGAAGCCCAGACATACTAAAAGTGGGACCTCTAAGGGTACTGCATGGGTCTTAATTGGGCAATTCATGTCAGACCCATTTGGGCCCCACCTGCCCAATGGGGTCCAAAGTGGGCTTTGCAACATGGCTACACAGATGGGTTTTAAGTGGGATCTGTAAGTGTCTTATGTGGGTCTTAACTGGGCAATTCATGTCAGACCCATTTGGGGCCCACCTGCTTAAAGGGTTAGTTCACCCAAAAATGAAAATTCTGTCAGTAATTACTCACCCTCATGTTGTTCCAACCGTGTAAGACCTTCGTTCATCTTCGGAACACAAATTAAGATATTTTTGATGAAATCTGAGCCATTTCTGAATCCTCCATAGGCTGCTATGTGACCGAAACTTGCTGGCCCAGAAAAGTTATTAAAGAGATCGTTAATATAGTCCAAGTGACTCCAGTGGCTCAATCTTAAGTATATCAAGCGACGAGAATACTTTTTGTGCGCAAAAACAAACAAAAATAACGACTTTATTCCACTATTCATTTCCTTCTCTCTGGGCCTCGTAGTGTTTTTGCGCTGCGCGTCTGTGTTGCACGTCATCACGCATCACACACATGACCGGCGTCGGCCAATAGTGAGCCTACGTGGTGACGTATACACAGACGCGCTGCGCAAAAACACTACGCGAACCAACTAGAGGTCCAGAGAGAAGGAAATGAATAGTGGAATAAAGTCGTTATTTTTGTTTGTTTTTGCGCACAAAAAGTATTCTCGTCGCTTTATAAACTTAAGATTGAGCCACTGGAGTCACTTGGACTATATTAACGATCTCTTTAATAACTTTTCTGGGCCAGCAAGTTTCGGTCACATAGAAGCCTTTGGAGGATTCAGACATGGCTCAGATTTCATCAAAAATATCTTAATTTGTGTTCCGAAGATGAACGAAGGTCTTACGCGGTTGGAACAACATGAGGGTGAGTAATTACTGACAGAATTTTCATTTTTGGGTGAACTAACCCTTTAAAGGGGTTTAAAATGGGCTTGCACCCGGGATCCACATGGGGGCCAGCCATGGATGCCCAGATGGGTTTTAAGTGGGATCTGTAAGGGTCTTATGTGGGTCTTAACTGGGCAATTCATGACAGACCCATTTGGGGCCCACCAGTCTGAAGGGGTTTAAAGTGGGTTTGCACCCGGGATCCACATGGGGGCCAGCCGTGGATGCCCAGGTGGGTTTTAAGTGGGATCTGTAAGGGTCTTATGTGGGTCTTAACTGGGCAATTCATGACAGACCCATTTGGGGCCCACCAGTCTGAAGGGGTTTAAAGTGGGTTTGCACCCGGGATCCACATGGGGGCCAGCCGTGGATGCCCAGGTGGGTTTTAAGTGGGATCTGTAAGGGTCTTATGTGGGTCTTAACTGGGCAATTCATGACAGACCCATTTGGGGCCCACCAGTCTGAAGGGGTTTAAAGTGGGTTTGCACCCGGGATCCACATGGGGGCCAGCCGTGGATGCCCAGGTGGGTTTTAAGTGGGATCTGTAAGGGTCTTATGTGGGTCTTAACTGGGCAATTCATGTCAGACCCATTTGGGCCTCACCTGCCCAAATGGGTCTAAAGTGGGCTTGCACCCGGGATCCAACCATGGCTACCCAGATGGGCTTTAAATGGGCTCTGTAAGAGTCTTATGTGGGTCCTAACTGGGCAATTCATGCCAGACCCATTGGGGCCCCACCTGCCCAAAGGGGTTTAAAGTGGGTTTGCACCCAGGATCCAGCTGTGGATGCCCAGATGGGCTTTAAAAGGGATCTGTAAGGGTGTTATGTGGGATCTTAACCGGGCAATTCATGACAGACCCATTTGGGCCCCACCGGCTTAAAGGGCGTTTAAAATAGGCTTGCACCCGGGATCCACACGGGGGCCAGCCATGGATGCCCAGATGGGTTTTAAGTGGGACCTGTAAGGGTCTTATGTGGGTCTTAACTGGGTAATTCATGTCAGACCCATTTGGGCCCCACCTGCCTAAAGGGGTTTAAAGTGGGCTTGCACCAGGATTCAACCGTGAATGCCCCTATGGGCTTAAAGTGGGCTCTGTAAGGATCTTATGTGGGTCCTAACTGGGCAATTCATGCAAGGCCTATCTAAGCCCAACCATGCCAAATGGTTTAAAGGAGAACTCCGGTCAATTTTAACATTGAGCTCATTTTTTTGTACATTTGGAGTGCTGTCAGTACAGAGAACAACGACAAAAATCGGTGTTGCCTACGGCGAGTTATCCTCTTTTTAAAATTTGCACCCTGTTGACTTCAATGGGGCAAGTTTTAAACCTGCTTTTTGCCTCTTAACATCCTTGATGTGTCATTACAAGTGCCCAGCTAATGTGAGTGATTCCTTCAGAGTGAACACGGGTGAGTCTGACTGCAGTAGATGTGAAAGATATGAATAAAAGTGATGTTATTTCAGCAAGCGCACATACCTGTATTTACATCCTGTTTTCGGTCAAAGTCCATAGTAATCGATTGTCGAGTTCACGCGCATTGGTTTAGTACCTATGATCATGTGCGTGAACTCGACAATCGATTACTATGGACTTTGACCGAAAACAGGATGTAAATACAGGTATGAGCGCTGGCTAAATAAATATCATTTTTATCCATATCTTTCACATCTACTGCAGTCAGATTGACCCGCGTTCACTCCGAAGGAATCACTCACATGACCTGTGCACTTGTAATGACACATCAAGGATGTTAAGAGGCTAAAAGCAGGTTTAAAACTTGCCCCATTGAAGTCAACAGGGTGCAAATTTTAAAAAGAGGATAACACGGTGTAGGCAACACCAATGTCGTTGTTCTCTGTATTGACAGCACTCCAAATGTACAAAAAAATGAGCTCAATGTTAAAATTGACCGGAGTTCTCCTTTAAGGAAACAATCTAAGAAAACGCTTTGAACTGCAAGAAATATATTGTTAAATTGAACAACAAAAATGATCTTTAAAAAACAATTTAAATGTCACAATGTAACGGGTACCGTAGCAACGGCACCGTGGATAACAGATTAATTCCTGTAAAACAGGAGAGAAACGAGGAGACAGTATTATCAGTTTCGAGCTCTCTGCAGTAATTTATTTTCTGAATTTTCTTCAGCAATCACATCTCTATTGTTAAGTATCATTGTATGTTTCACATATTACATGTTCAGTGTCTTTTTAACATTACAATTCATTTTCAGTGTCCATGTCAATGCAAAATCCATATTAAAATAAACCTCTTTCCACCAAATGCATGTTCACTTACTCTTCATGCTTGTATTTTATACTATTTATCAAAATGAAATGTAAAGACAATGGTAATATTCACCAGCTTTTTTTTTAGATACTTAGAATCTTCCATTCACAGTATTTTATCAGTATCATGTTAATACAGTACTGCAAAATCATGCTCAGAACTCATAAAGTGCTTAAAGTGTAACTTTTAACCTCATTTTAAACTGTAAACATTTTTGTATAAACTCATTGAGCAAAAAAACATTTCCAACAGATGGTGGGAAACTGACATACAGTGAGCTAAACTTATCTGTTAACATTACAAGCTAAAAAAAAATCATATACACGGGGAAAGTGTGTGTTGAGCTGACTTGCTCTCTAGTAATGTCTCTCGACCGTTACTCTGTAGGACTTTGCCCTCTCATTTCAACTCATTTCAAACTAAATCAAAAACAGACCCTAACGAAACTCATTTCACTAAAAACAGTTCACTCATATCTCACATACATTTCAGCAAAGATAAATGCTACTTCTGAGGTGTTTTTATACATTTACCCACCTGTAAAACAGGAGAGAAACGAGGAGACAGTGTTATCAGTTTCGAGCTCTCTGCAGTAATGAGAAACCCGCAGCTCACGCAGCTACAGTAACTCGTCACTCTACACTGCCCCTACTGGCCTGGAGCAAACACTACACAATTCACTTTAAGTCACGAAAAATTCACATTAAAAATAAAACAATTGGGATACTTTTTTTTTTTTTTAAATACAATCACTTGTTTCAATTAAAAGACAATAATTGTGAATATTCTTAAAACACAAATACAACACTTTTGTGGTCGTCACAACAATATACCGGTAAACAAATCAAAAATATATTTAAATTAAAAAAAAATCTCTGAAAAAAAACAGCTCTCCAAAAAATACACTTATACAAAATTGTTACATCGAACAACAAACATAGGACCCATATATGTGTTCCCAGATCAAACCCATGCCCACTCGGCCCATAAATAAACCATGCAGGACCCATATATGTGTTCTCAGTTCAAACCCATGCCCACTCGGCCCATAAATATGTCATGCAAGACCCATATATGTGTTCCCAGATCAAACCCATGCCCACTCGGCCCATAAATATGTCATGCAAGACCCATATATGTGTTCCCAGATCAAACCCATGCCCACTCGGCCCATAAATAAACCATGCAGGACCCATATATGTGTTCTCAGTTCAAACACATACCCACTTGGCCCATAAATATGACATGCAAGACCCATATATGTGTTCTCAGTTCAAACACATGCCCACTTGGCCCATAAATATGACATGCAAGACCCATATATGTGTTCCCAGATCAAACCCATGCCCACTCGGCCCATAAATATGTCATGCAAGACCCATATATGTGTTCCCAGATCAAACACATGCCCACTTGGCCCATAAATATGACATGCAAGACCCATATATGTGTTCCCAGATCAAACCCATGCCCACTTGGCCCATAAATATGTCATGCAAGACCCATATATGTGTTCCCAGATCAAACCCATTCCCACTTGGCCCATAAATATGTCATGCAAGACCCATATATGTGTTCCCAGATCAAACCCATGCCCACTCGGCCCATAAATATGTCATGCAAGACCCATATATGTGTTCC
Source organism: Scardinius erythrophthalmus (assembly GCF_964197995.2). Taxonomy (NCBI): domain Eukaryota; kingdom Metazoa; phylum Chordata; class Actinopteri; order Cypriniformes; family Leuciscidae; genus Scardinius; species Scardinius erythrophthalmus. Next base: position 27,131,984 of record NC_138230.1, on the reverse strand, counting down.
CAGATCAAACCCATTCCCACTTGGCCCATAAATATGTTATGCAAGACCCATATATGTGTTCCCAGATCAAACCCATGCCCACTTGGCCCATGCCTGTCCCGTATGGGGCCCATGTAATCAGCTCATATGGGCTTCCTATGTGGGACTCGTACTACAAAACCTACATGGGACCCGCTGATTTCACCCAGCCAAAGCCCATGCCCACACAGTACCCATGGAACCCTTAGTTAACCCATCTGGGCCCCACGTGTCATTGCTGGCTGGGCTGTTGCAAAATAATATTGTCAGTCAACAGGCACTTTGTTGTAAAATCTGTAGATTAACACTTGAATTGTACCTTATAGTTTATAGGCAGTCAGTTGAACGTATGTTACTTGTCAGTTGAAACAGTGTTGTTGAATGTCAACTGATGCACTGTTGACAAGCTACTGAATGGCTACTAATAACTAGTAAAGTCTCAACAAACGGACTATCAAAATAAAGTGTTACCAAATTATTTTTAATCTGGCTTTATCCAATACTCAGATTGCGTTTTTTTAAATATATACAAATTAGCGCATATTTAATTAGATATTGCCTAATTTGCATATTTAACCTGTTAACCGTTGCCAGAGCGCGGGCGCACTGAAGCGGTTTTTTTTATAAATAGTTCAAAGTTACTATCAGATTTAATGTTATACCTTGACAAACTATACATCATTACAAAGATATAAGACTCAAGTTTCAGAATTTGACCACTATTGTATTCTGAGAAACTTATAGCGACAGTTATTTCTTAATTTGTGTCAGGAGTTATGAAATGAAAAAATGAGTCGATACCTTTGATATGAATTATGCGCGTCAGCCGCTTTCATTCATAAAAAAACTCCCGTGCCGTCGTCATGACAGCGATACACAAAACAACGTCCTTCCGGGCTTTTAGCTAAAAAATGTGCAGATTTGGAGAAATATTGATATATTCTCATAGGTTTACATCAGATTTCTATAGACAGGAATAATATTTATTGAATTTATACCCAAATGCGTCGATGTAATCATTATGAGCGTTTGTATACTCTGTTAATGCGTTTTCAATTCATACCAATAGCATGAGGGCGCCCTCGCCGCCCTGTGCACAGTATTAGAACATGAAGAAGTGCCATAATCATGTGACAATCCAGGAAGCCTCGAACACACACCAAGCGGGAAGGAAGTCGACCGGAAGTTGAAGTCGACCGGGTGCCGCCATCTTGTAGCAGAACTTCACTTGCGTTAGCAATCCCATTGACTTCCATTCATTTTGGCGTCACTTTGACAGCGAATAACTTTACATCTGAGGCGTTTGAAGACTCCATTTGTCCATTTTTTATTTCTAAAGAAACACGACAATGTATAAAATGCTCCATTACCTTGTAGCTTATGTTATGGCCCCGTAGAAGCAGTTTTTGTAAAAGTAGGCTAACGATTGCGTCATAACCACGCGACTCTCTGTCGCACACTAGAGAGATTACCGTATGGACGGGAGGAGAAGCTCGCGGGCAATCGGGGAGACGTGGAGGCAAAATGACAATATAATTAATCAGAATACTTAGCAAAAGTTTCTCCTGCTCCAAGCTCATGGACAGCTCCTAATCACACTCTCCGTCTCTGCAAGATTCGGAAGGGAATGATTCAGATTTCTCTTGGCACAGCTACTAGAAGACAGACGGGTTGCTCACGTGGTCCGTGTAACGCTTTGCTCGGTTTGAGTCTGCGCGTCAGGAAAGGAAGTGCTAAGAAATCGCTGAAAACGGGCTTCACTTGTCTCAATTGAGTTCCAATGGGGTCGCTGTGTCCATTTCTTTTACTGTCTATGACACACACACAGCTAACAACAGATCGCGCTGTAACATGGAGAAACAGTCGTTTTGAAGACAATAAACATGTTTGCTATGATATTTGAGTTACCTGTGTTTTTCAATCCATGCCAGGTATTTCCATAATAATAGATTATATTTATAATGTAATGCTAATCTATATAGACTATCATTGTGCAGAACAGTATACAATAGTATATTTTCTGTCTGATTTTTTTATCTGAAGCCAAATTAGATCACAGAAAATTATTTAAAATACTCGATTTGCTTTATAAAGTAAGTTTATAAGCACAAACATGGTTTTAATCTCATAAATTGTCGTGTATTGATGGTGTGCTAAGCTAACATGCTAGCTAGCCCTAGGTGCACCTGCCACCTAGAAGTTATATTTTTATTATTTTTTGAACGCTTACTGAAATGTTTCTTTATTCAAGAAATGCATTTAAAACAGTTTAGAATGTAAGGGTGAACTTTGAGAAAATAAATTAGTGACTGAAACCATATGAATAGCATGTGAATAGCCAGTCGTTAGTAACTAATGCAGACAAAAGAAATGCATATTTAGAGCCATAACCAGGCTGGAGAGGTGTGAATGTGTGCAGGGGGAGACTGAGACTGAATGGGGCTCGTTTGCACCACAAAACAATAAAGACAATATACTGCATAGATGGTAAGAAGATGACACTAAATATCAGTAGCATTTTAGCATCAAATCAAAATAAAGTCACATGACATGGTCTTGAAAAACATTTCACTAAATACAGAGTTTTGGACTTATTATCTTAAGATTTTAAACATAAAATGTTTAGACATGTGGCATTAGCTGTAGTGCATTTCTAGACTGCTCCAGGGCCAACTTCAATTTTATTTTCATGAGGATGTTTCATAAAAAATAATTTCTAATAACTTTACAAAACTTTGAAGCTATTTATAACAATTTTTGTCATTATGACAATAATTAATTCTACATTACAATAAACTGCCAGGTGTCAGCTTTCAAATGAGATCATACTTGTGCTTTTAGTACAAAGGGTTCATGAACTGTATCTGTTTCAGTTTGGGTATGTCATTTCTTGGGATTTTTCAAAAGTGGGGTTGCAGCTTAACAGGTTAAACATTAAATTACAAAAAACTTGTAATTCATTTTTTTCTCATCTTAATGTAGGTAATCAACTGGTAAAGTTTCATGGTGATATCTGCTAGTTAAATTTTTTTCCCTATTCACCTGTAGTGTCTCGCCTTAAATTACTCCGTCATTTATGGTCATACAGAAAAAAGAAATATAAAAAAAGAATCTGTGATATTTCTACTTTTGTATGTGTCCACTTACAATCAAATCAAAACATTGTGCTTTTGTAAAATAAAGAAAATAAACAGGGTGTGCTTTCTGCCTCCCCGTCGTGGTGAACTTTTTTTTCTTGAGCACGTCTATAAACTGAAACCAAACTCAGCGAATACTTGTCACACATTTATGAGCCATATACCTTTAGAAACATTTAAGTGTGTACTTTTAAATGATCGGATTCAAACTAAAAACAAATATTCTCTGTTTAAGTAATTTGTATAAAACCAACAAGATGTCCAGCTTCTCAAACGCTTCCTCATTATTTTTAATTTGACCACGCCCACGAGCGCAAAAGAGATTCACATGCAAATCTCCACATGGAACGCGAACGCACTCGTTACCTCAAAAAACAAAGCACGAAAAAACTTCACAAGTCTCTGCTTTTCGTCGAGTTTGAAAGATGCGCCGTGAGCTTACATTGGATTTACCTCAGAAGAAGAAGAACACGATTTGAAGACAAGAAAGATGTAAGGTAAGAAATTCTTACATATTAGTTTGTTATTGTTGCATAAATTTCACATTGCAGTTGAACTGTTGCTAGGTATATGGTGAATATTATAATATTTAGACCCGTGTTTACTGTTACTGTGTTTGTGGATATCTGCTCAAACGTAGATATGTATATGGTAACCATAATGTTTCATATTTTGGATCACGATCGCGTTTGAATGTTTCATATTTTGGAACGTGATCGCGTTTGAAAAGCAAAACGCACCAAACGGCTTCATGTTTTTACTATTATCTCATTTCATATCATCATAATGAATGGAAACATTTGAAGTAACATATGATAATCAATATATTTTTCTTTAGCTTAGTTGTTACTGAAATCTTTTGGAAGATGTATAGGCTGCTATAGGTTATTGTTATTATTATTTTATGCAGCACTGTGCATAGCCTATGCCTACAAGGCACAACAAACCTGGTGTTCATTATATTATATATTGTTGGAAACATTTGTGTCTGTGTGTGTGTGTGTGTATTCTGCAAATTTTAAAAAGCAATTTTAACCAGAAAAATCTAAAATTTATTCCCAAAATCATGCAGGCCTTTCTCTTGATATCAGTATGTTCACTTTTTTTTTTTTTTTCTTTCAGTGACCAGATGCCATTGAGTCCTGCTGACTTCAACATTGACATGAGTCTCTGTACATGAACATGGTAAAGTGAAAATCAAACACCTTGGAAATTAAAGGTATGTACAATGTTTTTAGGAATGGCACAAAGGTCTCTGTCTTTGGATCATTGTTTTCAATAAGTGCTTTTTGTCATTTGTTGTATATCTTTGGATTATGTTGTGTTGTAAATAAATCCAAACAATCAAAAAGCCATTCTTTTTTAAATCTCCTCATTCTTTGTGCAAGGTTGCTCAGAATGCCAGGGCCTGATAGCTCCTAATAGGGCCGTTAGGGGAGGGTCTTTGTCTTTCTCAGGTGTGAAAAGCTTACATATTAATGACGTGATCACACCTCCCGCATAAAGCTTTCTCACACAAAACACGTTGTACAAATTTTAAATCGATATATTGTCTTATCTGAATGAGCAATCAGGGCGATTTTCACATAGTTTTGGAGCAAATATTCTAGGCTACGTGATACAATTTTCAAAATTCTTGTGAAGAAATAATCAGTATGGGTTTCATGGCCTTATTTCAGTGAGAATTCTTTTTTGTATTTTCACAAACCACGCATAAATGTCATTATCTCAAAACTACAAAATTTTACATACATGCTGCTGATATATTATTGTAGCAGAGTTTGTGCTGAATACAGTGTAATCAGATATTAGCCATGAAAATGTCACAAGTAACAGAAATAAGCACAAATGTCAGAGCATGTCAGAACACCTCCAGGGCCAGAAAACAGCTCAGACCCCAGAGGGTTAAGGGCCCGGTAGTCGATGCACGGCCGCAAGCCTTCATCCTTCTTGGCCACGAAGAAGAAGCTGGATGCAGCAGGGGATGTCGATGGACGGATGAAATATTGTTTGAGAGCCTTCTGAATGTACTCCTCCATGGCCTTCTGTTCCGGGATGGACAGTGGGTAGACTTTACCCTTAGGTGGCGTCGCCCCAGGCAGCAGATTTCGAGAGATGTCGACAGGTCCGACGTAGACGGTTTGATCGCATATGACAGACAGTTCTGGAAGCAGGAATCACTCCATTTTAGAATCTCTCCAGAGTTCCAAATGATGGTGGGTTTGTGCTGGGTCATCCAGGGGCATCCCAGGATGATGTCAGCGGTGGATCCTTCCAGCACTAAGAACGAGATCTTCTCCTCATGCAGGCAGCCGACACGTAGCGTGACTGTGGGGGAGATGTGGCGAACACGACCACGGCCCAGCGGCTTGCCGAGGATGGTGTGAATGGCTAATTCTTGTGAGCAGCGTTTCCTCTGGAAGTTGAGTCTTTGGAGAAGTTGATGAGAGATGAGGTTCCCTGCAGACCCGGAGTCAATGATCACTTGCGCTGAAACGAGAAGCTTTGGGGTTAGAATTTGGACAGGCGTGTCCCCCACAATACAGACACAAGTGCTGTGTTAGTCTTCTTTGACGCCCAGCATTGGAGAGATGGTAAGTGTCTACCTGCATGGGTTCTGGTGCTGGAAGGGCGACAGATGGAGAGATGGACGGAGGATGCGAAGCGGGTTGATCCAATGAGTGGGCTGAAAGACATTGAGAGACATGCACAGTTTTTTGAATGAAACTCTCCAAACCGACGGTGTCGTCATAAATGACCATCTGGTGGCACACTTTCGGGTTCAGACCCTGGAGGAAAGGCTGTCAACAGGGCCTTCTCATTCCAGCCACTAGATGCCGCCAACGTGCGGAACTGCAGATTATAAGCATTTGTAGAAGTATTGGCGGAGGTTGAACAGCTGATCATGGATGGATAATTCTGATGCGGATGCCAATGAAGTCATGACCGGGCCGTTGGTGTGCCAGATGGATTGGGCCCAATAGAGTGTGCGTCCAGATAGCAGGGAAATCATGAAGGCGATACGCGCCTGTTCAGTGGAGAAAAGCTGTGGTTGCATTTCAAAATATAGTGAACATTGTAGAAGGAACCCGCTGCAATCCTCCGCCTCACCATTGTATGTCACTGGTCGAGCCATGGGACTGGCAGAGGCAGGTGGTAAAGAGTGGGTGGTGCAGAGGGGAGAGTTTGCTGAACCACCTGCACAGATTTGGCAAACTGATCTGGTGGACGCTCCCCGCTGGTTCCAGCAAGACTCTGCATGAAGGTCTGATCTTCTGTCACAAACACAGGAGGAGACAGACAGGTTTAGGTGCACACAGTGTTTATTAAAAGCAGAGTGGTGGCGGAACAATGGGAACCAGATGATGGTGAGAGGATGGTGACATGTAGAATGATGATGGTGACTTAGCTGGCGATGACTTAAGTGGATTCTCTGTGTAGGTGATGAATTAAAATGAAGACAGGCGATCTGGATCAGGATGACGGATGGAAGACGGACAGGAGACTGGATACAGGTGACGATCTCAGGTGAGTAGGGTGGTAAGGAGTCTGACATAAAGCAGTGTATACTGCAACGAGACCAGACAAGGAGTGACAGGTGAACGGGGCATATAAAGGGGGTGTTGACGAGGGAGTACAGGTGCAGCGAGTCATTACTCGGGTGATTGTGAATGAGTGGGTGATTAAGTAATGATTGGGGCTGTGATGGTGTGGCTGACTCTGTGACAACTGTAATTCACCTAAAAGGTTTTTTTTTTTTTTTTTTTCATGTCCCAAGCTTGTGGTAGGTTCCTAGTGACTAGATTGACTTATTACAGGTGAAATTGTGCCAATACCTTCCTGTAATTCTGCAATTCACCAAATGGTTTTTATTTTTATTTATCAAATTATATTATAATAAATTATACGTTTTATCCACTTGGTGGAATTGCCAGATGTTCCCTTAGGGATCATACGCTGTGGTAGCGCGTCAAAGCATTCTTGAGTATAAATACGCTGCTATAATTCATGTACCTGTAGGTGATTTTGAAGTAATATTTTATGTCGATATACAATGGTTACATACTTTTAAACTAATCGTGGCATTGATATATATTAAGACTGCTGACTCTATAGAACATTGGCAAGGAAAACTAACTTTACCGCACTATTTTGTAGTCTTATCATCTGTGAATTATTTTGTCTTTTCTCTGATTTTGTTTTATATACTTTGCTGTATTGGGTGTCACTGGATTGTTATCTGGCTTGTACAGAGCCGCATCTCTTTGTTGTGGTGCTGAAAAGCCTGTAATCAATCTAGGCCTACTTCTATCTCCTGTGCTGTCACCATGCCTGATTTTTAAGGTTTGTCATCTTTTGTGTGTCTGCACTTAGGATGCTGGCTGCTGGGTGCTTTTGTTTATCTTTTTAACTTAGCACATTCTAACTAATTAGAACTAGTGGCAACACTTTAGAGTACAACTCCACTGGAACAAATGTGTATTGCAATATTAACATTCTAGTAACTATTAAATAACAATAAACTCTAATTAATGAATAAGTAATAGTACGGTAACACTTTAGTTTGGAGTCCAATACTCACAATTATCTAGTTGCATATTACTAGGATATTAACTCTTTATTATGCCTTATTCTGCATGACCATATTCTACATCCCTTAATCCTACCCAAAACATAAACATAACAAAAACCTTACTAACTATTAATAAGCAGTAATTAGGAGTTTACTGAGGCAAAAGTCATAGTTAATAGTAAGTCAGTAGTGAGAATTGGACCCTAAACTAAAGTGTGACCAATAGCACACAGTTAAAAGTGGTGGTTCACTATTTGATAATCAATAACCGTTTTTTTTCATGTCACCTAGAGAACTATAAGATCATGTGAAACTAATTAATAACTAAAGCAGAACAAATTATCATTTTAACCACTACTTTAATATTTGATCACTTGCATGATCAACAGGTAATAGGTGACTTATGATTTGGGTTGTTAATGATTAGTACATTTTATCATTCCTCTTACAGAACTATTTACTAACTACAGCTCATTTGTAAAGAAGCGGCTTCTTGTTTTTTTAAATCAGTTTTCGGGACTTTACTTCTATGGTTAATTTTCTCCCATTCCCCAGAACTTTTATTTTGGACATCTCTCTCTATACATTAATGTAGGCTAATATAATATTTGCATTAATTATGAAATTATGAAATATACTTCTAAGTAGTTCTCTGGTAGGCATGAAAAGATAGTGATTAGTTAATAGTTCTGCATTCAACTGGGTGCTATTACTTACTAAATTGTTGTCAGAGATTCTTGTTAGTTAATTGTAGTTACTAGCCTGGGTTTCCCCATGCTGCCTTGCGCGCAGCGCGATTTTATTCATGCTGCTAGGCAGCCTGGATTCCATGGACCAGATTTTCGCCTCACGAGGGGAACAATCACAGAACGGGGAGGGAGCAGCAAGACGATGACGACGTCTATGCGACACACCAAAGCAGTTTGTTTATATCTATGGATCCAACATGGCAGCAGATGCGAAGTTACCTTTCGATGCAGCCTTAGATAGTGATAGACAAACGGCAATGGTCACTGAACGCCATTGTGTACACATAAATCTCTGACCCATCGTCTTCTTCCTCATCGAATTTCTGTCGCTCTACATATGTCATCTGGTATAATTGAAACGATTGGCTATGAGCTACGTACAGGCGCATTTGATAGACATTCGTTGCGCCCAATAAACGGTTCTGGGCATTCGTAAACCACGCCTCAAATACGAGAAAATGAGCATGTGGTTCCCAGACCACGTCTCAGTGAGACGAGGTCTGATGTTAGCCAGGCTATGTAGTTACTATAATGTTAATATTGCGTAACTCAATTGTTCCTGTGTAGATTTTCTTTAATGACAGAACAGTATTTTAAAGTGTTAAAGGGATAGTTCACCCAAAAATGAAAATTCTGTCATCATTTACTCTCCCTCAAGTTCTTCCAAACCTGTATGACTTTCTTTCTTCTGCTGAACACAAAAGAAGATATTTTGAAGAAAGTCGGTAACCAAACGACTGATGGACCCCATTGACTTCCATAGTAGGAAAAAAAAAATACTACGGATGTCAATGGGGACCAGCAACTGTTTAATTACCAACCTTCTTTAAAATATCTACTTTTGTGTTTAGTAGGGCTGTCAAAGTTAGCGCGTTTATAACGCGTTAATGCAGAATCATATTAACGGCACTATTTTTTTTTAACGCTCGATTAACGCAGCGCGTATTTTCTGTTTGACCCGTGGCCTAAAACCTAGTTGGAGAAATGGAGATACACAGTGTTGCCAACTTAGCGACATTGCAGACCCATTTAGCGATTTTTTCCCTTCAACAAAGCGCCCAAACCTTATTTAGTTTCTGAGAATCTACCGGTACCGCCGGTACTGCTCTCCCAGCACGCGCGTGCGCCTCTCTCTCTCTCACTCTCTCTCTGCGTCTCGCGCTGGAGAGAGGAGCAGCGTTTTAATTAATTCAGTTAAACACAGATATGATGTTGCTTCTCTAATTTTACATGCAAGTATAGCCGAAATCGCAAAACAGATATTGTGTTTATCTTATGTGTATTTGATTTCATCAGACGACGGCTCGATTATCAGGATTATTGTGCAGATTAACATCTTGGAAGGGAGAGCTGGTTATGTCTTAATGGGTCGCGTTTCAGTCACCATTACATATTCATTCCGTTGTTTGACAACAGAAACAGTAAAATATACCAATGAAAACAGTTTTATTGAGAATTTAGCTTCATCAAAATGGGCACAGAGAGAGACAAACTATAATGTAGCCTAATAATAAATAATAAATGTACATTTAGCATTTTCAGAAGAGCTGCCCTGTCATGCAAAAATCTAAACATGTTTGTGTTAATTGCTCAGTGCAAAGAAAGAGAAGTAATGGGAACCTGGTATTTCTTTGTTCTTTCTACATGTGTCTAATAGACATGAACAGGTTCTTTGAAAAACATCTATGACCTTTGAAACATGTCTCGTCTTCATGCTCTATGTTGACTATGGTTTCAATAATAAACATACATTTGCATAAAGCATCCATATTTATCCATGCCCACGTTGATTAGAGTATTACAAACTTGAAAAGTATTAATTTAAGGTACATTTAGAACAAATAAAAAAATGTGAGATTAATCACGAGTTAACTCATGACAATTATGCGATTAATCGATTAAAATTTTTAATCGATTGACAGCCCTTGTGTTTAGCAGAAGAAAGGAAATCATACAGGTTTGGAACAACTTGAGGGAGAGTAAATGACGACAGAATTTTCATTTTTGGGTGAACTATCCCTTTAAAGTAGTACATTTCTATGTACCTTTGCATTTAGTCTAACCTGAATTAATGGAGCGACTAGTTGTGCATTGTGCCATCAACAAAGGTAAACCTTAATATGCAACATGTCTCTCTTTCTAGGTTGTGAATCTGTATCAATTATATATTAAGATGTATATTAAGATTGTAGTTGGCTTATTCTGTCTCATCTGTGCAGGAGTCAGCATCATGGATAGTTGCTATGGTATAGACAAATCTCTATCTCTATCTCTCATTAATGACAGCTCCCATTTGTTGCAGAAGAAAATGACTGTGCTTCACACTGACATTCATGCCATTTTATAGCCATTTCACTAGTTCGCCTGCCCATTCAGCCTTAAAGGTTAATAGTAAACTAACTTGGCTTGCTGTCCTTGGAGGAGGCTCGAACCCGAGGCTCGGCTTGAGCTCCGAGGTAACACTTTTATTATTTAAATGCTGGAAACTGTTTACAAGAATAATATTAAGTCACCACTCCAATTCAGTGAGTGGGAGCTGTTAAGAAGAAAAATAAAAAAAAGAGAACAAAATCACTTAATCTTGTGAACTGTGAAATTTTAGTACAACAAGTTGGACAAGTAGGTCAAATGTTTACTTTTATTTAAAATAAAAGTTTGTGTTATTTCTTATTTCTAGTATGTTCCTGCACAACCGGAGGCTGCAGTTTCAGGACCCCAGTTCTAGGACCCCAGTTCCAGAACCCTAGTTTTTTGTGACAGCGCCACCTACCGAACTGGATGATATGGCGGCTGCAGTTTCAGGACCGTAGTTCTAAGACCCAGGTGGTTTAGTTACTTTGTACATAATCTCAGGAGTATTTATTTTTATAAATGTGATTTTTGATAAAAAAAAACAAAAACAAAAAAACAAACAAACACATATATAAATTGCATAATATTAATGTATTTCTAATCATATTATGTCATATATGTTCTACATACAACTAAAGCAATATAGATTTTCATGATGTAAAAAACATAGGAAATTAAATAATGCTAATTTAATATGAATGTCCAGCATGGACGTGTATAAAACACAGTGCAGTTTACCAATCAGTATAAGGCTGAACTTCACTCATGCTTGTTCTTATCTTGTCCTAAGTTGAGCCCTATGCCTGTAGTCAATCATGGTTATACTGTATAATCAGCCTTAGATGAAACACAACATTTAAACTACACACACAAGCACACATTTTAATTACAAAATTATTTATTAGAGTGTATTCTACAAGATACAGTTGCATATTTCACATATCACTAGTTTTCATTTTAAATCCTGCATCACTAGATTTAATTTTCATTTGTGACAATTTCTCTAAACTTTATCACAGTACTACTATGGTATACAACAGTTCTATTCTTAACCTACAAACATAAAATTTTCCTAAATGTCACAGTGATTCTTATGCTTATCACTCTAAAAAATAATCCAGTGGCTTAGTAAATATCACAGTAATAATTAACTTTATTGACTTGATAAAATCTCTGAATATCATTTACTTGATAGTTTGAGTTGAACATACTGGAATAATTATGTCTAAAATTCTAGAAAAAGTGGTGTCCGCTCAACTGTGCTCTTTCTTGCAAGAAAATGATATCTATGAAAAATTTCAGTCAGGATTCAGACCGCATCATAGCACAGAAACTGCGCTCGTTAAAATTACAAATGATTTACTTATAGCTTCTGACCAAGGCTTTATCTCAATACTAGTTTTACTCGATCTTAGTGCTGCGTTCGACACTATAGATCACAAAATACTCTTAGACCGACTACAAAACTACACCGGTGTTCAGGGACAGGCATTAAACTGGTTTAGATTGTACTTATCAGACCGTTACCATTTTGTCTGCGTAAATGGGGAAAAATCAAAGATAACGTCAGTAAACTACGGTGTACCGCAAGGATCTGTGTTAGGCCCTCTGCTATTCTCAATATATATGCTACCACTTGGTAATATTATAAGAAAACATGGAATTAATTTACACTGTTATGCTGATGACACTCAATTATATATTTCATCACGACCAGATGAAAACAATAAATTATCTAAATTAACAGAGTGTGTTAAAGATATAAAATACTGGATGACATGTAATTTTCTGCTATAGTTACAATTAATTATTTAATACAATTAATTGCAATTACCTTCCAGTTACAATTAATGGTCAGGTGATTGAAATTGTGAAGTCATATAAACATTTAGGTGTCTATGTGGATGACAAACTAAACTGGAAAGAGAATACTAATGTTTTAATGAAGAAGGCTCAATCGAGACTTTTCTTTTTGAGAAAACTCAGATCATTCAACATAAGCACAAAGCTCTTAAATGTTTTTTATCAAGGGATTTTAGCCAGTGTTCTTTTTTATGCTGTACTTGTCTGGGGGGCAGTATATCTACTGAAGACAAAAATAGGATAAATAAGCTAATCAAGAGAGCAGGTTCAGTTATTGGTCTTAATCCAGATGTTTTAGAGATTACTGTTGAGAAGAGGATTAGTTCCAAATTAAAAATGGTCCTGCTTTTTGAAGGCCATCCACTGCACAATTTGTTTAAAGGACTCAGAAGCTCTTTTAGTGAGCGACTGATAATGCCACGGTGCTCTAGTGAGCGCATGAGAAGGTCTTTTGTTCCAGCAGCGGTCAGATTTTTTAACCAACATTGCTGATTGTTGAATATTATTTTTGTCTCTTAAGGTGTTGTTTTTAGTATTTATTGATTGTGAAAATGAATCTCTCAAATTGTGTCTCGTAATCAGTGTTTATTAGTCGTCTCCTAATCCAGAATTATGTACTTGTCTGTTATGACAAGTTAGTTGTTAGTTGTGTATTGTGTTTGATGGCTGTATGGTTGGTAGCAAACCAGTTTCCCTACTGGGATTAATAAAGTTTTTTCATTCATTTATTCATTCATTAAGGTAAGGGGATCTGCACTGTGTTGTTGACATGTTTAGTAGATTGCATTTAATTACAACCTTACATTTTGTCTGAGACGTTTTGTGGCATTTTTTCCTGTTTCCAATAGAAAAAGTGGCATCCCATGGGATAACCTGATTGCCTTTAACTCTCGCATTGAGTGTTATGAAAGGCCGCCATAACTTGGTCATCAGCAGACTTAAGACCAGCCAGCCCCACGTCCAGGACCTTGGCTGCATCTGCCACCTGGTACAGCTGGCCACTGGCTGTGGCATCAGAGCAGCCCAGGTACCAGTGGAAGACATCCTGGTGGGGATATACACCCACTTTGATAGAAGGTAAATGCATGCATATAGGCCTGCTATTTCTCTCGCCTAATGTTGTGTGTTACAATGTAACAACATTGCATGTGGCTAACTCATGAACAAGGTAGCCTTGTAGGCCTGCAGTTCATATTCTTTACACACACACTCACTCACAATTCCTACCACTAACGGAGTAATTTTCTATCTCTCAGTGCAAAAAGATTCAGACCACCTGAAGCTCCTCAGGTACTGCAGCACCAGATGGCTGAGTCTGTTAACCTGCATCCAGAGGGTGCTGAACGAATGGAATGCACTACAAGGAAGGATGGTAACTCCCCTCAGCAGATATCTACACAGTTTACTATGCTATATTTCAATTTTAACCATGTATTGCCGCCCTGTATCTCTATGTACTGTAGGCCTACTTTAACAGTCATGAAGACGTGGAGAGGAGTGTTAAAGTGCGTGATCTGGCAAGCCATCTGCGTGATCCAATCGTGAAGACCTACTTCCTGTTCCTGAGTGCTGCCCTTAAGCCTTTATCTGAATTTAACATTGCCTTCCAGGTGGGTGTCAATGATATTGAATGAATGAGTGAATAATAGGATATAATTAAATGTTTGTGCTTATTGTAGCATTCTTATTTCACTGTTATTTTGTTGTGACCATTGATATTATCTGCAGTCAGAGGGAGTACAAATACACAGACTTGAAGAGGAGATGTGCAGGCTGATGAAGAGGATCCTGGGCTACCTCATACCAGCCAGGGCAATCGTGGGTGTACCTCTCAGGGAGGTGGAGTATGGAGATGGACATCAGTTGGCTGATGAAGATCTTTTTATCGGAGCAGACACAAAGGCATTCATGAGAAGCGCTGAAAATCTTTGTGAGTATATTACCCAGTAGTTATATTATGATATCATCTTTTGACAGTATGAGAGTATAGGCTGTAGTGTGCCTAAAAATATTACCACTAATGCATTTTTTTCACTCTTATGCTGTTGTAGAACTGTGAGAAGCTTCTATGAGGCAGTGCTTAAGAAGATGTTCTCCTCCTTTCCCCTCGACCATCCACTCCTGAAGGACCTGAAAGTGCTGGACCCTGCAGCTCGTCTTAACATAACTCCAGGGACAGGTAGATCATAGAAACAGTTTCCAATAGGCTTTATGCCCAGCTCCACTACTTACCCTAGCAACCACCCTAGCAATGGTCAGACACACCTGGATTATATCAGTTTGTCCAATAATGTAAGACAGGAAGTAAAGGAGCTGTGTTAAGTTCAGGAAGTAATGCAGCTTTGCATAAAGCCTATTGATATTAGGCAAGGCAAGGCAAGGCAATTTTATCTGTAAAGCCTATTATTTCAAACAATTTGTCTCAAAAGGCTTTACATCGCATCATAACAACATCCTCTGGGGACAGTTCCCCATTGATAACCAAACAATTAATTGGCACAGTATACTTGATACTTGTTTAGATCTGCAATGTTCAGTCAAACACTTGTTTTACTTTACAGTGGAAAGGCTAGAGGCCCTGTTCCCTCAGTTGAGGCTGAAAGAGGATAAGATGAGAGAGGAATTCACAGACTATCAGGTGACAGATAGTAAGCAACTCCCCCAAGAAGACAGAATCGACAGATTCTGGGGCCTGGTAGGAAAGGACATGAGGTTCAGTGAGCTGCCAAAACTTATGAAGGCTTTACTATGCATTCCCCATAGCAATGCAAGTTCAGAAAGGGTGTTTAGCATGGTACGAAAGATTGTTACAGAGAATAGGATGACGTTAGACAACAGAACTGTTTGCGCTCTACTCTCATGTAAAATTAACCACTCTGGCCCAGCCCACAAATACACTCCTTCCAAAACAGTCTTAAAGAATGCAAAGTCTGCAACAAATTTGTACAACAACTCACTAAAAGAGTAAAGAAAAGTTATTTGAAATGAAAAGGAAAAACTGTAAAAGAAAAGCAATATGAAATGAAAAGAATGTGTGGAATGAAAATAAAATGTAAATATAAAGACAAGCAATGTTAAATGAACAGAAAATATGCAAATAAGCCTTTAAATAAATGATCTTCATATATACCCTTTTGTGTTTTAATTTAGGATATAATGAATGTTCACAGCATGTCAATGTCAACAAATGTAGGCCTATCATTGGCTTTATGCACAGCTGCACTACTTCCTGAACTTCAGCCAGATCCTTTGTTTCCTGTCTGCCATTATTGGACAAACTGATTAATACAGGTGTGCCTGACCTCAGTAGTCACAACAACAATAATCAGACACACTTGGATTAATCAGTTTGTCCAATAATGGCAGACAGGAAACAAAGGAGCTGGCTGAAGTTCAGGAAGTAGTGCAGCTGTGCATAAAGCCAATTGTAGTTGGTTGACAAGTGGTGATTTTAGCTTTCTTGTACACCTGTCTTAAAATGTAAGGGATACTGGAGCTTGGTTGGGGTGGTGGGACTGCTCGCGGTGGGTGCTGGAAAATTTCCCTTATTTTCAAATCCAAAACTTGACAGGTATGCGCAGGACGGCGGTGTAAAGTTAGAAGTTTCCCCGCAGAGGCGAGTCCGTCTCCGGCACGGGAATTTTTACTACGAAAATGTTTGTTACATGAGTTTAAATGTAGGCAATATTGTATATGTGTTAAAAATAGTATAAAATATGCTGTATTGCTGTAGGCTACTCATCGACAATAAAGGCCAATGTCATGTAGTAATACTGGTGGTTGTATGGAATATTTTTTACAAATGTTTAGAGGAAATAAAAAAGTTTATATTACTCGCATTTAAAAACAGTTAATATTACTCATAAATATTTGTTTTTAAATGTCCCCCCCCCCCAATTATTTCTACTCAAGTTTATTTGTTAATGTACCAAATGCAGTTACTCAGATCTATTTAATATGTTTTACTTACATTTACTCAGTTAATACAGTGTATGTAATTGATTTCACTGCTTAAAAATTTTATCAATATTCTAAGTGTAAAATTTTTTAACCAAAATAAATGAGTAAATCATATTAAAAGTTTTTAGAGTGCATCACCATCATGTCACATATACAAAAACATATTCCAGCCAATTTTCAACATTTTAATCACTGTTCTAGAAACATATTTGACTCAGCTTTGTTCATTTGCAATAATATGTTATGATTTGTTCACAAACAACAGGCCCAGACAGTTCACAATTAATGTAAATACACAGTCTTAAAATGTCATTACTTTTCAACTGCTCTTTCAAATCCTGTAGGAAAATGAACAGTCCTCATAAAGGTCAGTGATATTCTGACAGTAATCCTCGAACCGGCTTCTGCACTGTACAATTTAAGAATTTGCCAACTGCATATAAGTGATTCAGATGTTGGTCATCAAAACATGAAATCTGTATGAAACACATAAACAAATGACACAAAATGTGTATAAATTCTATATGACTTTAATTTGACTAGCATATGATTCAATAGAAGAACTTTAAATGATTTATATATGAATATCAGTTATTTTCTACTAAAACCATACACATTTGCATACTTTTGTCATGTAAAACTTATAAGACTTTTTACAGTATTCATATATAATGCAAAAATCCCCTACAAGTTGTATGTGTGCTATTTAGTATGAAATGGGCCATAATCGGTCTGATTTTGTATAGGACATGTATTGGCCTTACATGAAACACAGAAGGTAATTCTGGCCGATTTAAGTAAGGAAGATATATGGTTGCTGTATATGAAGCATGCAGGTTTTTTTCATAAGGGATAACTTAAATTTTATAATTTGCATTCTGCCAGGTATTATTTATTCAGCTCTGCTATCTTGTATTTGTATATCTGAAGAAATAAGAACTGCTACACCGGCACTATCATTTGAACCATGGCTAAGGAAAGATTTGCCTTTCCACTCACTTTGCCATTGCACCTGATTATTCAAATGTGTGTGTTTCTTGCAGAAAAACTATACCTGATTTTTTTTCAATTAAAAAAAATCAAACAAAGCACACCTTTTCCCAGCATCACGACACCCATTAACATTCAAAGATCCAAAGTTTAAGGATGCCATGGTGCTGCTTACTATTAATAAAGAGACAAAATGTGTCCAAAATCAGGGTATAAATTATTTTCTCTCCATTAAAAAAGAAAAGAATATTCAAACCTTCTTTACATTGCGGTTTACTGTGTTTTTTTACCTTTGTTATTATTTTATTAAGGCAATAATGCTCCTGTCTGCTTAGTTCTTCAAAGGTTGCTTTGTTCATTGCCATTTTACACGACACAAAAAAGCGATTCAAATCAGGGAAAAATGCCTCAATTTGTGGTTTGCGAGCTCCTTTAGTACCATCTAGAAAGTAACTGATTTGTTTTACTGTGTACAATCTAGAGCCAAAAGACTCTGATCTTTCAGCATCATCTACATCAGAAAGACTATCTATGCTCCCAAGGTCATTATCTGAATCATTTTCAGAATTAGCATATCCTGAACTCACAATGGGCATCTGAGTATAGCTTTCTTCTTCAGCTGCCTCTCTTTCACCTTCTGCTTTATCATCTTCTATAACTGTTTTCTCTTTTACTGATTGTTTGCCCTCTTCATTTATTGTCAGAGTAGATTTTTCTCCACTACTTGCCTGATTTACAATCTCTTCAGCCATATCATGATTTTCTACATCTCTCAAGCCTACATCAGTGTTTTCCTGTGCTGTTTCAACAACAGGAACAAGAACATTATTTTGTCCAACGTTGTTGCTCAATTGTTTGCGAATTAGACGGCTTATCTGCTTGTTTATTTGGACATGCCCGTGTTCTCCACACGAGAAACACCGCATGTGATCCGAGCTAATAAAGATTGTATAATCTTTGCCTTCGTTTGTAAGTTTCACAGCTAAGTTGAGCGGATCTTGTTGCTCATTCTATATCATGTACGTAAAGCGTCTAAAAGACATAACGTGCTTGATATTCGGATTTTTCAGACCCAGTGGAATCATTTTTATAGGTGCTGTTAATCTGCCATATCTTTCAAGAACGCCTTGGATAGTTTCGTTCTTAATGAACGTAGGAATGTTTCGATAATACGATTTTCTTTGATGGACTCGATGACGGCAGTACTGGCACAAACGTGTCATTAATCGTAATTCTGCGTTCAACCAAACCATCAACCATCTGAACATCAGCAAGAAAAACAACAGCAGCTTTGTTCATTCTTGAAGCTGACTTGATATTTAACCCAGCAACCTGTTCACTGACTGCAACCAACACATCTTCCACAGATATTGAATCATTAGGTGTGCATTTCAATCCATGCTTAAGAGACACTCTCTCTCTCTGAGACAGAGATATATCTCTCTGATTTAACACTTATGCACTGTTGGAGTTGTAGAGAGAGAAAGCCAAACAGAATATTCATGTTACTGATGTCTAATTCCAAACGCCAAATTTGTAAGTATTTAAGAGCAATACCCACCAATTGAATGGTCTCCCTTCTTTCCTCAATTGTTTGTAAATTTTTCTGTTAAATTATTCCACTTCACTGAAATAGGTATCAGAGAACAATCACTGTTGTGTTAACATAAATATCAGTAACAAAAGGCTGCACTAGGCATTGTGCAAAAATCATTCATAATCTACTCTGACCTGTAATGATAATCCAGACCAGAAAGGAAGACCTGCTCAGCCTCCTGCAAGGAGACATTCCGGAGGACAGCCAGGGCATATATGATGGCCAATGAAAAATGTTAATATAAATATACTATTATACCACTACTGAACAGCAAGCCATTATACATGGGTCCATACACGAGTAGCGCTAGCATGCAGTTTATACAGTACATTTTGTAAGTGCAGGAGCACGACACACAAACACATTACATGGTTCGGCATACCTCTGGAAAAAGAACATGACAGATGAACTGCACTTCATCTGTGAAGCTCAGTTGTGTTGGTGTCCTATCCAGCACTCCTCTCAGATAAGAAAACAAGATGTCCTGTTGTTCCTCGCTGTCGAGGTAGACACGCACCCGGGAAGAGGTTACCTTATGTAACCACTTAGAGGGCTTCCTGTTGAGTACACCCTTTGGGTAAACCATGGTACAAAAACAATTATTTTGAAGGAATTGATACATTTAAGATAAAGATACAATAATTTGCAACATAGTTAAAAAATAATGTTAATGTTTTCCCTAATTAAGGCCCTTGGTGAATCTCTACTATGAGTTAGTCTGTAAAGATGAATAAACGTGAACATTGTTAAAGTACCACCAAATGCTCCCCAGATCCCTGTAACTTTACAATAAAGTCCACCAGTCTCTTTTCTTCTGCGGTGCGGTTATCAACAGCCTCAATGTTAGCTGGGACTTTCTCAGAGATAGCACTCTGTCTTGGCACTCTGTAGACAGGCTGAAGAGTTCCTTGGACCAGGCTTCTGGCCTCATCAATCCAGAAGGCAAACCGCTGACCATGCTTTCAAACATTAAGAAGATTACTCTAAAGTACTGCATAGGCAAAAGCATACACAAATGTCTGATTGAATGGAAGGTGTGGTTTAAAACTGTTTAAAGCACAGATAGTTCCAGTCTGTTTGTTCACCAAAATGAATGCACTACCTATAAACAATTGTGACCATGGTACCATATAGTTGCAGCTGCATACAGCGTGAGGCAACTACTGTAAACATTTCCTTTTTACCTTACTTAGCTAAATGGACAACAATCAACTGTACAGGAAAATAATAAAAAAATTAAATGGATAAGAACGTACCTGAAATATATCAGTACAGGCTATAAGAACGTTGACAAAATATATCAGTACAGGCTATAATAACGTAGACGAAATATATCAGTACAGGCTATAAGAACATAGCCGAAATATATCAGTACAGGCTATAAGAATGTAGACAAAATGTATCAGTACAGGCTATAAGAACATAGCCGAAATATATCAGTACTGGCTATAAGAACGTAGACAAAATGTATCAGTACAGGCTATAAGAACGTAGACAAAATGTATACACGCTATAAGAACATAACCAAAGTATAAGTTGCTATATGAACATGTCAAACAGTATTCCTCATTTGTGAATCTAAAAAATGGCTCTGTAGCATAACCAAATCCAGACTCATGCTTTGCGTACTGTGAGTCTAAAAAGACCATCTTTCTCATGAGTGGCTTCATGATCTATAATGTGGTATTTGGTAAAAGATACACAACATTTTAAAAGTCATTAGAAAAAAAAAAGTAGAGCTAGAATTCACAGTTTGAATTTACATCATTTAACATAATTTAACATAATTACCACTACATGTACTATCAAGTATCTTGGAACAGTACCAATCCCTTACACAGAGAACAAAGTGTTCTGGCCCATTTGATTCGGTCCATGCCGGAAACACCAACAAGTCTTTCATGTCAACATCCTCCTAACATTAATCATATGTCTTGTCATTATGCAGATCTACATTTTTGTAACCACATACATAATTTACTTTGTTCATACTCACTGGAAAGTTGACAACCACATTTTTGGTGTACGCTTCCATGTAGGAATTACATACATGTTCTCACATGTCTTTACCCTATAGTAAAAAAAAAGAAAAAAAAAGAAAACAAAATTAAAGTTTATAACTACTTTGAAAGTAGACAATATTCTGAAAGAATAGAGTAACAGATATATTATGTTTAATTTAGGCTTTGGTCTTGTGTATATATAATATATATAGATGTTACATACGTGTTACTGAGCTGCTTCATGAATCAATTTAAAGCAGGCATTCCCAATCTACAAACAAACAACCAAAGCAAATATAAAACAATCATTAAAAAACTAATACAAACATGGCTTTCCCCTTCCTATTTTTAATAAACATTCCACTACTCACCTGGGAATACATGTATCTTTGTAACCCTAGGCTCCAAAACTCTTCACGGGTGACACATGTGGTCCCTTCTTTTATAATAATTTCCGCGGTAACACTTTATTTCGATAGTCCACTTTAGACATTCTACTAACAATAAGTAACTTTGCAGCTACATGTCAACTAACTGTCATTAGAGTATTAGTAGACTGTCTGCTTAATAATTGCTAAAATTTTATTTTGTTGGTCCCACAATAGATATTCTACTGACTATAAGTAACTTGGCAGCTACAAGTCAACTTATTCTTCTAACCCGAACCCTAACACCTAACCATAACCTAACAGTCTACTGACAGTCTACTACAGTCTACTAATACTCTAATGAGAGTTAGTTGACATGTAGTTGCAATGTTATTTATAGTTTGTAGAGTGTCTAAAGTGGACTATCGAAATAAAGTGGAACCCATGGCGATTTTGTTAAAAGCTTCTAAGGTTATTCAGTCAAGAGCAGTTTTCTCTTTGTGTTCAAACATCAAGGACACAAACAGCTGTATGTTTGTTTAGGCTGCTGTCGGATCTAATATACTGATGTACCTCTCATTTCTTGTTCAAATGTTTAAATAAGACTCACTCAAGGTCACAGACTGTCTTTGCTATTACTAACTGAGTGGGTATTGTGATAACATTTTGAGTGTTTATGTCCTTTCAACAGCAAGATGTGAAAAATAACTAAATTTGGAGTTTGTGTGCTCTCTGAGGTGTATATACAGAAAAGTGAGTTCAAACAGAGTTCTTTTTTGTATATTCTTGCATTCGGATGGCTTAAAATTACTTTAATGTTTAAACTAGAAAGACTTAAAAATGTGTAGATGATAAACTTTCACTATATCATGGTTACACTGTGCAATTACAGAGTGGGTGACATGAACACTGTGGGGTGTGGCCTGTACCATAGATGGATCATAGATCAAATATCTGTTACACCTATAACTAACTGTCAGATAATAGCGTGAGACATGCCAAACAAATCACATTTTAATAATTAGCTTACCAATTTGTCCTGGATAGGATTCAATTCTTTTCCCCAGGGCTCACACAGTTCTGAGAAGCCGAGGGGTGCTGGCTTGGGCGCAGCGAGGGACGATGGCTTGGGTGCAGCGAGGGACGATGGCTTGGGCACTGGCTCTGCTGAAACTAAAACAAAAAAAGACTTAGGGCCCTATCTTGCACCCAGCGCAATTGACTTTGTACACCGACGCATGTATCATTCCTATTTTGCACTTGCGCACAGCAGACTTTTCCCTCCACAGATGCACGTCGGTAAACTAGGGCGCTGACAAAGTTACTTGCGTTTTGCGCTTGATACTTGCGTTTCAGATCATTAAAATAGGGCCCTATAAGTGTTCCAATTCATACATGTCAGTCCATGCTCTAAAAAGTGAACAAGTAAAATGAAAGAGGTTCTCAGCACTGATATTCCATAAGCATTCTGTCATACAGAAAAACAAAATTAAGAACTTGACAAGAGAAGAGCAGAATGAGTCCCTCATTACTCACCAGTTGGTACATCAATGTCCATTGGAACAGTGGAGACCTTCTCTGGGGATACTGTATTTACAAAAAAATAAATCATTATTTCAACATTGAGCAAAAAAAGTGCTGCATTTAAACAGAATTGAATTAAAAAAATAATAATAATTACCCAACACTGCCTGTGTCAGGGACCAATCAAGCTCGGTCCCATCCACCACTCAGCGATCACTCTCTCCAGACTACTAATCACCCGCATCTGTTCGCCATCAGCAATCTCATCACTAGCTCTACAAAACACTCACCAACACCTCAGTTCCTTGTCAAGCCTCCAACGGGAACAGACCATGATCCATTGTCTCCTGAGTCTCTGATGCATCCAGATTTCCGAGAAGTAACGTATACTTACCTGTGAAGCACTAACCTCTGTATGATTGTTCCGCTGTCTCCAGATATCCTGCTTGATTCCATGTTACCTGTTATCCTGCATCCTCCCGAGCTTCTTGTGTTTCCTCCGAACTTGTTTGCTAGCGACTGCATCTGAAAGAGAAAAGACAAGTATCAATGAACTATGACTGCTTGACATTAACTAACCTGAAGAGAACATGCTCACCTGTTGTCTACCCCGCACCGAGTGATCTTCACCGAATCTGCACCTGAACTCACTGAATACTCACCCTGCACTCTTGTTTAATTGAATAAAGCTGTGTTTGGATTCACTTACCTCTGTCTCCGTGCCTGTATCCTGACAGAAGGCTTGACCAACACCGCTATGGATCCTGCACAGCCCGAAGATGACGCTTCCGCAAATCCCGCTTCCACACTGGTCTACATTGCAAACTCCGCCACCCGACCAGCGCCCTTCTCAGGCCGAGCGGAGGACTACAACGGATTTTTGCTGCAATGTTCACTCGCCCTTGAAATGCAGCCTCAATTGTATCCAACAGAAAGATCGAAAATCTCCTTCATCATCCAACAGTTATCTGGATCAGCGCTAAGATGGGCTGAAACGCTGTGGCTTAAAGAGATGGCGGTTACATCTTCCTTGCAAGACTTTATAAATCATTTCAAAGAGGTGTTTGGACGTCCTGTAGAAGATTAATCAGTCAGCGATCAACTGCTACGGTTGCGTCAAGGTAAAAGATCCGTTTCCGATTATTCCTTGGAATTCCGAATTCTAGCATCAGCAATTGGGTGGAACGTAAAAGCTCTCCTTTCAGTTTTCCGAAGAGGTTTAAATCCCACACTTCGTCTTCAACTCGCCATTTATGACGATACTCTAGGACTTGAGAAATGTATGCAGGAAGCTCTCCGAGTGCATCAAAGATCCCAGAATTGTTATCTAGATGTAAAACCACCAGCCCTTGTACCTCCTCAGAAACCACCTGAATTCAACTCAGAACCAACGTCAGAGAAAATGCAAGTAGAAGCCCATCGACTTTCTCAAGCGGAACGCAACCGCCGCATAGAATTAAGACTGTGTCTATATTGTGGAACTGGGGGTCACTTCCTTCGTACTTGCCCATTACGTCCTCCTCGTCTACTTGTGAGTTCAGTTCTTAACCATCCAGTGGTATCAACTCCGTTAACTATCTCAGTAACCCTGGAGTCTCCCAATTTCCACGTTTCAGTCTCGGCCATCGTTGACTCCAGGTCAGCAGGCAATTTCATATCAGGAAGTCTCTGTAAAAGACTCAAGCTCCCGAGATCCAACACATCCAAGCCCTACTCCATCCATGCAGTAACTGGTGAAGTTATCAACAAGGGGTACGTAACAGCTCAGATAACACCCATTACATTATGTGTTGAAGGTATTCATCAAGAACTGTTCGAACCGTTCATTCTCGAGAATAGCCAAGCTGATCCTTGGACGTCCATGGCTCATCCACCATCAACCTACTATTGATTGGAGGAGTGGCAAGATCTTGAACTGGGGCTGTAGCTGTTCGTCAACTAAAGCCGTAATTCCTGTCTCGTCATCTGTCAAATCACCAGAACCTGTGTCAGTGAGTTCCACGTCCATAGAAAGCCCCACTGAAAACCTGTCAGTGACCATTCCTCCATGCTACTCTTCATTTGCAGATGTGTTCAATCCTGTTGCTGCTTCCAAGCTACCACCGCATCGACCATGGGACTGTGCCATAGACTTGGTTCCAGGGGAGCCCATTCCCAAGGGTCGAATTTACTCCTTGTCCCTTCCTGAACAAACAGCCATGCAGAAGTATGTCGAGGAGGCCCTCCAACAAGGGTATATCAGACCTTCCACCTCACCTGCTGCCGCCAGCTTCTTTTTTGTCTCCAAAAAAGATGGAGGTTTAAGACCATGTACTGATTATCGAGCACACAACAAGATCACTGTAAAATTCAGCTATCCACTCCCTCTGGTTCCATCTACCCTTGAACAACTCCGAGAAGCCAAAGTATTTACCAAGCTTGACTTGAGTAGCGCATACAACTTGATCAGAATACAAGATGGGGATAAGTGGAAGACCGCATTCATCACCCCCCCAGGACACTACGAATATCTTGTGATGCCTTATGGTCTGGTAAACACTCCTTCCGTGTTCCAGAGTTTCATGGATGTGGTACCCCGAGACTTCCTGAATCACTTTGTGTTAGTCTATATTGACGACATTCTAATCTTCTCAAATGACCAAACAGAACATCAACGTCATGTATCTCTTGTACTCCAACGACTCAGAGAATTCTCTCTGTTCTTGAAGGCTGAAAAATGCACGTTCCATCAAACCACAGTCGAGTTCCTGGGATACCGCCTAAACAAACAAGGAGTTGAGATGGATGACCGAAAGACCCAAGCCATCATCTCCTGGCCCACTCCCCAGTCGGTAAAATAACTACAAAGGTTCCTAGGCTTCTCAAACTTTTACCGAAGGTTCATCAACAATTATAGTATGCTTACAGCTCCGCTAACTTCTCTTCTCAAGGGAAAACACAAGACCTTACTGTGGAACTCTGACGCCGAACACGTCTTTCTATCTCTCAAGACCGCATTCACCACAGCACCCTTGCTTCGTCACCCAGATCCTGAGAGAGTATTCCTGGTCGAGGGTTGATGCTTCTACTACTGGGGTAGGAGCAATCCTGTCACAATACACAGAACCTTCTTCCAAACCCCTGCCATCAGCGTTCTTTTCACAAAATTTATCCACAGCTGAGACTAACTATGACATCGGCAACCGAGAACTCCTGGCCGTTAAGCTCGCCCTGGAAGAATGGAGGCATTGGCTTGAGGGGGCTAAGCATCCATTCATCGTTCTCACAGACCATAAAAACCTCCAATATTTGAAGGAAGCCAAGAGACTCAACCCCCGTCAAGCTAGATGGGCTCTGTTCTTCACTCATTTCCACTTCCAGATATCTTACCGGCCAGGCTCAGAGAACATCAGAGCAGATGCTTTGTCACGTCTCCATGCCCCTGAAACATCCCAGGAAGAACCTGAACCCATTCTACCAGCAAAACTATTTGTTAATTCCATCCAGTGGGACCTCGACGAACAACTCCTCGAACTATCACAGCGCTTCCCTGGTCCTCCAGAGTATCCCGCTGGTAAGATCTATGTCCCAGAAGATTTCCGTACCTCTCTAATCTCCTCCACCCATTCGTCTGTTGGGACAGGTCACGAGAAACAAATCAACCCAGTCACCTACTAACTTCGCCTTCCAGCTCAGTACCGCAACCACCACACATTCCATGTCTCTCTTCTGAAACCACATCACTTACCTGTACCTGTTCCTTCTGCAGATCCGGTCCCTGACGATAACCCCTCAATACCGTCCATTGAAGCTGAGCCCATCTACACGGTAAAGGAGATATTGGACTCCCGATGTCGGGGTGGTCGACTCGAGTATTTGGTGGATTGGGAAGGTTACGGACCAGAAGAAAGATGTTGGGTACCTCGTAATGATATCCTTGATCCCAATCTGCTCTCTGAGTTTCATGATCAGCATCCTGGAGAGCCTGCACCACGACCTTGAGGAAGACCCCCACGAGTCGGGGTCCAAGGTCCGCTGGGCGGACACTGGAGGGGGGGGGGGTAATGTCAGGGACCAATCAAGCTCGGCCCCATCCAAAACTCAGCGATCACTCTCTCCAGACTACTAATCACCCGCACCTGTTCACCATCAGCAATCTCATCACCAGCACTACAAAACACTCACCAACACCTCAGTTTTTTGTCAAGCCTCCAACGGGAACAGACCATGATCCATTGTCTCCTGAGTCTCTGATGCATCCAGATTTCCGAGAAGTAACGTATACTTACCTGTGAAGCACTAACCTCTGTATGATTGTTCCGCTGTCTCCAGATATCCTGCTTGATTACATGTTACCTGTTATCCTGCATCCTCCCGAGCTTCCTGTGTTTCCTCCGAACTTGTTTGCTAGCGACTGCTTCTGAAAGAGAAAAGACAAGTATCAATGAACTGTGACTGCTTGACATTAACTAACCTGAAGAGAACATGCTCACCTGTTATCTACCCCGCACCGAGTGATCTTCACCGAATCTGCACCTGAACTCACTGAATACTCACCTTGCACTCTTGTTTAATTGAATAAAGCTGTGTTTGGATTCACTTACCTCTGTCTCCGTGCCTGTATCCTGACAGCCTGGCTGTGTCTGTTCATTGTGACATAATTTCCAAAAGCCCTTTTTATGTTGCCTAGCCGTTGTTCATTTCTGTACATATTATGATGGTGTATAATATTCCTCATAAGGAACAGATGTGTTGACGGTAAAGCCATGTTTAAAAAGTAATTATTTTTCCTCATTCTGGAAAATAGCTGTTCTGCGACAATGTGAAGCTTCCACAGGACATCACGGTGATCTTTTGTATTGTCCTCATGGAACCGGTCATACAGAGCATAATGCTCTGCAGAACCAGTGGTTGGATGGCCTTCAGGGTCTGGAATCATTTTTTTTTACAATTCAGCCAAGGTAACGTTTGGCATGTGTTTCCAGGAAAGTAACATATCAGCAAAGTCACGTGGGCTTTCTGCTCGAATCTGACACTTTATGCTGTGCACAATGCCGCACGGGTACATAATCACAGCCTAACCACCTAAAAGTTGTTTAACCAACTAAAAAGGATTTTATCCTTACAGAGTACACTGAAAAAAAAAAAGCCAGATAATTAAAAAGAAGCACCTTTGGAAGTTATTCCACCCAGGGGCAAACCCATCAAAATAATGGCAGCACACACAAAGTAAACTATGTAAAATATAGCCCACCTGAAGCAGTCCAGATCTTTTGAAAAAACTTGTCGTATGTCTGTCTTGACTTCATTTCACTGGACAATCTCAGAAGGAGGTCAGCTTGTGATCCAGACAAATCTAACCCACACTCCTTACATAAGTTCCTAACCACTTGAACCTATAAAATAAAACAAAATACAAATATGAGACATGTTTTTGAAAATAATGGCTACTAAAAATAGAAAATCTAATAAATTGTGTTTTTACCTTCTGCTTGTAGAGTTCCTCTCTCAGGTGGTCTTCTGTTACTGTTATTTCAGAGACCTCAGTCAGTTTTGGAGGACGAACTTTTCGATATTCCGTATTAAGGACATGGTTTGATCTACATGTTTTTGGACCTATCCATAGTGCCCAAAAGTGAAAACTTGGTGGAACTTTAAATTTATTTTTTTGTTGACCTTCAAATAATAAATATCACATCAAATAACAACAAATAATTGTTAAAATAGCTTAAGATTTACATAGTGATAACATGGATCTATGTCCATGTTACTTTGTTTGTTTGCCACACAATTCTGCAGTCATTAAAAAAAAATATTTACAAATTGTTTGCTTGGCTTGAATTACTTGTTACAAATCCTCGACCAATCCTCTCCACTGAAAGTGCCTCCCAAAAAATATGCATATCAACCTCTCTGTTGAAGTCTCCTGGAGGCGTTGAAAGGTCACTTACTAAAGAAATAATGTAAAAACATTTCACAAAAGTAAAGTCTGTGGAGAAATTAAATGCTGGGTGAAACTCTGGGTGAAAATTAATACTAGATGATAACACTCTATTCAATGAAAGCATGCTTACCTGACAAATTGAAGGCCCCCTTCTTATGGAGGTCCATGATGACCACTGGTGGATGGTCCCCACAGTTCACACACGAATATTGATAGTCATGTTCTGTAAGAGCTTCAAAGTTAAGATATCCTTGCAGAATCATATCAGCTGAGGGAAACTGCACCCCTGGAGTCCTTTTCAAATACTCCAATCTGCTGACAGCAGTAATAGACCTAAGAGAGAAACATAATAATGAAAACCCAAATATACTGTACATTTTTAGCTGTACATTGATGATGTAAGACTGAAAATACTGGTCGAGGCCCGATCTATGGACCTCCCCCATGCAGCCTCACTTCCTCTCGGAAAACAACCAGGAACTCACACAAGAACATGGTTTAATGTGAATATTTAACATTGACTGTTATGGTTTTGGTGTCATTTGAAATGTCTCAAAGTGAGTGGTACAGATATTTCATATCCAGATAGATAAAATAAAAGGAAATAAGGTTTAGAGAAGTTTAGAGAAAACTGGTTTAGAGATTAAGGCCAGATAAGGCAACCCCCCTTTTGTTGAATAGAAGCCAAATTTCTATGGGAGAAATTTGTGTTTCTTCTCTAAATATAAATGGGGCAAGGGATATAAGAAAAATATTTCAATTATTTGAGATAATAAAACAGAAGAAAATTGATGTTTTGTTTGCTCAAGAAACACATACTGATGAATTAAATTCTTCTGATTGGGCAAGAGAATTTGATGGTTTATCTGTGTTAAGTCATTTGACCACAACCAGTGGTGGAGTTGCCATTTTATTCTCCAAGAACTTTATTCCCTGTTCTTATCAGGTCGATTAAATTATAAAAGGTAGACTTTTAAAAGTTATAGCTTCCTTTGAAAATTGTTCTTTTGTTTTTATTTGTGTGTATGTCCCAAATAATGCATTGGAAAGAATGATTTTTCTAGATACACTGAGTGATGTTTTATGCCATTGCAATTCTGAGGATTTATTATTTCTAGGAGGGGATTTTAATTGCACTGAGCACATTTTGATAGAAATCATGTTGAACCGCATATGCTTTCACGAAAGCGGCTCATTCAGTTATTGAAATCACATGTGATTGTTGATGTTTGGAGAAATTTTCATGGTAATCAGAGGCAGTATACAGTACATGGACTCATGCTTACGATAGCTTAATTTCTTTAGCAAGGTTGGATAGGTTTTATGGTTTCAAACACCAGCTTAATTTTTTCAGAAGCTGTTCAATTGTTCCAGTAAGCTTTTCTGATCATAGCTTAATACAGTGTGTTGCGTCTTTGAGCTCCATTAAGCCAAAAAGTGCTTACTGGCACTTTAATAATAATTTATTATGTGATAACCATTTGAAAGATATTTTTATAGAATTCTGGAATATTTTTAGAACTACAAAATCTTCTTTCAAGTCCTTACAGCAGTGGTGGGACATTGCAAAAGTTCAGATTAAACAGGTGTGCAAACAATATACTTGCAATTTCATGAGAGACATAATCTGTTCGATGAAAATAATAGAGAAAGAATTAATGGAACTTCAGGGGGTTGCTGATACAGGAAATTTGACTCATTTTGAAACTTTTAATAAAAATAAAAAAATCTTTAGCTGAACTTCTAGACACAGTTACACAAGGAGCTCTGGTCAGATCACGTTTTCAAAGCGTAGAATTGATGGATGCACCTTCAAATTTTTTCTTTCATTTGGAGAAAAAAAATGGACAGAGAAGGTTTATTCATGCCTTACGCTCAGAAGCTGGAGTCTTGTTGTCAGACCCTTCTGACATTCGTAGAAGAGCAATTCGTTTTTATGAAGAACTGTACAAAAGTGAACTCACAAATGAACAAACTGATGGTAATGTATTTCTTAATAATTTACCTCAGTTATCCGAAGCTAATGCTGGGCTCAGTAAAGCTTTAACTCTGGAGGAGTTGGAAAGAGCTCTCCAAAGTATGGAGTGTGGCAAAGCGCCTGGAGTGGATGGACTCCCAGTTGACTTCTACAAGTCCTTCTGGCCGGAGGTGGGTCCGGATCTGCTGGAGGTGCTTGGGGAAAGCTTAGCCAATGGGCGGCTACCCATAAGTTGCCGTAGAGCGGTTCTCACTCTGTTGCCAAAGAAGGGAGACTTGAATGATATTAAAAACTGGAGGCCCGTGAGTTTGCTTTGCAGTGATTATAAATTGCTCTCCAAAGTTTTGGCTAATAGATTGGGTGAAGTTTTGGAACAAGTTATCCATCCTGACCAGACCTATTGTGTACCTGGTAGGCGAATTTCTGATAACATTTATTTTATTAGGGATGTTTTGGATTTGGGTAAGAGTCTCAATTTAGATTTTGGTATAGTGTCAATAGATCAAGAAAAGGCTTTTGACCGAGTTGAGCATAATTATTTATGGAATGTTTTAGCAGCATTTGGTTTTAATCCTGAATTTGTTTCTATGATAAAGGTTTTGTACTGTGAAGTTGAAAGTATATTGAAAGTTAATGGTGACTTATGCACTCCTTTTAAAGTGTTTAGAGGTGTTAGACAAGGGTGTGCCTTGTCTGGTATGCTCTATGCTTTGTCAATAGAACCTCTTTTAAACAAGTTAAGAACAGATTTGCATGAAGTGTATATTTCAAATTGTTTAAATGTACTTAAATTATCAGCATATGCTGATGATGTTGTTATTTTAATGAATTGTTAGAAAGATGTGGATTTGTTGATCAAAATATTAAAAGATTTTAAAATGTGTTCTTCAGCGAAGGTAAATTGGTCTAAAAGCAAAGCGATACTGGTTGGGAGCTGGTTAAGTGGAGAACCAAACCTCCCAGATGGTTTAACCTGGACTAAGGAAGGTTTTAAATACCTTGGGGTGTTTTTAGGAAGTGAAATTATGGTACAAAAAAACTTTGAAGGAGTTGTTGAAAAAGTAAAAGGTCGCCTCGACAAATGGAAATATTTGCTTCCAAAAATGTCTTATAGAGAGCGCACATTGATTATTAATAACTTGGTAGCATCTTCTCTCTGGCATCGCTCAATTTGTGTTGATCCTCCACCAGATCTTTTGTTAAAAATTCAGTAAATTTTAATTTGATTTTTTTTGGATAAGCTGCACTGGGTTCTAAAAGCTGTTTTGTATTTTTGTCTAAAGAAGAGGGAGGGCATGGACTTATACATTAACAGAGCAGAATAGCAGCTTTCCGACTCCAGTTTGCACAGAGACTTTTAACTGGACCAGTCGACTTAAGCTGGAAATCCACAGCTTTTGCAATTCTGCGGAAGTTTGAAGGATTAGGCCTGGACAAAATTTGTTCTGGTTGCATCCTAAAAAGATGGACTTGTCCAAGTTACCCAGTTTTTATCGTAATTTTTTAAAAGTTTGGACGTTGTTTATAGTGCAGAGACTGAATACAGATTCCTTGTACTGGATGTTACAAGAACCTTTAATTCATGGTTCTCGCTTTGATATTTCAAGTAAAGGACCTTTCCCAGCACTTGAAGGAATTTTACTCCGTTCTGGTGTAATAACCCTTGGACATCTAGTACAGCTCGCAGGAACAGACTTTAAGAATGTTGATTCGGGTACCTGAACATCTTGGCGTTCGATCAACACGTGTGGTGGCTAAACTCCTTGAAAAGTGGAGATCTGCTCTTACAGCAGAAGAATGTAAACTGCTGAAGGACTACTCTGGGGGACTGATTATTTCAGATTGCAGAGATCCGTTTCCTAATCTGCTGCTATCTCCTAATTTAGAAGAGTGCAAAGGTGTTTTTTTGTATTCTGAAAATGTGTCATTAATGGGTTCAGAGCCGGCCTCTGGAAAAACCTTGTATAAAAGTTGTGTTAAATCTCTGAATAGAAGGTTTTTAGATAATAAAGTAGATACACCCTGGCGTACCATCCTACAGATGGGAGAGGGTACAAAACCAGAATGGAGAGCTCTGTACAAGTCACCATTAACCACACTGTAAAAAAATACGGGAAATTTTGTACAGTAATTTACCGTTATTCATAAATACAGTTGTATACTGTAAATGACGCTGAATTTTACAAGCAAAATAATAACATCAATCTACTGTTCAGTTTTACGGGATAATACAGTATTTTTCGTACTGTAGTATCGTCTACTTATGTGCTTGAGCCCGCGCGCTCACAACTCACAGGAAAATCACGACGACACGACGACAGCAACAGGCGTGCTGCAAAAGGATTAATATTACCCTCAGCTTTTCTCTTCCGTCAGTTTATCACGGTAAGTGTAAAATGATAAAAGTGTTACCCTGTGATATGACTTACCAAATCTACGAGCAAAACACTTTTACTATTCCTAGAGAGAGTATAGCTTAAAGATTGAGAGTTAAAATGGTAAGATTATTTTGCAGTGGATGTCTGTGGATTGTAGTATAAAAATGTTTACTTGCAACATTTGTGCTAAAACATGCAGCAACACATTTGCCTATGTCAGGCACATGCGAGCTCATAGTTTTTTACCGAATGCATCATTTAAGTGTGGTTTCCCTGAATGCACAAGAATGTTTTCTACGTTTTCAGCCTTCAAGTGTCACACTTATGGCCATAAATATGGAAAAAATAGGACGAAACTAGATAGTCTAGGTGATTTAACATGTCATATTGACTTGTGTAGCTATAAGTGTGAGGATATCCGTGGTCTTCTTTTACATCTGAAAAGTCATTTTATCGAAGGCAAGACCGTTACATGCCCTTTCAAACAATGTGACAAAAAATTTACAGTGAAGTCTACATTCACAGCGCATGTGTCAAGAAAGCATAAGGATTGCTCTAAAGAAAGTCTAGTTACTCAATTGCAAATGCAATCAGCACTGATTATAATGATGAGAGTGATATGCAACTTGGCAGTCCCAGTGAGGCCAGTTATGAAGAAATGGAGATCTACCCAGAAAAAGCAGACGAAGGACAATTTCTCAAAAATGTAGCATTGTTTTATCTGAAACTACAAGCTAAATTGCTCCTTCCATCATCTACAATTCAAACAATTATTGAAGACTGTCAGGAAATACATGACATAAATCAGTCACACCTAATTTCCAAACTACAAGAAAAATTGAAATCACTTGGACTTCCTGAAGCTGACATAAACACTGTGATGGATACCATGAAAAGAGAGGATCTCCACAGGGCTTGCAATAACCACAAACTCAAAACTGACCATAAGAGAAAAATGTTTTTTAAAAATAACTTCAATTATGTGGAGCCAGTGCCCATTTGTCTCGGTAAAAATGAGTCAGGTAAAGAATGTTTTGCACAATATGTGCCGGTAAAAGAGACAATAGCTTCTCTCTTGTCCTCAGAGTCAGTAAGGGAGCAATTGCAGCAAATAAGATCTAGAGTCGAGCCTGATGATGTTTTTCAGGATTTGTGGGATGGTGCAAATATTAAAAACAACTTGCTGCTTAAGCACACAGACTCTTCAATAGGCATAATTCTGTATCAGGATTCGTTTGAAGTCGTAAACCCCCTAGGGTCAGGGAGGAAAAAGCACAAGATTTTGGCCATGTATCTGACCCTTGCAAATATTTTGCCACACAATAGATCGAGTATTGATCAGATGCAGCTTGTGATGCTTTGTCGAGAACAAGACTATAAGCATTTTGGACAGGATCTAGTGTTTGGCACTCTTGTTAATGATTTAAAAGATCTTGAGCTGAATGGAGTAACTTTGGCAGATGGCCAGGTCTGCAAGGGAACATTGTATGCCATAGCAGGTGACAATTTGGGTTCACACAACATTGGTGGCTTCACTGAAAATTTTAGCAAGAGCTCATATTTTTGCAGATACTGTGAAATTGATCGTAAAACATTTCTGGACGATCCTTTGGCTAAGGGACCTGACCGCACACCACAGACATATCAGAAACACATTGATGCTCTGAGTCGTAATGTGGAATCAAGGGACTGTGGAGGCATTAAATTTAACTCCATTTTCAATGAGCTCACATACTTTCATGTATGCCAGCCTGGATTACCTCCTTGTCTTGGACATGACCTTTTTGAGGGTATTGTCTCAACCGATTTGGCATTATACCTCAGGCACCTTGTTTCAAAAGAGAAAGCATTCACTTATGTTGAATTGAATCGGCGTATAGACCAATTTAAATATCTGGGTAATGATGCTAACAACAAACCTTGTGAGGTAAACCCAGGGACTGGAAAACTCTCTGGACATGCAGTTCAGAATTGGTGTTTCCTGCGAATGTTGCCAATATTGATTGGTGATAAAATAAAAAGCCCTGGAGAGAGTGAGGTATGGCAGCTTATCTTACAGCTGAGAGAGATTGTTGAGCTTGTTTGTGCGCCAACCATTTCCACAGGCCAGGTAGCATATTTAAGAGTTCTGATAGATGAATATTTGCATATCAGAATGCAGACTTTTGGGGATCATATGCTTAAGCCTAAGCACCACTACCTAAATCATTATCCGGAACTCATTGGTCACTTTGGGCCACTCATCTGTCTATGGACATTAAGATATGAAAGTAAGCATGGTTACTTCAAGCAATGTGCAAGAAAGCTCCATAACTTTAAAAACCTCTGCTTAACCCTTGCTGAAAGACATCAACTGTTGCAATCTTTTCTGAGTGCTGGGACCCTATTCCCACCATCTGTTATGGTAGAGAAGGGAACTGAATTTATTGTAGGAGACTACAATGATAAGATTGGACAGTCAGTTGCTCATCTTAACTTTGACCCTCTAGATACCCTTATTAGTCATGATGTGACCGTAAAAGGGACAGCATATAAGAGCAACATGTTTGTTGTGATAGACCATAAAGACGATGGCCTTGTAGTAGGACAAATCAAAAAGGCTGTCATTCATAACAATTCAGCAGTGTACTTTATCACTGAAGTATATCAGGCTGTTCGTCAACCTTGCATTAATGCTTATGTCATTACACCAGTGCAGGAGGCCTACTACTGTGTCAATCAAGCAGAGCTGCTTGATTATTATCCACTGCCTAAATATTCATTTTGTGGCATGTCTTTGCTAACTCTTCATGATTCTGTTCCTACTTTTTAGAGTTATGTCATCCACCAGGGATGAAATAAAGGTCATCATCCTCAAGACTTTGCCCAACCTGTCTGAGGATATTCAAAAAAACAGATTATCACTACACTTGAAAGCTCAGGTGTGGAATCAATAGAAGACCTCAAGTATGTACAGCAGGATGATCTCAGAGACCTCTTGCCTGTTATACAGCAAAGGAAACTTCTGGAGGCATTCAGAATGGGTAATTATTATTATTAATTTAGTGTTAGTAGTTGTCCTGTCAAGTTAAAGCAACAGGAATTATTAAAAACCAGACTGTTACATTCAGCTGTATTTGGGCCAGCCACAGGCTTTACACAGTCAAAGGCCATTTCAATTATTAATGTTTAAAGTCTATAGAAAACAATAAATTGAATTGCCTTCCAGATTAAAAATCTCTAGTGTTTATGATAATGATTTGCATCCATATGATACACATTTTGTGAAAATATTGATGTATATGTTAGATTTTATTTTCATGTTTTTCAGAAACTACAAAAGTCACACTTGATCTCGAAATCTTGCCAGTTGATTCAACACATACAAGTCTGTCTTCAGTCTCCAGTCCACTGCCTTGTTCCTCTTCATCTTCACTGTCAAGCTCTTCACCATCATCACCTTGTACTTTAAGCAGGGTAAGCCAATCAGCCAACATATCCAGTAGATGGCATGAAACCTTTGAGATTCCTTGGAATAAAATGCCTGAGGAAGTGCAGTTAGCCATTGCCAATGGCAAGCGACCTGCTCCTGACAAGCGACGCCAGATGATACGCATCCTGGTAGATGAAATAAGAAAGCATGAGGTTAACCTCACACGCAATGAATGTGTCATCATCTGCCGTAATATTATTAAACAGTACCCCAGTAGTTTTGCAGATATGACACCAGGAGGTGTCATCATCGGTGGTGGATTTACTTCACTCCTTACTCAAGTAAAAACAAGAATTGAGAACATGAACCGTGCAGGGACATTTAAACGACACCGAACATCAACACTGCAGAGGCCAAGTGATTCTTACGGATGCACACAATTTAACCCGGAACTGCCATCAGAAGAAACAAATGATACACTGGAGCAAAAGCGACAGCAACTGGAGACAATCTACAAACAGGAAGGTATTCACAGTGGTGAGAAGGTTGAAGTGATAAACCTTATGAAAACAACATTCTGTCTTCAGCGTAAACTAATCAATCAGATTCCAGCACCTTCCATTGAAGATTTGAGAATCCAGTGGCCTTACCTTTTTACCCAAAGGGGTATCTTCTCTCACTTCGAGTTACTAACTGACAATAACGTGTTACGTACCATGGAACTATCCATTAAAGAATGTGGACAAGGAATAGTGAAGTACTTGATGACCAAAACAAAGAACAAAGATGTCATCGCCCAGGGTGAAGATGGGGAGTTGACTCTCATCAAGCTGCTGATGGCCTACTTTGATGAAAGAATCGAGGGACTGATACTCCGTGCTGATGTAAGTTTTGCTTAGTATTATTCCATTTGTTTAATATTTACTTCATGCCTGCTATGACACGTTTTCATTTCACTACATACCATTTTTCTGTTCTACAGATATCTGCCACTGCAGCAGATGTTGAGCACACCCTGACCCTCCCTGCCAGCCCACGGCTGATACTGCTGGGTAAGTGTCACATAAGCAAGACATGGAGTATAAAATACTATAACAGTATAGAACTTACTGTGTAATTGCTCTCTTTCTGTATTAATCTCATTAAAGGGTTAGTTCACCCAAAAATTAAAATGATCCCATACTTTACTCACCCTCAAGCCATCCTAGATCCTTTTTTAAATTCTGATTGTGTTTGGCTGAGAGAAGAAAGTCATATAGATCTAGGATGGCAAGTAAAGGGTGAGTAAAGTATGGGATCATTTTAATTTTTGGGTGAACTAACCCTTTAACTTATGTTTTGTTGTGCTCGTATGTGTAACTTGTTGTTTTAGCATTCCCAGGTCATTGGGAAAGTATTGGTTTGCAGCAGTATAACTTATGATACTCAGTGTAAATAGAGAAAAAACATTCTGCTCAATTTAATTGTGTGTGTTTTAGTACCTTGAAAATGCATGTATAGGGCACTCATACCCATATTTGATATTGTTTCGGGACATTAACTATATTTTTTGTCTGAATCAGTTGCTGGTGATGAAGTCACTGTAGGAGGTTGGATGATCAGTGTGGAAAACAACGTCATCTGTGAAGGAATCCAACAGACCTTCATCACTGGCCTTGCTGCAGTTTTTGCCATCTACTATGTTTTTAATTTGCAGCACCAAGAAGAAGCTGCAAGGACACTGGAGTTTGTTCAAAGGTAAATCCTCTGCTAAACCTAAATGTTGTTTGTACATTTTGCCCCTCTTATCAACTCTGTTCAGGAATGTTAAATTGGTGAATTTCTCTTGTTAGCATTGTAACAGTTATTTTTATCTTAAAATTTTCAGACCAAATTCCTAATAATCCATCTGCTTAAAGGGATTTCACCCAAAAATTCAAATTTGGTAATTTACTCACCCTCATGTTGTTCCAAACCTGTAAAAGAATGTTGGTAACCAGACAGTTGACGGCACCCATTGACTTCCATTGTATGTTTTGTTCCTACTATGGTCAACTGTCAACTGTCTGGTTACCAACATTCTTTAACATATCTTCTTTTATGTTCAACAGAAGAAAGAAACTCTTTCTCTTTCTTTTTGATGACAACATTTTCATTTTTGGGTAAACTATCCCTTTAACACTACTGACAAAGTTATATAATGCTGTCTACATTACTCTAAAATACTCAGGTCTCCAAATGCCTCAGATCAAACTTAAACTAAACATGATGCAAATACTGCCATAATTACAACAACCTAGAATATTTATATTGTGAATGCAATGGGTTTTGTATGTCTAAAGTGCAATTAATCTTTACTTACCTCGCCTAATATATTATATTTCTCTGTAATTACATTGTAGACGCTTTGTTGGTCTGAACCCCGAGAGAGGAACAAAAGCTAGCCAGGCAAAGGTGGTGTCCAAGAAGACGGGGAAGCTTGTCCAGAGAAAGGCAACCACTGTGAATTTGCATGTGGCCACCCTCTTAAAAAAACCTCATAGACTTTGAGTGGGGCTTTATTTGATCAGGTGAAGTCTGAGCATTGTTCTGTGCAACAAGTTACTATAACCAGATGTTTGTGACAGTATTGAGTTCAGAAAACAAATGTTTACATAGTCACAGCATTGAGTTCTGCAACCAAATGTTTGTGACATTTCAGTATTGAGTTCTGTAAGATGTTTACAGTCACAGAATTGAGTTCTGCAACCAGATGTTTGTGACATCGCAGCATTCTGTTCTGCTTGCAGATGTTTATGTGAAGTCAAAGCACTGAGTTTTCCCATTTTCTCTGGTGAAGCAGAAATAATGTAATTCCTTGAAGATTTGATACGTTTTTAGCTTTAATAAAAGCATGTTTTAATGTCATCTTTTGTTTGAGCCATTTGTTTGCAAGCAATTTTCAATGTGTTTTTTATTTTAGAATGCAAATGTTAAATTGTCAGATTCTAGTAGTGTTACAATGTAAAGATCACATTTTAGAGTACTTTATTACACTTTATAGTAATACACAGCTTATGAAGATTACAGCAGGAACACTAATATAACAATATAATGGCAGCCAAACACCTAACAGTATTATACTGTGCAGCCTATATTTTCTACAGCACAGTACTGTAATATTTTTACAGTAATAAACTGTTGTTTCAGATTACAGCATTCTACAGGTAAATCTAGCTGCC
The DNA here is from genome assembly GCF_964197995.2 of Scardinius erythrophthalmus. Taxonomy (NCBI): domain Eukaryota; kingdom Metazoa; phylum Chordata; class Actinopteri; order Cypriniformes; family Leuciscidae; genus Scardinius; species Scardinius erythrophthalmus. The sequence continues at coordinate 27,091,959 of NC_138230.1, read as the reverse complement.
TGTAGTTTACTGTAAATTAACGGAGACATTTTTACAGTAATAAACTGTTGTTTCAGATTACAGCAGGTCCACTGTAAAATTACAGCATTCTACAGGTAAATCTAGCTGCCTGTAGTTTACTGTAAATTAACGGGGAAATTTTTTACAGTGCAAGAAAATAGGCGATTTACAGTGGAGAATATTACATGGAGCAGTCGCAGTTAATGCTTTTATTTCAGTGTTAAACCCTGGTGTTGGTCATGGTTGTCCATTTTGTTTGATGAGAGAGACTGTGTTCCATGCATTTATGCAATGTTTTAGACTTAAGTCATTGTTTATTGTTTTGCAGAAATTATTTGTTTGTTTTGGTGAAACTTTTTCTGTTGGAGTTTTTATTTGTGGTTTTAAATATGTTAGGAAACACCGTTTTCGGTGTCAACTTTTGAACTTTGTGATAGGCCAAGCTAAAATGGCTATTTATAACACTAGGAAACATGAAATTGAACGAGACACAAGTTACAATTTAGAAGCAGTGTTTTTCAATTCAGTGAAATCTAGAATTTTTATTGATTTTTGATATTTTAAAGCCATGAATGATCTTGTTTCGTTTGATCAGATTTGGTGCAATAAGGGGGCTTTGTGTGAGATTATTGATGATAACCTGCATTTTGCATCCCTCTTAAGATAATTGTCTTGTGTGTTCGGATTTTAGTGTGTTGATTGACTGGACAATGTTTTAAATTTTGTAATAAATGGATTTTGAAATTCAAATTCTCTCTCTCTTTCAAATATAATCAATGTATAACCATGTCCTAGATATTTGAATTGATTGTGGAATTGATCTCTGATATCTGAAATATTAAATTGTTACATGTGATTATTCTAACTGATTTTGACATTGTTCATTTAATGGTTAAAAGGTATAGTCAAACATTCGCTCACTTTTAGTGAGGCACAGATATTATTAAAACCTTTCATTTATGGAGTCAGATGAATTAACAAGTAAATACATATGATTAATGTATTACAAATTTAACCAACCAATACTTTACATGAGTGAGGACAGAACATGTGATACCTTCCCTGTGTATTGGCAAACCGGCAATTGGACCAATATAGCGGGCCTTACAATGACAAGACTTACAGTAAGTAGAAACATCTGGAAATTCAAAGATTCAACAAAAATCACAGTACAGTTTCCAAAACATTGAATGATTTTTAAAAGTATAGACCAAATCTCCCATTGTAGATTTTAATTTTAGAAATAATAATAATGAATCTACATCACGGAACTACCATGAACAATACGTGAGCTGGTGAGGATTTTCGCCTTTTGTGTTATAAGGATTGGGTCACTCAGGGGTACATTGCCAGGGCAGTGCTGGCACATAATTTCTTCTGGAATTAGATGCCTTGGGTATTCCTTTTCCACTGATGGAAGCCGCAAATGTTCAGGAAGTACAACAGGTAACTTTTTGTTCTTCAGAATATATTGGACCATGACTTTAAACTTTTGGTCATCTTTTGGTGGATACGGTATGTCACCCAGATCAGCCTCATCATGTCTGTTTTCATCCCCTGCTGATGTTAGGACTTCCACTTCCTCAGTGCTCCGCACTTTTCTGAACAGTTCACGGTGTGTCTGAAATAAGTGCCATTTTGCTATATATTTGTGTATGCATGATCTCTTTGTCCTATGACAAGGACAGTGCCATGAATTTTTTTTGGTGTCATACGACACAATGACTTGTAGCGACTGGGCTATTTGAATCATTCATTTGTTTGGCCTGAATTAACAAATTCAGACTATCTGTGTTTTCTAAGCACAGTCCTTCCCAAAACGTTCTTTGCTAAGCTTACTAAAGCTTGTAACCTCTTGACTCACAATTACAAATCATACGCCGGCTCCAGAGAGACTGGAGAAAATGGACTTTTACGACACTAATTGCACCTCAGAGACACTCCAGAACCTGAAACTAACATTCCTCTGCACCAAAGAGATAACGAAACTTTCTATGTGACATACACACACATACACACACACACACACACACACACAACATCCTTTGGGTGCCCCTTCATATAGAAATATGCTCTTGAATGTATACCTTCCGATATGTATGTGTGATTAGTTTTGCTTTATAATAGAGGTGTGGTTTTGAATGTATTCTTTAATCAATAGTGTTTTAGTTAGAGAATGTTCACCAACGTTCTCTGGTAATCTTTAAAATGTTTGTAATTATGCATGTTTTATTAGTTTGTTTGATCACATAATATGATTTTCTAGTGTCTAGCTCTGAAATGTACTGTTGAAGAATGTCTTTCCAGTGGAATCGCATTCCGTAACCCGACTCCTCTTTCTAGAGGATAACACTTTACGACCCTGCACGAAGCTGCAGCCAAAGTTTCTCTGCAAGAGATAACGGGAAGCGCAACGTGACAGACATTCCAACACACACATTAACGCACACACATACACGAACTTTGGACATTAAACTTAGAATATAAGCATGTAATTTTTCATATACTCCTGAGTGTTTTCCTAGGTTATATTCACTTCGTGTATGACGTTTATTTGCAGGAACAAACTGGTAAATGCTTCTATTCGTGCATGTGATTGTAACGTGGTGTTCCTATAATCTTCATATGACAAGTTTCATATATCTGTAAACCTCGCAATCTAACAGAGTCGAATTTCGATAGTAGAATGCAATAATGTACATTGTTTTACACTTTTCATATTTCTGGAGCTGAACGGCTTAATCTCATCTCCTCATGACTCATTCAAGTGGGCGTGTCTGACAAGACAAAGAAAAATCTTCCCGCCCGAGATGCTCTAAGATGATTGGTCCGCGTACGCAGAGTAGGTGTGAACCCATCTTCTCAATAAAAGACCGACTCATGATATCTTAAATGAGCACTATTTCTGTGAGAGGTTTTCAAGGTCCATGGCTCCCTTTTAGGGAGCATTCTCCGTTTTCTCTTTTATTTCCTTTAAAGTCTTTTCTTTATTTTCGTCTTTGGACTCTACCTACATTCAGTGAAGCGAACGTAGCCAGCAACTTCAACGTTAAAGAGACTTGAACCTCCCGCGGCCGCACTCCTCTTCCTTAATGACGTGCACGAGCACTGCGTCTGAGAGAATTCCTGGCTCCATGGCTCCTTAGGGAGTCCTCATCTCCGTTTTATTTTCTTTACTAAGTTTTATTTTCATATTCGCCTTTCCCTCCACAAAGGGAGATGAACTCTGAATCATTTAGTTGGTAACTTCATGTTCTGTGAACCTTTAAAACTTTCGCGCGAGTCTACACCGGAAGACACGAAAGACCGCACAGATCCAAAAGGACGACCCACGCACGCTCGTCTTCTTCAGCAAATACAAAGAGAACCATACGCAAGTAATGATTTTTGATTTGATTGATGTGATTTCTTGTTGTCTCTCTCAAAAGGTTACTGTCTGTGATTTTGCCTAACTGTGATCTTTCTTTGATCGCACATGTTAGTTTCACTTTCTCTCTCTCTCTCATTTTCGTTATTCGTTTAATCTTGTATTTGTTTTACGTGTTCTGTATATACATACATATTTACTCTGTGTGAATCGTAGTTATGTATTCATTAGTTCAATTATTAAATTCCATATATTCCTGATTGTCTCAATGCTCATTTAACCCTCTGGGGTCTGGGCTGTTTTTGGGGCCCTTGAGATGTTCTGACATGCCCTGACATTTGTGCTTTTTTCAGTTGCTTATAAACATATTAATGGCAAAGGTGTAAATTCACTCTATAAAGCACAAACAGGGCTACCATAATATGTGAGCCACGTGTATGTACATGTTTTCATTTTTGAGAGAATAATGTTTATGCATGGTTATTGAAAAAAAATAAAAAATAAAATTTCTGAAATAAGGCCACAAAACACATAGTAAATATGTGTCAATAAGACTTTTGAATAATGGATGTCCTCGCCTAGTGTTTTTTCTTCAAAATTATGTGAAAATAGTCTTGCTTGATCGTTCACATAAAACAGTACATTGATTTAAATTGATGTAAAACAGGTTTTGCTTGGAAAGCCAATATGCGAGGGGGCGTGAACGAGGAGTGGTTTACAACTTAGAACACCCACTCTGCATAATGACTCTGCATAATGAGCCATTCATTCAGGTGTGAAACTGACTGAGCCACAATGCAAAGACAAAAGATATATTTAGAAGAAGACTTATATTGACCATTTAAGATTTTGCTTACATCTATCTTGTAAATATGTTTTGCCATTTTATTAAAAAGGTTACAATTACAACAATATTACAATTTCAACAATATTTCAAGTGTACTCTTTCTTTGTAAAAAAAAATGATTATAGGCCTACATTTTATCTATGTATTCATTACTTTCATATTTCGCCTGACTGTAACGTTGTTTTCATGAAATATTAGGGCATATTGTTAATTTGCAGTTGAATACGTTGCTTATACAAATAGCCTACATTTTATTTCAGCATATTTCAGTCGATTTTTACTCATCTCAGTATAGCAATACAGCTTGCTGAAACATCATCATTCATTCACACACGCGATTTAAATTTAAACTGTCTTTGCCAGCTGTGGTAAACAGCGCGCATCTCTGCCGTTCATTCATTCATAAACAGAAACCCACGTGAAGAAATTCACGTGATAAGGAAAAAACTTACTAGTATTCCTCAGCTCGCTCCTCGATATACCCGCACTTCTGAGGGACATTTTCCATTATTATTATTATTCCTCACAGCGCTGCAAGACGGTGTGAACAAGTAATGATCTGAATAAACTTGTGTTTCTCGAGCTGATATGGGGGCGTTCACAGGTTTGCGCGGATTGCCTCAGACATTTGCGTTTGAATAGCGCGCGCTCTCCGTGGGCGGAGTCACATTACATCTGAATCAGATGTAATTAGCTCGACTGGAATCGCTCTCTTTTAATACAGATTTCACAAGATGACAATATTTGTTTTTTATATAAATTACTTCATTAAAAAGAAGAGAATTCAAGCTTCATGCCTGTGTGACTGTATGCCTGTTTGACTGAGTATTCGCTGAGTTATTGTTCATTTTCGGACGCGTTTCAGAATGGACTACACTGACAGAGAGAAGGCAGAACTCGCCTCGTGTTTATTTTTCTTTATTTGGCAAAAAGCACACCACTTTGTTTTTATTGTGAGTATACACAAAAATAATACACATTTAACAGAATCGATTGATGTATGAAACTTGTTTTGTAAAATCAAAGTCAAAAGAGTATTTCGGGTCTCAATTCAACTCATAAGGAAAAAAGCGAGCAGATCACGCCGGCGTGATCTCCGACCTCTGAGGGTTAACAAAGTCAATGACAATGTTTGATCCAAGCTACATGCTTTATCTTGTTACGATTTAAGTAACCTAATTTTATAAACACAGCGAGTTTTTTTTTTTTTTTTTCAAGGCCAGAAAAAAATAATCTTTCTTGCGTTTGTAAGAAGGATAATTTTACTTGAGATTTGATAAGTTAATCTTACTTTAATGTTTGCTGGACAAACAGATTGTTTGATAACTAAATTAATTCCATGGAAAGTTATCCCATAACTTTGATTTGAAATAAGATTATTGATATATGAATGAGGAATTATAATTTGTTGTGATTGATTATTCATATATACATATCGATCTAGTTTCAGTTTCGATAAATTAATGTAACTGTAATATGCAAAATATTAATCATATTCATGATTAATTATTAAAATTCCCTATAGATCATTTGAGCTAATGTTAAATGTACTACTAATGCCAGTGCGGTTACAGACTCTTCCCAATCGACTGTAATATGAAACTGTAGGCTCATAAATGGAGATGTATTTCACTGACTGAGGGGTTCCAATTTTGCAGTACACAGACAGAGGTACATGTTTGCTGTTGGTAAGGTTTTGCAGATCAAGGCAAACCTTCTTTTTATCCTCACCAAACCACTTGCTGTTCACCATCTCAGTAAGTGTATCTTCACAAACTACAGGAGAGGAACAGCAAAAGATGATCAGTATGTTATTGATTTAAGGTGTATGCACTGATATGCTTTCAACCCACTCCTCCATGCCTACTACATGTTCAACGGGCACTCAGTGGATTCACAGAAAACATGTTGATTTTCCCCCCATATTTTATTTTGAACATGCAGAGGTATACTGGTACCATGAAATGATTTGTGGACAGTATAAATTCCATTCTCCAGATCGATACATTCATTCTGAAGGTGGGAGGATGCTGTGATGTCCTTATGTTTACTTGTGTGCTTCCTTTCTATGTGCCATTTTAAATTTGTCTTGTGCATGAGAAGGTGGCATATGGGACACTTTTTCTTTAGTATTGCCTTCACACGAACCCTTTGCATCTGTTCACTTGGGGTGGTTGGCAGAGTGGTGGTGGTTGCTGTTGTTAGAGATGTGATGGTGGTGATTTTTGTTGTTGGATCTGGGATGGTGGGGGTTGCTTTAGTTATGTTAACCCTTTCACTCGTAAGTTTAAAATATTCTGGCTGACCCCCCAGCGTGAGTTTTTCAAGGCGACCGTTATTTAGAACGTGTCACTTTATGGTTTCCATGGTGACGCGTCATTGCTTGTCACGTGACACACCACAGCAGCAACAGAGCTGAATGAATGATGATCTGCTTTTATGTAATTTTTCCTTTTTTATTCAAAATATTCACAAATTTGTTAGCTAAGGCATGAAATATCTGATATTCCGATCGTCAAATATATGCAAGTGGAAGTGTTTTGTTGTTTAAACACCTTTATAACGATCGCGTTAGTTGAGCTGTATGCGCGATGGGCGCCGCCATGTTAGTTTGTGCCGCAGACGCAGTTCAGAGAATCGGATCTGTTGGATTTACAACACGTGAATTCATCCACTTCTCCCGAAATACATAAAAGTAAGTGGCTGGTTAACTGGGAGAAGAACAGAGTAAACTTTAAAGTTACTTACACAATGTGTATCTGATATGAATCAAACATGTCTAATTATAATGGAAAGGATTATTATTGCCTCTTCCATAGACATCAGTGTGTATTTTATAAACTCTAAATGTATTTTTTTTTAGTACTTATGTAAATTTATATGTCTAAAACCTAAAATAAACATTATGTGGTTGAAAACACTGAAAAGTGGTGATATATGACACAGCTCTGAGCGCGCCTGTCTCTGGCTCAGCGCCAGCCAACGCGCGAAAGCACATTTGAATTTAGCAGTTGATCACGTGATGCACTGACCGTTCTAATCACACCGGTGTGATCGTACGCTCCAGGGACCAGCCTAGACTGATCACACCGGTGTGATCGTACGTGTGAAAGGGTTAACCCAAAATCTGAATTAGGTGCCCAAAAACAAATCAGAGAGACAGTTGTTTTGATGAATTGCTCAAATGGAACTGATCATAAAATTGCTTTTAATGCACATTTTAACTCCAATTGCAATTCTTGAGGGAATGTTTGAAAACTTTACCTTCATGGAGAACTGCAAGACTGAAATGGCTCTCTAAATGGGGTTTGACCTTGCTCAACTTTGTTGACTGGAACAGAGCTGAACTACAGAACAGGCAGTGAAAGTAGTTGCAGCATGTGGTGCATCTCTCCAATTCGGGCAAGGATCTTCCTTTTTGGACTGTTATAGGCATCTTGAAAAAGAGAGAGCCTTATTGTTAGAATATTTTGAGATCATCTCAATGAAAATATCCCTAGTGCATTTTTCATCATCTGCCCTACAATGATCCTAACCAAATCCATAAAATCACTTAATATTGGCCATGCAGAACATCACAGAAACTAACACATGATAACCATGGACTGTGTGTGGCATAGGCCTGCAGATTAGGCTTTTTACAAACGATTAAAACTGCCAAATGTCTCATTCATGATTGCAAAACAACACCAAAACGACAGGCTAATAACATATTGTAGTGCAACCATGCAGTCAGCACAGTTTAATAATTAAAGATATTTTATACTTAACTAAAATGGTAAAACAATGAGTAATAAGCAAGATTCACACTAATACAGTAAGCTACAGGTAAATCTTACACACATCAACATGCTTTTGTCATCTTTTTAAGTTTAAACAATGTGCTGGCTAGATTTACTTATTATAGTCATTAAAACTCAACAAGGATTCATTAAATCTGGCCACGAATTAAGAACGTTGTAGTAATTAATAAAACTAGCACACGAATTCTAAATTCGTGGGAATTAATTATTAATTCATAGTTAGCAGCTCTCACTTTGGCTATATAAACTTTGCTTCATTTAAACTTTATAAAATAAAACTTAATTGAATATCGGTACTCACAGTCTGATTGGTGTCCATGTCGTCCATCTAAAATTAGTGTTTTTGGTGATCCAGTTCGGTAGGTGGCGCTGTCACAAAAAACTAGGGTCCTGGAACTGGGGTCCTGAAACTGCAGCCTCCGAATACCCTTCTCGAAAAAGGTACAAACAGGTTTCTACAAAAAATTTTTTTTTTTTATAAACCAAACTCAGATAATCCAAAAGCGAGAAGGCAATGTAACAGAGTGTCTGTACACAAACAATACCAGACAACTGAAGAGTGCACAGAACAAAACTAAATACAAAGGTTGCTGAGGGCCAAATGATAAAGACATATGACAATTAATGAATAACCATTAACTAACAGGTGGTGGGAACTGAGACAGGAAAAACAGGAAACTTAATGAAAACAACTCATTAAGACTCTGTGGTAATGAACAAAATAAAAAAAGAAACTGATTGTTACATAATTTACATAAACTGCATTTTAAAATGTATTATTAATATTAGCTTAGCTAATGCTTTTGGTTATGCCTGAAGCATTCTAAAAGTAAACAGTTCAAACCATGTGTATAAATCTTTTTAAAGCAGTTTATCACAAGAATAATTAGTCAGTCTTTGTGTGACTAAAGGTCATGGAGATATTTTCTTTGTATTGAATGTCAAAAGCCTCTTGAATAAATTGTTTAAATTGAGCTTTTGAGAAATTATCCCATTCAAAGGTGCATTTTGCTCAGGTTGTGGCATTAAAGGTTGGTGTGACAGAGAGATACATTTTTAATTAAAGTATAATAACATTTGTGGATAGTTTCCATTTAATTAAGATACTACATACTGTAGGTTATAAGCTATTGAAAAAGATGCTTCCAGAGGTCACAGATATCCTCTTCTTAATATCATTAATTCATCTTTGTCATTAGGATACGTACCAAAAACTTTTAAGATGGCTTTGATTAAACCGCTTGTGTAAAAAAAAAAAAAAAAAAAAAAAACGCTTCTTTATCCTACAGAATTAGTCAATTACAGGCCAATCTCGAATCTACCTTTTCTGTCAAAGATACTAGAAAAGGCAGTATCCTCACAACTATGTTCCATTTTAGAAAGAAATGGTATCTGCAAGGATTTCCAGTCAAGATTTAGACCGTACCATAGTACTGAGACAGCTCTAGAGTCACAAATGATTTTCTCTTATCATCCGATCGTGGTTGTATCTCTCTATTAGTGCTACTCGATCTTAGTGCTGCATTTGATTCTACTGACCACAACATTATTTTAAATAGATTTGAAAATGATGTTGCCATTAGTGGAATTGCATTAGCATTGCATTTAAATCATACTTATGTGACCATTATCAGTTAAAGCGGTAGCGGTAAATGAAGAGATGTCTTATCGATCACAAGTTCAGTATGGAATACCAAACGGCTCAGTACTCGGACCGTTGCTGTCATGATAGAATACAGGAAGCAATAGCAGGTAAAATGGTGTTTATTTCGAACAGCAAGAACAAAAGTAATATCACTCAAAAGTTAATGCTGAACGATCTCATGGGGACTGGCGATCCGATGCACGCAGGAAACCGGCAACCGACGCTCTCAGGAAACAGGCAAACAGACGCTCTCAGGAAACAGGCAAACAGACGCTCTCAGGAAACAGGCAAACAGACGCTCTCAGGGGAAGACAATCAGGCTCACTCTCGCAGGGACTTTGATGGTCAAGTGCAGAGGTGCTCGGGTGCGGTGAATCCGTGGAATCCTCAGTGCTCGGTGCTCGTGTGCGGTGAAACAGAAAAGACGCGATCCACAGGAAGATCAGATCCGGAAGAGACGGCACAACACTAACACACAGGACTGCAAACAACGGATGGACACTGGAAAGGAGAGGTGAATGAGTATTTATGGAGAGCGGGAATGGATTGCACCTGAACAGGGAATGAGAGTGATTGATAACAGCTGGAGCACTGAACAATCACGCGAGCGGGACAACGCCCACTCGCGCACACTCACAGACATGTAAACAAACAGTGACACGAGACACAGAGGAAACAGTGCATAAATCAACCGTGACAGTACCCCCTCTCCTAGGAATGCCTCACGGCATTCCCAGACCCCCTTACCTGTCGATTGTAATCATCGATAAGGGAGTGATCCAGGATGTCACGAGCAGGAACCCAACTTCTCTCCTCCGGACCGTAACCTTCCCAATCCACCAAGTACTGGAACCCGCGTCCCCTCCGCCTAGAATCCAGGATGCGACGGACCGAATAGGATGGTTCCCCGTCTACGAGCCGCGGCGGTGGGGGAACCGGGACTGGCGGATTAATACGTGAAAAAAACACGGGCTTTATCTTTGAAACGTGGAAAACCGGATGAATTCTCCTGTACGCCGGAGGAAGGTTGAGGCGGACTGCCACCGGACTAACAATCTTGGTGACAGAAAACGGGCCAATAAATTTGGGAGCTAATTTATTTGAAACGGAGCGGAGAGGAATGTTCTTGGTAGAAAGCCACACTTTGGAACCGACGACGTATACAGGAGGCCTTGACCGGTGGCGATCGGCCTTGGCCTTGGTGCGCTCCCGCACTTGGAGGAGTGTCTCCCGGGCTCTCGTCCAAGTACGGTGACACCTCTGGATGAAGGCGTGGGCGGAGGAGACCGCGACTTCGGATTCCGTACTAGGAAAAACAGGTGGTTGGTACCCTACACTACACTCAAACGGAGACCGGCCCGTGGATGACACTGGCAACGTATTGTGGGCGTACTCCACCATAGAAAGTTGTTGACACCAAGAGGAAGGATTCCTGGAGACCAAACATCGTAGTGTTCTTTCCAGATCCTGGTTGGCTCTCTCAGTTTGACCATTGCTCTGGGGATGGAACCCAGAGGACAGACTGACCGTCGCCCCCAGCAACTTACAAAACTCTCGCCAGAATTTGGACACAAATTGAGGTCCCCTGTCCGAAACCACGTCTGTCGGGAGGCCATGTAACCGAAAGACGTGGTCTATGACTGCCACCGCTGTCTCCTTGGCTGAAGGCAATTTGGGCAAGGGAATAAAGTGGGCCGCCTTCGAGAACCGGTCCACCACGGTTAAAACTACCGTGTTACCCTGGGAGGGTGGGAGGGCGGTTATAAAATCTAGAGCGATGTGGGACCAGGGTCTCGAAGGCACCGACAGCGGTTGAAGTAACCCATCTGGGGGTCGATTGGATGACTTACCAATGGCACAACTAGAGCAAGCCAAAACAAAACTGTGAACATCACGAGCCATAAGTGGCCACCAGAATCGCTGCTTAACTAAGGAGATAGTACGACTCACCCCTGGATGGCAGGCTAGTTTAGAGCAATGACCCCACTGGATAACGTCTGATCGTAATCCCTCCGGCACAAATAAGCGGTTAGGTGGGCACCGGATCGGGGGCGTTACCCCTTCCAAGGCCTTCTTGACCTTCGATTCGACCTCCCATGTGAGCGAAGAGATAATTAGGGTCTCTGGAAAAATGCGCTCGGGAGTAGGTTCGTGTTCGGGACGATCAAAAATACGCGACAAAGAATCGGGTTTGATGTTTTTGGACCCCGGACGATACGAAAGAGTAAAATCGAAACGACCGAAAAAAAGTGCCCACCGGGCCTGCCTGGAGTTCAATCTTTTGGCGGTTCTAATATACTCCAGATTCTTGTGGTCTGTCCAGACGATAAAGGGTACCCCAGATCCCTCCAACCAGTGACGCCATTCCTCCAAAGCTAACTTGACCGCCAACAACTCTCGGTTACCAATGTCATAATTACGTTCGGCAGGAGATAAACGATGTGACAAAAACGCGCAAGGATGCATCTTGTCGTCTGAAGGAGAGCGTTGGGAAAGAACTGCGCCTACCCCCACCTCTGACGCATCGACCTCCACCACAAACTGACGTGATGTATCAGGGGCGATCAAGATGGGAGCTGAAACAAAGCGGCTCTTTAGTTTGGCAAACGCAGCCTCAGCTGCGTCTGACCACCTGAACGTAGTTTTGGAGGAGGTCAGTGCGGTCAGAGGTGCGGCTAGTTGGCCAAAGTTGCGAATAAACCGCCGATAGAAGTTGGCGAATCCCAGAAACCGCTGCAGGGCCTTGCGGGAATCTGGGATTGGCCACTCTACCACAGCCTTAACTTTGTCAGGATCCATACGCATACCTTCAACCGACACGATGTGTCCCAAAAAAGGAACCGACTGTGCATGGAAAACGCATTTCTCCGCCTTGACAAAAAGCCCATTCTCTAGCAATCGTTGAAGCACTCGTCGAACATGCTGCACATGTTCCTGGAGAGACGAAGAAAAAATCAATATGTCATCCAGGTAAACATATATGAATTGATCGATCATGTCTCGCAACACATCATTGACGAGTGCCTGGAAGACTGCGGGACTATTGGATAAACCAAACGGCATAACCAAATATTCAAAGTGCCCCCTAGGGGTGTTAAAAGCAGTCTTCCATTCATCCCCCTTCCTGATGCGGACCAAATGATAAGCATTACGTAAGTCCAATTTTGTGAAGAGTGACGCTCTCAGGAAACAGGCAAACAGACGCTCTCAGGAAACAGGCAAACAGACGCTCTCAGGAAACAGGCAAACAGACGCTCTCAGGGGAAGACAATCAGGCTCACTCTCGCAGGGACTTTGATGGTCAAGTGCAGAGGTGCTCGGGTGCGGTGAATCCGTGGAATCCTCAGTGCTCGGTGCTCGTGTGCGGTGAAACAGAAAAGACGCGATCCACAGGAAGATCAGATCCGGAAGAGACGGCACAACACTAACACACAGGACTGCAAACAACGGATGGACACTGGAAAGGAGAGGTGAATGAGTATTTATGGAGAGCGGGAATGGATTGCACCTGAACAGGGAATGAGAGTGATTGATAACAGCTGGAGCACTGAACAATCACGCGAGCGGGACAACGCCCACTCGCGCACACTCACAGACATGTAAACAAACAGTGACACGAGACACAGAGGAAACAGTGCATAAATCAACCGTGACAGTACCCGGAGGAGATCTGTCATGATAGAATACAGGAAGCAATAGCAGGTAAAATGGTGTTTATTTCGAACAGCAAGAACAAAAGTAATATCACTCAAAAGTTAATGCTGAACGATCTCATGGGGACTGGCGATCCGATGCACGCAGGAAACCGGCAACCGACGCTCTCAGGAAACAGGCAAACAGACGCTCTCAGGAAACAGGCAAACAGACGCTCTCAGGAAACAGGCAAACAGACGCTCTCAGGGGAAGACAATCAGGCTCACTCTCGCAGGGACTTTGATGGTCAAGTGCAGAGGTGCTCGGGTGCGGTGAATCCGTGGAATCCTCAGTGCTCGGTGCTCGTGTGCGGTGAAACAGAAAAGACGCGATCCACAGGAAGATCAGATCCGGAAGAGACGGCACAACACTAACACACAGGACTGCAAACAACGGATGGACACTGGAAAGGAGAGGTGAATGAGTATTTATGGAGAGCGGGAATGGATTGCACCTGAACAGGGAATGAGAGTGATTGATAACAGCTGGAGCACTGAACAATCACGCGAGCGGGACAACGCCCACTCGCGCACACTCACAGACATGTAAACAAACAGTGACACGAGACACAGAGGAAACAGTGCATAAATCAACCGTGACAGTTGCTGTTCACTCTGTGCATGCTACCTTTGGGAGATATCATTAGGAAGCATGGCATTAGTTTTTACCGTTATGCTGATGATAGTCAGCTCTATATTTCTTCACGCCCTGACGAAACTTACTGTCACGGAACAGTGAACGAGAGACGAGGATACAAATGCAGAGGAGATTTATTAGTGACAAGCAGAAAAGGTACAAAATCAAAACTCAGAAACTCCAGGAACGAGAAACTCGGACAAACGAACCAGCACAAGACTACAAACACAAGGAGGCTAAATAGGGGAACAAACAAAGGAGGGTAACGAGAAAGACAGGTGGGACAAATTAACCAATAATCAGATAACAAGATGGGAGGGGCTAGACAATAGACACGAGCACATGGCCCAAAATAACAAAACACCCATGTGCAGCACAAGACAGGACAGGCATGTGACATTACCCCCTCCCTACGGAGCGGCTACCAGACGCTCCATAAGACCAGGGCAGGGCAGGGCAGGGCAGGGCAGGGCAGGGCAGGGCAGGGCAGGGCGGGGCAGGGCGGGGCAGGGCGGGGCGGGGCGGGGCGGGGCGGGGCGGGGCGGGGCGGGGCGGGGCAGGGCAGGGACAGACCAGGGCGGGAAGGGAGGGACAGACCAGGGCGGGAAGGGAGGGACAGACCAGGGCGGGACGGGAGGGACAGACCAGGGCGGGACGGGAGGGACAGACCAGGGCGGGACGGGAGGGACAGACCGTCCATCTGGCGACCAGGGTGGAACGGCCCTTCAGGCGGCCACGGCGGAGACGACCCCTCGGGCGGCCAAGGTGCTGGAACAGACACCACCGGCTCAGGAACTGGAACAGGCACCACCGGCTCAGGAACTGGAACAGACACCACCGGCTCAGGAACAGGAACAGACACCACCGGCTCAGGAACAGGAACAGACACCACCGGCTCAGGAACAGGAACAGACACCACCGGCTCAGGAACTGGAACAGGCACCACCGGCTCAGGAACTGGAACAGACACCACCGGCTCAGGAACAGGCGTGACGTGAACAGGCTCGGCGGCGGCCATCTTGTCCGAAGACACTAGCTGTGTCCCAATGTTGAAGGCTGCATCCTTCGAAGGACGCAGACTTCAAGGATGCAGCCTATGCGTCCTCTGAAGGACGCACCATGTAGCCTTCCTAGGATTTCCTAATTGCGCAGCCAGGTGTTCCCGATCACCGCTCCTGGCATCAAGCAACGGTGCGAGAGGACAGCTGCTATCCTGATCATTCATTTTGATAACTGAGTAAACAGCTATGGAGCCAGAATTGGCTATTGTCATTTTTATGTTTTATATTTTACTGGAGGACATGTTGAGCCCCGGCGCTGCCGGATCATGTATTTTCGGTTTAGCCCTGTTTGAATACAAAACCCAATTTAATATAAAAAGTCCAGTATTTCTCGCGCTCGTCATCGGCAGCTGTCACGGTGGCCAGGCGACAAGAACAATCCTCCGTAGGCTAGACCGGTCCGAGCGCGTCAGATGCGCCCTTTGATATGGGACGCTGCTGTAGTTAGCAACAATTTGTTAATATTGTGACAATAAGCCTACATTTTGTTACTTTATTTTCGGAACTGCATATTTCGTTAAGTATTCACTTACAAATGTGAAGTAACCTGAAGTACTTTTTTCCCTCACATTACAATATGATTACATTACACTACACAAAAGTATATAATGTAACAACCAGATATTACTGTATATGGAAAATATACAGAAGTAAAATGCAACATAGCCTACGCAGTAATGCAGTAGTAGCCTAATATAAATGCAGTAGTTATTAAAAGTACTTTTTTCAGAAAGCCGTCGATTGAATCAGCCCTGCAAACCTGTTGGTAGACAACGTAGTGGATAGTGAAAATATGCACTTAAACACTCTGGAGACTGTCCCAGATGATGTCCCACCAGCAGGAGGCCTTACCAGGGGCAGCCCATCCCGGTCCAGCAGCTCAGCTCAACAGAGTCTACATCATTTTTTTCTTATTTTATGTATTGTAAAATTAAATGTTTATGTTGATTTTGATATGTTTAACGTATTTTGTAAATAGTTGGAAAAAGTACTTTAATGTAGCCTATAGAACAAACGATTTTCATTTACCAATTTTATTTTAAAAAATAAAAAGTTATAGAATTTGTTTCATGCAGAAAGTATTACTGTCATTACAAAAATAAACAATGTCCAGAACAATTCATTCTCTTTTATTTACACAATTAGAGTTGCATAAAAATAAATGTACATAATTTTTCTTTTAAAAAATAAAAGTGAAAAAAGTTAAACAAGAATATGTAGGAAATATATTTTTCAATCATTCTCTCAAGAAGAGAAAACAGCCTGTCCATCCTCTCCCTTCTTTCCTGTGCTCTCCTCGCCTCTGCCTCCCTCTGTAGTTGCATTTCTTCTCTGATCAAGTCCAAAAACTCGTCCTGTCTCGCCGCCTTCGTGCTGGTGCTGGTGCTGGTGCTCCTGCTGGTGGGTACTAGTGCTGGTGCTGCTACTGGTGTTGCTGGTGCTGCTGCCCCTGGCTCCTTCTCACCGTGGGCACCCACTACTGAACTCGGTACTGGTGTGTCCTCAGGGATTGAGGCGATGAGGACAGGGGGGTTGGTGCAATGCCTCTGTCCCAACACCTCATCCATGAGGACAAACCAGGGCCAAGTTTCAGCAGTGGGTTTCCCACTCACACCCTCTCCTGTCCCAGGACACTTGCAATCCTAAAGGCAGAGCAAATGAACCATGGCTTGTTAACAACAACAGGACAATACATTTCAGCAAAGATGTTCTATTACTTTTCTTTTTATATATATTTATATAGACCCATTTTTTCCTGAATTGTTCAAAAAAAGCAGAAAAGGGTACTTAACACAGAGGAGCAATCTTAAGTGCATTGTTAACACTGCAAAATATGACACATCAAGACATGCATACAAAATACTTAAAGGGGTCATATAATGCCATTTTTGTACAAGCTAATATGATTCTTTAGGGTCTAAATTAAAAGTTTGTAATATACTTTAATTAAAAATTCTCATTAGTATTGCAAGAAAACACTAATTTTACCTGGTCAAAAACAGCTCTGTTTTCAGCACGCCGTTTCAGTGCATGTGTCTTTAAATGATAATGAGCTTTGCTCACCCCGCCCCTCTGTTCTGTGGGTACACCGTATTAGACATTCTCTGACCGTATCTAACACAATAACCACGTGTTATTCGTTATAAACATGGGATTATGAATTATATTGAGAACGTCGTACATAGAAAACATGCCGTAATGTACCCTGAGTGTAAACCTTAGACGCATTCATCGTGAAGCCTGCAGCAAGGTTTGCAAATTTCGCAAAGATTAATATAAATACTAATATAAAGGTTAATAAAACATTACACTCACATCTTCTGGAGGTTCAGCAGGAACACGTTGGTACCGATCCGTTTTTCTCGTGTGTAAAGCTGTCTGGTGTGAAATGATTCGCGCAAACATGAAAGCACAGACGATCGTGGGGAATCCCCGTGAGGGAATCCCCGCGTCAATCCTTTGGGCATATCCCTTCAAAAACAAAACTCAGCCACTGCTTCTTCAACGGCTCGGATTTCGAAACAGTAAAATGACTGCTGTGTTCCTTATTACATCTAAGAACAGAACACCACAATCGCTTAGACGCCATTCTACTCCAGCATATCAACAATGGCGGACTACTATGACGACGGCTGTCACAGCTCGCTCAAGGGCGGGTCTTGTGTTGAAACACGGCTGTCAATCACAATAGCGGGAGGGGCGTACGATCTTATGACGTCACAATATCGAACGGCTTGATTTCAGAGAGGGTCAAACATATAAGGAGATTAAAACAAAACCACTGGATGGATTTTTATCATGATAGGATGGTTGTGTACAGGCACTTCCAACAGACATTTCAGTGCAATCAACTTGTAAAAGTGCATGTACCATTATATGACCCCTTTAAGAAATCATATTTCTATATACTAAAATTTGGTTAAAATCACATAGCTTGCATGACAGCACTACAAAAACACATAAAAGTGAAACCCCATTGCCTTATCTAACATTACTGCTTTTCTTATTGTTTTGGGCTTTATTGGGTGAGTGATATTTCTTATAATACACAAGTGCAAATATTACAAATAGGTCGTTAAACTAATAACGTTATTACCACAAATTTTGCCTAAAACTACCTGATAAATGTAGCCACGCAATGGTGACGAATGAGTTAAGAAGAAGTTTATAAGAAACTTTAACTTTAATACTTACATTTAAATGTGAATTTGCTGTCCACCACCGATCTCTAGTCTCGGCCGCCTTTAAAAATAAATAAATAAATGCTGTCGTCAACGGCGCGCAATGACTTATGGGGTAGAATAGGCCGCTAAGTGTCCATTTATGTATCCTTCTTTTCACGGGGAAACGAAGGGTGCATTTGGCGTCGCTTTTGAATCAGGGAAGCCTTCGTCGCGGTGCGATGACGCAACCGGCCTTCGAATGCGGCCTTCGAAGGATGGAGAATTGAATTGGGACAGCCTTCATCGAGCCGCGGTGACGCAATCGGCCTTCAAATACGGTCTTCGAAGGACGCAGCCTTCACTTTGGGACACAGCTACTGGCTCAGCAGGCGTGACGTGAACAGGCTCGGCGGCGGCCATCTTGTCCGAAGACACTGGCTCGGCAGGCGTGACGTGAACAGGCTCGGCAGCGACCATCTTGTCGGAAGACAGGCTCGGCAGACGTGACGTGAACACTCTCGGCGGCGGCCATCTTGTCCAAAGACACAGGCTCGGCAGGCGTGACGTGAACAGGCTCGGCGGCGGCCATCTTGTCCGAAGACACAGGCTCAGGAACAGTCTCTGGATCGGCAGACGTCCTGTGCTCCTCCACGCCTGCAGTACCGCCACTGCATAAAAAAGGAAGACCACTCTCTTGGCCGTGGCAGAACTGATGGTGGGCGGCTCCGAGACGATCTCAGGGATGACAGCGGGCTGCTCGGAGGGGACGGCCTCCGGGACGACAGTGGGCTGCTCGGAGGGGACGGCCTCCGGGCCATTGGGGAGGCAGGAAGTCTTCCTCCTCCTCCGCCTCCGGACCACCGGACTCGAGACCACCGGAACTGGGACCACCGGACTCGGGATCACCGGAACTAGGACCACCGGACTCGGGACCACCGGAACTGGGACCACCGGACTCGGGGCCACCTGACTCAGGACCACCGGAACTGGGACCACTGGACTCGGGACCACCGGAACTGGGACCACCAGAACTGGGACCACCGGACTCGGGACCACCGGACTCGGGACCACCGGACTCGGGACCACCGGACTAGGGACATCGGACTCGGGACCACCGGAACTGGGTCCACTGGAACAGTCACGGAGGGATTCTTCCTTCTCCTCCTCCGTTTCGGGACCAGCGGTGAAGGCTCTCCTTTCAGCTGACCGCCGTCTGCTGTGGCCGCCTCCTCCTCCACAGTCCTTTGAACGCACCTAGCGAAGTATTCCAACAAGGAAATTGAAGATCCTTTATCCTCTCCCTGAGGAAAAATCTCACTCCGCTGTATCCACATTCTGGCTGGATCGTTCTGTCACGGAACAGTGAACGAGAGACAAGGATACAAATGCAGAGGAGATTTATTAGTGACAAGCAGACAAGGTACAAACTCAAAACTCAGAAACTCCAGGAACGAGAAACTCGGACAATGAACCAGCACAAGACTACAAACACAAGGGGAAAAATAAAAATAGGGGAACAAACAAAGGAGGGTAACGAGATAACAAGATGGGAGGGGCTAGACAATAGACACGAGCACATGGCCCAAAATAACAAAATACCCATGTGCAGCACAAGACAGGACAGGCATGTGACACTTACCAATTCTCTAAATTAACGGAATGCATAGCTGATATAAAAAAAAAAAAAACTGGATGACAAGTAATTTCCTACTACTTAATTCTGAAAAAAAAGAGATTCTAATTATTGGACAGAAATCTTCCTCACGTAATAACCTAGAATACTGTCTAACACTTTGTGGCCGAACGGTTACCGGCAAGACGGGAGTCAGCCTAATCTAAGGAAATAATTCTTAATATAATTTTTGGTTGTCGACTACGCCACCTAGGGACTTGCACCCTAAGAATTCATTACAAGCCACTGGCTTTTATCTTCTCAAAGCACACAGGTTCGTTGTCAGCGAGTAACTTGGCAGAGTCATGGGTTCTACAAAGAGACACTTTATTCAACAAACCTCAGACGCACTATTAAACCACCCCTCAACGGAGCATTAGACAAGATACTCATTCCAAAAATACACACAAGAATTGACAAAAAAAAAATGGATCAAAGAGTTGAAATGTCAATAAACAGCAACGGTAAATCACCAAAAGAAATAATATCAAAATAACACATAAATTCCAAACACATTCATCAACACAACCATACAGGGCTGAAGGACATCTACTTTGGGCACCCCCGGCTGGAAGTGACCTACAAGGAAAGCGAAAAAAAACCTCACTCAATACTCACACCCCACTACACCACACAGGTGAAATACAGCACTCTCAAGTGAACGGGAGACCCCACTACCACAGCCACAGGACACCCGCGTAAGTGTCCCTCAGCTCCTGCATGGAAATACAAAAAGAAAGAAATACAATACAATAAACAACTTCACACACTGGCAAAGTAATATGAGACAAGAATAAATTGGGTCAAGATTGGACAGTCAGCTGGACTTCCGCCCCCCAAAACCCAGCATCCCCAATAATTTTAACAAAAATCAAACAAAAAGGAAAATAATAAATCACAATACTTAATCTGCAAACACAGGAGAATAACTCCTTTTAGTCACTAATCACACAACAACAAAAAATAAGCAAAATGAGTCAAAATATTCAATAAATCAACAAATCGTTTCTAGCATTTTTCCATCTTAAAAAAAAAAATCTAAATTACTTCATATGCTCTCAATGACAAATGCAGAACAATTAATGCGTTCATGACATCAAGGCTAGATTATTGTAATGTTCTTATGGGTGGTTGCCCTGCACGCTTAATAAACAAACTACAGCTGATCCTAAACACAGCAGCTAGAGTTCTTACTACAACCAGGAAGTGTGACCATATTAGCCCGGTTCTGTCAACACTGCATTGGATCCCTATTAAACATTGTATACATTTTAAAATATTGCTGATTACTTACAAAGCACTAAATGGTTTAGCTCCCCAGTCCTTGAGCGAGCTCTTAACGCATTATAGTCCTTCACATCTATTGCAATCTCAAAATTCCGGCCAGTTGATAATACCTAGAATATCAAAATCGACTGCTGGCGGTAGATCCTTTTCCTATTTAGCACCAAAACTTTGGAACAGTCTTCCTAACATTGTCCGGGAAGCAGACACAATCTGTCAGTTTAAATCTAGACTAAAAACACATATCTTTGACCTAGCATACACATAACACATTATAACCCTAAAACCCTATTCTGGACAAATGTGGGCAAAATAATTTTGATTTATTTTTAAAAAATACTTCCCTTGATCTGAGGGGTACAAGACTTGGCTAATTTTCCTAAGTTTGCCTCCTGAACACACACAAATTTTTTGGACTCAATTCTACAATGTTAAGTGGGTGAAAAAAAAAAAAATACTCCTTAATCTTGTATTTGGGTCAAAAATGGGCACCCATAGAAATGAATGGGAAAAACTGTAATTTAGAGCATTCTTCTTGTTTTTTTGTAAAAATAAATCAATAGATCCAATACAATGCATATCTAACATACACACAAATGAAGGGCTGATCCTGTACAACATTCTCATCATGGCAAAAACTCACACTCATACACACAGACACACAAACAATGCATTCAATGAGCCTATGACAGAGCTGGGCTTATATATATATCACACATACAAAAACAAATAATTGAATGAGCCAATGTCTGATCATGTTTTTTGGTATGATCCAATCATACATCTGGCTCATCACCCTCTCTCTCTCTCTCTCTCTCTCTCTCTCTCTCTCTCTCACACACACACACACACACACACATGCACACACACACACACAAACAATGCATTCAATTAGCCTATGAAAGAGCTGGGCTTTTTTTTTTTTTTTTTACAAAAAAT
The DNA here is from genome assembly GCF_964197995.2 of Scardinius erythrophthalmus. NCBI lineage: Eukaryota > Metazoa > Chordata > Actinopteri > Cypriniformes > Leuciscidae > Scardinius > Scardinius erythrophthalmus. The sequence continues at coordinate 27,069,848 of NC_138230.1, read as the reverse complement.
TATTTTACTAGTTATTTTATGTATGTTGTTACCTGTTTGGTACTAATTAGTTATTTAAATTTGATGTTTTGTGTTTGAAATAAATGATAAATGATCTACTACTTTGTCTTTTCCTTATAGCATGGTCATATTTATCTAAGCATATTTTGGCATCTTTGTATAGTCTCACCTAACACAGATATATATTTTTTTAAATTACAATTTTAACTTGTGATAGTCAAAAACTTAAGAGGTCAAATTCATTTTATACAGTGGTTCATAGAGTTCAGCCTTTATATGCAGCCATTAAGTACTATAGCCATCTAGTGGCTATTGATATTATTATTTTTTTTTTTATTTAATACCAAAATAAGACACCAGGTGACAGCAAAGTCACTTCATCTTTAGTTTTTAGCTCTAAGAACTTATTGGAATGATATTTTAATGTAGTTAAAAAAATATAAAAAATAAAACATAAAAATAAGCATAATTTACATAGAAAATATGGTACTTTTTGAAGTAAATAAATTCAAAAATACCCCCCCCCCCCAAAAAAAAAAAACACCATAAATGGATAGACAAAATATTATCGAAGACAGTGATATAACATTTATAATAAATAAAAAATAGGATCACACCTGAGTCCTCTGTGCCCACATTTGTCCACAATTACAGGATTAAGGGCTATAAAGTGAATACGTTTTGAGGGAGAAACTTCTATAATTCAATGTTAGGCTGCATAGATTAGGTCAGCTGGAACCGGGAACACTTCCCATAAATCCTGATGTACTCGTTACATCATAAGAAGAATGGCGTCTACGCTAATATTAGTCTCTTATTATTAATATCTCTTATATTAGTGTTTATCCCGCAGTTTACCGCAGTCCGCCGGATATAAGCCATATCCAGATCTGATGAAGGACCTGCACCTGGACACAACGACAACGCAGTCCTGAAGTGTCAACTAGTCTCTCCCCAGGACCTCCTTCCCTTTACCTCTGTACAGATAAAACGTTGTCAAAATAATTCCAGTTCACATGGCTACGCGGAAGCGATAAACAATTCTGTATTATAAATTTTTAAGGCCAGACAAGTAATTTGTTGGAGTCAATTTGTAAAGAAAGACTACACACCTGCACACATATACAGTATATTCAAATGCGCATACAGACTAAACACGTAATACACATGTGCACGCCGTCAGCGTTTTCACAGGTTTGCATTTTTTTAAGTTTGTGCAGAGATAACCTTTTTTCAAAATTTTCAAGGCTTTCATCTTGGAACCTATTTCAAGGTTTGCATTCTCAAGCCACCAGGTACTGTTGTTGTGCGAATGAGCGGGCCGGAGCGCGTTAAGGGTTTTCTAATAGAATGGTGTCGTGTTAGTGGCCCCTAAGTTAATAACTAATGATCCTTGCAACGGAAGTGAATCAATCAAAATGTACTAGCTGGACAATAACTTTATTCTAGAGCTACTGAAAAGCCAAAACAATCTCTGTTACTTTAATTTCCTATTATCATTGTAAAGCTGCTTTGAAACAATCTATATTGTTAAATGCGCTATATAAATGAAGGTGACTTTACTTAGCCTATGTAGCATGAAGCTTCTAACTTTTGTCTTCAACAAAGGGTTGCCCCAACTCTCTCTCTCTCTCTCTCTCTCTCTCTCTCTCTCTCTCTCTCTCTCTCTCTCTCTCTCTCTCTCTCTCTCTCTCTCTCTCTCTCTCTCTCTCTCTCTCTCTCAGTGCATGCTGGGAGTGTTTGGGTTTGGATGTGTGTGAGGGTTCTCACGAGGGGAGGGTGATTGTGTGCTTGTTTCAAACTTTTCTAAAAACTTATTTTCAATTTTCCTAATTAAACTTAATTTCATAGTGATAAGAGTATTTTTGAGGATCAGTTTGGGAGCAGGATGGCGTCCCTTACACCACCTGTTTCCCTCCGCCATGGAGTCAGGTGTGTGACTGCGAACGGGGTGAATGTGGAGGAAGTTTTACTTGCCATAGGAGAAGAGATCGGCTATCAAAACATTTAATCAGCTTCGTGAATGAACAAAGCAGTGGTTGTGTTTGTAAAAGAAGAGAGCCAAGTGAATTGCTTTATAAGCAACACAATAGTAGTAAGTGGTAGACTTTATTACTGTTTTGCCGTTGGTTGCTCCAACTATAAAGGTAACTGTTTCAAATGTGCCGCCTTTCATACAAAGTCATGAATTAGAACGAGAGCTTTTATGATACGGTAAGTTAGCTAGCGCAATTAAAACATTCCTCGTCTCGGATGTAAACACGAAGCGCTGAAACACGTTATGACGTTTATAAGACAGGTTTTTATGTTCCTGAATGAACAGGAGTTAGATGTGTCTTTTAAAATTTGGCATGAGGGAAGAGTGTACATGGTTTACGCAAATACTGGAAACACTGATAATGAAGTTGAATGGGGACTATGGTGGAAAGGGAATTTTGCCTTGAGTCATGGCACAAGAAATAGTGCTGGGGTAGCTATTTAATTTTCTGAATGTGTGAATATTTAAAAGGTAGAAGAAATTGTTAAAGGAAGATTACTATTAACACACATTGAGTTTAAAGGAATAGAATCTGTATTTGTTAACCCTCTGGGGTCTGGGCTGTTTTTGGGGCCCTTGAGATGTTCTGACATGCCCTGACATTTGCTGCTTTTTTCAGTTGCTTATAAACATATTAATGGCAAAGGTGTAAATTCACTCTATAAAGCACAAACAGGACTACCATAATATGTGAGCCATGTGTATGTACATGTTTGTATTTTTGAGAGAATAATGTTTATGCATGGTTATTGAAAAAACTAAAAACTAAAATTTCTGAAATAAGGCCACAAAACACATAGTAAATATGTGTCAATAAGACTTTTGACTAATGGATGTCCTCGCCTAGAGTTTTTTCTTCAAAATTATGTTAAAATAGTCTTGCTTTATCGTTCACATAAAACCATACATTGATTTAAATTGATGTAAAACAGGTTTTGCTTGGAAAGCCAATATGCGAGGGGGGCGTGAACGAGGAGTGGTTTACACCTTAGAATACAATGTCCCACCCACTCTGCATAATGACTCTGCATAATTAGCCATTCATTCAGGTGTGACACTGACTGAGCCACAATGCAAGGACAAAAGATATATTTAGAAGAAGACTTATATTGACCATTTAAGATTTTGCTTACATCTATCTTGTAAATATGTTTTGCTATTTTATTAAAAAGGTTACAATTACAACAATAATTACAATTTCAACAATATTTCAAGTGTACTCTTTCTTTGAAAAAAAAAAAAAATGATTATAGGCCTACAATTTATCTATGTATTCATTAGTTTGAATATAGTCAACATTGGAACAGCTAACATCTTAGTTGATGACTTTATTTTTGACAAAAATAGTATTTTATATATAGAAATTGCTAAACAAAAGCTTATTTGACGTGGCAGTATTCTACAGTAAAAACTGTACCCAAATCTAGTCAACAAGATGTTGTCTTTCATATTTCGCCTGACTGTAACATTGTTTTCATGAAATATTAGGGCATATTGTTAATTTGCAGTTTAATACGTTGCTTATACAAATAGCCTACATTTTATTTCAACATATTTCAGTCGATTTTTACTCATCTCAGTATAGCAATACAGTTTGCTAAAACATCATCATTCATTCACACACGCGATTTAAATTTAAACTGTCTTTGCCAGCTGTGGTAAACAGCGCACATCTCTGCCGTTCATTCATTCATAAACAGAAACCCACGTGAAGAAATTCACGTGAGAAGGAAAAAACTTACTAGTATTCCTCAGCTCGCTCCTCGATATACCCGCACTTCTGAGGGACATTTTCCATTATTATTATTCCTCACAGCGCTGCAGACGGTGTAAACAAGTAATGATCTGAATAAACTTGTGTGTTTTCTCGAGCTGATATGTGGGCGTTCACAGGATTGCGCTTGGATTGCCTCAGCCATTTGCGTTTGAATAGCGTGCGCTCTCCGTGGGTGGAGTCACATTACATCTGAATCAGCTGTAATTAGCTCGACTGGAATCGCTCTCTTTTAATACAGATTTCACAAGATGAGAATATTTGTTTTTTATATAAATTACTTCATTTAACCCCCTGAGGTCGGCTGTCGCGCCGGCGCGATAGGCTCGTTTTTTTCCGTATGAGTGCAAAAATAAAATAAAATAAAAATATTAATTTTTATCTTATATGCTTGTGTTATACATCAATCGATCCTGTTTAGTGTGTATTTTTTTCGTGTATGCTCATAATAAAAACAAAGTGTTGTGCTTTTTGCCAAATAAAGAAAAATAAACATGATGCGAGTTCTGCCTACTCTCCGTCAGTGAAGTCAATTCTGAAACGCGTCCGAAAATGAACTGTAACTCAGCGAATACTCAGTCAAACAGGCATACAGTCACACAGGCATGAAGCTTGAATTTTCTTCTTTTAAATGAAGTAATTTTTATAAAAAACAAATATTCACAGTTTATGTAATATGTATGCAAAGAGAGAGATGTCAGTCGTTCTCATCTCAGCTAATTAAGTTTTAATGTGCTCCGCCCACGGAGAGCGCGCGCTATTCAAACGCAAATGTGAGGCGATCCAAACAAACCTGTGAAACGCCCACATCAGCTGGATAACACACACCGCGAGTTCACTTTCAGACTTATGTACTTTACGATGCTGTGAGGAATACTACTATCTTGATAATAATCCTGCAAAAATTTACCTCAGAAGTTCTGGAAGTATCATTTCGAGGAGCAAACGGATCCCGCTGAGGAATTAGGTCAGTTCTGTTTGCTTTGTTCTAATCGGAATGAATGAACGCAAAGATGCGTGCTGTTGTGGAGCTACTACAGCTGGCAAAAATACTGTTTAAATATTGATCGCGTTTCTGTGTATGACTGAATGAACTAACGAACGCACAGATGCGCGCTGTTGTGGAGCTACTACAGCTGGCAAAAATACTGTTTAAATATGAATCGCGTTTCTGTGTATGAATGAATGAACGAACGAACGCACAGATGCGTGCTGTTGTGGAGCTACAGCTGGCAAAAATACTGTTTAAATAATATGAATCGCGTTTGAATGAATGAACGCACAGATGCGCGCTGTTGTGGAGCTACTACAGCTGGCAAAAATACTGTTTAAATAATATGAATCGCGTTTGAATGAATGAACGCAAAGATGCGTGCTGTTGTGGAGCTACTACAGCTGGCAAAAATACTGTTTAAATATGAATTGCGTTTCTGTGTATGAATGAATGAACGAACGAACGCACAGATGCGCGCTGTTGTGGAGCTACTACAGCTGGCAAAAATACTGTTTAAATATGAATTACGTTTCTGTGTATGAATGAATGAACGAACGAACGCACAGATGCGCGCTGTTGTGGAGCTACTACAGCTGGCAAAAATACTGTTTAAATAATATGAATCGCGTTTGAATGAATGAACGCAAAGATGCGTGCTGTTGTGGAGCTACTACAGCTGGCAAAAATACTGTTTAAATATGAATTGCGTTTCTGTGTATGAATGAATGAACGAACGAACGCACAGATGCGCGCTGTTGTGGAGCTACTACAGCTGGCAAAAATACTGTTTTAATATGAATCGCAAATACAAAGAAAGATTACACTGGAAATATTGTTACAATTTTAAATGTTGTTGTAATTGTATAACCTTAATTGTATAATATATATATATATATATATATATATATATATATATATATATATATATATATATATATATATATATATATATATAAGGATAGATGTAAACAAAATCTTAAAAGGTCATTATAAGCCTTCTCTTTAAATAATTTTATTATGCTTTATTAGTGACACATTTGGGAAGAAAATATATTCCAAATCTGAAAATACAGTATGAGAACAATTAACTGCACAATTACTAGAAATGTTTACCTTGGATATTGTACAATTTGCAAGCAAAATTTGTGGAAAAAAACAACAAACCAGTTATATATTGTCCTTGCATTTTTGTGGCTCATTCACACACCTGAATGAAAGGCTCATTACGTATGCAGCCTCATTATGCGGGCCCCATTGACTTCACAGGTGTGAATCACGCCCACCCGCATATGGCATTTCCAAACAAAAAGTGTTTTACAAGATTTAAATCAATGTATTGTGTTATGTGAATGATTAGGCAGGATGATTTTCACATCATTTTGAAGAAAAAATTCTAGGCAACGTCATCCATTAGTCAAAAGTCTTATTTACATATATTTAGAATGTGTTTTATGGCCTTATTTCAGAAACTTTAGTTTTTTGTTTTTGAAAAAACCATGCATAAACATTATTCTATCAAAAATACAAACATGTACATGCAAGTTGTTCACATATTATGGTAGCCCTGTTTGTGCTAAATAGAGTGAATTTACACCTTTGCCATTAATATGTTTATAAGCAACTGAAAAAAGCACAAATGTCAGGGCATGTCAGAACATCTCAAGGACCCCAAAAACCCCTCAGACCCCAGAGGGTTAAAAGAAGAGAATTCAAGCTTCATGCCTGCGTGTCTGTATGCCTGATTGACTGAGTATTCGCTTAGTTATTGTTCATTTTCGGACGCGTTTCAGAAGGGACTACACTGGCAGAGAGAAGGCAGAACTCGCCTCGTGTTTATTTTTCTTTATTTGTCAAAAAGCACAACACTTTGTTTTTATTGTGAGTATACACAAAAATAATACACATTTAACAGAATCGATTGATGTATGAAACTTGTTTTGTAAAATCAAAGTCAAAAGAGTATTTCGGGTCTCAATTCAACTCATAAGGAAAAAAGCGAGCAGATCACGCCGGCGTGATTGCCGACCTCTGAGGGTTAATGTTTGTGCTCCTATTAATGGTCCAGAAAGGCTGAGTTGTTTTTTTATGTAATTAAGTAATTCAAAGAAGAGAAACTCCATCTGGTTGTCAGACTGTCAAATGACCTTTCAGAGGATTGAGCTGTTCAAAGCCAAAGCATTCAAAGAATTCTCTAGTTGCACTTTATTTTACAGTACGTGTACTTGCCTGAGAAAGTACCTGGGATAACTACATGGGTTAAGGTTAGGTTTAAGAGTAGGTTCAGGGTTAGTACCTAGTTATGACCTAGTTATTGTAATTACTATAATTAATACATAGTATACACATGTGGAACAGGAGTGTAAAATAAAGTGATAGCAATTCTCTTCATAAAGCAGTCTTCATATCTGTCATTTTGTTTATCAGATGAATTGATTCTATTTTAAGGATGTTAAGATAAGCGTCAACATGGCACGCATTCCACTCTTTTTGAATATTGAATAAAGATTAGGATAATGTCGAATAGGGAGAAGGATAACCTTTAATTTGGCATGGCATTTAATTCAGGCAGTTGTTTAGTGATCTAGTTGTAAATCTTGAAGGTCAATGGTTAGATGTGGACTAGTCTGTGACCTTACAAGAAATGAGAAGTTGCCCTTGTCTGAGTCATGCAACCTCAATGGACAAAACAAACCTATCTAAAGCTCAACCTGAGAACTAAAATACATTAATTATCTTATTCCAGAGACAGTGGGTAGATACAGAGTGTCATACATTTGATATTTTGAAACCATTGGAAACCTGGGAAACTGGGTCACAGGGTGAAGGTGGAGCAATACAGAACCGAAGGTGCAGGCAAGACGACATCTGACTAAGGCACAGCCTGTGAGACGAGGAAGGCTGGTGGAGTCATACGGTAATGTGACTGGTGCTTATGTACCAAGGAAACCCATGTAACCGCATTAGGTATTGAACATTAGCTCAAATGATCTATAGGGAATTTTAATAATCAATCAGGAATATGATTAATATATATAGCATTTTACAGTTACATTAAATTATCGAAGCTGAAAATAGATCGATCGTATATATGAATGATTACCACAACGGGTTATGGTTCGTCATTAATATATCAATTGTCTTCTTTCAGATCGAGTTTATGTTATGTCAGATCGAGTTTATGTTAGTTTATGTACGACAATATGCAGTTGCTGTCTGCATATTGTTATTAAGTGTTGTCCCAAGTAAATGTGTCTAGTTTTAGTTTAATTTATTTAATCAATCATAGTGAGGACGATTCTGGCACAGTTCTTACTGCTAGTGTTGATTGGAGGACAGATTTTCGCTTTGGATCGAGAGACACCTGCATGCTCTGTCGACGTGTTATCGCTGCCCTATACTAGAGAAGAGCTACTTTCACTACGGCCTGCAAGGACGACGCTATCTACAGACATACCTGAGGATGTCAGAAAGAAGCGTGTTCATCCGACGCGACCCCGAAGAAGAGGTAAGAGAGGAGGAATCCGTCTCCGAAACCGGGGAAACAAACCACCATTGCCGTCCATGATTTTGAGCAACGTGCGGTCTTTAAGGAACAAAATAGAGGATCTACGCATAAACTCAAGGATTTGCCATGAATATCGCGACTCTTGCTTGATGGTGTTTACAGAGACCTGGCTCCACCGTCATGTCCCTAGCTCAGTGGTTGATCTTGAGGGGTTCTCCCTTGTTCGAGCAGACAGGGATGAAAACTCGGGGAAAACGAGAGGTGGTGGCATTTGTGTCTACATTAGGGATGGATGGTGCTGCCAGTATACGGTGAGAGAGACATTGTGCAATTCTGATGTGGAAATATTGTGTTTATCACTGAGGCCTTTTTACCTTCCACGGGAATTTGGAAACATCGTTATTTGTGCAGCGTATGTTCCACCGAGCGGGAATGCCGTTAAAGCGGCCAGCTGCATAACGGACTGTGTTAACAAGCAATTAAAGCGCACTCCTGCAGCTCCGATTTTTATTCTTGGTGACTTTAATCACTGCAGATTGGAATTTTCCCTTCCGGGATATGAGCAGTATATTAAGTGCAAAACCCGAGGTAATAAGATTTTAGATAAATGTTTTGGAAATGTGAAGGATGCATACGTTGCAAAGTCTAAACCCCCTTTATCAAATTGTGATCATAACACGATTCACTTGATGCCAACTTATAGAACACTTTTAAAAAGGACTAAGCCACAGACAAAGACAGTTTCTGTGTGGTCCGAGGACAGCATTGAGAAATTAAAGGGCTGTTTTGCTTCTACTGATTGGGAACTGTTTCATGCTGAGATGGACATTGAGGTGGCCACAGAGACTATAACTGATTATGTTAACTTTTGTGTGGACACAGTTGTGGAGAAGAAAACTGTAACTGTTTTTCCTAATAACAAAAGTTATATAACAAAAGAAATTAAGGAGTGTTTAAACAAAAAGAAATGGGCTTTTATTAATCAAGACAAAATTGAACTAAAATCAGTCCAAAAGGAATTAAATTTGTTACTGAAGAGGGCAAGGAAAAAACATAGAGATACTATAGAACAAAACTTTAATTCAGGGAACTCCAAAAAATTGTGGGATGCTATGAAAGTCGTAACTAATATGGCACCTCCTCGAAATAGGCTTGTAACTAGCAATGACCAACAAAGAGCAAATAACTTAAATGATTATTTTCTTAAGTTTGAGTCACCGGTGGATCAATTGTGTACTCTGGACCATATTATATGTAATTAAGGTCACAGGCTAGAGATAGCACCAAAAAGAGTAAGCTCGCAATTTAGAGGTATATGTACTAAAAAATCCACGGGTCCTGATGGAATTTCAGGTTTTTTGATAAAGATCTGTGCAAATGAACTTACTCCAGCATTTTGCCCTATTTTTCAGAAATCTATGGACTCACATATTATCCCATCTTTGTGGAAGAAATCTATAATTATACCTGTTCCTAAGAAAACTTGTCCAGTTGGAAATTGTGATTTTAGACCTGTGGCTTTAACCTCAAATGTGATGAAATGCTTTGAGAGACTTGTTGTAACTGTCTTAAAGGATCAGGTTAAATCATCCCTTGATCCATTTCAGTTTGCATATAAGGTTGGACGGGGCACTGATGACGCTATTAACTGCATCACTCATTTGGTGAATAGCCATTTAGAAGATTCTCAAGCATATGCTCGTTTACTTTTTATTGATTTCAGTTCAGCATTTAATACACTTCAACCCAATATACTGCTGAAGAAGTTGGTAGAGCTAGAAGTGAATCCATTCTGTATTAAGTGGTTTTATTCTTTTTTAACTAATCGTACACAACAAGTCAGAGTTAATCATTTCTATTCTGAGATGAAAACTACCAATATAGGGGCCCCGCAGGGTTGTGTTAGCTCACCCTTTTTATTTTCACTATACACTAATGAGTGTGTCTCGAGTCAGGATGATACATACTTAATCAAATTCTCTGATGATACAGCAATATTGAGCTTACTGAATAAGACAACAAATCTCTTGCAGTACTTCTCTGATGTTGACAGATTTGTTAGCTGGTGCGATACTAATTCTTTGGTTTTAAATGAAAGGAAGACTGTTGAAATTATCTTTGATCCTAGATCTGTGGGAGACCATAGCCCTGTAAAAATACATGGTAGTATCATTGAACAGGTTTCTTCATATAAATATTTGGGAGTTTATATGGACAACTTACTATGCTGGTCTTCTCACATCGATACTCTCTGTTCTAGATTGCAGCAGAGGCTATACTTCCTGCGAAGGTTAAAAATGTTTGGAGTGAACCAGAGGATTTTGTTTTTGTTTTATCAGTCTGTTTTTGAGAGCGTAATTAGATATGGTATCACTGCATGGTATGGAAATCTGACCGTTCGATCAAAATCAAAACTAGTACGATTGGTGCATACAGCTCAAAAAATTATAGGGTGGGAGGAAAAACGAACCATACAAGAGCTGTATGAGGTATCTATTTTAAGGCAAGCGAAAAAAATTGTCTCTGATGACACACATGTTTTACATATGTATTTTAATTTGTTACCATCGGGGAGACGATTCAGGGTCTTGATGTGCAAGTCCAATCGTTATAAAAACTCTTTTGTCCCAACTGCGGTTAAAATTTTAAATAGAGATTTTCTTTAAAATTGATGTAGGATGCTGCTAGTTTTTTAAGTAATCCATCGAAAAAGTTGCTGTTCTGTTATTATTGCATGTCATTGTATGTATTGTGTTTGTGTGTGATTGAAGTTGTGTACTGGCCGTGTCATGTTGTCCAAGACAAATTTCCCAGTGTAAGACTGAAAATACTGGTTGGGGCCCTGATCTGAGACAAAAGGGCCTTGCTGGCTAATTAGCATTCGACCTCCCCATACAGCCTGACTTCCTCCCAGAAACAACAAAGAACTCACAAAAGAACATAGTTTAATGTAAATGTTTATGATTGACTGGTATGTTTTTTGTGTCATTTGAAATGTCTCAAAGTGAGTGGTACAGATATCTCATATCCAGATAGATAAAATAAAAGGTAATAAGGTTTTAAGAGTTTATGGATAACTGACTTACAAAGGAAGGTGGTCTCTCAAGCAAATGGTCAACCACCCCCATGAAGGTGCGACCACTGCATGCAAATTTCTTTTGTTAGTACATGTTTCCTTGTGAAAGGTTTGTGTATATAAGGAGATGCAGCAGAGAGTTCGGGGCCTTTTCTGTACTTGAGATCGGTCCGTTAGGCTGAGAGATATAGATCTCTCAGCCTCACGTATTTCTTAATGTTGGGTTTGCATCTTCTCTCTATTCCAGAGCATTTGATGTTTTGTATCGATTATCTTTGAATTGATTATGGAATTGGCATGATACATTTACCTGACATAATAAATTGTTACATTTGATTATTCTAACTGACTTTGATATTATTTTCATTGAAGAAGTTAGACGGAATAGTCAAAACATTCACTCATGATTAATGATCCACAGATATCATTAAAACCCTTTCATTTATGGAGTCAGATGAATTAACGAGTAAATATATGATAAATATATTGCATTTAACCAACCAATACTTCGCATGAGTGAGGACAGAGCATGTGAGACCTTCCCTGTGTTATGCAAAAGTGTAAAAATCACAAAGAGACCATTGCAGATCTCAAGGCTAAGCTAAATGCTAAAAGCAAGTCTCCCAAAAAGCTTAACAGCGATTGGGCTAAAAATGTACACTTCTTAGATGAGGCAGCCTGCTCTAATGATCTCGTATCTTTCCAGACAGATGAAGCACGTGATAAAGTTATGAAAAGAGTGCCTGTTTCAGCCCTTAAGGTGGTACGGCACCCAAACGGCACAGAGTCAACCATTCGGCGTCCTTTAACAGTAACTGAATGTAGCTTGTTTAAAGCAGAGATCGGACCATTCCCTTTGAAAGGGCCATTCGAACCATGGTGGAGACGCATTGTTAGTCTAAAACATGCATTTCAGCTCGAACCAAAAGATATTTGGCAAATTGTTATCAGCTCAATTCCAGATGTTCTGAACTATAAGATACCACAGGTTTTGATGACGGGCACCATTGTGCAGTCAATGCATCAAAATGAGCCTGAGAGCGAAATCTTGAATAGACTAAAACAATGCCTTCGCGAGCTGCGTGGTTGTAGTGCTGTTGGATGGGAATTGATTCTCAATCGGAAACAGAGTACTGAAGAATCGTTTGAGACATATGCAGAAAATATGTTTGAACTTTTTGAGGAGTATTCTGGAATTGAAGGTGTTAACCACAACAATGTAATTCTCCTTGAATTCCTACTTACAAATGCAGGGCCGCGTGTACAGCAATCACTCATGTGTGGTGCTTCTCCAGCAAAAAATACATTCGAAGGTATTGTTAGCTGGGCAACAAGAATTGAGTCACGGAAACAAATGCATGGTGAGGTAGCTGTGTTAGAATGTCATGAAAATCCTCCATCTACAGGAGAATTCAGAAAGCCAAACTGTGGCAAACTGAACAGATTCTGTAATTCCTGTCACAAAACAGGCCATACAGAGGAAAAGTGTTGGTCACTGGGCAGAGGCAGACCTCCACCCTATTTCATAAAACGTAGACAATCACAATCTAATGACACGAACCAGCACTCAGCAAGTAACCAAAGCTCAAATGCATCTAAAACTCTTACTGACCTGACAACTTTGGTCACTCAAGGCCCTCAGGTATTAGCGTCATTTGCTAGTTGGGTAGCAGCCCAATAGCAAATAGCTTAATAGTTTAACATCTAAATTCATTGAACCTGTCTGCATTTTCAAAATTTTAAATTGTGCTTAACACATCGTGCACTACACATCGTGCACATAGAACACAATTTGGTTGTTTGTGCTACAAGATGCACATAGGCTAATTTAAAGTTTATTCTTTAACACAGAATTGCTTTACTGTAAGTGTATTTGAAATACTTAAGCAAAGGTGATATAGATGTTGTATTCTATTGTTTTGCTGTGGGGGTATTTGGAACACTTAGGTAAAAGGTTGTAGATGTTGTAATCTAGGCCATGTATCCTGTGTAAACTGAATTAAACACGTGTCTGTGCTAAATTTGGTGGCTATAATGTGTTTCACAATGATTTTGAAAATCAGAAACAGCGAATGCATCTCATTAATCCTGAAACAAAAACCTTTTCATATTTAAGGCTTCAGAGAAGAAAATATTGTCACGTTTGAACTCATTCTGGATATCTCTGCAATTATTTTTCCCAAATAGATTACCGGATTCGTATATTTCCACAAGCCTGCGCTAGACATTAGTGACAACTAATACTGATATCAGATTCAAGTGTACTTGAATGAGGGGGGCGAGTTATTTCCGTCCAGAATTAGCTAATGCTATTTGATCAACCTGGATTCGGGTGCGTTCCATAACCTCTGTTCTCATTTAAATGTTCCTTTAGATACGTGTACGTGGTTATACCACGGGCTTGACTAAACCAAAGCCATTTTAAGAAAAGTAAGTTGATCGACTAACGTCTTTTATGGTGGTCATGACCTCTACTAAAGTGAAACAATTTGATTAAGTTCCTGAGGTGGCATTCAAGGGGGCTATTTAAGTGTCTGTTATTTTGTACGTGTGAATACGGCAAATCTCAGATGTTTAGCCAATTACCTCTGTTTTGAGAATCAGACTGGCGAGATTGTGTCGTGCATCCTTAGGAGAAGGACTGCAAAGCGATATAGTTTCCCTGATCTATAAACGGAAAATATAAAGTAAGAGTAAATAGAAGAATCAAACGTTAAAATGGCCATTTAAAAAGACTAAATGAGAAGAAAGGGTATTTGAAACCTAGCAAAGGAAAAAAGAAAAACAGCGAATGTACATCTTATCAGCCCTGAGCAAAAAAGCCTTTTAATATTCAAATGTATTGACATGAGAACAAGCAGAGATTTGACCAGGCGTTAAGTTGTTCCAGAGACTCTTCAGAGACTGAAAACAATATAATTTGACTTGTATTGTTAAAGAATATAATTATATTATAACCTGAATTATAATAAATATTATATTACACTCGCCGAGCAGGACAATAATTGGAGAAGTGTGACTTTCGTCATTAAAATTGAATTTCTGAAACAGAATTTCATTTGTGTACTACCCAGTGCCAAAAAGGGCGAGGTAAGCCTTTATTATTCACCGTTAGAAAACACGGCTAGAATTGTGGCACAGGTAATAGCAAACCAAATTGTGCAACAACTAAAATGTAATCTAATCAGAGAAGTAAATTTACAAGGAGGGTACCACAGTTTTTTGCAGGTCAAAAAATATCTGCACTAACTAAAATGTGTGAACGACACCATAACAGATCTGGCTGTAATGAGAGAAAGCAATGAGCATTGCACATGCAGCGGACTGAAGGCTGAACTGGAAAAGCAGCTTCAGGTGTCACAACACACTGAAACAACAGCAACAATTCAGACTTGGTCAATGAAACTCGGTTTCATGTGACATCTGGAATTAAAATTGCAACTTACATGATAATGGAACAAGTAAAAGAATTCCACACGTCTGAATTTAATGTTTTTGAAATATTGGAATTATCTGTGGTTCGCTCTACTCTGTTTTCTGTCTCAGGCTTAGGCTACTTCTGCAAAATGGTGGAGCCCACCGGGAGCAAATCCAGGACAGCGGAATTGTTAGAACATGACCTGAGACTCGGGAGATGGGTGAAAAGACATTACAAGAGGCCGTTCACATCTCACAATTATACATCACTGCATAAATATGGCCTCCCAGTTTAGAACTGGAACTAAATTTGCAACACAATTGTTATAGATTATATTCCACCCATCTCCTAGACATGAACACTGAACACACACCTCCATCACTATACCCTCACAGCATCACCACCTAGAATAGATTAAGTCGATCAAGACTGAAAATCACACGTCATAAGAAGATAAAGATGACATAGAGTCCAAAAGTGTCACTTCACTAAAGATCCATTGTCCATCTTCACACTAACAGATCCAGATAGCTTCACACACACAGGAGCTGATCTCATGATCATGGTCTAACAGACACACAGAGAATAGCATACGCTGTTCACAACACACTGCCAACTAATGGGAGAACACCGCAACACACATGGACAACTGAATGGCTACAGTCACAAATCAAGACAAATTCTAAGGCAGACCTGCCATTAAATTTCAAACTCCATGATTGTTGGTGGGAGTTGAAAAATCAGAGGGCCCCTGATTTCTCAACTTACTACTAATAACAGAAACAGAATTAAAATGGATAAATACCAATTCAATCAAGTACAAAAAATTTACAATTCAACTCTGTCATCGACTGTGACTTAGCCAGATCAATACACACACACTCTCAAACACACTCTCTCACAGACACACACACACACACACACACACACACAAAAACACTCTCACAGACAAAAACACACTCTGACATTCTAAAAAATTAAACACAAACACACAAAACCATTGATTGGTTTACACTGACCTCTTGCTGCATTTCTGAAACCTATTTTGATTTCTGCATTTTTCCTTTGAGTAATTCAGAAAAACATTTCTGAAACTTATTTTTGATTTTAATTTCTGAAACTCATTTTGATTTCTGCATTTTTTCAGACAAACATTTCTGAAACTTATTTTGATTTTAATTTCTGAAACTTATTTTGATTTCTGCTTATTTGTATATTGTCCATTTTACTCGCAACAATGTTTTTGGACATCAATTCAATTGAATCTCTATGTTTGGTTACACCAAAATGAAATGTTGTTTTAACCCAGCACTGGTTGTTTTGATAGAATGCCATTTATTTAAATGTTTCTAGAAACAGGGTAAGAGCTTGTAAGATCTTCCTTTGTCCTTCCTTGACCCCCTATAGGAGTACTATTGGCATGGTAATTAAAAATCAGGTAATTAATGAGACCAAATGTACCACTCACATTTGCTGACATGAACATGGTATTTTACATTGAACATGACATGATTTTGCTTTAATGCATTATGTATTCCTATGCACTTCCTTACGACTGTAAGTCCATATGTGCTCAATCGTGAAGTGGACATTTAAGATGCTTTTCAGGTGTCTCACACAAAGCAGTGTGAACCAAGGAGAACCCCTTCGTCCACTGAGGTCTGCCCAGACCACCGTACCGCTGGAGGTGACAGGGTTGGTCAAGAAGGGTCAGATCATCATTGTGGAGAAGGTGCCAGGGAAGCGGAAGTTTCCCCATGATGGAATGACACGTCAACTGAACAAGTCACTAAAGGTCCAGGTTGACTCTATGAACTTTGCTCACGTCACAGGATTGCAGGAAGAGAACCTGAATGTATTCATCCACCTGCTGGACTCAAGCTATGCACTGGTGAGAACAGGTGTTCTGTGAACAGGTGTTCTGCAGGTGAACACTGAGCTCACTGAGCTTCTACAGATGCCAACATTGCAAAGACAATTTTTGTGCTACATCTTCAAGGATTATAACAAACGTCTTACTGTGACCCCGTAAGTGTTCATCAGAATTTGACCCACGGGATCAAGGAGGGATCTGTAAGACTGAAAATACTGGTTGGGGCCCTGATCTGAGACAAAAGGGCCTTGCTGGCTAATTAGCATTCGACCTCCCCATACAGCCTGACTTCCTCCCAGAAACAACAAAGAACTCACAAAAGAACATAGTTTAATGTAAATGTTTATGATTGACTGGTATGTTTTTGGTGTCATTTGAAATGTCTCAAAGTGAGTGGTACAGATATCTCATATCCAGATAGATAAAATAAAAGGTAATAAGGTTTTAAGAGTTTATGGATAACTGACTTACAAAGGAAGGTGGTCTCTCAAGCAAATGGTCACCCACCCCCATGAAGGTGCGACCACTGCATGCAAATTTCTTTTGTTAGTACATGTTTCCTTGTGAAAGGTTTGTGTATATAAGGAGATGCAGCAGAGAGTTCGGGGCCTTTTCTGTACTTGAGATCGGTCCGTTAGGCTGAGAGATATAGATCTCTCAGCCTCACGTATTTCTTAATGTTGGGTTTGCATCTTCTCTCTATTCCAGAGCATTTGATGTTTTGTATCGATTATCTTTGAATTGATTATGGAATTGGCATGATACATTTACCTGACATAATAAATTGTTACATTTGATTATTCTAACTGACTTTGATATTATTTTCATTGAAGAAGTTAGACGGAATAGTCAAAACATTCACTCATGATTAATGATCCACAGATATCATTAAAACCCTTTCATTTATGGAGTCAGATGAATTAACGAGTAAATATATGATAAATATATTGCATTTAACCAACCAATACTTCGCATGAGTGAGGACAGAGCATGTGAGACCTTCCCTGTGTTATTGGAAAACCTCCATTGGACCAATTTCACGGGCCTTACACCAGGAATGGGACAATAAAGTATAAAGTAAAGTAAAGTAAAGTATAAAGTAAAGTTATGAGATAACTTTAATGGAATTAATTCAGCTATCAAACAATCTGTTTGTCCAGCAAACGGCCGTAATATTAACTGATCAACTTCTCAATAAAGTTATCACTTCTTATAATTTCAGGAAACTAGTTTCTGGCCATAGAAACTATTCTCCTGTCCTTATAAAATTTAGGTTACTGAAATAGTAACAAATCGTAAAGCTTTGTAGCTAGGATCAACAAATCATTGACTTTGTAATATGAGAATTTAGACAGAAGCAATCAGGAATATATTGGATTTTAATAATTGAAACGAATATAAAATACTACAATTTACACGAGTATGCATACACAAAATACAGAACACATAAACAATACAAGATACGAATAACGAATGAGAGAGGGTGAGAGAGGGAGATCAGAAAATGAGAGAGGTGAGAGAGAGATGAGCTAGAGAAAGTGAAAGCAAAATAGGGAGAGATCACAGTATGGCAAAAATCACAGACAAAATGAACCTTGAGAGACACTAAGGAATCAAATCACCTTGAAAAAGGGAACAGACAACCTTAAACAGTATTTAAATTTTGATACTTGCATGTGGCTTCGTTGTGACTGTGAAAGTCAAGCGTGTGTGTGTCCGTTTGAATGGAGGCATGCTTTCTCGTCTCTTCCGGGCGAGCGCGGTCTTTGTGGGAAATTCAAGGTCCTTTGAAAGCGAAGTTACTAAAGAAATAATTCAGGCTAAATTCATTTTCCCTCGTAGGTGGAAATGAACAAAGGAGAATATGAAAAACAAAGACAAAAGAATAAAAGAAAAGAAAAACGGAGAAACTCCTTAAGAGTTGTAGAACCGGAAACCTCTCACTGACGAAGTGCACCGAGAAATTTCCTGAGTCGGTCTTTATGGAAAAGATGGGTTCACGCCTACTTTGCATACGTGGACCATTCACTTTAGAGTATCTCGAGCAGGAAAAATTCTTTTTGTCTTGTCAAGAGAACTTATCTGCATAGTTTATGATAGTATAAAAATTCAGCAGAACACTCCAGCAAGATGGTACACACAGAATAATACATTTTCCTGCAATCTCCTGTCTACGGTTGGTTCAGTCAGAACGAGGCGGTTAAGGAGAGACTAAGAATGGCAGGTAAAAGTAGTTACAAGTTACAATCAAATGCACGATTATAGGCATTTTAAGACTGATTAACACACAATAAAATTGTCAGTACTTCCAGTATGACATGTGAAGACATCTAAGCACAACAAGGAATACATTTAATACATGTAAAGGCACTTTTCATCAAAAGCGGGCCATCTGTGGTGTTTGTGTGTGTGTGTGTGTGTGTGTGTGTGTGTGTGTGTGTGTGTGTGTGTGTGTGTTTGTGTGTGTGTGTGTGTGTGTGTGTGTGTGTGTGTGTGTGTGTGTGTGTGTGTGTGTGTGTGTGTGTGTGTGTGAGTGTGTGTGTGTGTGTGTGTGAGGTGACTTCTCAGTCTCCCGGGGGTTGTAAAGTGTTATCCTATAGCAAGGGGGTCAGGTTACAAGACCATGATTCTATTTGAGAACATTAATTAGGAGAAACACTTCCAAGTTACAAATCAGAAAATCATAACTATCACATAAAAGGGCTAACCAAACATGCAGGCCTTAACCCTCTGAGGTCGGCAAACGCGCAGGCACGTTTTGCTGGATTTTCTTCACATTGTAGCACTATAAACTTAAATTACTCCGTCATTTATGGTCATACAGAAAAAAATCTGTGATATTTTTACTTTTGTATGTGTCCACTTACAATCAAATCAAAACATTGTGCTTTTGTAAAATAAAGGAAATAAACAGGGTGTGCGTTCTGCCTCTCCGTCGCGGTGAACTTTTTTTTCTTGAGACACGTCTATAAACTGAAACAAAACTCAGCGAATACTTGTCACACATTTATGAGCCATATACCTTTATAAACATTTAAGTGTGTACTTTTAAATGATCGGATTCAAACTGAAAACAAATATTCTCTGTTTAAGTAATTTGTATAAAACCAACAAGATGTCCAGCTTCTCAAACGCTTCCTAATTATTTTTAATTTGAACACACCCACTCGCACAAAAGAGATTGACATGCAAATCTCCACATGGAACGTGAACGCGCTCATTATCTCAAAAAACAAAACACCAAAACACTTCACAAGTCTCTGCTTTTCGTCGAGTTTGAAAGACGCGCCGTGAGCTTACATTGGAATTACCTCAGAAGAAGAAGAACGCGATTTGAAGACAAGAAAGATGTAAGGTAAGAAATTCTTACATATTAGTTTGTTATTGTTGCATAAATTTCACATTGCAGTTGAACTGTTGCTAGATATATGGTGAATATTATAATATTTAGACCTGTGTTTACTGTTACTGTGTTTGTGGATATCTGCTCAAATGTAGATATGTATATGGTAACCATAATGTTTTATATTTGAGCGCGATCGCGTTTGAATGTATAATATCGCGTTTGCAAAGCAAAACGCACCAAACGGCTTCATGTTTTTACTATTATCTCATTTCATATCATCATAACGAATGGAAACATTTGAAGTAACATGATAATCAATATATTTTTCTCTAGCTTAGTTGTTACTGAAATATTTTGGAAGATTTATAGGCTGCTATAGGTTATTGTTATTATTATTTTATGCAGCACTGCGCATAGCCTATGCCTACAACAAGGCACAACAAACCTGGTGTTCATTATATTATATATTGTTGGAAACATTTATGTGTGTGTGTGTGTGTGTGTGTGTGTATTCTGTGAATTTTAAAAAGCAATTTTAACCAGAAAAATCTAAACTTTATTCCCAAAATCGTGCAGGCCTTTCTCTTGATATCAGTATGTTCACTTTTTTTTTCTTCTTTCAGGGCCCAGATGCCACTCCTGCTGACTTCAACATTCACGAGTCTCTGTACATGAACATGGTAAATTGAAAATCAAACACCTTGGAAATGAAAGGTATGTACAATGTTTTTAGGAATGGCACAAAGGTCTCTGTCTTTGGATCACTGTTTTCAATGAGTGCTTTTTTGTCATTTGTTGTGTATCTTTGGATTATTTTGTGTTGTAAATAAATCCAAAAAATCTAAAAGCCATTCTTTTTTAAATCTCCCCATTCTTTGTGCAAGGTTGCTCAGAATGATAGGGCCTGATAGCTCCTAATAGGGTCGTTAGGGGAGGGTCTTTGTCTTTCTCAGGTGTGAAAATAGAGGTGCTTACATATTAATGAGCTCCCACATAAAGCTTTTTCACACAAAACAATATATTGTCTTATCTGAATGAGCAGTCAGGGTGATTTTCACATAGTTTTAGAGCAAATATTCTAGGCTACGTCATACAATTTCAAAAGTCTTGTGAAGAAATAATCAGTATAGGTTTCATGACCTTATTTCAGTGAGAATTTTTTTTGTATTTTCACAAACCACGCATAAATGTCATCATCTCAAAACAACAAACTTTTACACACATGCTGCTTATATATTATTGTAACAGAGTTTGTGCTGAATACAGTGTAATCAGATATTAGCCATGAAAATGTCACAAGTAACAGAAATAAGCACAAATGTCAGAGCATGTCAGAACACCTCCAGGGCCCAGAAAACAGCTCAGACCCCAGAGGGTTAATACATCATCTTAGGTTCTGAATCACTTGTATTCTGAATTAAATACAAGGTAAGATTTTGTGTGTGTTTGGAATGTCTGTGTGGAAAGTCCATTATCTCTCTGGCTGAGAGAGAGAGCAGGGGGGGTTGCATTGCAAACTTCGTTTGAAGCTTGTGAAGCTAGGAGAACGTCCTGCGTCGTGTTTGTCTGTTAACACACCGGGGTGCCATAAAGTGTCAGAAAGCAATCTAAACCCAGACCTGGTGGCTCCATGCCAGTAATTTAGTTGCTCGAGAGTCCTGATTTACATTCAATGAGATCAGAGTGTACAAGGCTTTGGGTTTCATAAGGAATGTGCATTTGTGTTCAGATTCAACGAGCCATGATTCATTAATTCGGAACGATCTGCTCATATGCTACACCCACCACTAGGACATTCAGATCATAACGTCATCCTTCTCCTTCCAAAATATAGATGTGGCGAGCAGGACGAGGTCGAGGGCCGTGGGAGGACGGCGCGAGGCCGGTGGCGTGATTATGATGAGCCACACCTGTGAGACGCACCGGTCTCGCATCTCTCACGGAGGAGCGGAGGCATAAAGGAGGAGCGACGACAGTGAAGAGCGAGAGAGGACAGGCCTGTGTTTTAGTTGATGTTTTGTTTTTGGTTTGTGTTGCCAGCAGTCGTCCGTGAGGGGCTGCTGGCTTTTACTTTCATTTTGTATTAGTGTCATTTTATTTATTAAATATTGTTGAATGTTCACCGGTTCCCGCCTCCTTCTTCCCATAACATCATACCTCGTTACAATAGACATATGCTAAAAAGGACAAATCTGTCCTCCAGCAGGTCAGTCATGGACTAAAGACTCAATTGAAAACCTGTTCAAAACAAGACTGTTTGGAGAGCACAGATTGGGATTTGTATTTTTAATGATTTAATCATTGCAATGATGATCTTTAGTCTTTGAATGACACGATTACCAGTTACATAATTTTTTGTGCAGAGGAGGTGGTTCAAACAAAAAATATTTTTACTCACGATTTGATAATACTGCAGGTGCTGTGAATATTGATACTCTGACAGAATCTGAACCTATGAGAATAGAGGCAGGGCAGGTAAACAAAGTGCTCCACAGAATTAAACCAAATAAGGCTAATAGTCCAGATGGCCTTAAGGACATTTTTCTAAAAGAGTGTGCAGAACAACTTGGGCATGTATGTACAAGGCTGTTTCAGGTCTTTTTTAGATGATGGTTTTGTGCCAATAGCATGGAAAAATATGATTGTTATCCCAGTACCTAAAACACCTCATGCCTCAGAGCTCCTAAAGACCTTTACTCAATTGCCCTTACATCTGTTCTGTGCATGGAGCGTAAATTATGCAAAGAACTGTTAGCACAAATTAATGATTCTGAAGATCCATTACAATTTGCTTATGTAACCCTGTCAATTTTGCCCCAATAAAGTCCTGAAATGACCTTTAATGCAAACACTTAAAACTAGAGTAAAGTGCAATATCTAGTTCGCCACTAGGTGGCAGTGCACAATGAAATGTTCTTCTTCTGCTGTTTTCTGGCATTCGCCTTGCCTTAAAAAAGCCTGGAAAAACGGGAGCCAGAGCAGACATGTTTCAAGCATTGATTCGTTCTTGCTTTGATTATGGATGCATTGTATATGGTTCGGCAACCAAGTCTTTACTGAAAAAATTAGATATAATTCAATCCAAAGCACTAAGAATATGTTGTGGAGCGGTTAAAACATCCCCTGTAGATGCAATTGGAGTAGAAATGGGAGAGATGCCTCTAGATATTAGAAGGGAAAGACTGGCAATTACATATTGGGTAAATCTTCAACAATCACCTTACTCGCAAAGTATTGGAGGAGTGCTGGGAATACTCACTCATATGATGGAGGACACAGTTTCGGATGGAAGGGCAGAGTATGGGCTAAGGAATGTTGCATGGATAATAAGATCTTCTGTCCCAATATACCACTTACTGATACTCCTCCATGGGAAGTCCCTGAACCGCTTGTAGATTTGAGCTTACTAGACAAGTCCAAAGAGGAGTACATTGGAAATGAGGTTAATGCTTTTTTAAATAACACATTTTATTCAGTATTACAAATATTTAGAGATGGTTCTAAGGAACCTATCAGTCAAAAGGTTGAATTAGGTGTATATATTCCACAATTTAAAAAACAGATTAGTTTGAGGTTGACTGACGAGATGTCTGTGTACACTGCAGAGTTAACAGCTATAATAATAGGACTACAGTGGGTTGAACAAGTCAGACATAATAAATTAGTAATATGTTCAGATTCTTCTTCAGCTTTAATTAGTATAGTACATGCAAAATCAGACAGAGAAGATTTATTAATGGAAGTATATTTATCATTATACAGACTAGAGGCTGGAATAGTGGTGTATTTCTGTTGGGTACCAGCACATGTTGGGGTATCTGGTAATGAAGTTGCTGATAAATTAGCAAAAAAAGCACTAGATAAGAGGGAGATGGATGTTAAAGTATCTATGGGGAAAATGGAGGCAAAATCGATTTTAAAGAGAAAGTTAATGAATAAGTGGCAAATTAGATGGGACAGTAGTAGCACAGGGAGATGGTGTTATAGTATCACACAGACAGTAGGGAGGATAAATTGCCAGGGAGGAAATAGGAAAGAAGTATTGCTGTCTAGGTTAATACTGGGACATACAGGGTTAAACTCAACACTGGCAATTATGGGGTTACATGAAAATGGATTATGTGATGTGTGTGGTGTATCTGAAAGTGTATGTCATGTATTATTTATTTGTAGTAAGTATAATATATTTCGGGATGTATTATTCAGTCATTTGAAGAATGGAGAGGATAGAATGAAGAATGAGGATATTTTAGGAAAAGGTTTAATGGACAGACAGATATATAGAGCACTAATTGCGTTTATATATGATTCAGGTTTGGGATTTAGAATATAATATGCTTGAAAAGTTAAACCCGCCATGGGGGCTGAGTGTGGACGGAGGAGCTGAACACGCAGCGCCGGATGAAGCTCAATGAAACCTCTATTGCAGGTATGATAAATAATGATGATGCATGTGGGATGATAGAGTAAGGTTCAACAAGGAAATATACATAGATAGTCAGTGGTCCATTTGTGAGAAGGAAGAGGAAACAGTTTTAAACTTCAGACTTATCACCCAAGGTTAATTTGCCATCCAGCAGTAGGTGGCGATAATGCTCCTTAGGAGTTAATTGCCATTAAACAAGAAGAAGAAGAAGAAGAAGAAGAAGAGGCATAGATATCATATAAAGGCTAGATGTCTCGTCCGCGCTGCTGGCCAATGGAGGTCGACGTCCGCACACGGCGGCCATCTTACGACAGGGTGCTCGCTCACTCGTAACATGGTGCATGTACTTTTAAATAACCATAACTTGCTCAATTTTCTACCGATTTTCAAATGGTTTGGTTTGTTATAAACGTCAGAGATGTAGCTATGAAACTGCATACATATGAAAAATTATACAAATGGACTTCCATATGAAAGAATTATAGCCACGGTAATGACGTTTGTAAGAAACCAAATCGTTTGTAAATCCGTCAAGATTTCACCGAGATAAGAGGATTTGTGTGCATGCTGATCACTCACCTTAATTCACAGAGCCCTGTAGTAAGATGGCCGCAGGTGATGCCGGAAGTGACTCCGCCTTAAGACATCTAGCCTTTATATGATATCTATGAGAAGAAGAGCCAGAGCAGAAGTAGATTGAAATTGATTAAGGCCCCGTTTTCACGTACATGGTTATTTTGAAAAACGGAGACATTTCCCTTCATTTACGCCCTTCGTTCACACGCAAACGGAGGATTCGCCAATGAAACCGATTCTTTCTAAAAACTCCGGACAGAGTGGAGATTTTGAAAATATTCGTTTGCACGTTTGCATGTAAACAGAGAAAACCGGAGTTTTAGGTAGCGACGTCACAGATTCTGATTGGCTAAGGTGGGCTTGAGCTTCTCGATACACTGCCACCTACAGGTTTGGCATGCTCTTGACAGCATATACACAGGTTCGTGTGCACGATGTTATTTTTGAAAACGAAGAGGGGTGAAATGTCCGTTTATGAAAATAGCCACCCACGTGTAAACGTAGCCTTAGAAAACGAAATATATCCTCGAGGTTGAACTACATTGAAAATTAGACGACACCTGTTGTAAAACAAAGTTATCTCGGTGAGTGAAAACTATAATTTTGTGTTGATTAGCTTGAAGCTAAAATGGTGAAATGACTAAAAAGTTTACATTTCAACGTTACAGTGGATTACAAAAAACAGTCTGGCTATCTACAATAGCAGTGGATGTTACCCCACAGGTACATTTTGTTGTATATTCTAATTTTGGTACAATGAAAAATGCATTTTGAAAGGAAATAATTTTGTTTTGAGTCAAGTATGTCAATTTTGAGTTACTATGCTATACTGTACTTTTGTTTGTCCAATTCCTTTTTATTGATTTTAATTTTAAGTTGTATTATTGAACATATCGTCGCTGTCGGGCGGAATCCTCGTATCTCCAAAACCATTATTTTTCAGGAAATTAAAAAAACTGCATATTTTTTTAATTATTAAACATTGTATCGTTAAAGTTGGTATTATAACTTATATTGCTATCATATACTGTTGTATACCAACATTAAAACAATATTTCCCCAAAATCATGTTTAATCGGAGATACGAGCTTTGTGACTTGGGAGCAGGGAGATACGAGGTTACGCTGTCATTGATTAGAACTGTACGGACACAGACGTTGCTGCTGCCAGCAGTGTTCATCAAAGTCTGCAGTTACGATGAGCCTTTTGACAAGAGATAAGGCTTTAAGAGCTATTCAAATCTAATGATTGTGGTTACATACATCTTCCTGAACTCTATTTTAAACGTTTAAGAGATATGAGTGCGCAATACCAAGATATAGGCTGTCTAAAATAGGCGGAAATGAATCTGCACGCAAAAAGTCGGCGGTCGCGTTGAGCCTCTTGACAAGAGAAAAGGCTTCAATAGTTACCAAAGCTAACGACTGTGGTTACATACATCTTCCTAAACTCTATTTTAAAGGTTTAAGAGCTATACGTGAAGCAGAACAAAAAACGATGAGGTAAATAGGCTGTCTAATAGGCGGAAATTTGCCTAATCTGCATGCAAACTTACCGTGGCTCACAGGCTTCCTTCTGCACCAAAGCATTACAGCAATCGATTTTTAACAAAACAAGCCTACTCAAATGTATCTAACCTAACTATTTTCACTCGTTATTGTCTAAAAAAACAGACAGAGTTATGCAATGATAGCTTACTGGCGCCAGTAACGTTAGACAGACCCTTTTTCTCCCATAAATAAAACCTGCTAACTTACTTGGGGTATTTTACATGCACAGTGCCAACTTCGAGTCAGTAAAATAATAATAAAAACAATAATTTAATGCTGGTATCCAAAACATTTATTTCAATTCAAGTACATTTTAAAACAATGCACACGTATAATAAGCCTAGTAATAATAAGCCTATAATACGTAGACATTTAAAATACATCAATAACTGATATCATAGTTTAACACAGATAAAATCAGAGTTAAGGCTTGCTTTACGTGTTGCTCGACGAGGATTTCTTATCGTTGCGACGTTCAATCCTGAGGAGACAAAATGCCGGATTATGCCGCGTGAGATCCCGCCGCGGAGTGAAGAAGAGGTGGAGTTACGAGGATTCTCAGACAGTTGAAGTGTCCAATGGTGTTACGAGATTTGCTCTCAAGCTATTTTCAACACTTTAGATTGGTTAAAAATTTGTAAAAATAACAGAATCACGTGGGGACTGACCAATAGCATCGATTTGTGAAAAAATATGAAATTGACCAAATTTGGACATACGAGGTTTCCGCCCGACAGCGACGATATGGACTTTTAAATGATGAAAAGATGGAAAAAGGACATTTAGTTGAACATTAGTTAATTTTCTGCACATTTTTGTGTAGACTGTTTTTTTTTTTTAGGCTTCTTCTGGTCCCGAATCCCTGGTGTTCTTTCCACCGAAGCTGGATTCCTCTCTGTTCGCCCTGGTGCCTGGTTCGCTGGTCCACTGCCTCAACTAGCAGCGCTGCAACTGTTCCATTGGGTGGTTTGATATGGACGCTAAGTATTGAAGAGGTGGTTGGACAGTTAAAATATTTGAGTGCACTCAAGGGTAATTAATTTTTCTTTGAAAGATTTTCCCTTTTGTTTTTGTTTCATGAGGTCTCAAAAGTTGTGGCCGATTTGTTAACATCAAGGGTACTAATGCTGTGTGAACTGAACTAAATATTGAATTTTGAATAAGAAAAATAATTTGAATAAGAACTACATTCAAACTTTAATCTATTGTCCTGTGCTTCCTTTGGAGTGGAATCTATGAGTCTTTTGACCTGTGATTAGTACATAACCAACCTCCTCATCGAATCTAGATTTAGATAACTCCTACAATAGATTCTTAGCCTGCCTATAAGCAGAACTACCACCGTAGGGTTACACTTATATGCCCAGTCAGAGCACGGTGGATGCCTCCCTGACCTTAGTACATAAGGCCCAGCACCATTTAGATACAGTTAAGCGAATGCTCATGTCAGAATGCTTTTTATGGATTTTACATCAGCATTTAACCCATTTAATCCCACCGGTCACAATAGTGACCGTAAAAAAATGTTTCATTTCTAAGGCTATAAAAATGTTACTGAATGATCTATCAATGCATTTCCAGCAGATATTGAAATAATAAAGGGTCTCAATGAAATATGTGCAGTGTCGCATGTTTACTGTAAATTGTCACATGACCAGAGCTGTTTACTTCCTGTTTGCGCCAAGAGAAGAGGATGGCAGCAAGAAAGCTCCCAAAGAAAAGGTTATTAAAGTATGTTAAAATAAAGATAGGACATAGATTTTTGGTACACATCATGTTTAAGGTGTCTAGTATTGATATATGCATTTGCAATTACTCAACTTTATTTAATGTGGTCATAGAACTCACAAACATGTCAACGGCAACAATAGTGACCGGTGGGATAACCCATTGTATCTACATGTAATACACATAGGCTAACTGTTCTACCTTACTTTCTGCTGCTACCTTACTTTCTACCTAATTTTACACACAGACACACACACAGAAACACACACACACAGAAACACACACACACACACGGACCCAAGGAAGACTAGCTAGCTAGCTAATTCTGCTAGCTAATTCTGCTAGCTAATTATGCTAGCTAATTCTGCTGCTACCTAACTTCCTACCTACTGCAACTTTCCACACAAACACACACACACACACACACTAGCTAGCTAACTAATTCTACCTAACTTTACACACACACACACACACAAACACACACACATACACACACACGCACAAGTGGTCTAGGAAGAAAAGCTGAAAAAAAAACCCATCAAAATGTCCTAAATGGCCAAGATACTATCCCGTGGCCTCGAGACACTATCCCTTGGCCTCGAGACACTATCCCGTGGCCTCCAGACACTATCCCGAGGCCTCGAGACACTATCCCGTGGCCTCCAGACACTATCCCGTGGTCTCCAGACACTATCCCGTGGTCTCCAGACACTATCCCATGGCCTCCAGACACTATCCCGAGGCCTCCAGACACTATCCCGAGGCCTCCAGACACTATCCCGAGGCCTCCAGCCACTATCCCGTGGCCTCCAGACACTATCCCGTGGCCTCCAGACATTATCCCGTGGCCTCGAGATACTATCCCGTGGCCTCCAGATACTATCCCGTGGCCTCCAGACACTATCCCGTGGCCTCCAGACACTATTCCGTGGCCTCGAGATACTATCCCGTGGCCTCCAGATGGTATCCCGTGGCCTCCAGATACTATCCCGTGACCTCCAGACACTATCCCGAGGCCTCCAGGCACTATCCCGTGGCCTCCAGATACTATCCCCTGGCCTCCAGACACTATCCCGTGGCCTCCAGACACTATCCCGTGGCCTCGAGATACTATCCCGTGGCCTCCAGATGGTATCCCGTGGCCTCCAGATACTATCCCGTGACCTCCAGACACTATCCCGAGGCCTCCAGGCACTATCCCGTGGCCTCCAGATACTATCCCGAGGCCTCCAGACACTATCCCGTGGCCTCGAGACACTATCCCGTGGCCTCTAGACACTATCCCGTGGCCTCCAGACACTATCCCGTGGCCTCCAGACACTATCCCGTGGCCTCCAGACACTATCCCGTGGCCTCCAGACATTATCCCGTGGCCTCGAGATACTATCCCGTGGCCTCCAGATACTATCCCGTGACCTCGAGATACTATCCCGAGGCCTCCAGACACTATCCCGTGGCCTCGAGACACTATCCCGTGGCCTCCAGACACTATCCCGTGGCCTCGAGATGGTATCCCTTTGCCTCCAGATACTATCCCGTGACCTCAAGATACTATCCCGAGGCCTCCAGACACTATCCCGTGGCCTCCAGACACTATCCCGTGGCCTCCAGACACTATCCTGTGGCCTCCAGACACTATCCCGTGGCCTCCAGACACTATCCCGTGGCCTCCAGACATTATCCCGTGGCCTCGAGATACTATCCCGTGGCCTCGAGATACTATCCCGTGGCCTCGAGATACTATCCCGTGGCCTCGAGACACTATCCCGAGGCCTCCAGACACTATCCCGTGGCCTCCAGACACTATCCCGTGGCCTCCAGACATTATCCCGTGGCCTCGAGATACTATCCCGTGGCCTCGTGATACTATCCCGTGGCCTCCAGACAGTATCCCGTGGCCTCGTGATACTATCCCGTGGCCTCCAGACAGTATCCCGTGGCCTCGAGACACTATCCCGTGGCCTCCAGACACTATCCCGTGGCCTCCAGACACTATCCCCTGGCCTCCAGACACTATCCCGTGGCCTCGAGATACTATCCCGTGGCCTCGAGATACTATCCCGTGGCCTCGAGATACTATCCCGTGGCCTCTAGATAGTATCCCGTGGCCTCAAGATACCATCTCGTGACCTCAAGATACCATCCCGTGGCCTCAAGATACTATCCCGTGGCCTCAAGATACTATCCCGTGGCCTCAAGATAGTATCTTGTGGCCTCAAGATAGTATCTTAAGGATTTTATACACTCTTATGCACGCATGCACGCACACACACACACACACACACACACACACACACACACACACACAAAAACACACACACACACACACACACACACACACACACAAACACACTGCACAGGTCAAATAGACCTATATTCAGTCTGTCCAATGGTTGATACAACACAGTATCCCACCGGTCACAATTGTGACCGATCATAAAACACACTTTTTCACACACTTTTCCATGAAAATTAAAAAAAATTATGATTGATTGTTTCAAAGGGATACTAATGACACATGATTTGGATATTTTTGTTTCTGAGAAAAATTCGGGATTAAATGGGTTAATACTAGATTTAGATAAAGATTTAGGTGTAAGTAGCTGGTCAATCTTATGGGTTTAGACATTAACCCTCTGAGGTCTGAGCTGTTTTCTGGGCCCTGGAGGTGTTCTGACATGCTCTGACATTTGTGGTTATTTCTGTTACTTGTGACATTTTCATGGCTAAAGTCTAATTACACTGTATTCAGCACAAACTCTGCTACAATAATATATCAGCAGAATGTATGTAAAAGTTTGTAGTTTTGAGATAATGACATTTATGCGTGGTTTGTGAAAATACAAAAATAAATTCTCACTGAAATAAGGTCATGAAACCCATACTGATTATTTCTTCACAAGACTTTTGAAAATTGTATCACGTAGCCTAGAATATTTGCTCTAAAACTATGTGAGAATCACCCTGACTGCTCATTCAGAGAAGACAATATATTGATTTAAAAATTTTACGACGTGTTTTGTGTTAGAAAGCAATATGCGAAGAGGCGGATCACCTCATTAATATGAAAGCTTTCCACACCTGAGAAAGACAAAGAACCTCCCTAATGGCCCTATTAGGAGCTTATCAGGGCCCATCATTCTGACCACCCTTGCACAAAGAATGAGAAGATTTAAAAAAGAATGGCTTTTAAAATTGTTTGGATTTATTTACAACACAACATAATCCAAAGATACACAACAAAAAAGCACTTATTGAAGAAAGAGACCTTTGTGCCATTCCTAAAAACATTGTACATACCTTTCATTTTCTAAGGTGTTTGATTTTCACTTTACCATGTTCATGTACAGAGACATGTACTGTGAATGTTGAAGTCAGCAGGACTCAGTGGCATCTGGGCCCTGAAAAAAAAAAAAAAAAGTGAACATACTGATATCAAGAGAAAGGCCTGCACGATTTTGGGAATACATTTTAGATTTTTCTTGTTAAAATTGCTTTTTAAAATTCACAGAATACACACACACACTCACACAAATGTTTCCAACAATATATAATGAACACCAGGTTTGTTGTGCCTTGTAGGTATAGGCTATGCGCAGTGCTGCATAAAATAATAACAATATAGCAGCCTATATATATTTTCAAAAAGATTTCAGTAACAACTAAGCTAGAGAAAAATATATTGATTATCATGTTACTTCAAATGTTTCCATTCGTTATGATGATATGAAATGAGATAATAGTAAAAACATGAAGCCGTTTGGAGCGTTTTGCTTTTCCAAAATATGATACATTCAAACGCGATCGCGATCAAAAATATGATACATTAAAACGCGATCGCGATCAAAAATATGATACATTAAAACGCGATTGCGATCAAATATAAAACATTATGGTTAGGCCTACCATATACATAGCCTATCTACGTTTGAGCAGATATCCACAAACACAGTAACAGTAAACACGGGTCTAAATATTATAATATTCACCATATATCTAGCAACAGTTCAACTGCAATGTGAAATTTATGCAACAATAGCAAACTAATATGTAAGAATTACTTACCTTATCTTTCTTGTCTTCAAATATCGTTCTTCTTCTTCTTCTGATGTAAATCCAATGTAAGCTCAGGCACGTCTTTCAAACTCGACGAAAAGTGAAGTGAAGTGTTTTGTTGTTGAGGTAATGAGGGCGATCGCGTTCCATGTGGAGATTTGCATGTGAATATCTTTTGCGCGAGTGGGCGTGGCCGAATTAAAAATAATTAGGAAGCGTTTGAGAAGCTGGAAATCTTGTTGGTTTTATACAAATTACTTAAACAGAGAATATTTGTTTTCGTTTTGAATCCGATCATTTAAAAGTACACACTTAAATGTTTATAAAGGTGTATGGCTCATAAATGTGTGACAAGTATTCGCTGAGTTTTGTTTCAGTTTATAGACGTGCTCAAGAAAAAAAAAAGTTCACCGCGACGGAGAGGCAGAACGCACACACTGTTTATTTTCTTTATTTTACAAAAGCACAATGTTTTGATTTGATTGGAAGTGGACACATACAAAAGTAGAAATACCACAGATTCTTTTTTTATATTTATTTTTTCTGTATGACCATAAATGACGGAGAAATTTAAGTTTATAGTGCTACAATGTGGAGAAAATCCAGCAAAACGCGCCGGCGCGTTTGTCGACCTCAGAGGGTTAAGTAATTGGCCCCTACGTGTCTGAGTTAACGGAATCGTATCTGATTGTATAGTCTTAAATTCAGGGATACCACAGGGATTTGTATTATCACCTCTGCTTTTCTCTGTTTATACTAATGATCTTCACTGTAACTATTACAGTAACTGCTACCCTGGAGGCTGACTAGGGCGTGGC
The DNA here is from genome assembly GCF_964197995.2 of Scardinius erythrophthalmus. Taxonomy (NCBI): domain Eukaryota; kingdom Metazoa; phylum Chordata; class Actinopteri; order Cypriniformes; family Leuciscidae; genus Scardinius; species Scardinius erythrophthalmus. The sequence continues at coordinate 27,036,670 of NC_138230.1, read as the reverse complement.
CTACTTGGAGCAGGAACCCGGTTTGGGCTACCAGGGCGGTATCGGCAGTTCAGGGGACTTTATAACACAATTGCGAATTGCGTGATATAAAGTCGCAATTGTGTGTTATAAAGTCAGAATTGCGAGATATAAATTCAGAATTGTGTGAAATAAAGTCGCAATTGCTTCTTATAAAGTCAGAATTGCAAGATATAAAGTCAGAACTGCGTGAAATAAAGTCGCAATTGTGAGATAAAAAGTCGCAATTATATTTTAAAATGTTTTATTCTGTGGCGGAAACAAAGCTTCCATACCTCCTGGCCTCTCCCTCCCATCCATCCTCCTTGACGTGTACCGTTACGGTAGGGCCGGCCCAGCTATCGGTAGGCGCCGGCGGTGCCGCGCTAGCCTACTCCTGAGAAAACGTTTTGGAAAAGACGGACTATGGACCCAACCAACTCTATAGGAGGGGAGGGGAGAACTCCCTCACATGGTACAACCCACGCAGAGGCTGCGCGCTGCGGTGTCAGAATGCGAAACGTGTGTAGCCTATGTACCTAACGTGACATTGAAATGTGACAAAAAATAGAAAAATAAAAAAATTCCTCGACCGGCCCAAAAGTGAATCGGCCCACCGGGAATTCTCCCGATTCTCCCGATTACCCACTCCGGGCCTGGTGCAATGCAATAGTGAAATACTGTCTTGTTCCTTGCTTTTTGAAGAAGCCAAACACATGTCTGCATATTTCATTAAAGTGATAGTTCACCCAAAACTGAAAATCATTTACTCACCCTCAAACTGTTTCAATCCTGTATGAATTTATTTCTTCTGATGCACACAAAAGAATATATTTTGAAGAATGTTGATAACCAGACAGTGGATTGACCCCATTGACTTCCATAGTAGGAAAAAAAAAAACACTATGGAAGTCAATAGCTACCATCAACTGTCTGGTTATCGACATTCTTCAAAATATCTTCTTTTGTGTTCAGCAGAAGAAAGAAGCTGGTTTGAAACAACTCGAGTGAGTAAATGATGACAGAATTTTCATTTTTAACTAAGTGAACTAATCATTTAACAGAAATTAACTGTTGGCATATGTTTCACATCAATACTGTCCAGTTTGTCCTGTTGGACACGACACACAGCAATACTGTCAAGTGTCACTTGTGAGCAGTGTTGGGGAGTAGTTAACTACAAGTAGCGACGCTACTAACTTAACTACATTTTTTGGTAGCTTGGCAGTAGCTCAGTTGATTTTTAAACAGTGTAACTTTTCCAGTAGCTAACTACTTTTTGCAGCAAGTAGCGGTGTAGCGCGAGCAAAAGCTACATTGCGTTTTGTTGAGCCTGCGCGAATCAGCGCGATGCAAGGATATTCTTCTTCTTGTTAGATTACAAACTCTTTTTTTGCCATTACCGCCACCTGTTGTTTAATCACGCATCTTGTGGCTAACGGTTCACTCACTGACGTACAGACATGACAGATACACCCATATTATCCATGATGGAGCAAGACGTGGCGGCAGATTTGGAGGATGGAGAAACAACTAACGTTAGCATTAATTACCCATGGCCTTATTTGTCCAAGTTCATGTCTCTCAAAGAAACGACAAGTAAAGGTTACACTTTTGTATGCAATCTTTGCAAACCAAAGTTTAAAACGCTGTCTACGTCGAAGACCTCAAGCACAAATTTAAGGACGCACATACAGGTGAGTAATGGCCATTTTAAATGTATTAATTATCCTGCTTTATTGCTCTCTATGTTACATCAAATTTATATTTCTGATTTAATTACAATGACCCGCCATGATCTGTCCGCCAGTTTGGTAATGAACATAAAAGAACACTAACGTTTGCGCCATCGTGTTTGTCAGTTGAACAAAAAATGTAATCTTAGTTTGTTTATCGCACGACAAAGACTTTGATCTAATTAAATTGCTGTATAGATTTGTTGTGACTGGTTTCAGAGCGAACCGAACTGTGCTCACAAGCAGCTTGTGATTCACGTTCTTCTTTCACAGTAAATTCTGCGAGCACCATCACTGCATGTGAGAGAGTTTAACATGCATTTTTCAAATACCAGTTATGCTGTTTAACGTTCACATATAACAACATTTGTGTGGGCAGCCAGATAATTACAGCATTTCACTCGATTTGTAATATAAAAGCGTTTTTAATGTTATAGAAACGCAAAGGTCTCGTCACAGTTTTCCGCCAAAATAAAAACTCAAGTGTTTAATCCTTTCAAGTGGAGAAATTAAGAAAAGTGTTATCATTTAGCTACCTTAGTGTAAAATGAATATAAAAAGGAAACATTCCTTTATGTTGTTGTGCAGTTTTATTATTAGTAGGCTTATATATTTCTGTCTTGCATAATACTAATTTAAAAGTATGGCATTTAAAATGTGTTTTTCTTTCTAATTTTTATTTTTTTCCCTTTATCCTATGCCTATCAGAGACTGCATCCGACTAAACTGAATGAGTTACTGAGAATGCAGCAACAATTCAGTAAAAAGATAACGACACCCTCCATTCAAGAACAGAGTTCCTCATGCTCATCAAGACCAATTCAGTATTTCATGAGGGAGGCGGCACCAGTTTCCCAGGAAAAATTCAACAAGCTGGTTCTGAATTTTGTTATTCAGGGGCTTCATCCCCTCAGTATTGTTGAAAGGGCAGAATTTAAAGAATTATTCAAGCAGGTACTGCCTTCAAGGCATGTGATGTCTAGAAAGACATTAGTCAGAATGCTAGAGGATCAATACATTTCCATGAAGGCAGATATGTGTAAAGTTTTGTCTGAGCAGGAATTTGTAGCAACAACCACAGATGCATGGTCTACAAATAACAAGAGCTATCTGGGAGTCACTGTCTATTGGATAGATTCAGACACACTTACCATCTCTTCCGGGGCTTTAGCTTGCCGAAGGATCAAGGGAAGGCACACTTATGACACTCTGGCAGAGATGCTTGAAAGTGTCCACATGGAATTCAGCATTCAAAACAAAGTTGTGTTAACCACTACAGACAACGGTTCAAATTTTGTAAAAGCATTTAGTGTGTTCGCAGCTGAAGAAAAAGTGACTGAAGATGATGAAGAAAATGATGAAGAGGCAGATGTTGAGTTCACTGATGTTGCAGCATTTCTACAAGAGACCAAAAAGGATGGATACCACTTGCCAGCCCATCAACGCTGTGCCTGCCATTATCTTCACTTGGTTGCAACCAAAGATGCTGAGGCAGCTGTGGAAGATTCTTCATTTAAAAAGATTTCAAGGGCAGCTTTGCCAAATGTCAAAGCCTTTGGAATAAGCAGAGTAGAAGCACCCAAGCTTCTGACAACATTAAAGACAGACTTGGATGCATGCTGGTTGTGCCTAATGTAACACGTTGGAACTCTACATATAATGCAATGGATCGTATGAAAACTTGCATTGAAGAGAAACCTCAGGAGCTCCATGATGTTTGTGAGAAAATGGACATTCCACGACTGAAGCCATCAGAGATTACATTCATCAAAGAATATGTCATGGTGAGTTTGAACTATCTAAGATGTATTGAATCAATCATTTTATGTAAATATTTTTAGTGTTTCATAGAATCCCATATTTGTCAAATAAAAATATTTTTTGGTATATACTGTATGTTAAATACAAATTTTATTAAAACCAATGACTTTAGTAGCCTAATTCTTTAGTAAATTATTTTTAAGTTAATTACCTATTAATAACTCTTAAGAATATAATAATCAACATGACTTATGCATCCTGTGATTTTCATCATGTATTTTTGCATTCATGCATACAGCCATATTTTATGTGTAATTTCACAGGTGATGGCACCAGTGTCCAAGGCCCTAGATGTTCTCCAGTCGGACAAAATGGCATACCTCGGAGTCTTGGTCCCCACAATCAACATTCTTGTTGAGAAGTTGCAGTCACTCAAGCAAGAAAACCTCCAATATTGTGGGCCATTGGTTAATGCCATCATCAGTGGTGTGAACAGAAGGTTTAGTTACCTTTCCGGTAAAAAGTATCTCATGGCAACGGCTTCACATCCAATGTTTCGTATGTCTTACATACCAAATGAACAAAAAGATGACATCATCTTAAGACTAAAACAGGAGCTTTCAGCAGCACACAGTCCACATGTTGCAGAGACAATTGTTTCAAGGAAGCCAGAAAATGAAAGCGATGAGATCACAGACTACTTCTCCAGAACCCAGGAGAATGTTTTGGATGAACTGAACATTTATCTACAGTCTACAGCAAACACACCTGATAGTGCTTTCCAGCATCTATCAAAAATGAAGAGAGTCTTCATTAAGTGCAATACTGGTGTCACCTGTCAGTGCCGCATGTGAGCGGTTGTTTAGTGTTGGAAAGGACATTTTCCTGCCAAAACGCAACCGCCTTTCCGACAGTCATTTTGAGAAACTTCTCTTGTGTCGAATTAACAGGTCAGGCACTTCTGCTTCAGTTTAGTTAAGGCAACAAATTGAGTTGCCTATACATTTTTTTATTGCCTGCTCTTATTAGGACACTGCACCTCAATTCTCGACTGATGGTGTGAAACCATTCCTGTTTTGCTTGAGTGGTATAACAATAAAAGTGACTAACTATGCCAGTTCAACTAAAATACTTAACATTTTCCAAGCGTTCTTACTCTTCAGTTGAGGCTTTTGTAACATTACAAATTATTACATTTTGACCCTTTGGAGGTTAATGTTTTTGATGAGGTTTCAGTCTACTGCAACTACACCAGATAGTTCTTTCCCTGCCAGTGCCACATGTGAGCGGTTGTTCAATGTATTTTCTTGCCAAAATGCAATCATCTCACAATCGGTATTTTTGAAAAAATGTTCTACATGCAATTTACGTTGGATGTATATTTTGTTCTTGCAATGTTGTATTTGTTGCAATTTTGTTGCAAAAAACAGTCTGAGATTGTGATAAGTGTCTGAGATAAGTGTTGTGTGTAATAATAAAACAATATGATAATAATGTGTGTAATAATAAAACAAATGAAATCATAATTGTATTGCATTGTTTTAAACACTAAATATTTTACTTAAAACATTCCTCAGACACTTATTCAGTTATTTATAATATACGTTGTTCAAAAAAATCAAAAGTAGTTTCAATGTAGCTAGCTACTTTTTGATAGTAACTTGTAGTGTAGCTAACTACTTTTCCAAAAGGGTAGCTTGACTGTAGTTTAACTACTTTAACTTACGAGTAGCTTGTAGCTTGTCAAACTACAGTTTCAGAGTAGCTTTCCCAACACTGCTTGTGACCATTGCTCTGAGCCATGTTTTCAGTGTCCTAAGAGCACTGAAACTTGATCAACAGGCCTCTCATTTCAACAAGACCAGCCTTCAACAGACCAAGCAATGTTATTTTTTCATGTTTTATGGGGACTTTCCATAGACATAATGATTTTTATACTGTACAAACATACTGTGTATTCTACCCCCCATAGACTAACCTTACCTATCACAAAAAACTGTCTGCATTTTTACATTTAAAAAAAAAAAAAAGTCTGATATATAAGCTGTTTTCTGGGAAAAAAAAAAATCCCCAAAAGGACAAGGATTTCAGATATTGACATCTTTGTGGGGATATTTTGACCCTATAATGTAGAGTTGCACACACACACACACACACACACACACACTCTCTCTCTCTCTCTCTCTCTCTCTCTCTCTCTCTCTCTCTCTCGCTCTCTCACACACACACACATACACACTAATGATTATGTTAGTGTTATGTTACGATTGTCATTATATTGTAAAAACGTCTGTCCCCAAATCAATATTTGACGCGATTTGCCCCGTATTCTTGAGCACAGAACTGTTGATTTCTCCCTCGCTTACCGCATCTAGGTTTCCTTAGGACTCGGAGGAGTTTTGGCGCTTCGCACAACCAAATGTGACTACAGCCTCTCACAAGTTAGAAAGAAAAGAAAACACAAAGCCAATCAGTTTAGTGATGTGTGTTCAGGAGGCGGGACTCAGATCTATTAACCGTTTGTGTAATTGGCCAATTTTTTTTTTAAGGACGACAAGCCGGAATTAAAACAAGCCGAAATGAACTAGGAGTAACGAGGCTATTTTTAAAATGTAAGGAGTAGAAAGTACAGATAATTGCGTGAAAATGTAAGGAGCAGAAGTAAAAAGTTGTCTGAAAAATAATTACTCCAGTAAAGTATAGATACCCCAAATATCTACTTAAGTAATATAACAAAGTATTTGTACTTCGTTACTTGACACCTCTGTCAAAGAGATATGGTTCCACTTTATATGAAGTGTCTTTAACTACAGTGTACTAACATTTAAGTTAACCACTTGATACAATGCACTTATTATGTACATACATGTTTTTATATTGTGCTTGAATGAAAAAAAGTGTGTGCATGTAATTACAGCTGTAATTAATTTCTGTAATTGCATCTATAATTACACAGTTGGTGAAACTAACCCTTGGAAGGCTGGGTGGCTTGAGAACGTCTGGAGGATTGGCTAGCTTGAGAACGACTGGAGAGTTGGCTGACTTGACAACGTCTGGAGGGCCGGCTGAGAGACGGGCGTCTGGAGTGCTGACTTAGAGACGGATATCTTGAATGCTGGCTGACTTGCTGACGTCTGGAGTGCTGGCTGACTTGAGAATGTCTGGAGTGCTGGCTGACTTGCTAAAGTCTGGAGTGCTGGCTGACTAGAAGATGTCTGAAGAGCCGATTTCGGAAGACCTAATGAAACAAAAAGACAAGCAGAGAGTTCAAGGATGGCCATCAAGGCATTGATAAGGGAGCTTTGATCGGCCTCTGTGGTCTTGATGAGGGACCTTTGATCGGCCTCTGTGGTCTTGATGAGAGAGCTTAGATCGGCCTCCAGGGCTGCATTCCAGTCCAAAATTGTCATGCCCTTCACTTGCTAACTTCCTTCCATCTCGTTCACTCGGATGTACATCATTGCTTACGTTGCATGAGTGCTCACTACTGGTGGAACCTTTGCAATAGGCTGAATTGGAAAGTGCTAAGCCCTTGATCACTTAGAATCCACTATGAGGTTGATTTATTATTTATTTTTTTCCCATACGAAATTGTTTAATGCAGCATTTTATATGTATATAGGTGTGTTTGAGTTGTTTATTTTTATTTTTTTTAATATATCATAGAGTTGTTTGTGGTGGGGTAAATTAAACACAATATGCGTTGACGTCACAATCGTGTTGCATTGTGGTATATGGAGCTACCTGAAGTGTACATATGAAGTAAACAAAATTGAGGGAGCGAGGGTCTGTCCATATAAACTTCCCTTGTCCACTTCACAAAGTGGAACGCACTTCAGAATGGTGGCAGGGATTCCCCCGAGGGGAAGTGCTTAGGGAAGTTTGCAAGTGCGTGTCTAAAAGTGGACTGGAATGCAGCCCATGGCCATGACGAGGGAGCTTAGATGTAGAAATATGTTTAGCAATGCATATTTCTAAAATGGCTGTAGCCATCATGTACAGTGCTGTAGTTACTATAGAATCAGGGATTGTTGGATCCTTCTGCGCTAATATCTCCTGTCTGAGCTTTGAGGCTTGAACAAGCTTCTTGCTGAGCTCTGGGGAGTTAATGGGTTCCTGGCTGAGCTTTCAACTGTAAAGTTTTTATGCTCGCATGAGGTGTTTTTTTAGGCAGTTCGAAAAAGGAATATTTCGCAAAACTGCAATAGAAAAAGTTTTTGCACATTTACAGTCACCTGGCGTAGATGACTTGGTATGTTTGGACAGAAAAGGAGACAGAGTTCTTCATTAAACTCATAAAAGACAACAAAAGAATATTGGATTCTAAACCTCTAAAGAAATGCCACAATCAAGACCTGAAAGTAGACCTGAAAGATGAGAGAGAAACAACCAGAAACATGTGCTGTCACAAGTATAAGGGGTTTTCCTTTCCATTAATGCTTGGAAAACACACCTGCGACTCCTTCCATTAAAAATAATGGCTAGTGCAGTGGCTGAGATATACTTAAACAATAAAATTGTTGGAATGGCTGTAGCGTTTACGACTCTGGGTAAATATGAAGTAGCTCAAGAATATGGGGAATTCTGGGAATATTAATATTTATGACTCATGGTCATAATTCATAAGTCGCATGTACATTTATTTTATCAATTATCGAGATTACCTTGTTCTGTAACTGGTCTGACCAAACTTTAACTCGGCCAGCGAGTAGATGTAAGGTCAGTACAGTTAAGAAGGGGGTATTCACAAACTCCACTAAAGTTTAGGTTCTGGCCACGAACCTTAAACTTCTGAGTTTATTAATTAAAACTACTGAATGTAGTCTCGTATCGAGCTTGTAGCTTAGATCTTTTAGATTCATTGACTTATAAGGTAGGCTTTATACAGAGACAGTGAAAAGTATTCCATGGATTTTAATAAATGTAAAACTAGAGATTATATGAGCTACAAATATAAACGTACGTAAAAATGCAAACAATAAACAAACAAACACTTAACCGAACTAAAACATAAAACATAAAACATAACATGATCAGAATGAAATGAAAGAAAGAAAGAAATAGAGAGAAGGGAAAAGCTAGTAATTATTACATACAGAAACCTAGGTTCACGAGACACCTGGAAAGCTTTTATCAGATAATGTACTTGCAGAATTCTGTGCTCTTCCGAGTGATGCTGAGGCAGGAAGCGAGAGTGGTGTCCTGTTTTCCGCTGCGTCTTCCAGTGCCGCGAAGTTTAAAAAGGCTCACTTGATGTAATATTACTGAGAAAGTCAGGTGCGTCTCCCGGGACGGGAGAGGTTGAAAGACTAAGGCCTTCTTCAGATGATCCTTGGAGAAGCGCTGCGCCGGGGAGAAGAGGAGGAAGGGTGAGAGGTCAGGGATGAGAGCGACCGGAGAAGAGATCCGGGAAGAAGAGAGAGAGGAAACTGAAGGTTTGGACTTTTATCAGAGTCCCAGGTACCGCCCCCTTCTTCGTGGAGGACGAATCCTCGGTCGAGATTTTCTGGCGGGAAGATCCCTTTGTTTGTTTGGGACCGGTCTCCTGGCTCGAGTTACAATGACGACTGACTTAAGCCTTTCGGTTCCAGAAATATGAATTGTGTAAACAATGTATATTGCTGCATTCTACTATTGGAATTCGACTCTGTTAGATTGAGAGAATTCCATAGACATCAGACACATCACATGAAGGTTGTAGAAATGCGAAGTTACAGGAGATATGCAGAATTACACACATATAAAGTTTGATTAAACGCACAATAAAATTGTCAGTGTTTCCATTATGGCCAACACTTGTGAAACATAGGAATACATATCAACATTTAAAGAGTTTTCTCTGAAATGATCCAATGGACAAAAGTTCCATGTGCGTTAAGGTGTTGGAATGTTGGTTTGCCCAGGAGCTGGATGAGCTGCAGCTTTGGAACCATAAAAGTTTATGACCAGGTTGAGGTCATGTTACAAGACACTATTGAGTGATTTTCTTTCAATGAACCTTCAGAATTAAAGATTTTACTCTTAGCAACCCACATCTCTATTATAGAGCAAAGCTAATCACACACATACATATCGGAAGGTATACATTCAAGAGCCATATTTCTACATGAAATTGTACTCAAAGGAGGTTTTGTGTGTGGGGGGGGGTGTGTGTGTGGAATGTCATGAGGCTGTAAAGTCACAGGAAGTCCATGCTGAACTAGGGGGGGTTTACAAAGGGATTCTTAAACAGGGTCCTCTTTATGGCTCAAATGTCCCTCTGGGGAGATTATTAACCAGCAAGGACATTTGACGATGTGTTTTGACGTCACATGATTCCTTAATTTGAAAAGCAGATGCCATTGTCGCTACATGGCTTATCGCGAGAGGAACAAATTACGTTTCAGTCGCATAACATTGGTTAATGGAAACGTTGTCATTTCGCAATATTTTTTTATCGACATTTAGAAAATATTGCAAAAGTTTTGCACAAATCTGTAATGGAAACGTGGCTAGTCTCATCTAGTCCATCTTGGAAGCAGTTGTTAAGGATACAATCATCCCACGCCGTTGGGTAACACTACTCGAAGAATTCATCCACATACACCTCTATCCTCCTGCCATTTTGATATATTGTGCAGAGGAGAGCCTCAGGTTCAAGAAAAACTCCAGTGGAGTCCGTTTTGATGTGGTCTGGTCTTCTGTCACAATTACAAGAGAAGACAGCAGATTCAAAGATACAGGTTCTTTATTGAAACGTGCAAACACAAGGAATTAATCAGGAAATCCAACAGTTTCAGAGAAAGTCACTGAGTCACCACTTAGATGGTAATTGAAAGTCTCTTTGTCCTTTGAAAGTATGGATGAATAAAGATTGTCATTGCAAGTAAGATGATAATGATCGCAAAGGTTAAGTATCCACAAGGCAGGTAAACAGTCAGGTATGTCCATACATATGGTAGAGAGTGACGAGATCAGACAACGTGAGAGTGTGGATAGCGTGCTTAAATGTGGTACTGCTGATGAGGGTGATTGATGGCAGGTATGGGTGATGATTGAGTACGTGCAGGTGGGAGCCAGGGGGGATACTGGGAAACGTAATGCTGCTGTGACTGGGCTAGTGACTGGAGATTGTGACATTCGCACATGGCACCACTCTGGGAGACATAGACAGATGAATAAAGATAAAGGTGTCTGTGTACTCCCAATTTTTGAAACAACTGCATCTATTTGCAACACTGCGGTCACCATGGAATAATTTCACAGTCTTTGTTATGTTTCCGAGCTTGATCATCACAAACAATGTGCCATTGCATATCACAGAAGAGGTTCCTAATGGATAAGTGAGTGAGAGAATGCAAACATTAAGTAGAAAGAGAGAGACATGACAAAAGGAGAGAAACACTTTGCGCCTTTTGTGCAACCAAATTCAAAGGAATTTAAATATCTCATCTCCATGTAATTCAGACTAGGCGATTGCAATAATGAGTCATCAAGCTGTTTTTTTTTTTTTTTTTTTTTTTTTTGTCGTTTTGTTTTTAAACTCTAATTATGAAACTTTCATCATTAACTCTTCACACTTTCAGCATTGAATTAGCCTCTGAATATGCAATTATGCAAATCAGGTAGCACAGACACACCCACAATGATTTGGATGTCGCAAAACCTCATCTTGCAGGTCCCTTAAGAGTGCTAGTTTTCATAGGATGCCGCAGACTACCAAAATCTGGCTTACTTCACTGTAATTGTATAGCATCACTTCACTGCAGTAAACTATAGTCATGTGTTAGATCGACTTAAACTGTGTGTGATGGATGCCAGTGGTTCACCAAAACTTTGTTTGGAATGCAAAGAGTAAATTTCTATTTCGTATATAGATTTCAATATGCAGTGGAAACAAATTAACATTTTTGCCACAAATCAATGTCATTGCATTGGAAATCAAAGCAAGTGGTGTCTGGAAACAAATATTTGCCTGAGCTTTTCTCAGAACTACCCACTTTTCTGCACTCTCAGAAAAAAAAGGTACAAAAGCAGTCACTGGGGCAGTACCCATTCAAAAGGTACACATTTGTACCTAAAGAGTGCATATTAGTACCTAAATGGTTAATATTATAACATTTTAAAAGGGTACCCCAGTGGCAAACTTTGAAAATAAAAAGTTTCTTCACCCAGCAAGACACTGGCACTTTAAGACTAGAGTTGAAGAGCCCTGACATTCAACAAATCATTTTTTTGGGTCTGTGCAGTTGTTTTTGAATAGCTGCCTAAATGGATCAAATTGACCCACAAACAGCAATATTGTATACAATTTCTGTATGCACATTTCACAACACATCATCAGCATGTTGAAACTTTGTTTGCATGTTCATGACCCTAAATGAGAAAAAGTCACTCAATTTAAAGAAAAACAACAGGTTTGTCAATAGATTGATCATTTGATTGATTGATCATTTTTACCATTTGTAGTTTCCTGCTGCTTTGAATCAGAATGTTCTAATGCTGATATAATCAGATCCATGCAAGGACTTTCTGAAAATGTCAAAAAATTCGAAACCAAGTTGGGAGTCTTTGAGTCCTCCTTTTCTACTATGGCACCCGGATTATCTATGCCCTCGACTTCTGGATCTGCATCAACTTTTCCTTCTTACCCCAGACTTTCTGATCGGTCTCGGCTCCACTCACGACACAATCTTCATGCCAAGATGCTTCTGTTCCACCATCTACAACACATCACAACCATACCACAGCTATTCTAGTGCAAGTTTCTGGTAGGTGCTTCGTTCCTCCTGCTACTGTCACTGTCTCCCCAAAAATTAGATCAGATATCATCCAAGGGAAGGATATTGATTTAGCCGCTTTGCTGTTTCCACCGACAGCGAACCATCAGCAAATGGTTGAATGTGTTGACGTGGCAGTCTTTTTGAAAACTTCAGATCACATACTGCATCCTGATTGTAGGGAAGAACTAGATCTTTATTTGGCATTGATGGCAGATTTTTCTCAAAGATATGGGGGCACTTTGTTTTAAGAATACCACAGATCCTTCTTGGCAAAATCGTCCTCTTTTAATTATGCTGTTTACGAAAAAGAACTGAATAAATGCTATCATATCGGACCTTTTAGTTCTCTCAGCTGGCAGGATATGGAGCGTGCTTGCTAAAGCTGACATGACATGCGTTTACAATTATGCCTATTCACCCCTCAGAATGGCTGCTGTTCGGCGTCAAATGGCAATCTAAATTATTCTTTGCCGTGAGACTCACCTTCGGTTGTAGGAGTAGTCCGCACATCTTCAATTGCCTTTCAGAAGCTTTGTGCTGGATTCTATTGAACGTATGCAAGCTCCCCTTCGTGCTACACCTGCTCAATGATTTTCTGTTAATTGATTTTCCTTCTTCTCATAGCATGGATCTCGATACGCTCAAACAAGTTTTCTGTGAATTAGGCGGTCTGCTTTCAAACGGAAAGAAAAAATTTCTTGAATTTCTCTGCATTACGCTTGACACCATTAAAATGCAAGCTTCTCTCCCTAATGAGAAATTTTGCTTCTCTGGCCCATGAGTCAGTCTCTTCTGCTCTACGTGAAATGAATCCGATCGCCGTAGCCAGCATCCTATGGGGCTTCGGCTTGGTCACATAAACGTATCGTTTGAGTCGGCTAATGAGTCAATCATGAAATGCAACCATGATTTTAAATGCAAACAATGTATTCACCTTATTTATATACGAAGTACGCTAGCAGCTGCATTTTCGGCAGAATTATATTTGGGCTATACTATTTCATAACTACAGGACGAACAGCGATGTATGCTAATGACGGATAACTTTCGTATAAGACATCACTACTCACACGTAGAATGATAATGTCATTTAAACTTACGTATTTCTCAAGCGAAAAGCAAGAGCACCACAGTGATGCTGTATCATTTTGGCATACACTCCATTGTGTATGTGTGTGCACCCGCTGAAAAACATCAGTCATTTCCATTTGTGGCGCGCTTTGCAGTGGGGCATGTTTCGGTCACAGACATGTCGTTGATCATGACAGGCCATCAGGTGTTTATTATCAGTCAGAATCACTCACTGCTTAAAATGCATAAGTATTTGCTTAACAACAGGAGTGTAAATAGGAGACTCATTGCAGTTTGGACAGCTCATTGATGTAGCGGTTCTTTCTGAGATCGCACGGGCTGAGATGAGTGAGCAGGTTTGCATGCTCTCGCATGTATATGTCATTCATTGAATAAGTGTTCATGCTGTGGTGAGAACAGACAGTCGGTTGCAGGCTGTGAAGTTCAGGAAGTGACATAATGTGGGATTCACTCTCAAATTGCATTGTTGATATAACCATTGCATGGGACAGATATGATATGCCAAGTTGTACTTGCCTCATTGAGTCCATACTCAATTATCCAGCACGTTAAACTCCATCACACAATAATTCCTGGAACCACAAAGTGATGTTGAGTATGTTTTTACTGTATGAATGGTGTGAAACTGAAAATACAAATACATAAACTAATAAATTATATACACATATACATGTAAACACAATTGCTTTGACAAGAAATAGCATTATCAAGAATGTTAACCAATGTCACATGAAAACATGAAAAAGCATGCAGTCCCAAACAACATCAAACATCAATCATCAGTATACAAAATACATTCAACTTAGTGATAATGACAAAACCAGAAAACTCATAATCAACAACCCCAACAGAAGACCCCGTTGTGTCTCTGACTTACAGGCTGATTACCATCTACCAGGCAGTCTGCGTTTCCACCCTGCTGTTTGGTGCAGAAGCTTGGACTCCCTACCGCAGGCATATTCGGTGTCTCGAGGGCTTTCACATCAGATGCCTCCAGCGCATACTAGGTGTCACATGGAAAGACAAAATCCCTCACACGGACATCCTACAGTGCACCATCTCCAGCAGCATGGAGGCAACCCTTGTTAGGTGGCAACTGCGATGGGTTGGACATGTTATCCGCATGCCCTCCCACCGCCTACCCCGGCAGCTCCTCTATGGGCAGATATACGCAGCCAACAGGAGACCTGGGGGTCAGAAGCGTCGCTACAAGGACCACCTTAAGTCGACCCTGAAAAGCTGTGGCATCAACCCTGGAGTCCTGGAAAAAACAGCTGCCAACCACCAGGCATGGAGCTCTGCATGTGGTCTGGGGGCCCAACAGATTGAATCACAGCGAGCCCAACACAGAACTGTGCTACGTCAGCGCAGACACCAACGCACCCAGCCACAACTGCACCCATCCTCAGATGCAGCACTCACATGTCCCGACTGCAGCAGGACATGTGGCTCCCAGATTGGGCTTCACAGCCACCTTCATTGGCACTGCTGACAGCAGCGGCCAACGCATCCTAGAAGTGACGTCATCTTTGAAATCGATGGACTGCATAAGAAGGTCTATTATTTAGTTATGTTTTTACTCATTTTCTTGTATTTTATATATTTGTATCCTCAACCCTGGCACATGGTTTTGTTTTGTTTGTTTGTTTGTTTTTATTTGTTCCTGTTCTGTAATTGTTGTTCAAGCAATAAAAATAATAATAATAATAATAAAAAAAAAATCTTACATAGCCATGAGAGGTAATTTGACCTCATAAAACTGGCAGGGCCAGGACACAAGTAGTAACGCATTAGCAATGTAACTCAAACAACAGATGTTGTACAAAGGTGAAGAAAGGTGTTTTACAGTCTTGCATTTGATGCAGGAGTAAAATACTAGCATACAGCAGCAGAGATAACAAGCCTATGTCCCATTTATCATACTCAAAACTAAAGGGCCAGGTACACATAGCTAGGATTGGGAATCGTTTGGGTTTTTTAAGATACGGGTGCCTAAATGGTGCCTGAACTTTAGACTTTAAAAAAAGAGCTTCAACGTAATGGTGAATGACATTAAAGAACAGCTTTTTTATTGAAAAAAGAAACCCCTCATGGAAGAAGAATGCCGTCATGTTTACAACAGTGACAATGAGCGCTCATCAGAATCAACTGAATGCTGGATTTTCAAAAGTATGTGAAGTTTACGGCTCTATAATGTTGCAGTAAATTTGTAAAACGTTCTTGAATGATTAATTTATTAGATGTACGCCGGTCCGTAATTGTAAGGCCATTTTCACACTAAACATGACTCGGAAACAAAACAAACTGTGATTGGTTGCGTTACATGTCAGTCAGTCCTTGGCTGATATTTTTTATTCTTAAATACATGTAAGTGAATGTGTTTTGTCATTTAAGAAACCTTTCTGTAACACCCCCTATGCCCTGACTGTGGCCAGAGCGACACACCAGGTTCTTAAAGTGTCTCTCGACTATGCACTAATGCTATCCTCTCCCCTATTTCAGCTAGGAAATGTCACTGTATAATGACTTCAATCAACACAATGAGGTAAGTATAATAAAAATTAACAGTTAGGTTTATTTATACAGATTAACCCCCTGAGGTCGGCGGTATCGCCGGCGATACCAGCTCGCTTTTTTTTATCAGTATAAAAGAAACTCATAAATACTCTGTTGACTTTGATTTTCCATAGGAGTTTCATACATCAATCGATTCTGTTAAATGTGTATTATTTTTATGTATACTCACAATAAAAACAAAGTGTTGTACTTTTTGCCAAATAAAGAAAAATAAACACGAAGCGAGTTCTGCCTTCTCTCTGTCAGAGTAGTCCATTCTGAAACGCGTCCGAAAATGAACAATAACTCAGCGAATACTCAGTCAAACAGACATATAGACACACAGGCATGAAGCTTGAATTATCTTCTTTTAAATGAAGTAATTTATATAAAAAACAAATATTCTCATCTTGTGAAATCTGTATTAAAAGAGAGCGATTCCAGTCGAGCTCATTACAGCTGATTCAAATGTAATGTGACTCCACCCACGGAGAGCGCGCGCTATTCAAACGCAAATGGCTGAGGCAATCCACGCAAACCTGTGAACGCCCCCATATCAGCTCGAGAAAACATAAGTTTATTCAGATCATTACTTGTTTACACCGTCTCACAGCGCTGTGAGGAATAATAATAATGGAAAATGTCCCTCAGAAGTGCGGGTATTTCGAGGAGCAAGGATCAGACTGAGCTGAGGAATACAAGTTTTTTTCCCTTCTCACGTGAATCGGGTTTCTGTTTATGAACGAATGAACGGAAGAGATGCATGCTGTTTACCACAGCTCGCAAAAGACAGTTTAAATTTAAATCGCGTGTGTGAATGAATGATGATGTTTTAGCAAACTGTATTGCTATACTGCGATGAGTAAAAATCGACTGAAATATGTTGAAATAAAATGTAGGCTATTTGTATAAGCAACGTATTAAACTGCAAATTAACATTTACATGCCCTAATATTTCATAAAGATAACGTTACAGTCAGGCGAAATATGAAAGACAACATTTTGTTGACTAGATTTGGGTATAGTTTTTACTGTAGAATATACTGTAAGATTACACTTGAATTGTTGTTGTAATTGTAACCTTTTTAATAAAAAAATATATTTACAAGGTAGATGTAAACAAACTATTAAAAGGTAAATATAATTTTTTTCTTTAACCCTCTGGGGTCTGAGGGGTTTTTGGGGTCCTTGAGATGTTCTGACATGCCCTGACATTTGTGCTTTTTTCAGTTGCTTATAAACATATTAATGGCAAAGGTGTAAATTCACTCTATTTAGCACAAACAGGGCTACCATAATATGTGAACAACTTGCATGTACATGTTTGTATTTTTGATAGAATAATGTTTATGCATGTTTTTTTCAAAAACAAAAAACTAAAGTTTGTGAAATAAGGCCATAAAACACATTCTAAATATATGTAAATAAGACTTTTGACTAATGGATGACGTTGCCTGGAATTTTTTCTTCAAAATTATGTGAAAATCATCCTGCCTAATCATTCACATAGCACAATACATTGATTTAAATCTTGTAAAACACTTTTTGTTTGGAAAGGCCATATGTGGGTGGGCGTGATTCACACCTGCGGAGTCAATGGGGCTAAGATAAAAAAAAAAAATTTATTATTATTATTATTTTGCACTCATACGGAAAAAACGAGCCTATCGCGCCGGCGCGATAGCCGACCTCAGGGGGTTAAGTGCAAATTTAATCACTTTTTACCTTGTTTATATTTATTATTAGATGATTTGTATCTATTTCTCACCAGTAATTTGCCGGTAGACGATGTGGCTGTTGAGTAAACAGTGTCAAGTAGGTGAAAGAAGATCTTCTTGTACGACTTGGTAGACTTTCTGGTGCATTCAAGAAAACCATTCATCATGTCAGCTTTGTCAATTGCCCCCATCTTTTTGTTATACTCCAGCACACATACTGGCTTCATCCTTGGTTGCCCAGTGATGTGATCAAGCTTCCCTGTGGCTGCCTCTTGTCATGCCATTTTACTGCCAACTGTGATCCATTTTCTTTGAATTCCACCTCACCTTTTGTCATTTTACAGGTGAATGTTGGCATCCCTTTCCTGTTTGCGCACACAGTCCCAAAAGCTCCAGTGCCAAGTGACAAGAAGTGCTGGAAAGTGAGGGACTATTGTACCAGTTGTTCACATAAAGAACATGACCCTTTCTTAGGTAAGGCGCTAGAAGTGTCATCACAACAGACCCAGAAATCCCAAGTCCTTGGTAATGTTGGATGTCACTGGTAGATCTGGAGAAAATGATCAAGTGCTGCATAACCAGAGAGCACATCATACAAAACATAAAACTTGACCCCAAATCTGTGCCGTTTAGATGGAATGAACTGATGAAATGCCAGCCTTTCCACTTCATCAGAGACTCATCCACACACAGATCCCTGTATGGCACAAAAATGCAACGGAAGGAGGAGGTGAGAGCTGTGAATATGTTCAGATTTTTTTCAGCAGGTTGTTGAAAACTGCTTTCGCATTGTTTGCGAAGTGAAGACAGCGGAGGAGAGACCTGAAAAATGGTGTTAAGAGCATGGGGTCTGTGCTCCAGTAATCACGAAGTGATGCTTTTTTGATCACCCCCATTAGGAGAACTGACACTAAAAATGTGTTCATATCAGGGATATTTATTGGAACCCATTTAACAAGTTTTCCTTTAATTTCACTTTCTTGCAAGTCAGAGGCATAGCGGTTTGTTTCCTCCACAATTTCTCAGATGACATCATCTGTGACGAACAATTTAAAATAATTGACCTCACTGGGGGATTCTGGTGGATTTTGCACACCACACAGCTGGTTGTCAAAATTGCCTGGGTCAGGAGGATTAGAAAGGTTGATTGCCTTCCATGACAATGAGTTTACCTTGTCTGCCTCATTTGACATGGGTAAAACATGGACTGGTGTTGTCTCTTCACCTTCGATGTTGTCAAGAGCTTCAAGGTTTGGGGGAAGGTCTTCATCGCTGTCACTCGCTGTCAAAAATCTCCTCATCAGAATTAAAAAAAAAATGTTCCTCATTTGTCAATTGTCTTCTTTTATATAATAGAAGAAATATAAATATTATATATGTCATTTTCTCTGAAGAAGATAAAAGCTGGTGAATTTTCTTAATTTTCTTGTGTCTCAAATTAGAACAAAAGTGAGTATGAGGTATGCCACTCCCTTTAAAAGCCAGCTGCGCTTGCGCCATGGCGGATTGCAAAACTGAACGCTTCTCTAGCGAGGAAACGTATCCCATATACGGGACAAAGTGTACGCGTGTTGTAGACCCACCTATAGGCGCACATTACTAACACGCTCTTTAAATAACAAAAAAATATTGCGCAGTCTATTTCAGTTGCCTCAAAATAGCAATGTGCCAACAATGTGCTGAACACACCTCGTTTTCAGACCAGGACGCCCATGGGCGCACAAATGGGTGCAAATGCATTTGCCATTTAAACAACGTGGTGCAGGAAGTGAAAATGATAACTGCGTTAGGCTGAAACTAGCAAAAAACACTTGCGTTGCATCTGGCACTGCATTGTGCTGGGTGTATGATAGGGCCCTAGATGGTGCAGGCTAATAGGTCCTTTTACTCACCTGTTCTTAATCACATCATTATCTATAGGGCACAGCTGATTGGTTCCTGTCGTATCAGTAGCTAATGAGCTTGCTGCTCAACTTTCAAATACATGGGTAGCATTTGCTTTACACTGTAAAAAATTCTGCTGTGATTTTACAGTAAATTACTGGCTACTAATTGCATTACTTTCACAGTAATTTACAGTAAGAAATTTAATGTAAATTATAGTAAAATTACTCTTGTGTACAGTGATTTCACAGTTAATTATATCACATTATTACTGTAATTTCACAGTGATTTATTGTGTTTCGGCTGTAAAAGTAATGCAATTAGTAGCCAGTAATTAACTGTAAAGTTACAATTAAATACAGCAATGCAATGTGATCAAAGAAAAGTAGTAATAAAAAAAACAAGATTAAACAATGCTTTCCTCAATTGTTTTATTTTTTACAATTGATACAATAATATCACAACAAACATGTTGCATTAAGGTGTTAGGACTACATCCCAAACTCTAACTTGACTGACACTATTCTCAGAACACAGATTCTAATTCTAATTCTTCCAAATGCAATGACACAAGAACTGGTAAAGGTGAATGTGTATGTATGCTGAATGCATGTTGGCTTGTGAATGTGTGTTTTACCTTATGAATGTGCACAGGTCAGGTAATGGGTAAGGACCCAAAAAACAAAACTATTTATTCATTTATACTGGCAGCGACCCCAGAAGGATGAGGCAGATTAAGTGTGAGAGCAGGCAGGAGTAGGCAACGAGATTATCAGTCCAATAAACACAGGGAAAATCCAAAACAATAGCCAGGTAGAAGGTCTCAACCATAAGGGCAGTCCAAAATATTCAGTGGCAATATGGCAGGTGAAAATGAAGAGAGGCAACAATGACTGGAGCAAATGGAAAAAAAACACAAAATCTGCTTTGCCATCCATTCAAAATCCACAAGTTTTCGCAATAGAGAACAAACTTGCTGATCGATGCCACCCTGCTTCTTTTTGGATTTAGATCCTGTAAGGTTGATGCCCAGGAAGCACCTAAGACGACAAGTAAAAAAGTTAAATTTCAGAGTCTGATAGATTCCCTATTTATTTTTATAAATTTGAAAAAGCAGTCTAACTTCACAATATATTTTACAGTGATTATTTTTCAATAATCCATTAAGTTTTTCCACATTTGCTGATCACAACAGCACATGCAAAATACCTTAGGTAAGAGGTGCTGGTCCTGTTGCTGGGACAGATATCCAGGAACAGGAATGAGCACCCTTTAACATAAGGCGTTTTAAAAATAGTCTTAATGTTATGGACAGAAAAACAAGAGTCATGATATAGAGTGAAATAGGATTATTAAACTTCAAAAAGTGATAGTTTAATTAAAGAAATGCAATGCACGCTTGCAAAAGCGTAACATAATGCGATTACAAGACACGTGACCAAGTGCACATTACAGAGCGATGGAAAAGGTGAGCGTTTGCAGTTAAAAACTACATAATTATCATTTTGTTTATAAAAATGATCAATCGTTTCAGATCAGAAGACTTTTATTTGTCGACTGGAATCGTGTGGATTATTTTGATGCAGCCTAAATATGCATTTTGGACCAGCTGAATTTTAAGCTGCAGATAAATAGTCACAAATGTTAAAATGTCATTCACAGAAATAAAATGACAGACACAAACTTGTACTCTTTCATTCACATTCCCAGTATACACTCAATTAGGCACTTCCAGCTTCTCAAATCTGCCATTTCAAATTGCCGCGCCTATCTCTCTTACTGCCACTGAGTTTGAAAATGCAAAAGTTAGTTACGCATCTAATATATCGCAAAAAAAGTTGCGAAAGTCAGTGTGTGAAGATTTGATATTGCAATGGCAGATTTGAGAAGTGCTTAATTGAGGTTGTGCTGCGAATGTGAATGAAAGAATACAAGTTTGTGTCTGTCATTGTATTTCTGTGAATGACTTTTACATTTGTAACTATCTGCAGCTTAAAATTCAGAATGCATGTTTGTGACTATTTTCTGCAAGTGCTGATCTCAACATTCAACAAGTTTTCACATTGGAGATGTGAGTGTAAATTTTAGTGTACAAGTACAAATATTAATTGTACAAGTTCTCAAATTCACATCTAATCTCGAGTTTTGCTACTCTTTTACCTTCATAAGATCACGCTGGCAATTGGTGGGAGAGGAGTTGAAGCTGGCCGTTGGGTCTGTGTGGAGGACTGGTCTGGTTCTCGTGGATCTGATCCGATGACTGTGCCGATGACTGTTGTGTCAACAAGGTCTTGACAGGCGTTTGTTTCTAGGTCTCGTCTAGTTGTCATGGTCTCTTCTGACATTCAGGGCTCACTGTGTTCATCTTAGGGTGCAGGTCCAGCATCTGATCTGGATACGGACTAGATCCGGCTGACAACAGTAACCTCGGGATAAGAATGAGACAGAGAGACTAACATTAGCAAAAATGCCATTGTTCATTGTTATGAGAAGTGTTTCCGGTTCTGGTTGAGCTAATTTATGCGGCCAAACAATCCTTTTTGAATTATATAGGATTATAGGGATTTTAATGATATAAATGTATTATGTTTATGCTAGGTTAGAGAGGTGTGTTTTTAATATAGATTTAAACTGCCAGAGTGCGTCTGCCTCCTGATCAACACTAGGAAGACTTACCTTGTGTCTGCTCCTCGATCTACTGCCAGTTAGACGGCTGGATCCACCAGTCCATGATCCCTCGACCTCCATTTCAGCAGCATTAGCTGTCAGGGTTTCTCTGAACTGCATCTTTTAAATAAAGGAATACATATTGTGAAGTCATTATTAAATCTTAAGCATTCGTTTTTTATGTGCATAGGTTTGATAAATGTTGTTGTCAGAGTTCACGCAGCAGTATATGCAAAATATCGGTAACAGTTTACAATAAGGTCTCATTTGTTAACATTAATGTGTTAACTAATATTACCAATACATTTGTTACAGTATTTGTTAACTAGGGATGTCCCGATCCGATCCACGGCATCGGTATCGTGCTGATACTGGCCCAAAACGCTAGATCGGATATCGGAGGGGAGAAAAAAAATTATCCGATACCTATGATCCGATACCCATTAGGGGTGGAACGGTACGTATTCGTACTGAACGTACGTTCGGTGCATGGATTTACACAGAGAATACACGGTATAAAAATAAATAAATCTCGCGTGCACATTAATTAATGTAATACGAAACTAACGTTACTGTTAGATACGCGCATATGCGGGTTCTTTAGGGACACCTAATCTGTAGCCCGCCTTAGCTCTGAACGCGCGTCTATATCGTGGCGCGTCCTATTCGCTTTGGACGCGCGAATGGATTCAAACTGTTCAAGCATCGAACTAGACGCGATAGACGCAAATTTGACGCTCTATTCGTGTTTTGGTGTGAACGCAGCAAAATGAACAGGCTGCGATGTCAAGATTGCAATGCTGGTGTGTGTGTGTGTGTGTGTGTCAGAGAGAGAGGCACGGGCGCGATCGAACAGTGGAAAAAAACATACTCCGTCATTTTCATACAGGACATCATTAAAACTGGAAAAAGTGTTTAGCCTACTTATATTTGTGTAAAACCCAACATTGTGCTTTTGTCAAACTGTAAACTCTTGTCAAACTGTAACTGTCACCCAACCAAAATCACACACACACACACACACACACACACACACACACACGCACGCACACGCTGTTTAAAAGCAAAAATGATCTCATCTTTTTGGACATTCATCATTGCATTGGTTTTCATTTCTTGTCCTAAAACAGAGCACTAATCTGTTTATTTTTAAGTTACACATTCTACATTGAATAAAAAAGAAAATCAAATGTGTTTTTAAAAGTAGTATTATTTTATACAGAAATAAATTATTTATAATTCAGATGAGAATAAAGTTAAAGTTAATTAAAATTTAAAGGAAACAAATATATTGATCTGAAATATAGCAAATTAATTTTAAATTCATTCAGGTTACCAAACATATCTCAAGGTCTTTTGAATAAAGGCTGGCAGTCTTTCATTATCAACTGTTGTTGTGGACTATATACTGGAGAAGTATTTGTTCTCCATTTGAGTGAGATGTTTTTAAGTGGCTAATTGAGGAAAGTGCTTCCATTATATTTTATTATTAGTAGTATTAGTTCAAGAATAAAATAAAAATATCGGATTGATATCGGTATCGGCAAATAGCCAAAGCTGCGGCATCGGTATCGGTATCGGAAGTGAAAAAGTGGTATCGGGACATCCCTATTGTTAACATTAGTTAATACAAATACAACTGTTCAATGTTTGTTCTTGTAGTTCACAGTGCTAATGTTAACAAATACTGTTTTATTTTAAATGTCAAAATGAAAATGAACCAAGATTAATACATTTTGAAGTATTACGCATGGTTACTCTGTTAACTAATGTTGAAAACTAATATTTAACAAAATAAAACCTTATTATAAAGTGTAACCAAGACTGCAAAAACTGTTGGTGTCAGATTCCAAACAGTGCGATCAGATAAACATCAATTAAGTTAGTATGTTCGCTCATAATCATCATATATCCCCACTGCAGTAAAATGTTAAACCATTTTAATCGCATTATACAGTGATATATACTCTTTCATTTTTTCTTTCACTCTAAAGTGCACCTGCTCTAAAGCAAATTACGTTGATGTTAACGTAACATTCAATAACAAAAGTCGAGCAAAAGACAAAGAATTAATAAGCTGCACTTATCTATAACGCTTTCCCGTTTCGGAGCTCCCCACAGAAGTGTTAGCTACAACAAAATAAGTCTTTTTTAATTTCAGATTGTACATATAATGAGTTGTCTCCGCGGGTGTTATGCAGCAGCGTGGTGGTCAGTGTAGTAGTTCGATTCACAAGTAAATGACTCTTTTGAAATGTTAGTGAATCAAATCTATGCACCGAAAGCATAGTCCGACTCCTATGATTCGATAATCACTCGTTGAAAAAGACGAAATAACTGACTAAATTTTAGCAAACAAAATGGAATATAACTACTAAATATAATTTCATTAGCCAACACTGCAGTGCACTGGATCCAGCTCAGCAGTTTTTCTAATAAAACAAATACACAATCATCCTAAAATGAAACCGTAACGTTAGGCCTTTTCATCAACACTCCGTATCTCCGCGACCGAATGGGTATTCTGATGTTACGAAGGTCTAATTACCATCGCAAACCATCTCAATTAAAACATCAAACAACAGAACAATAAATGAATTAAATTACTTACCCGTTTTTTTCAGCTGAATGATTCCTCTCGGAAATGAAATGGTCTGCGACGCGTCTGTTGGATCATCCTCAGGATTTAACCGCCAAAATCTTTTTTTTCAGTTT
Organism: Scardinius erythrophthalmus; assembly: GCF_964197995.2. Classification (NCBI taxonomy): domain Eukaryota; kingdom Metazoa; phylum Chordata; class Actinopteri; order Cypriniformes; family Leuciscidae; genus Scardinius; species Scardinius erythrophthalmus. The sequence continues at coordinate 27,011,782 of NC_138230.1, read as the reverse complement.
TTTCGTGGCCCGCTTGTGACAAAACGAACTCGGGTCGAAGTTACACCGAGTCTCGGGTCACAGCTACACCGAGTATGGACCTGACACCATTACAACTGATTTCAGCCGAGGCTCAGGCTGGCCCATACAGAAAAAGCCGTTGGCCCAACTGTGCTTGCTATCTGGGTGGGGTCTTCGTTCTCAGCTGAACAGCCTATTTTTTTTACAGTAATTTGCTGTCATATCACAGCAGATAGTAAAATGTCAGTGAGCGAATCCACATTACTGTGAAATTACAATTGTTTACAGTAAATCAATTAAAACAGTATTTTACTGTAAAATAACACAGTTAAATATTGTGAAAGTCTGGAAATATTTTACAGTGTAGCAGTGCAGCACGCTTTCTTTCTAGTCATGAATGAGCCGGCTCTAAGAGCCAATTCTTTGCAGCGAACGAGAAGAGCCGACTCCCGTTCTGGGAGAGCTGAATCTTCAGCCGCAGGCAGGGGCAGGACTTTTTTTTTGGGATGGGCACACTATGCGGCCAATCACATGGGTGGACAGACTAGGATCATACCATTATGTGAAAGAAGGAAGGGGGACACATGCTCCAAAGATAGCGAGTGTAGTGGTACAGGCCATGTACATAGAGCAACAGAGAGAGGCGGGGGAGCCGGATTTAAATGCAAGCACGTTGGGTGATAAAATGAGGTATGTAACTTTCAATTCAAAGAACCAAACAATGGGTTTTGTGTTCAAGATAATTTTATTCACAGTTTTGTCTTACACATGTGTCGAATGGAAGGTGCACATTCCAGTGCGACTCATGTTTGTCTGTCTTAGCCTTTTGTGCCTGTAAATAAGAAAAGGTGAATGTAAATTATACAAATAATGATTTGTTTGTTAATGGTGAATCTCTTGTCTTACCTTCTTCCTGGAACTTCCAAATAGGAGAGGCTTGCGAACAGGAAGCCTGACTTATACCTTCCCAAAGGATGAGGAGTTCAAGTATTGAGAATGTTGAACATTATTACATTGAATGCATGTCTTTTAAGTTTCTCGTTGGTTTTCATGATGAAAATGGAGCTTGATAAAGAAGATGCTAATATTCATGTTTGAATGTTGATGTTAAATATGATCTCATAAATAATCTATGTATATTGTAATTGAGATAGCCTTGTCATTGGTATGTTTGAATTTGAGGGGAGGAGCCTCAACTATAAAGAGTTTAATTGTTTGGACAGAGGGGGGAGAGAACAAAGGGTGACTGTTGGGCCAGTAGCCAATGTGTTTGATGTTCCTCATGTAAATATTATTTTGTTATGTTTTTCTTCTTCTTTACTTTTGTTTGTACTTTGTTTCTCCTGTATTGCAATTTTGGTGGATGGAACCCTGTTACAGTGTTTGGAGCATGCCCTGACGAAAATTAAATCACCCTCTGGGGTCTGAGGTGTTTTCTGGGCCCTGAAGGTGTTCTGACATGCTCTGACATTTGTGCTTATTTCTGTTACTTGTGACATTTTCATGGCTAATGTCTGATTACAATCATCCTGACTGCTCATTCAGATAAGACAATCTGCTTTATGCGAAGGCTTTAAGCGAAGAGGCGTGAACATCATGAATATTTAATTTCTTTCACACCTGAGAAAGACAAAGACCCTCCCTAATGGCCCTATTAGGAGCTATCAGGCCCTATCATGAGCTATCAGGCCCTATCATTCTGAGCAACCTTGCACAAAGAATGAGAAGATTTAAAAAAGAATGGCTTTTTGATTGTTTGGATTTATTTACAACACAACATAATCCAAATGTACACAACAAATGACAAAAAAGCACATTATTTAACACACTGAACTAAAGACAGAGACTTAACCAGTCATACACCTTTGTGCCATTCCTGAAACATAGTACATACCTTTCATTTCCAAGGTGTTTGATTTTTCACTTTAACATGTTCATGTACAGAGACTTATGTGAATGTTGAAGTCAGCAGGACTCAGTGGCATCTGGGCCCTAAAAAAAAAAAAGTGAACATACTGATATCAAGAGAAAGGCCTGCACGATTTTGGGAATATTTTTTTTTTATTTTTCTGGTTAAAATTGCTTTTTAAAATTCACAGAATACACACACACACACACACATACACACACACACACACACACACACACACAAATGTTTCCAACAATATATAATATAATGAACACCAGGTTTGTTGTGCCTTGTAGGCATAGGCTATGCGCAGTGCTGCATAAAATAATAATAACAATAACCTATAGCAGCCTATAAATCTTCCAAAAGATTTCAGTAACAACTAAGCTAGAGAAAAATATATTGATTATATGTTACTTCAAATTTTTCCATTCGTTATGATGATATGAAGATAATAGTAAAAACATGAAGCCGTTTGGTGCGTTTTGCTTTTCAAACGCGATCGTGCTCCAAAAATATGATACATTCAAACGCGATCGCGATCCAAAATATGAAACATTATGGTTACCGGTGACTGCAGCTAACGACAGCTCGTGTTCTCAATAAAGAATCCTGCTGAAGAAACAACCAAGTCTCCTGGTCTTTCGATTCTAAGTTCACAACAGATGGTGCCTTGTGACCCGGATGGAGAAGAAGGAAACTCAGAGAATTTTAAGCTCAAAGAACTGCATCTTGAAACTTCAAGCTCAAAGATCTCAACGAAGCTGACTGAGTTCCAGACTGAATATTCTGAATCCAGATTGAAAACTTCAAGCTCCAAAAAGATCTCGAAGACTGAATTTTTCCAGACGGAATCTTTCTCTACAAATGAAAGACTCGGTGAGTTTCACTCCATTAAAAGAACCAATGCAGACCAGTACAAATGTGCCGTTCAGAGAAGTAGTTAACAAACAGCTGTAGAGTTTGGTTAACTAAAGATAAGCCTCTAAAAAGTTTTTCTTTTAGAGATGAAATTTAACCTCTGTTGTTGGCAGGGAAGATTAACAGTTACATGTTAATATTGTGTGTATGCTCTTGCTAGAGAAGACCTATCTGTAAGCAAGAGAATTAGCTTTAGAATTAGATTTAGCCTCATGTGCTAATAAGATTGTACCCTCTGTTTGCAAGACAGTAGAGAGAAGTTTTTTCGTGTTTGTTTGTGGTAACAAAAATTCACAAAATGTTTAGGAAAAGTAGAATAGAAAGAATCGGGCATTTATATAGCACTTTCATATGTACTACTGTACACCCAAAGCGCTTTACAATCATGTCAGGGGATCTCTCCTCAACCACCACCAGTGTGCAGCATCCACTTGGATGATGCGACGGCAGCCACAGTACAACAGCGCCAGTGCGCTCACCACACACTGGATATAGGTGGAGAGAGGAGAGAGAGTGATAGAGCCAATTCAATGTAAGGGGATACATTTTGTTTATTTAAATGGAGAAAAATCTATCATAACTCCAGTAAACTATGGAGTGCCGCAGGGATCTGTGTTAGGCCCTCTATTATTCTCAATATATATGCTGCCACTTGGAAATATTATAAGGAAACATGGAATTAGTTTCCATTGTTATGCTGATGACACTCAAATTTATATTTCATCACGGCCAGATGAAAACGCTAAATTATCCAAATTGACAGAGTGTGTTAAAGATATAAAAGATTGGATGACGCATAATTTTCTTTTATTAAATCCAGACAAGACAGAGGTACTACTTATCGGTTCAAAAAACCACCCACAAAACCTCTCACAATACAACTTTAACATAGTAGGATGTCCTGTTACTTCATCCTCTACAGTAAAAGACCTGGGTGTTATATTAGACTGCAACCTGTCTTTTGAAAATCATATTTCATATGTTACAAGAACAGCCTTTTTCCACCTTAGAAACATTGCTAAGCTACGTAATATGCTATCTGTTTCTGATGCAGAAAAGTTAGTTCATGCATTCATGACCTCGAGACTAGATTACTGTAATGCGTTATTAGCCGGTTGTCCTGCATCCTCAATAAACAAGCTACAGTTAGTCCAAAATGCCGCCGCTAGAGTTCTAACTAGATCAAGAAAATATGATCATATAACACCGATTTTATCATCCCTACATTGGTTACCTATAAAGTCCCGTATTAATTACAAGGTATTGCTACTGACTTATAAAGCCCTAAACGGCTTAGCTCCAGTCTATTTAACGGATCTTCTATCGCCCTATAATCCATCGCGCTCTTTAAGGTCACTAAATTCGAGGCTTTTGGTCATACCTAGGATATCTAGGTCCACCAAAGGAGGGAGAGCATTTCCACATTTAGCACCAAAACTCTGGAATAGTTTTCCGGATACTGTTCGTTGCTCAGACTCGCTCTCCCAGTTTAAAACTAGATTAAAGACGCATCTCTTCAGCCAGGCATTCATATAATACTTTTAATCTTACAGTTAAATCCGACCTCTAGCATATAAACGCCAGAGGAGAACTGGCCCCCGACTGAGCCCGGGTTCTCCCAAGGTTTTTTTTTCTCCATTAGGTCACCTGATGGAGTTTTTCGGTTCCTTGCCACTGTTGCCTTTGGCTTGCTCAGTTGGGGATATTTGGGGATATTTAATTTAATTAATCAATCAACGATACTATTGATCAGCATTACCAAACGTAGACGTTCCACTAGAAACAAACATTGATGTATTGTTCTAATTTATTACTGTGAAGCTGCTTTGATACAACCTGTGTTGTGAAAAGCGCTATATAAATAAACTTGACTTGACTTGATTATTAGGAGGCCATGATTGGTAAGGGCCAATGGTGTGTGGCCATGACACCGGGGTTACACCCCTACTCTTTACGAGAAATGCCATGGGATTTTTAATGACCACAGAGAGTCAGGACATCGGTTTAAAGTCTCATCCGAAGGACGGTGCTCTTTGACAGTATAGTGTCCCCGTCACTACACTGGGGCGTTAGGACCCACACAGACCACAGGGTGAGCACCCCCTGATGGCCTCACTAACACCTCTTCCAGCAGCAACCTGGTTTTTCTCAGGAGGTCTCCCATCCAGGTACTGACCAGGCTCAACCCTGCTTAGCTTCAGTGGGCAACCAGTCTTGGGCTACAGGGAGATATGGCTGCTGTCAAGTACTAGACAGATTACACCTTTTTGGACAGATAGTGAATTCAAGTCTTTGTTATCAGAGCACATGGACTCAATCGTGACTGAGGAAGTCAGATTGAATTTAACAAAGAAATTTGGCATTGATCCAGGCAAAGTTTGGTCAATCGAAGATTGTAAGAAGGTACTAGGAGAAAGTATTCGCAAGAACAGTGTGAAAAGTTTTATCTGTTGTCACCGAGAATTTGGTTTAACCCTAGCTACAGAACAGTCTAAGCGCAACTCCGAGCTAGAGAAACAGATCAAAGAGCTCCGTGCTAGAATATCTTCGTTGACTAAGAAAGTAAACCGCAACAAAGATGCAGAAAAAACTGATGTGGAAGAAGTTAGTCAGCCTGATAACAATTATCCTGACTTAAAAGCTTTCTTTGAAACAAATGTAGCCATCCAATCAGTAACTGCTCAGCCTGTAGATTCAGTGCAGGTTTGTGGGGCTAGGAGAAGATCTCAGGGAACTAAAAGTGTTACTCCGAACTCTTCTGTTGTCCAAATACAAACGGTTGCCAAAACATCTTTAGGTCCTAAGGATATAGATAGACTCTCCCAGAGTTTACCCTCAGCACGCACAAATTGTTCTGAGTTTAGGAGAGCATTGTTCAGTAAAATGCATCTTTACGACATGTCGTTGCCGGAAGTCACACAGCTGATGTCACAAATTCTAACTGAATCTGAATTCAACAATTTTGAGTCTGCTGTTACTTCCGAACTGCAACATATCAGTAAAGGCGATTTGAGAGAAGGTGTTTTGAAAATCCTAAAGAATATCTTAGGACCCAAAATCGATTGGTCGAGAGTTACTAGCTGTGTACAAGAGGAAGAAGAAACTTTGAGTGAATATAGTGAGAGGTTCTGTCAGGTAGCGGTAACGTACAGTGGAATAGTGGATGATTCCGAAAGTGTGTTAGCTGACAAAGGAGCTCTAATCCGAATTTGGGCAGATGGTCTTGTAGCTGAGTACAGAACAGCCTTGCCATTCCTAGATATTACGTGGGCTAAAAGAACTCTCAGAAGTAACCTAGAAAGTTTAGCTATTTGGGAAAGAGATTCTGTTGTCAAAGAGAGAGTAAGAATTGCAGCAGTTTCTGTTAAGGTCAACTCAGAGAAGCCAAAGAAACGCAAAGTCATAGAGAAGCCAGTTGTTCTTACTGTGGCAAGCACGGACATTTTGGAAAAGAATGTAGAAAAAACAAAAGTAACTTAAGACAAGTTAACAATGTTATGCAGCTCTTACTACATTTGTTTGCTACTTTAAAGCAGCCCCTCCCCTCCTCGTTAAACTTGTGGGGCAACTTGATACGGTGTTAACCATTTAGGCTGTGAGTGTTTAATTTCCCCAGTAACTCACAACAAAGATGAAAGACTTATTTTTTTGTTTAACCCTCAGAGGTCGGAGATCACGCCGGCGTGATCTCTGGACCACTAAATTTGTAAATTTGAGTTATTTTAAGAACTCTCAAAGAGGGGACTGAAGGGTTAAAATTTAAGAATATGTTTTCAGATATGCTTCCTTAAATAACATCACAGTGAAGAATACTGATCGCGTGGGCGTGGTCAAATTAAAAATGATGAGCAAGCGTTTGAGATACTGGACTCTTGTTGGTTTTATACAAATTACTTAAACATAGAATATTTGTTTTCAGTTTGAATCTGATCATTTAAAAGTACACACTTAAATGTTTATAAAGGTATATGGCTCATAAATGTGTGACAAGTATTCGCTGAGTTTGGTTTCAGTTTATAGACATGCTCAAGAAAAAAAGTTCACCACGACGGGGAGGCAGAAAGCACACCCTGTTTATTTTCTTTATTTTACAAAAGCACAATGTTTTGATTTGATTGTAAGTGAACACATACAAAAGTAGAAATATCACAGATTCTTTTTTTATATTTCTTTTTTCTGTATGACCATAAATGACGGAGTAATTTAAGTTTATTGTGCTACAATGTGAAGAAAATCCAGCAAAACATGCAGGCGCGTTTGCCAACCCCAGAGGGTTAAACAGAGAATATTTGTTTTTTATATAATTTATATACTTTAAAAATAGAGACTCCAAGCGTTGTATAGACATGCGTTTCAAGTCTGTGTGACAAACATTCGCTGAGTTACAGGTCATTTTCTGTCGCGTTTCAGAATGAGTTTCACATTGAGAGAGACGGCAGAACGCGCATCATGTTTATTTTCTTTATTTTACGAAAAACACAACATTTTGTTTTTATTTTGAATGTACACAAATAAAAGAAGACATTTAAGCGTTTTGATTGATGTATAACACTTACATGTAAAATCTAAATCAACAGACTATTTATAGTCTCTTTTGTACTGATAAGAAAAAAAGTGAGCTGGTATCGCCGGCGATACCGCCGACCCCAGGGGGTTAAGAGACTTCAGAGTTTTTACTTTTTTTTGCTGCCTGCCTAGCCACAGCTAAGACCATCCTTACCACAGATTGGGAGAAAGTGAAGAAATTAGTGAAAACCGAAAAAGAAGCAGCAACTGGCTGCATTTCAATGATATTGGAGACTTTACAAAAACAGGACAAATAGTCACAGAGAGGAGAAATCGCCTCAACCCATCCAACCTGAGGCATCTGATATTGAAGTTTTATTGAAATGTAAATAATAGTAACGTCTCAGTTGCGTATGCAACCCTCATTCCCTGAAGGAGGGAACGGAGACGTAGTCGGCGTTCAACTGAATGGGATCACGCTAGGGAGCCTGTCATCTTCGAGTACTATTGAACGAGCCAATGCAATTGGCGTGCGTGATTCGCATCACACACTCTGCCCCCACGGCGCAGGTATAAATACGGAAGTGGATGCACGCACTAGTTACTTTTCGCTGAGGTGCTAAGAGTAACTCGGAGTAAGCAGTAGTCCAGCTATAATGGCTAAGGGACTACGTCTCTGTTCCCTCCTTCAGGGAACGAGGGTTGCATACGCAACCAAGATGTTCCCTTTCAGTCGTTCGACATAGTCATGGCTTAGACCAGGGAAGTCAACTGCTGTTCCACAGGACCACTGGGAAAGGAAGGGACGCTGCGGAAACCACATCCTGCCTGAAGGGAGGTAACATGTAGAGAATACACATATGGACTGAACGGATAACCGGCAGTACAATATATGGAATGTCACTGGGATGACTCCACCCTATAACAGGGGAAAAAAGAAAAACTGAACATTGACGGCAGAGCGGACTCTGCTGAGGGAACACACGGGCTCGCCGCAGGGAGCCATACCATGGAAGAATACACATATGGAATTGCAGTAGGGATCACAACATATGGACCCAGCCTAACACAGTTTCCACCAGTTCATACGAGTGATAGGCCTGGCTTCGGACGTTCCGCCACGTCCGTTGCCTCCGGGGCAGCACTTGCAGGCTCACCACCTGGTCCCGTAGGATAGGTAGGTACTTTGGGCACATATCCAGGCTGGGGTCTCAGGTGTCATGAGAGTTAGCCGGCCTGAACTCCAGGCACGATTCGTTGACTGAAAATGCAGGCAACTCCCTACCATCTAGATAGAGACCAAACAAGCAAGAGCAACTGTTTCTTTAAAAACGGAATTTTTAACTCACTGTCTGTAGGGCTCAAGGGATGTCTCTGTAGTGCAGTAGCACCAGAGATTAGTCCCAAGAGGGTAAAGAGGGGATGCAAGGAGGTTATTTCTTTTCTCCTTGCTCCTGTCAGGAACCTGACGATCAAGTCATACTTCCCACGGATTTGTATCTACTGCATCATGATGTGCGTCACAGGAAGGAAGCACTGAAGTGATCGAACACCTTCGGGATCTCCTCACGGAGAGAAGACTCAATTCAACGAATAGCTTCCACTTCTAAGGGGGAGCGAGCCTCTTTTTTAAGAGGTGCTCTCACAGAATTGATGGTCTCTATGGCATAAAAAATGTTGCGGTAGTAACCAGAACCTCCGCGTCCCGTTCTTTTTAGAACCAGACCTGGAACTCTCCAAGGTCTAGACGCGGGTGCCATCATGCCCTATCCATGAGAACGTACTCAGAGGATTGAGTCAGGAAGCCTGTAGAGAGGAGAGGTCAGTTGGGCCAATAAGTTGCCCCTTCAGGGACCCTATCAGGACCTGCTCCATCTCTTCCTGATTTTAGCACCATAGTGCAAGAAGGCTCACTGGGGAACGCATTTCTGCGGGCGCCCCAGGGCCAGCTGTGGCCAGCTATGGCCAGAGTTTTTTCCTGTGTTGAGGGATATCCACTCAGACAGGAGAAGAAACAACTGGCGGAGGGCCAAAGCCATGTGACTGCGTCTGCCATATGCCCTAGGAGCCTCTGAAAAAGTTTCAGTGGGACCCTTTCTCATTTATTGAATACCACTGAGCTGACACACCTCTATCTGAGAGATGCGCTGGACCGAGACCATCTCCATTCTAGAAAAGAGATCCTCAACCCTTGGACGAGTTTACTCTTTCCAAGTTGACCTGAAGACCCAACTGGCTATGGAGCACTTGAAGAGTAGGACCATGTACTGATACTTTGTACCTTCAAACGCAAGAAAACATGAGGCCTGTGGAGCAGAAGGATAGAGATCTGAAGTACATGTCTTTCAGGTCGAACGCTACAGACCAAGCTTGGGGACAGGGCATTTTTGAAAATGCATCTCTGTGTTTAGCAAGTGAATGGAGGCTTTCAAAAAAGGGCCCGTTTCAGTTGACACAGATCCAAGATGGTCGTAACCCACCACACATTTAAGGTACAATGAAGTATGGGCTGATGGAAGCCAGACTTCATATCGGCTGGAGGGAACGGCTAGCTCGCGTCCTTCGCCAGTAGGACTGTGTCGTACACACACAGGACAGGAGCACTGCTCAACACCTAGGTGTGATGAATCTCACTAATTTTTAGGAGCATCTCTGCTCAACACCTAGGTATGATGAATATCACTGAGCCTGGGCGGAGCCTCGCAAGCCAAGTCTGTAGGTACTGTTTGGGGCCAGGCTGGACCAGTTGGAAGCATTTTAAGCTTCCATAAAACCGGGTCAGGGAACCACAGACTTACCCGAGGTGGGGCAACGAGGTGGAGGACAGGGACCTGGCTTGAGAGGCCCGAAGGTGGCCCGAAGGTGGGGTCTGAGTGTGCAATGCAACACTTACCTGTCTCCACAAGACGGCCAGGGATACGTGAGAAGGCGGATGACCGGGTCCTCGAACCACACAGCTGCCGTGCAGGACAAGAGGTGGCTGAGGGGTACAAGGCTTTACAGGGTCGCACACCGCCAGACTTGCCCTCTTGGGACCCAGGAACAGAGGAATTTGCTCTTTCTTTGAAGTGTGGGTACAGCTTGCCTCACCTTTTTTTGTGAGCCAGCCGTGGAACAGACACACACACAAACAAGACTCCATCCGGCCCTCATCCGGGGGGAGGGAGTGGATCGGTGACCAACTCCAAAAGCACCCTCCATCCCTGAGCGGCCCACTTAGGAATGCTTTCGCTTGCCACCTGGCTTGGCAGCACCTAGAGCGGGCTGGGTGTCCCTACTGCGGCCAGCTCTAAGATGAGGCCTGGCTGGAGACTGCTGTGGAGGCCCAGCGGGAGCAGCAGCAGGGGAACACCCTTGGCGACGAGCAGGCGGAGGAACTGCCACCTGCGGTGGGTTAGAGGCAGCAGCGGGCCACCTGGGCAGGATGTGCCGGATGGCCTCCGTCTGCACTTGGGCGCAGTTCTCCGCCACATCGCCGACCAGCCCAACCTGGGAAATTGGGGAGACCAGGAACCGAATCTTGTCCGCATCCGCCATAACAACCAGGCTGAGCCAACCGTTGCGCTCCTGGACCACTAACGTGGACATCACCAGACCGATCATGCACACCAGAACACTCATGCCCCAGAGGGCGAGGTTGGATGCGGTGCGGAGCTCACCTATGAACGCACGGTCTGGGCTACCCTCGTGCATGTCCATGAGTGCCCTGGCCTGATAGACCTGTAGCAGTGCTATGGCACTCAAGAGGAGGCGGCTTGCCCACAGGTCTTGTAAGCTCTGCCCGTCAAAATCGGCGAGAACTCACAGGCTTTAGGGGGGAGACAAGGGGCCCCGTCCAAAAAGCAGCGGCCGCCGGACACAGTTGTGCCAGACCGTTCTATTGGAGGGACAGCCTCACAGCCCTTCACTGCTCCTCCGTCAAGGGTAGTCAGGGGGGAGAAGCTTATTCGGCCAGTTTCTGGCAGAGAAAGGTGCTGTCTACGACCTGGTAAGCTCTCCATGCACTTCGGGAAAGAAAGGCATTGGGGCGCAGCCCGTCCCGAGATACCAATCATCCAACTGAGACTGTTCAGGACACGGTGGAGGATTCCAACAGCCTCGGCAGCCCGATTCTGCATAGCTGATGTTTCTGGATCTGGCTCGGGCAACGTTACACTCCCAGAGGGAGATAACGCAGGGATTGTTTACCGGGCTGGGAAGCCTCACTATGATCATCTGAAATACCCATCCCACATGGCGCTGTAGCGGGGCATGGTAATGGGGACTGCACCATCACGCATGAAGGCGAGTCTCGATCTCAACACTGCGATAGTCATATCCTCGCAATGAGAACACAAACTGTCCACAAAAGCTGTTTCAAGTGTGCTGCATATATATATATATATATATATATATATATATATATATATATATATATATATATATATATACACACATTCTACAAACACGTTATACAACTATTGCGACCGTCCATTTGGGGGACAGGGAACGATCGCATCCAGAAATGCACGGGTGGAATGGCATCTCAAAAAAGACTCAAACGCACCCGTGTTGCTCTTTCAGGAAATGGGACCCATCACCAGTGCCGGAGCACACAGGGGAATGGCCGCGTCAACAGTGAACTGAAACAGTGAAGCACTCATTTTTTCTGCCCTCTAACCGGCCATCAACAAACACAGAAATTTGATGATGTTAAAACAGCATTTGAGAGCTCAAAGCTCGCGATAACTGCTGCACTCGCACTGTAGAACCACCAGCAACTGGGAGAGTCTTCCTAGAAGAACACCGACACACTCGCTCGTTGTATACAACAATACTCTTCAGAGAAATCAAAAACGATCAGCTCCGAAGCAAAAAGCAACTAGTGTGTGCATCCACTTCCGTATTTATACCCACGCCGCGGGGGCGGAGTGTGTGATGTGAATCACGCACGCTAATTGCATTGGCTCGTTCAATAGTACTCGAAGATGACAGGCTCCCTAGCGTGATCCCATTCAGTCGAACGTCGACTACGTCGAACATTCCGTTTTTTGTAAAACGGAAAATGCATAAAAATAAGGCTTTTATTAAAACACTGAATACAAAATTGCTGACCAACACACAAATCATTCACAATTGCTAAATTAGGCTAAAATAGAAGTCAGAGTGATACTAAATGAAGAGCCATTTGAGAGCAGTGAGAGCCGGCTCTTGTAAGGGAGCCGAGCCAAAAGAGCTGAACCTTTGAAAAGAGCCGGACTTACCATCACTACCACTTTCAGAAACCCTCCACCTTCCCCAGCTCAACCTGTATAGATCTGCTACCGGTAATTAATGTACGCTATATTGTACAGCAGCAGCATGTCTTACTTGCTCACAACAGCGTGTCGTGCATGTATTGGCAGTAGCAAGACCCGTACTTGCTCTGCCGCAGCAGCAGCAATAACCTACAGCATGCAGCAGCAGCATAGCAGATTTCCGCCAAGACCAAACAATCAATATGGTCATACCCATTACCATGCCATCACTCTGAGATTTGTCATGGCAGAACTACATTAGCGTCCACACCAAGCAGGGCCGGAGTGGGGCCACTTTTCAGCCCTGGAGTTCATGCCCAAGACCGGCCCACTTTTTCCACGGTGGAATTCCAAATTAGCACTTTTTCCAATTTGGATAAATGAAGCAACAGTTCAGTTGTTACTATTGTGTAGTTGGTATTAATACCATAGTTCAACAAATAATGTAAAGGTTAAATAATAATTCACTTAGACTTTATAAGAAGCAATTGCGATTTTATATCACACAATTCAGACTATATCTCGCAATTCTGTATTTCTGACTTTAAAAAGAAGCAATTGCAACTTTATATCCCGCAGTTCTGACTTTATATCTTGCAATTTCTGACTATAAGAAGCAATCGACTTTAATTCACACAATGCTGACTTTATAACACGCAATTGCGACTTTACATCCAGTAGCGCGGGAAGGGGGGTGCTGCGGGGGCTGCAGCCCCCTCGTCATAGCATCAGCACCCCCAAGTGGGGGGCTGTGAACTAACATAATATTGTACTTTAAAAACGTGAAATAAAAATAAATAAATGGACAGCGTTAACTAACTCTCTTATGCCTAATGAAGTGAGTGTTCAAGGCAAGCTACGGAGAAAATGAAATAAAGTTTGAATTTGCCATGCTTTGTTACGTTCAGAGAGCACGTGAGCGGAGAGCGCATTTCTGAATATTCCGCTCGCTCTCTCATTCCGCTCAGGGTCGCTCGCTCAACCCAGAATGTCCTGCTGGTTCAAAAATACGTGGAATAAGGGCTGCCTCCGACTAAAGTTTTTTTCTAGTCGACAAGTAGTTGTTCATTTAAGCCATTAGTGTACAAATCGCCCCTTTATATTAATTTTATTACTTAAATAGTCTATATACAGGATAATGAGCGTGTAGCCTGTACATAATATAGCCGCACTCAAGCGCACGGCCACACGCATAAAGATTGCCACAAAGAACCGGTAAAATTATGAATGTGTCAAAAATAGCATGGAGACATTTAATTGTTTATTAATAAACTGGTGTTTTCTGTGATGCTGCAAAGATGGAGTTGGTGATGCAGACTCGCCATGAACGCCAGAGAGAAATGCATGTGAAATACACATTCCATATGGATTATATAATCAGAGAATAGCCTATTTCTTTTCGTTTTGAATATTTTTGTTTAAAAGTAGACTTTTCAAGCTTTCTATAATAGATAGCCTATATTTCTAAAATCTGTGATGCACAAGCTGAGTTTCGGCGCCCTCCAGTTCACGTGCAATGCAAGTGATCGTGTCGGTGCCTTATTACATTGTCTGCTATATATTTGCGTCTTATTTATTAAAATTGGTTGATAAAACATTGATCAAAATTAATATACAATTTATACAAAACGAAAATATTTTAAAAATAGTCTTTCTACAAAACAAAACTCAATGAAGTTGTAAAAATCATGTCTTACATCATGTCTCCAGATATATTGCACATCTCATGATGTATCTTTATCTTTCTCATGCTGCATATGCTCACTTTCATAATCAACATTGATTAAATTAAAAAATAACATTATCTTTTAATATTTAAACATAAATATGAAACTAAATGTTTTCTTTAATGGCTACAACACATATACAGTGCAGAGAAATTTCATGTCTTGTCGTCGGCCACAACATAATGACGTCACATATTTTCCAACCCAGCCCCCAGCCCCCCCTCCATGAAACAGCTTCCAGCGCGCCTGTTTACATCTCACAATTTTGACCATCTCGCAATGCTGACTTTATAACACGCAATTGCAACTTTATTTCAGGCAATTCTGACAGTTATATCTCGCAATTCTGACTTTATAAAACGCAATTGAGACTTAATATCACGCAATTATGACCATCTCGCAATGCTGACTTTATAACACGCAATTGCAACTTTATTTCAGGCAATTCTGACTTTATAACACGCAATTGAGACTTTATTTCACGCAATTCTGATGTATTCCGAAATGTAAACTCGCAAGTGTGAGATAAAAAGTCGCAATTATCTTTTAAAACGTTTTATTCTGTGACGCAAACAAGCTTCCATACCTCCTGGCCTCTTCCTCACAGCCATCCTCCCTGACGCGTACCGTTAAGGTAGGGCCGGCCAGGCGCGGTAGGCGCCGGCGATGCTGCGGGCCCGCGGCCGCAGTAGCCTACCTAAAACGTTTTGGAAAAGACTGGCTGTGGACCCAACCAACTCTATAGTAGGGGAGGGGAGAACTCCCTCACATGGTACAACCCATGCAGAGGCTGCGCGCTGCAGTGTCAGAAGGCGGAACGTGTAATGTTACTAACGTGACATTGAAATGTGAAACAAAAAAAAAAAAAAAAAAAAATCCTCGACCGGCCCAAAAGTGAAGCGGCCCACCGGGAATTCTCCCGATTCTCCCGATTACCCAATCCGGGCCTGCTGTGGACCCAACCAACTCTATAGTAGGGGAGGGGAGAACTCCCTCACATGGTACAACCCATGCAGAGGCTGCGCGCTGCAGTGTCAGAAGGCGGAACGTGTAATGTTACTAACGTGACATTGAAATGTGAAACAAAAAAAAAAAAAAAAAAAAATCCTCGACCGGCCCAAAAGTGAAGCGGCCCACCGGGAATTCTCCCGATTCTCCCGATTACCCAATCCGGGCCTGCACATGACATGAACACAAGGGAAATGTGGGAATCGCATGACATGAAAATGAAGAGCCCAACCAAACACAAGCTTTACAATTATGTACCATCACTGAATCAACCTAAATACATTAATTTATACACACAAAACTACATGTAAGGGTATAATCTTGTATACATAGAAATAGCTCTTTAAGGTAACAACGTACCAATGTAATGCGTACTAGAGAGTAATGTGTAATAGAGCTCTACACTGTAAAAAGTTTAACTATTATTTACTCATTTTATTGGTGAAACATTTTTACACTCAAAAAATTGAGTAAATTTTAAAGCTGTGAAATCAATGAAATATACTGTATGAATTGAGTAAATGCAAGTAAAAAAAATAAGTAAATCTGAGTAACTCCATCTGGTACATTAACACATAAAATTGAGTAGAAATAATTTAACATTTAAACATTAAAAAAACAATATTTATGAGTAAAATTAACTGTTTTTATTAATGAGTAATATTAACTTTTTTATTTTCTCTAAACCTTTGTAAAATAGTACTCCAGACAACCACCAGTATACATTACATTGGCCTTTATTTTCAATGCGTACAGCAATACAGCACATTTTAGACTGTTTTTAACATGTATACAATATTGCCTGCATTTAAACTTATTTAACAAGTAAAAATGAAATATTTAAACATTCAGGTAGCCTAATTCAAGTGTAATCAACCAGTCTGTTATCCAATATCCACCGAATCTGCGCTGGTCCTCATGCCGGAGACAGACTCGCCTCTGCGGGTGAACTTTGAACTTCATACCGCCGCGTCCTGCGTTTCACTCACAGTCACTGAGGCACAGCCGAAAGATACTGCGAGCGACTGACATAACCTGCCAATAAACAAAAAGTGATAGTTCTGAGGACATTTTATCATCCTAATGATAATAATTATATTCATTATCATTAGGAATGAAAGTCGTGTGTTTATGCAAAGCGTTTCAATCACGCAAAAAGACAGGCGCGGCTCTCGTCTCGTTTAGGTGTCGAATTACGCCTCTGTAATACGTTGTTTTGCATTAAATATGATTTAAAGCACAGTAATGATTCTATAGATAAAATAAAACATACACCAACCTGAATTTCACAGAGGAAATGCACCAAATCTGCGACGCTGAGAAGAGAACTGTTGTTCTGGAGACTGGAGAGTTCAAACAGCCACGCTCACTCCAACCGTCGAGTTGTCGTCACGTCAGAGGGTGGGGGAGGGGGGCATTGTTTTAATTGAGTAAACTTACTCAATTTTAAGAGCGTGTTAAATATATTAATAATATTGTTTTGAATTAAGTATTTTTTTTGTTTCTTGAAACAGATCAGTTTAATTAAACATTCTCAAATATTTTGATAGAAATTTCACAAATATATTAAGTATATTATAAAGAAATAATTGGTTAGTCAAATACTAAATTATTTTATTGAAAAAAACTTAAATATATCTGTAAATTTTAGATAAAATAAATTGTTGGATTTTTACTCAATTATTTTGGTATGTTTAACTCAAACAATCAAGTAAACGATATTCAGAGATTTTATTAAGTTAATAAAGTTAAAAATTTCTGTAATATTTACTAAGCCACAAAATTATTTTTTACAGTGTAGTATCCAAATAGCAACATCTCGAGGCGGCTGTAAAACTTGTGAATAAAAACAAACAAACATTAAATTGTTTAATACAACACCAAATTACAAGAGAATAGTTAATTATTTTTGGGTTGAAAATGCCTAAAATGTATTCAACAATGAGAAAAGCATCATTACTCAAGTCAAGCGAAAATCCTGAACCCTGCATTTTCCCTTGAATAAAGCAATGACAGATGCAAACCAAAAACAGAAATACTGAGCCAGAGGAAGATTTAATGAGGGATCGGAATGGGAAAAGCGTTAAAAAAAAAACATTGTTAACCTTCACCAGACCTCCGGCTGCAGTGTGACAAGATGCTTCTTGACACCTTTAAAGAGACAGGATTTTTCATTCAGATCATTTACGGAAACAAAAGTTAAGAAAGGGAATATTTACACATCGTTGCTCTTTTGTGCAATTCATTATTGTTTCAATGAAATATTTGTTTTGGCTAAAGTGTAAGGTTCTCAGTTGATGGAAGGCTGTCTGATTCATCTTTATTCTCAGGGGGATTCAGTGGAGGCCACTGTGTTGACTCATCAGACCTTGCCTGCAGTATCTCTGTGACACTTGTGTTACCAGGGTTTATGTTTCAAAGATTTCTGTGTTGCATGCAGTTTTCTGTGGGTAGCTGTTTGTAAGATGCCTAATGTGATTTAAATCATTCAGTTGCCACAAGAAATACACAGTACCACAACTATATTCTTTATAGTTACTGTTTCCCACATTTTAGAATAAACTCTGATGTAACCCTTAACAACAAGTATAATGCACTTTACAATATGGTTTTATTGTTAACATTAACTACATAAGTTAACATGAAATAACAATTAATGATACTTCTACAGTGCCACGGTGCTGTGGCTGTAGTAAAGTGCACATTGCAGTAGAAACAGAAATATATCCACAACAGAAACACTCAGGAAATCGCAAGAGATAACATAGACGTTTATAATACCAGACAGGGAACAAAGGGAAACTCAGGGCTTAAATGCATGTGGAATAATCAAGGAGAACGGAATCAGGTGTGATGAACTAATCAACAACCTATGAGACTACAAGGGTCTGTTTACACGAGAGAAGACTTTTTTTTATTGCGTTTTGGCCGTTCCTTTACAGCTTAACAGTGTTTTGGTGGCCTGAAAATGCTAACTTTTCGTTTTTGAAAACAACACCCTTATCATCGCCGTGTAAACTTCAAAAATGCAAATCTGTGAAAATGGTGGTGTCATTTTTTTTACAAATGAAAGGATACAGACATGAAAGGGGCATACGGACATCATCACAAGTGTTTATGAGAATTACACAAATCAACAGAATATAACATTTTGTCATCATGAAAACTTAAAGGTTCCTTTAAACAGACTCAAGGATGATATATGACCCTGGACCACAAAACCAGTCACATTTACAATTTTATAAATCACATAAAATTGAGATTTATACATCATAAAGCTGAAAGCTGAATAAATAAGTTTTCCATTGACATATGATTTGTTAGGATAGGACAATATTTGGCCGAGATACAACTATTTGAAAATATGGAATCTGAGGGTGCAAAAAAATCGAAAAATTGAGAAAATTGACTTTAAAGTTGTCCATTTATGTTCGCGATTGTGCTACATTCCCTCACAAAAATAAATGTGTTATATATTTACGGTAAAAAAATTACTAAATATCTTCATGGAAAGTGATTGTTACTTAATATCCTAATGATTTTTGGCATAAAAGAAAAATGGATAATTTTGACCCATACAATGTGTAACGGTCACCAGCTGGAGTGCCCTTGAGAGCCACTAGAGGGCACTCCACACCAGACTATCATGTTCACTCACAGACTACATCTCCCATCATTCTCTGCCTGGACTCATCAGCACTTATTATCACATTCACCTGTATCTCATTATCTTGTTTAGTTCACCCCATATAGCCTGTTTTTTTCGGGGAGGACTATCTGAACCGCTCTGTTCATTCATGCCCTTGCATGATCCTCACGGGACTTTAGAGCACTATATTGACCTGGCCCTTTTGTTGAGTGGCTCATCGTTTACTGTGGGCGGAGTAGAGGAGGAGCTCCGTGAACCCACAGTATCCCCTCAGCCAGAGCTTCACGTCAGTCCTGCCGAGCCAGAGCTTCACGTCACGTCTGCCGATCCAGAGACTGTTCACGGCTGCCGAGCCAGTGTCTCCGGACAAGATGGCCGCCGCCGAGCCAGTGTCTCCGGACAAGATGGCCGCCGCCGAGCCAGTGTCTCCAGACAAGAAGGCTGCCGCCGAGCCAGTGTCTCCGGACAAGATGGCCGCCGCCACGCCTGAACCTGAGCCCTCAACAGAGATGGCCGCCGCCAACCCTGAACCTGAGACCTCAGCAGAGATGGCCACCGACACGCCTGAACCTGAGCCCTCAGCAGAGATGGCCGCTGCCACGGTGTCTGTTCCTGTTCCTGAGCCGGTGTCTGTTCCTCCGCCCTGGCCGCCTGAAGGGTCGTCTCCGCCCTGGTCGCCTCCACCGCTTGCTCCGCCCTGGTCGCCTGCTCCGCCCTGCCCCTCCCGTTTTGTGATCCAGGGTCACAAATACTGTATGTTTTTGAAGCCTTTTTGTTCAAAGGTTTTGTAATTTCTTAAAGGAAATAAAAAGGGAAGTATCAGAGGAGTACATTCTAAAATTGGGATTACAGTGAATGGTTCTGGCTTTTGTGTATTATCAATTATTACAGTATTATCAAGATTAACATCATCAGAATGAAATGTTTTTATTTAGATTGTGTAATTTGTGTAGGCATGTGAGTTCGGCTCGACTGCACTGTAGTAAAAGAATGTGTGTATGCAGGTGCGTAGTCTTTCTTTACAGTGACATCGCCAACTAGTCTGGCATAAACAATATAGCATTTAGTCGTTTTCACAGACCCGTGTGAACAGGGATTGTTTTGAAGACTTTGTCATCTGTACAAAGAAAAACTAAGGAAAACGGGAACACAGAACATGTTAATCTCAAATTACTAATAGCATTTTTAAGATTTAAAGCTATATCTTTTAACATAAGTAAAGCACTGTGAACTTACATAAACATTTGTTTTAACTAACAAAGATTAATAAATGCTTTACAAAATACTAACTAATATGTAACTAATGTTAACAAATCAGACCAAAACACAAATACAAGTATGGGAATTATACATAAGATGCTAAACAGTATTGAGTTCACATGTATGCTGCACAATTGATAGATGCTTTTCCTTCAATATCTGGTCCCACACAACCATCTAAATGGAAGAATAATTTTATTTTTCTCCTGGGATTTGATGTGATGGATTAATTGCTGCTTGCAAAAAGTGAAATAGTGACATTTTAAGTACTAGGTATAGTTTATTTATCTGTGGATTTAGTATTCCAATCTGCCACAGATTACGTTTGATGTTTTCTTCATGTCAAACATCTTAAAATATATCAAAAACTATTATTTATGTCATTTTAGCTTTGAGTGACAGCAACACTTCCTTGAGCCAGCCAAATGCCTTGTTAACTTAGGGTTTAGCTTGTCACGAATCAGTGTTTCTGACAGACCCTGCCTCCTCTCAGAGGAATTATCAATCAAGAAGGTCCACTAGAAGGTCAGCTGTGTCAGGATCAATTAGAGTGCACCTTCATAACTTCATAGCCCCATCAAAGAAACAAAAATAAAATAGGACATGGCATACCAGAACCTTGCTGGTGTGGCTTAAGTCTTTTTTAATAAACGTATTTGCATAATTATATTGAGAATATTTAGCATTTCTGTTTTGATACTGTGCTGGTCTAGGTCGCATTCCACCCACAAAACTAAATGAGTGAATTATATATACAGTATTATATAATTAAAAGTGTTACACAACAATTTTCTAATTTCTGTAATGGTTCCCAAAGGTGGTTTTCACAGCGACGATATTTTTGGTTCCCCAAAAGAATCTTACATTGAACATTCTTAAAAGAACCATTTTTTCTTAGTGTGAAGAACATTTCAATAATCTAAGGAATCTTTTTTCCACTATAAAGAATATTTTGTGCAATGGAAAGATTCCATGGAACCATCGATGACAATAAGCAACCTTTATTTTTAAGAGTGTACATTCAACCTTATTTATATAATTATTTTGATTACATTTCATGCATCTATTTTTTGCATCTGCATAACCTCTAAAAAAAAAAATAAGACATTGCATGCATTGACAAGCATGGATAAAGAGCAAATATGAAAATTGATCTACTAATGATTTATGCAGTGAATATGAGGAGTGTTTAAAGCCCTGAATGAAATTTGAATTAATTAAGTATGATGATTTTGTATAACTTTATGAATCAGTGTATGGCATTAAACTTGCAGGAGCTAAATCGAATACTTTAAGCTACTGAGTTGTTTGGTCCCGGAGTAATTAGGTTGACTCACTTTTTTGCTTTGGTGTTACGTTGTTTAATTCATCCATCAGAAACGAGAAGACCATTCTTCCATTGCATCACCATACACAGTTTCACGAGTTCACTCTTACATACAATTAGAGAGAGTAAAGTTTAATGTGTATTTGGTGTGCTGTCTGGGGTGAGGGCCCGAACCCCCGTATGTAAATGGTTCACCCGAGGGGGTGGTGGAGGGATGCTGCCTTAACTGTCAAGGAATTGAGGTGAGACTCGTTGATTGCTGAGTGCTCTTCACTCGTGTTAATTATCTGAACATGCTCCTCCCGAACTTTGTTAATAAAACATAATTTATTGGCTCCACAACAACACCGTGCAAATGTCCAATTTAGTTTTTTCCATATACATATTAAAGAGAAGTTTTACATACGTTCACCGCTTTCACTGTTGCGGTCAAAACCTTTTTTCCCTTCCGGGTCAACACCTACTACCTACAGCATAAGAAAGGCCACCTATATACACTGATATCTCTGTAATGTTCACAGCGCCACTCAATGGTCAAAATGAGAATACATCACCCTTATAAACACATTCTGTCTCCTACAAACTCATTAAGACTTTTTATACTACACCATTTCAGAATATCTTAAAGATTATAGTTTATTATATACTGAGGAAGAGAAAGAAGCAGCAACATGTGGTCATGGAAAAAGGTTGCTCTAATGCAATTTAAGGTTATGTGTTCATGAATCATGTTAACATAAAACTTTGCTCTTCCACTTGCTTTACAATCATGTTCCAAACTGCAAATCAGTTGTTTTTTAATGTAACTGTCCTGGGAGATAAACAGAAATCTGCTGTGCAGACAGACAAAGAAAAAAGAGAAGAAAAGTAAAATGGGACGTATATGGATGGAAAGGCAGTTCGTGTAGCAATTTCACACCCTTATGAATCTGTGTTTTTCATTTGTATCAATCCACAATCCTGTCAATGTCTGATGCACACACAAGTGAGGAGAGGTATGTAAAAAATCAGGAGCATATCAGGAAAGCACAACATATATTGTCTTTTTTTACCAATATAATTACCATCCTTAAATTTGGCATGACATTAAGGTTGGAATTATATAATTATTTTCTTCTCTATTGTGACACTAAAGTGGCTTCTGGAACAAGAAAGAAAATGTATAGGCAGTGACATGATTTTGATTGGATTGATTGATTGGATGGTTGTGGATTGCTATTGCCGTGATCTCATATGAGTGACAAGTTGTCATCAGAGAAAATATGTTGCTGCAAGAAGAAGGGGAAGTTATTTTGGTTAAAGATCGCAATGGCACATGAAAAAATAAAAATAATAAAAATAGGTCCCACTTTATATTAGTTGTCATTAACTACTAATTAGGTGTCTTTAACATTTAAATTAATCATTTGATACAATGGACTTATTATGTACATACATGTTTTTAAATTGTTCTTATATATCAAAAGAATATCTGCATTACATTAAAGGACCCTTTTACCAAAAAAAAAAAAAAAAAGTAGTGACAGAGTCCCTGTAGCCACTTCACAAAACAGTTTAAAAAATAAAAATAAAAAAGATGTATAGGCCAACTAACCCTCTGCTTTATTTATTTATTTATTTAATAGGGAACGGTCTAACTAGGTTCTAATTAACTGGAGGAGGCCACCAACTACTCTGTAACTGACTACTCTGTTAACAAATTAAGAGGCTACAGGGAACTGTTTTCACTAAATCCTAGTTATTTTCCTTTTTGGTTGGTCACAAACAAAAGACCTAAGCCAGACCATCAGAAAAATGGAATATCATCATCGGTCCAGCCCCTTAGGGCCTGATGTTATGTAAAAAGAGGGGGTAAGAGGAAGAAGAAGGTGGATGTTATCTTGGTGCAGGAAAGGAGGTGATATTATCTGCCTCTGCCCATGCCAGGACACTTACGTCTGGTATGGGCCACTTCCCTGACACCCTGCTTCTTCCTTCTTGACTCTTGCCGTCTTATTAGAGTCCTGCTCCTGGAGGGAGGAGGGGCTCGAGTGGCAACAGAGTCCCTCTGGCCATGCCTTCGGTCCTCAGACTAAGATGGGCCAGGACCCCCTGGCTGTCTGGGTGCAGACTTGGACATGTGCGGTACACTGTAAAAAATTTGCTGTAGTTTTGCAGCTGTTTGCCAGTAACGTACTGTAGATTTAAATGTATGTCATTTACTGGCAACAGTTTGTTCAAAGTTAAATGAACATTAAACATTAACAAGTCTTTGTCTTTAAAGAATAAAATTATAAAATAACAATCTAATGCAAAGCATTCTGGGAACCATTATGTTTTTTTTTCCTTCAGATTTTGGTTCCCAGAATGCTTTGCATGAGGATGTTATTTTAGTTTTATTCTGTAAAGATAAAGATTTGTTAATGTTTAATGTTCATTTAATTTTGAACAAATTGTTGCCACTAAATAACATAATTTTATATCTACAGTAAGTTACTGGCAAGTAGCTGCCAGTAATACTGTAATTTCTACAGATTTTTCTAACAGTGTATGTAAGAGTTATACGCAGCCGAGCGTGCCTTCGCCTCCCTGAACTATATGACAACTGCCTCGACGGAACATCCAAAAAGTTCATAAGCCGGCTTTGATTTTTTTTTTTTTTTTTTTTTTTTTTAATACAGGGACCAGATGCCACTGATGAGTCCTGCTGACTTAAACATTCATAGGAGTCTCTGTACACGAACATAGTAAAATGAAAGAGCAAACACATTGGAAATGACAGGCATGTTGAACATGTTGAACTGTTTCAAGAATGGCAGAACATCTCTCTGTTTAGATCATTGTGCTCAACAATGTGCTTTTTTGTCCTCCGTTATGTATCTTTTGATTATGTTGTGTTCTAAATTCTAACAATCAAAAAGCCACTCTAAACTCTCCTCACATTCTTTTTTCTGGTTCCCTCACAGTCCCACCTGATTAGGCCATTAGGGGAGGATCTTTATCTTCCCATGTGTGAAACAAATCAATATTTATGATGATTCACGCCCTCCTCGCATACTGCTTTCTTACAAATTTTAACTCAATATATTGTTTTATGTGAATGAGTGGGCAGGATGATTTTCACATCGTTTTGAAGCAAAAATTCTAGACTGCATGATACAATTTTCAAAAGTCTTGTGAACATAGTCAGTATGGGTTTCATGGCCTTATTTCAGTGACATTGTTTGTTTTTTCACAAACCACGCATAACCGTAATTTTCTCACAACTACAAACTTTTACATATATGCTGCTCACATATTATTGTAGCAGAGTTTGTGCTGAATACAGTGTAATAAGACTTTAGCCATGAAAGTACAAGTACCAGAAATAAGCACAAATGTCAGGGCATGTCAGAACACCTCCAGGGTCCAGAAAACACTTCAAACCCCAGAGGGTTAACAGGCTAGCGAAATTCTGCATTGTAGCATTTAATAAGTACACTGTACTTATTTTTTTGATGTAAGTACATAGTAGTTAAAAAACATCGGTTACACTTTATTTTAAGGTGTCTGTTACAGAACAGAGACTCACAACCAGGATGATAAGATTAATAAACAGTTTATTTGAGATCGGCGGTATACGGACATAAAACAGGTATGTCTCACGGATGTTGGCAAACAGGAATGATGAATGAGATACTGACAGTTCCTTTGTGTTGTAGATGGATAAGGAGGTTGTGAATGAGGTGGATGATGGCAGCTGGTGCACACACAGAAGATGGGAGAGAGGCAAGTAGCCGTTGTACGAAAGGGAAGAAGAGGAATCCACGGAAGACGATGAAGACACGGAGGATGCAGGTAGATGAAACAGTACACTATACTGGAGGTAAGGGATGAACATAAATGAGAGTCCTTACTCAAACGAGACCAGAAAATGTGACAGTGATGTGTGTGCTTATATGCTGCCTGCCTGTGGTGATGAGATGATGATGTGGAGGTGTAGGTGATCATGAATGGCGTGCAGGTGATTGGTATGCAGGTGATAGCGATCTCTGTGATTGGGTGATGGTGGAGCCTGACTGATCCCTGACAGTGTCATTGTTAAATCTATAGTTGCACTGTAAGTACTGAGTAATATTATTTAACAACATGTAGCCTACTTACTATAGGGTTTGGGTAGGATTAGGTTTTGGTTGAGGGTAAGTTGCATGTAATTATGCATAATTTACTGTTATTACTATGGTTGTCACAACACAGAAGGAAATAGACAGGTGTTGTAATGATGACAGTGTTTATTGAGTGGTGAGAAACAGCAGGAACCAGACCATGGTGACTTGTTGACTGATGCAGCCTAGCATGGATAAGAGCAGGGAGAGCAGCAATAACCCCCCTTAGGTTAAACAGAACAGAACCAACATTAATGTATTGCAGATATCATTAATCATTGCAAGCTTGACTATCTTGACCTGCCAGAACTGACGCTACGCTTGATTTCAGGACCACTATCATTGAATACGATTGATAATTAGCATACAGTTTGGATTGGTGGTATGGTTCTGTTCTTGTCACGGTTTACGAATGCATTGCTTCCTTTTTGTCTCGTGCGTTTGTTATTTGTGTATGTGTGTGTCGCGTGGATCTTTGGGTGTGGCCGGAGCAATCATGCTCATTCATCAATCTGCAATCATTATCGGCGCCAGCTGCGACTCATCATCACTTCCTTAAATACTCACAGTTTTCTCCTCTCCATTGTCAGATCTTTGTTTGATGTCTTGCTGTCTGGTGTTCCTGTTCCCGTTCTGTGATCGTGTGGTGTTTGTCCCTGGATTACTGTTCGCTGTTCTGTTCGTTGTTCACGCCGGAGATCACCATCACCTTCACTTCACTCTGCACCAGCTCAGACTCACCTGTGTTTGAACATCGAGGTCCCTGCGCCACCCGCCAGTGTTTGTTGCCTTTTGTGTTACATTCTGTGTCTTCAATAAAGAGTTTATTGCACCTGCTATTGCTTCCTCGTTCTATCAGCATGGCAGTTCTAGGCGAGAACTCCCTGCGCATCCATGCAGCCTAGCATGTATAAGAGCAGGGAGAGCAGCAATAACCCCCCAAAACAAAACCATATGCCAAAATTCCCCAAACCCAAACTGACAGCGCAATTCTGGGTGCTTTTTTTTTCTGGTCCTCTTTGTTTAGGGGTCACACTTGGCTCCTTCGCAGTCAAAAGTGACCAAAGCCTTAAAATGTAACTGGTCAGTAATATTTTTTGATTATTATGTAGAATTTTGAAAGGTTTCTATGGTACTCTGCAATAATTATACATTTTTTATGAGCATTTTTTTTACATTAGAATTAATATATATATATATATTGTTGGGGGTGGGGGGTATTTGTCATTTTAGAGTGCACTTTTTTTCTGCACAGTGGCTTATTTGTAGTTTGTACCACCAAAAGTTTCTCTGAGTTTTTGTATTTTTTTGTATTTCCCATTAATTTCCTTTGTCTGTCATTTTTGACTGCAAAGGAGACAAATGTTTTACGATCCGTTAACATATCGGAATCATGTCCTTGAGTTTTTTGTGTGTTCACATAGCTAATACAACAGAAGTCACCAAGTTTCATCCCATTCCAATGAAGCAAAAAAAATCAATAATTCAAAACGTAAAAGTGTTCGGTCATTTTTGACTGAAGAGGACCAGAGGGTTAAATACCTGAAAAGCTTGAGCAACAGCATGTTACCAACAATACCGGAAAGCATTAAGCAACAAGTATGTTGCCCTTACCTGGATGACCTAAACGAGTATGTTGCCAATACCCGCATAAGCCATAGCAACAAGCATGATGTCAATACCCGAAATGCTTAGCAGTAAACATGCATATTAGAGTGCGGATCGGGCCGAATTTTTCTGTCCGAGCCCGGCCCGCGTCCGACAGAGCAGTAACCGAACCCGACCCGAGCCCGACAGGCATAAATATATTTATGTCCGAGCCCAACCCGAGACCGACAGTTAAAATCCCTTTTTTCTCATACTAATGACACATGTACGTTTGTTTGTGTGGAAAGCCCGCTTTTATTAAGCAACTGTAGGAAGGTATTCGAAAATGTCAACAGGATGAGTGCATCAGCGCGCACGGAGAAACAAGCGCACTTAACATAGGCGCGCATGCACGTGTTTGGTTGTCACGGCTACATAAACAAATTTGAAATTTGCGCACACAGGAAGACAGATGTTATGGTAAAATTTTGCATTTTAATCACAAAAACGAACGTTTGCATCAAATGAAAGCATCAGGCACATTTGCTAACGTTACCTACATAATAAGCTGTTTTAAATTTAAAATGTTCAATGCCTTATCGCGCTGATGTGACCGAGCCCGACCCGAACCCGAACATAAATTCTAAATATCTGTCCGAACCCGGCCTGGCCCGTCGGGTACCGATGGGTCCCGTCGGGCTCGGGTCGGGTATCCATCCTCTAATGCATATTGCAATGAATGACATACTGCCTGAAATGAAGAAGTGAAAATTGAGATATCAGAATTAATCAGCTGCTTGCTTGTTGTAAATCCGCAGTCCAGTTCCAGCTGACTGTGAGCTAGAGATGAGAGACGGAGATTCTTTTCAATGATCTTTTTCTTTGGAAATAAGTCACAATACTGAAGTAATGTTGGTGGAAATTTCCTGTTCACACAGATTTAGGAACACATGTCATTAATCCAGCTGAATGGTTTAATGCAACAAGCATGATGCTGATACTTGGATATATTTAGGCACAAATATGTAGGTTTGAATAAATTCCAATCACTAGACAAGTTATTTGTTGATGTGTACTGCGTACACTCTCACCTGTCAATGACGTCATAACCTTGTTATACGTGGTTATAGTTCCCTTACGAGAACGTTCTCTCGTACTGCGTTGCAAACGCTGTGGGAAAACTCCTTTTCTCGAGAATATTGAAGCCTTTATTTTAAAACGCATTGCATGCAGCACAGGCGAGAGCATCAAGCTCGCGCGAGCGAGCTGATAGGCTGTGCTGTGGGCAACTGCACGAACCAATGGCGGATCGGCAGAGGCGCGCGAACCAATCAGGGAGCTTGGCACACTGCCAGTGTCAAGCGCGCGAAACTGCACGTGACCAAAGCATATAAATATAGACAATATTCCGCCATTTGACAGATTTAATCTCCTTCAGCTCGACTCACCTCGTCGCTGATCTTCTCCGGATAAAGAAGCCGCTCGTCGTTGAACAGCCGTCCAGCGGAACAGCTTCGCATCCCAGCATCTGCCAGCTGAGCGTTTCCCTGTGGCATCCGACGAGTATCCTTTTTCTCTATCTCTCTCTATCTCTTTCTAAAAGAGCAAAATCGCTGTTTTCACAGCGTGCGGCGTTGTTGCAAATGCCGCTCTCTATTTGTGAATCCTGCGGGGTTCCTCTGCATGTGTCTGACAGACACACACAGTGTGCTGCCTGTCTCGGCCCTGAGCACGCCGAGTCAGCGCTCACTAAAGGCGGCTGCCTTCTCTGCGACGGGATGCCTGTTTCTACTCTCTGCTCGCGGCTCGTGCACGCTTCGTCTGTGAGTGATTCCGCCCATCTTCCATCTTCGGCGCCCCGCGAGCCCCGTAGGAAGAAGCGGCGCGATCAGAGGCTTCCTGAACGCGGTGAGTTTAGCGAATGCACACCGGGCCTCTCTCCATGTGCTTCGCCCACGCCCTCTTCGCCTGTTCTATTCTCTCAGAGCGACCAACGCCCCTCATCTGAAGCGGCTGGGCTCGTCTCTTTTGGCGGATCTGCTGATGATATGGATGACGCAGTTTCCGTGGCGGCATCTGAGAGTGAGGATTGGTCGGGCTCCGCGGACCCCGCCCCCCCCTCTCAGTTAGATCCTTCTGACACTCGAGCGAACATCGACGCCGAACTCTTCCGTGTCATGTCTCGCGCTGTTAACGAGTTGGGACTCGACTGGCTCTCCCCAGCTGAGCCTGCCAGAAGCCGCCTCGACGAGTGGTACCTGCCGGGGCGCCAACAGGCCCCTCGTCAGCGCTCCACCCCTTTTCTGCCTGAGGTCCACGAAGA
The DNA here is from genome assembly GCF_964197995.2 of Scardinius erythrophthalmus. Taxonomy (NCBI): domain Eukaryota; kingdom Metazoa; phylum Chordata; class Actinopteri; order Cypriniformes; family Leuciscidae; genus Scardinius; species Scardinius erythrophthalmus. The sequence goes on along the minus strand of NC_138230.1, from coordinate 26,982,165 downwards.
GCTCACAAAAAGCTGGCGCGCGCCCTTTTCAGCGCGAACGTGCTCATCTGCCTCTTCAACGCTCTCCACTGTTGACGGCGCTGAAGAGAAAGGTTATGTGTGTCTCCCCCCACTGGAGGAAGCGGTCGCTGCACACTTATGCCCTCCCACTGCAGGAAGTTGGAGGTCTAAGACTGTGCACCCATCTAAGCCGTGCAGAACTACTTCGGCCATTGCCAGCCGCGCTTATGCTGCCGCCGGTCAAGCCGCCTCTGCTCTCCACACCATGGCGACCCTCCAAGTGTTTCAGGCGAAGCTCCTCCGCTCCATGGATGAGTCAGGCCCTGACCCAGACACTTTTAAGGACCTCAGAAGTGCGACAGATCTAGCGCTACGGGCCACTAAGACCACCGCTCAAGCACTGGGCCGCAACATGGCCAGCCTAGTAGTTTTAGAGCGCCACCTATGGCTGACATTGACCGAAATCAGGGACGCAGACAAAACCGCCTTCCTCGATTCTCCGGTCACAGCATCTGGTCTCTTCGGCCCATCTGTCAGCGGCTTCGCATAACGCTTCACTGAGGCTCAGAAAGCCTCCAGCGCCATGAAGCATTTCCTCCCTAAACGCTCCAGTTCGGTCCAACGGCGCCCTAAGAGCACGCCGCGACCTGAGAGGGTAGCTTCACAAGTCCTCCAGCCCCGCCCAGTGGCTGAGACTAGCCAGCGCATGAAGCCTGCAAAACGGTTCCCATTCCCTAAGCGCCAGGGCCCGCGGCCGAAGCTCACGCTCGATCACGAGCCCAAGAAGCCGTCCTAACCGGCTTAAAGAGGGGTCATTGTATTAAATGCAGAACATGGGCCCGTCACCTGTCACGCACCCCTGCACACAAACGCTGTTTTAACCTGTTAAGCTGCAACCCCACTTTTAAAATATCCCCAGAAATGACATACCCAAACTGAAACAGATACAGTTCATGAACCCTTTGTACTAAAAGCACAAGTATGATCTCATTTGAAAGCTGACACCTGGCAGTTTATTGTAAATGTAGAATTAATTATTGTCATAATGAAAAAAATAGTTATAAATAGCTTCAAAGTTTTGTAAAGTTATTAGAAATTTATTTTTATGAAACATCTTCATGAAAATAAAATTGAAGTTGGCACTGTAGCAATCTAGAAATGCACTACAGCTAAAGCCACATGTCTGACCATATTATATTTAAAATATGAAGATAAGTCTAAAACTCTGTATTTAGTTAAATGTTTTTCAAGATAGAAGCACCTAGAGCTAGCTAGCATGTTAGCTTAGCACACCATCAATACATGACAATTTATGAGATTAAAACCATGTTTGTGATCTAAACTTACTTTATAACGCAAGTGAAGTGATCTAATTTGGCATCAGATAAAAAAAAACAGACAGAAAATATACTATTTGATAGTATTCTGCACAATTATTAGTCTATATAGATTAGCATTACATTATAAATATAATCTATTATTATGGAAATACCTGGCATGGCTTGAAAAACACAGGTAACTCAAATATCATTGCAATCATGTTTATTATCTTCAAAACATCTTAATCTACATGTATACAGCGCGATCTCTGTAGCTTTGTGTGTATCAGTGACGTCCTGGAATGTCACATGATCATGGCTCTTCTTCATGTTCTATATATGGACTATTATTGTGCATATAGCGCCCTCAGGCTATTGGTATGAATTGAAAACAAAGTATCAGAGTATCTAAAGCACTCATAATGATTACATCGACGCATTTGGGTATAAATTCAATAAATATTATTCCTGTCTATAGAAATCTGATGTAAATCTATGAGAATCTAACAATATTTCTCCAAATCTGCCCATTTTTGAGCTAAAGCCCTGAAGGACGTTGTTTTGTGTATCGCTGTCATGACGACAGCACGGAGTTTTTTTTATGAATGAAAGCGGCTGACGCGCATAATTCATATCAAAGGTATCGACTCATTTTTTCATTTCATAACTCCTGACACAAATTAAGAAATAACTGTCGCTATAAGTTTCTCAGAATACAATAGTGGTCAAATACTGAAACTTGAGTCTTATATCTTTTTAATGATGTATAGTTTGTCAAGGTATAACATTAAATCTGACTTTGAACTATATATAAAAAAAAACGCTCGCCCGCGCACTGGCAACGGTTAACAGGTTAACAGCGACCCACAAAAAGCACAAATCGAGCAAAATTTCTCCCTCACATACATGTCAGTTCGAACCCCCAACACTGGGTGTTCCAGATATGATAATGTCTCTGTCTCTGCGGGCTCTAGCTTGGCAAGCTATCCCCGGAGTTTCAGAATGGGTAATGAACATCATAAAGCGCGGTTACTCGCTTCAGTTCGCCCGCAGACCACCGCGTTTCTGTGCGGTTATACAAACCACGGTAAGGAGCACACTGAGTCATGTCCTCCGCACCGAAGTGTTAAGTCTGCTGGCCAAAGGGGCCATCGAAAAGATCCCCCTTTCTCAGAGCGAGTCAGGTTTTTACAGCCGTTACTTTCTTGTTCCAAAGAAAGACGGCGGCCTGAGACCCATTTTAGATCTGAGACATCTGAACAAGGCTCTCATGTCACGGCCGTTCAGAATGCTCACGACCAGACACATCCTGGCGCAAATTCGCCCAGGCGACTGGTTTTTCTCAATAGATTACTTTCTATTACTTACTTTCACATTCAAGTGAACACCCACAACAGGCCATTCTTGAGATTCGCCTTCGAGGGGCAGACATACCAGTACACAGTCCTACCATTTGGACTGGCACTGGCACCTCGTACATTCACGAAGTGCATGGATGCAGCTCTCTCCCCCCTGAGACAGCGGGGAATGCGCATCCTGAACTACCTCGACGACTGGCTCATATTGACCCAGTCAGAGGCGGAGTCACATACTCACAGAGCCTGGCTCCTCAGACATCTAGAATGTCTAGGGCTCAAGGTCAATTTTGCCAAGAGTATTCTGTTGCCCAGCCAACGTATCACGTTCCTGGGAACAGTTCTCGACTCCGTACTTATGAGAGCATGGCCCACACCGGCCCGTGCTCTAACGATTCAGCAGCTCGCAGCATCATTCACAGAGGGCTCTTATGTACCCCTCCGAACGTTCCAGAGGATCCTTGGCCTCATAGCCTCCGCATCATCAGTACTCCAACTCGGCCTACTGCGTATGCGTCCTCTTCAGCTGTGGCTAGCACCTCTGGTGCCACCCCATTCAGGCCACTTGGTTATCAAGGTGAACCAGCGCTGTGTTCAAGCCCTGGCCCCTTGGAAAGACGCCAGCTGGTACCAGCAGGGCGTAAGTATGGGGGTGGTCTCAGAGAGGAGGGTGATTTCAACAGACGCTTCCAACTCAGGTTGGGGAGCGCTGTACGAGGGCAGGCCTGCCTCCGGCCTCTGGTCGAGCTCGGAGAAACGCCTACACATCAACTGCCTCGAAATGAGAGCAGTTTTTCTAGCCCTAAAAACCTTCCTCCCTCACCTGGCTGGACACCACGTGCTGGTCCGAACGGACAATATGTCAGTGGTCTCCTACATAAATCGCCAGGGTGGCCTCAGGTCCCACAACCTGCTTGCCATAGCCACGCAGCTCCTGCTATGGGCTCACACCAACCTGCGCTCGCTCAGGGCAGCTCACGTGCCAGGCACGTTGAACACAGGAGCAGACATGCTCTCTCGGGGCAGAGTTCCCCCAGAGGAATGGTCTCTCCACCCTCAGACGGTTCTCCTGCTTTGGGAGGTCTTCGGGAAGGCAGAAGCCGATTTTTCGCCTCAGAAGACAACTGTCACTGCCCAATATTCTTTTCAAAGAACAGGGATGCGTTGGCCCACGACTGGCCCAACCTCCCTCTCTATGCGTTTCCTCCGGTCTCGATGCTCCCTCAGGTCATCGAACGGATCAGGAACACCAAAAGCGCGGTCCTCTTGGTGGCTCCTCTCTGGCGGACCCAGATTTGGTTCCCAGAGTTGATGCAACTGTCTGTAACAGACCCTTGGCCAATTCCACTGAGGCGCGACCTTCTGGCTCAGGCCAACAGGACAATCTGGCATCCTCGTCCCGACTTGTAGGCCCTACATGTATGGCCACTCAACGGGTACCCCAGGATCTCCCAGAAGGTGTCCTAAACACTATTATGGAGGCTAGAGCTCCGTCTACTAGATGCATCTATCTCCTAAAATGGTCAGTGTTTTCCAGCTGGTGTTTAGCTCGAAACCTCGACCCACACACTTGTGAAGTGCCAAATGTGCTTTCTTTTCTACAGGAGATGTTGGACGCGGGTCGCTCCCCCTCCACTCTCAAAGTGTACGTGGCAGCCATCGCTGCTTTTCACGTATTGGAAGCCGGAGCCTCCTTAGGTAAAAACGACCTTATAGTTCGTTTCCTTAAGGGTGCCAGAAGGCTTAACCCGCCTCGGCCACCGTCTGTGCCGGCCTGGGACCTTTCACTGGTCCTGCGGGCTCTTAGGGGACCTCCCTTTGAACCACTTCAGTCGGCAGATCTCAAGCCCCTCTCTCTGAAGACCGCCCTGCTTCTAGCACTGGCGTCAGTTAAAAGAGTAGGGGACTTGCAGGCGCTCTCTACTAGCGCTTCCTGTCTGGAGTTTGGCCCTAATGACTCCAAGGTCATCCTTAGGCCAAGACATGGATATATTCCTAAGGTGCTTTGAACTCCGTTCAGAGCCCAGGTTATTTCTCTGTCAGCTCTTCCCTCCTCCGAAGAGGACAGTGATTCTCTCACGCTTTGCCCCGTCAGAGCTTTGAGAATTTATCTGGAGCGTTCAGCCTCTTTCAGACAGTCTGAACAGCTCTTTGTTTGTTTCGGGGGCCGAACCAAGGGCCTTCCTGTTACTAAGCTCACGCTGTCCAGGTGGATAGTTGACGCCATTGCTCTGGCTTACACTTCACTGGGCCTTTCCTGTCCCATAGGTGTTAGAGCTCACTCCACGAGAGGTGTCGCCTCTTCGTGGGCCTGGTCGAGTGGTGTTCCTATCGAGGACATTTGTGCGGCGGCCGGCTGGTCCGTTCCGTCCACATTTGTCAGATTCTATAACCTAGACGTTCCTGCCCTGCAGGCACGAGTTCTTTCTGTCTAAACCCTGGCTTTGCGGACCCAGGCTGACTTTAGGACTTAGACACATGAGTGTTCTTATCTGGACATTTGTGCGGCGGCCGGTTGGTCCGTTCCGTCCACATTTGTTAGATTCTATAGCTTGGATGTTCCTGCTCTGCAGGCACGAGCTCTTTTCTGTTCAGAACCTGGCTCTGCGGACTCAGTCTGACTTCAGACCTGAACACGTGAGTGTTCCTATACAGGATATTTGTGTGGCGGCCGGCTAAGTCCACTCCGTCCACATTTGTGAGTTTTTACAACTTATATGTCTCTGCTTTGCAGACACAATTTTTCCTTCTAGACTTTGGCTCTGTGGACCCAGACTAGTTGTGAAATTGGACACTCAGTTGTCACTGGACTTGTGGTAAAGTTAATCTGGCCCTTGGCCCAGATCTTTATTATTGGATATTTTCTGGGCCCGAAATTCGGTCTCGTTTTATCCTGGCTATTCTGTAACTTCCCGGAACTTCTGGTGAGTCAGAGCGGCCATAAGAGATTAATTGCACGGCGTTTTAAATAAGCGTTCCCACAGCGTTTGCAACGCAGTACGAGAGAACGTTCTCGTAAGGGAACGTACTTGGTTACTTACGTAACCTCGGTTCCCTTAGAGATAAGGGAACGAGTACTGCGTTGCCTTGCCGTGCAATCTCTCTTATGTCAGGTGTTTTCGCTTCAGTCGATTATACCTGTCAAATGGCGCGCCTCTGCCGATCCGCCATTGGTTCGTGCAGTTGCCCACAGCACAGCCTATCAGCTCGCTCGCGCGAGCTTGATGCTCTCGCCTGTGCTGCATGCAATGCGTTTTAAAATAAAGGCTTCAATATTCTCGAGAAAAGGAGTTTTCCCACAGCGTTTGCAACGCAGTACTCGTTCCCTTATCTCTAAGGGAACCGAGGTTACGTAAGTAACCAAGTACGTTTACTTTTGTAGAAATGTGTTTTTTTTTTTTTTACAGACTACCCCCACAATGACTGAGGCTGATAAAATGGTTACATCCTGATGTTAGCATCACCCCAAGCTGGAGCAAGCAAGGACACAATGCAACAAGCGTGTTGCTGTAGCCAATTTAACAATTGTATGGGATCTATTGGGGGAAGCTTACACCCCTAGCGGCAGCAAAATCTGATACAACAAGCATGTTGTATAATCGTGGAACTATTGCTAAAACTAGTGCAGTTTGACAGGGGAAGCATACACCCTACAGCAATAGCTCTGACTAGCGGAAACAAACTGATTCAACAAGTATGTTGTATAAATCACAGAACTATTGTTAAATCTAGTGTAGTCTGGCAGGGGAAGCATACACTCTACAGCAATAGCCCGGACTAGCGGCAACAAAACTGATACAAGCATGTTTGTATAACCATATGACTAGAATTAAAACCCCTTTATGTGCACGCACACTAACCTCCACCCCCAAATCATTCTTGTCGGTTATTGGCTGGAACACTGTTTGTTATGTTTCGTGGTCCAGGCTGGGCCAGTTTGTTTTTCTTGCCGTTTGTGGAGCCTGGGCTGTCTACAGAGACCGCGATTTTTTACAGTGTGTTCAGGGGACAGGCATCTAGCGGATAGTGAGGAGATGTTTGCTGTATGTGACAAAAAATGTTTTGGCCTAAAAAATGTGTGACATCACTTAGAGCACCTTTAAAAAAGAACTTAGCTTTGTTAAGATTTTTATGAGGGAAAAAGCAACGTGTCAGTCCTTGGGTACGGACGTGAGCACTCTGAAAGCGGCACTAAAAGCCTGCTTTACAACTTTCTTTCACAGAGACCTCAAACAGAACAGCTGCCTTTCTTTAAATTGAATTTCGTTTTGTATTAATTATATCTTAATTTTAATAAATGTTTCATGAACCAATTGCCTGGATTTAATAAATAAGTGGTACATATAGCAGAATCATGACATGGAGGTCCCGGCGAGTGAACTGGAGTTCGTCTCATAAATGAACCGAAACTCAGCGTATAATGCACATTCACATTCACAGCGTATTTAGAAACATTTAGACGCATTCATAATCATTACTTTTACGGGTTCTTTGTGGCAAGCTTTATGCGTGCGGTCGTGCGCTTGAGTGCGGCTATATTACGTAAACGCTCATTATCCTGTAGGCTATATAAGTAATTAAATTAATATAAAGGGGCAATTTGTCCACGAATGACTTAAATGAACAACTAGCCTACTAGTTGACTAGAAAAAAAAAACTTTTAGTCGGAAGCAGCCCTTATTCCACATATCTTCGAACCAGGCAACAGGACATCTGTGTTGAGCGAGCGACCCTGCAGAATGAACGAGCGGAGCGGAATATTCAGAAATGCGCTCTCCACTCATGAGCTCTGATCGGAACAAACCCGAACCTCACTGTCTGCTGAACTTGCGCAGAAACATCAAAATATAACCAGCTTTTTACTCTTTTTTTTTTTTTTAACTAAACACTATTTTAGCACAAATTATGAGCTTATTGGCGATTTTTTTTATAATTATTGACAAAATTAGAATATAGTAAAACATTTTCTTTTTTTTTTTTTTTTAAGTTTTGGGTGGGCCTGTTGAAAAGTGGGGCCGTGCCTGAGCTACAGGACATCGTCTTTCAAAACAAAACCTGCGCGAAAGAGAAAAAAAAAATGAATGCGTCATTGTACCTGTCAGGATACAGACCAGGAGACAGAGGTAAGTGAATCCAAACACAGCTTTATTTAAGGTGATAAAAGTGCAAGGTGAGTATCCAATGAATTTATGTGCAGATTCCGTGAAGATGAGTCGATGTGGGGTGAAAAGCAGGTAAGCACTTTCACTTCAGATAAGTTGATGTCAAGCAATCACAGTTCAGTAACATTAGTCTCTTCTCTATCAGATGCGGTCGGCAGCGAGCAAGCTTGGATAAAACACTGGAAACTCGAGGGAACACAGGATCTCAGGCAGCATGGAATCGGACAGGATTTCTGAAGACAGCACAACAATGACATAGAGGTTAGTGTTTCAGATAAGTATACATTACATCTTGGAGTCTTGATGCATCAGAGGTTTAGGAAACAACGGAATATGGTCTGCTCCTGTTGGAGGCTTGACAATGAACTAGGGCAATGGTGAGTTTTATAGAGCTGGATGAGGTTACTGATTGGGAACAGGCGCGGGTAATTAGTAATCCAGAGAGTGAGTGCAGGTGTGCCAAAGAGGATCCTGGGTAATGTAGTGCAGAAACAGACGGTGAACGTGACAGTACCCCCCCCCCCCCCCCCCCCCCGAAGGCGCATCCTCGCGCCATATAACATCCAAAGGGGTGGGAGGGTGTGCATCCTGGACTCCAGGACGGTCCAGGCGGAGCAGGCTGGTCAGGAGACCAGGGCGGAACAGGCTGTGGGCGTGACCAGGGCGGAGCTGTCGGACCCTCGGGCATCCAGGGCAGTGGTGACCCTTCGGGTGGCCATGGCGGTGAGGACCCTTCGGGTGGCCATGGCAGAGATGACCCTTCAGGTGGCCATGGCGGAGATGACCCTTCGAGTGGCCATGGCAGAGATGACCCTTCGGGTGGCCATGGCGGAGATGTTTTTTCTGGTGGCCACTGGGAACCTCGTCGGAGAGACCTCCGCGGTCCCCCTAGCAGGTATACTGCGCCCCCCCAAAATTTTAATGGGGAAATTGTCAGGTTTTGACACATGGCTGGATGAGGCAGGGGGCGAAAGCAGCTCCAGGCTGGGCAGGACCAGCGGCGAAGGGGGCTCCGGGCTGGGCAGGACCAGTGGCGAAGAGGGCTTTGAACCGGGCAGGACCAACGGCGAAGAGGGTTTTGGGCCGGGCGAGACCAGCGGCGAAGGAAGCTCTTGGCTGGACGGGAACAGCGGCGAAGTAAACGCCTTTGGAAAAACTGGCTCTGGCTCTTGCTCGAAGACTGGCTCTGGCTCTTGCTCGAAGACTGGCTCTGGCTCTTGCTCGAAGACTGGCTCTGGCTCTTGCTCGAAGACTGGCTCTGGCTCTTGCTCGAAGACTGGCTCTGGCTCTTGCTCGAAGACTGGCACTGGACTCGGAACTGAACTCGGAACATCTGGGCCAACAACTGGCTCTGGGGGCATGACGCTCTCAGTCTCGGCGTGCATGACGCTCTCAGTCTTAGGCTCGGCGGGCATGACGCTCTCAGTCGCAGGCTCGGCTGGACTGGCGTGAAGTGCAGGCTCGGCTGGACTGGCGTGACATCGAGGCAGGGCTGACAGGGCAGGGCGCCCCTTACATCGGCAAAGGGGCATTGTAGGAAGTGGTGGCTCGGCTAGGCAGACAATGTGCTCAGATTTGGCTGGGCAGATAACAGGCTCGGTGGATTTGGTGGAATATGGAGCAGATCTGCGAGCTCCCCGGATGGACATCAGAACAGGATCAAACACTTTAGACGCTAGATCAGTACTGTTTGAAATCAGTTTTCGTGCTCTGGGCCATGTGATCTCAGCCACTGGTCCGGAAAGGATTCGGTGTTCAGCGGGGAGTGGTACTGTGGGTTTGTCTGGGTTGACTGTGTGAGCAGGTTCGGCGGAGCTGATGAGGTGAGGATCGGACTGGACGTGGAGATCGGACTGGATGTCTCTCACAGTGAATGATGAACCACACACCCACAGCGTGCGGTCAATGAGTTTAATGAGAGGTAGTTCGAGATCATCCAGCAGCAGCATCTGGGCGAGTGGATCATCCAACCTGGTCCAGAACTCCTGTTGAAGGAACTCCTCATCCCAGCTCCCCTCCTGGTAAAGGTTAATGTAAACTTTAGCAAATTCCTCCAAAGTTTTACCGTTCTGGTCGAATATAGTGTATGCCATGGAGTTCGCGGAAGCACGGTCTGCGGGCTGTGTAGGATCCATAACAGTATTCGGTCAAGCCTTCTGTCAGGATACAGACCAGGAGACAGAGGTAAGTGAATCCAAACACAGCTTTATTTAAGGTGATAAAAGTGCAAGGTGAGTATTCAATGAATTTAAGTGCAGATTCCGTGAAGATGAGTCGATGTGGGGTGAAAAGCAGGTAAGCACTTTCACTTCAGATAAGTTGATGTCAAGCAATCACAGTTCAGTAACATTAGTCTCTTCTCTATCAGATGCGGTCGGCAGCGAGCAAGCTTGGATAAAACACTGGAAACTCGAGGGAACACAGGATCTCAGGCAGCATGGAATCGGACAGGATTTCTGAAGACAGCACAACAATGACATAGAGGTTAGTGTTTCAGGTAAGTATACATTACATCTTGGAGTCTTGATGCATCAGAGGTTTAGGAGACAACGGAATATGGTCTGCTCCTGTTGGAGGCTTGACAATGAACTAGGGCAATGGTGAGTGTTTTATAGAGCTTGATGAGGTTACTGATTGGGAACAGGTGCGGGTGATTAGTAATCCAGAGAGTGAGTGCAGGTGTGCCAAAGAGGATCCTGGGTAATGTAGTGCAGAAACAGACGGTGAACGTGACAGTACCCAGCACTTCTGAAAATGCACTTCCGAATGCGTCTCTGTCCCCAGCACATTTCAAACCAAACTGACGCCCATGCAACACACGATATCTCAATGTAAATTCATATACATAAAATACATTTGAACATTGCATGGATCCTTCAAAATAAACAAATACAACTTTACACAATTACAAATGTATAACTCATATTAAATTCAACTGTAAATGTTTTAACGAAAAATATATCGTTCTAAACTCACAAGCATACCGCACGTGCAACAGCGGCCATTAATCAAATTTGTACTTTGATCAAACATACTCTTATAACATTTATAACCCAGATTGTTGATCTCTCAGTACAGAAAAGACAACAAATAAACTCATTACAAACAGAAAATCCCTATACAACACTCAATAAAGCACATTTACACACTTCTCTGAGGAGCAGATAAAAAACGTACCTCTCGCCACGACATGCAGCGAAAGAGAGAGCGCGCATGCAAATTGCATCAGCATTACCCTCACGCATGACGAAGCTTACGTAATAGTGCTTCCTTAATTTAGTGCATAAATATTTATCAAGAGTGAAACCAAAAACAACACAAAAAAATAAGAAATATACATGTATGAAGAGTTGAAAACAACGCAAATTATTAAGTTTATGAACACATGACCATTGACAACTGTGCAACTTCCAAAACAAATGTTTTCAAAATAAGAGTCCCATAAAATAATACTGTTATCGATTAAATTATGTCAATAAACTAGTGTAACAACATACACTCGTCACACTTATATACAGTGATAGGCATCGTATTCCTATAGAACAGGTAGACGTGGTTTAGCTGATGCGAGCTTGACTAACGTGACCTGCCAGAACTGATGCTATGCTTGATTGTTCATCTTATTGCATTTTACAACAACATGTAACAGTTAACCTGCAGGGCAGTGAGGTAGTAATCCAGTCCACAACATTTCTCAATCATTTTTATCTACCGCTCTCTAAAACAGTGACCTGGAGACCCACTTCTGTGCACATTTTGTATGTCTCCCTTAATGACATATCTCTTTCCATAATGAGCTGACTGGCCTCACGATGATCTGAATCCGTTGTGTGAAAGAAGACATAACAAAATGTGCAGAGTGGGTCCCCAGGTCACTTAGTTAAATCAAGTTTTAATGTGGTTTATATGTCTATGTGGCGTTTTTATTATGCTTTAATACAAACCATGTGCAAATTCATAAGTCAACACCATTGTTGAGTATTTTCTCCTTAAAACCGCAGTGGAAAAAAAGACAGCCTCAAAAATGAAATTGCCGGTGTTTCTCACTTTACAAACTACCTTGTAACCAATCCTGTCGACGTGTGGGTGGGCTTTCATTTTTGTGACCAAAGATGGGTTTTAAGGGATACAATTATCGACTACAGGGCGACTTTAAATATACATGTTCTGCAAATAGTTTATTGCTCAAAGAATTAGCACAAATTGTACATCGCCATCACAACTTTAGAAAAGTCTTAAATTCATTCACATCAAAATAAAAAGAAAATTTCTTTTCAAGATACTTAAATTGTAAAAGTAGAGTAACAGAGTAAAAATACTTTGTTACTGTCCACCGTTGCCAGTGATCATTCAAGTATAGAGCAGATTTTACATTTTATTAATTACTCCTTTAGTAACCATAAAGAAGACAAGTATGGTGTGGCATGAGGATAGGTAAATTATTTTTTACATAAAAATCAATAACTTTATCAAACTGAACTGTTTTGCATTATAAAAGTTTGAATCCAAAACCCACTTGTCTCTGTAGTAATATCATTATTAAAATGATGCACTTTTGAAATAAAACCAGGCAGTGTGTGTTAAGCACCTCCCTCTCCTTTTAATGAGACTCCTGAGCTTGTTTATTGAGATGTTTACAGAAACATCTCTATAGATATTGACATATACCCTGTGAGTGTCATCCACACAAATTGACAACAATTACACAAGCCAGTTGTGTTTATAGGTTGATAAACAAAGCAAAATCGAAATCTTACCAAGTACCCCCTTGGGTTCACATACCCCTGGTTGAGAATCACTGCACTATAACTTTAATTGCCAGACATATTGTGTATCTTCTGTTATTGATTGAGTCCTTTAATAAATGCATTTGGTGTGAACTCAGTGTTTGAAGCTTTTAGCAATAATCCGAGTTCTCATCAATCACTGAAGAAGGATTTCCCATGAAAAAAAAAAAAAAAAAAAAAAAAAAAAACAAGCAGGAGACAGGCTGACAGTTTTCCAAGCATTTGAAATCCAAAGGACTTTTACGTAACATTAATTACTGAGTTCTTTTCTTTCACTTCTGTATGACACCTACAAAAGTTTTTCTTTAGAAAATGACACCTGTGCTTTATAAGGCTGAAAGGCTAGAGAACAGGTTGTCTTGTTAATGAAATTAGCATAATATTGAATTATCATTCCCCAGATGCCCTAAATGCCAGTTTTTAAAATTAACAATACGGGTCTACTTAGCAAATAAATGAAGTCACATATGTTTTTCTTATTTGATAAAACCTGGTCTTTTATTTAAAAGTGTTGCCTAATTCAATAAATTCAGTTTGGTAATGCATCAGTACTCTGACAATGATAGATAGCCAATAACAAGTGTGAATGGGTCTTGAATAGTAACTATTAATTCAGTGAAATGACTAATCACTATATTTTAGCACGCTAAGCATTAAAGATTAAGCTATTAACAAACCACTAACATTCAAGCAGGCTAGTGAAATGTACAACAGCAAAAACATGTTAAAATCAATGTCATGGCAGACATCTCACACTTTCAGTTCTAGTTCCCCAAAGAAATCACAAAAGGTTTAGGATAAATATACTGTAGGTGTTTATGGAAAGAAAGGGATCTTTAAATTAATGTAAATTAATGTTGTGTGTAGGCTGAATACTGGTAAAGTGGGACAATGAAGTGGGACAGTTAAGCTTCTTACATGTATGATTCCATTACTAAAAATCAACACTGAGCTCATCATAAGCATGTGATAAAGAAATATAGGTTATGTGGCTATGACATAACTTCAGAGGGTGTGGCACAACATATTTAACAACCTTGCAGTGAACTGCGATGGTAAAGTAAAATGACATATTAAAGGGTACATAACATGCACAGTTTCACCTAATCTCATGTTAATCTTGAGTACCTATGGAGTAGTAATGCATCTTTAATATCTCCAAAAAGTGTTTAGTTTTATTATATTTATTAAAGAAAAATACAGCTTTCCGATTCTCTCCGGAAAAAGCCGAAGTCCTGGAGGCGGAGCTATAGAGTCAAGCGGTAGTGCTTGATTTCCAGCAAAATACAGAAATCTGATCCAATTGTACTTACATGAATGGGGTCTTTTATCACTGGGACCGCTCCACGTTTTAATAGCAAACGATTTGCAAATCCAGCGTCGACCTGGGCCTTGTTAATAAAACATTCGTCACTGAAATGGCCAGAACACACAACCGCACTTGGTACACTCCGTTGCTGCCCCGGAAAAACAAACTGCATCCACTGTTCCTGTAACACTGGGTTCTTTGGAAAGCTGAACACGGTAAGCTTTCCCTCACATCCAAAAACACCTATGCAGCGCTGGCTGCCGATGATTTCCTGTTGAAGCGCGTTGATGTGCGCGCGGTCTCTCGCTCTCCTCTGGTCCACGTGCGCGCGGGCGCGCTTTTCCGGGAGAAATGCTCATATAAGGAGTTCCACTCTCATCTACGTCATTAGATCCACGATCGAAAAAAAAAACAGCCGAAACTTGTACCAACCCGGAAGTAAGATTTTCGGCACAGAAATTCTCCGTTATTCGTCCAAAATATATTTTTTAAACTTTGCCCATGTTTAGCATGAGAATCCATCTCTTTAACACTGTAAACAACTCTGAATACATGAAACACCATTGTACCCCCCCCTTTAAAAATCACATTCATATGAATATTTTTGTTTTGTTTTTTATGTGATTTTGACACTATCCCAGTTTGCCAATAGCGTACTGTTAACCTGGGACAGCCATTTAAGTCATTCTAATGGGGGAATTGAGTTCCCTTTTTATATGCCCCTCATAAATTTAGTTAGCAAGCTAGATATCTCAACAAAGTTTGTAAACTGCTTATAAAAAACAATGCCAAAAAACAAACAAACAAAAAAATAATAAGAAAGATAGAGGCTACAAGCTCGGATGGCCAGGACATTTGCAATATTTGCAAAGCCAGATATGGTGATGAAAATTATCCCAAAAAGCCAGAGGATTGGATTATATGCATTGTTTGTGAAGACTATTTCCATGAGACGTGTGGCGAGGAGAATGGCCTCATTGAATAAGGGGAGGCATTCACTTGCACTGGCTGTATTGACATGTAGAGACTAACCTGCTGTACAAAAATAAATTAGATTTAGCCTGTGTGGAATAAATTAGCCAGTAAGAAGAAATGTTTATGAAGATTAATCTTTTTTTTAATTATGATATATTTTAAATAAATTAAACCCAATACAAAATGTTGTGAACAGCCGAGGAAGGAAGGAAGGGAGGGAGGGTTGGAAAGAGTGTGAATCTGCTGTACCTGCACCCCTTCTTAAAAAAAAGTGATTTTTATTATTTTTGTTGTTGTTTATATTGTCATTGTGTATTTAATTAATTTTGCCCACATTTGAATAACAATTTAATGTGTTTGAAGTGTCCCAGTTTGCCATTAAAGGTGTCCCAGTTTGACAGTAGCACCTGGAAAATGTGGTTTGGGGTCAATGTGTTTGAGGAAGAGTCATCCGTCCTGTGTTTAATGTTTCTTTCTTTTTTATTCTGTATGGTAGAGTTAGACATATGAGGGGCTTTTTGGATCATAATAAAAAATTATGCAGAAGGTAAATTATCAGAAAGTGTTCCACTTTACCAGTATTCACCGTATATTCACTGGCCAACATGATGTCTAATTTCCTGCTGTAAGATCAATAACAACATAAGAATTACCACATTAAATATTTATTCTTATTTGACTTGTGTATAACCCCAAGCAAGTTGACTGGATTTTCTCTTATCCATTTTAAAGGTAATTACACCTTCAAATAAATCCCTATACAGCCAGTAGTACTGGTTTCCATTTTCATCAGTTCCCTATTTTGAAAAGGCTGCTAAAGCAATGAACCGCATTTTGATTTATAATAACAGCGTTTGTCTGAACAATAACCTTTAATTATTAATTACTACATCAGCCATCAGCCAACCTAACTGATTTTTGCAAGCATGCTATGCCAAGACAAAATTACTTTGTCATTTGAACTATGTAGCCTATAGGTAAGCACCCTTGAGATTAAAATAGCACTCTGCTGGCCTCTCTTCTACTTTTGTGACATTTAGCTTTCAGAGTAAAAGAGTAATCTGTCAAATAAATGCCATTGCTTTGCTGTAGCTTGGGTATTTTCCCTATGTGTAGCTGTTTCAACATTATAAGATATACAGCTAAGATGTAAATCTTAAGATATACTGTCTAAATATGACATTTTGTCAAGATAATATACATGAATGCATTTTATACTGGCTTTATACTTGTATAGGTCCATGCAATTTTGTAGCATTTTATGTGGATGCAAGGGCATTCTGGATAGTTGCCGTGCCGTTGCTTGGGTAATATGAGTGGTTGCTAGGTGTTTTTGAAGCAATATTGATTGCTTAATATAACATGCCTAAAATCGTATAGTTTTAATAATCCCCAACTCTAAAAATATGCAAAATTAACCCTGACTCTTGAAGATGAGGATGAAGATGAAGATCAGGTGTGGGAATGCTGGGAATCTCTGGTAAGAGCAGGAAGAGTCTGTGTAAAGTGTGACGAGACCAGATGGTGAACTGGAGGGAGTGCAGGCTTGATATGGTGAGGTTGATGAGGTGAACAGGTGCAGGTGATTAGAAATCCGGTGATGATAAACTAGTGGGCAGATCTGGTACTGATGACTGAGTGGATGGTGTGAGAGTCTCCATTCCTCTAGAGCAGGGGTGTCAAACTCAGTTCCTGGAGGGCCACAGCCCTGCAGAGTTTAGCTTCAACCCTAATTAAACACACCTGATCAGCTAATCAATCAATCAAGTCCTTCAGGCTTATTTGAAAACTGCAGGGGTGTGTGTTGAAGCAGGGTTGGAACAAAACTGTGTAGGGCTGTGGCCCTCCAGGAACTGAGTTTGACACCTGTGCTCTAGAGCAGTGGTTCTCAATCCTGGTCCTGGGGACCCACAGCTCTGCACAGTTTGTATGTCTCCCTCATTTAACACACCTGATTCAGATCATCATCTCGTTAGGAAAGAGCTCTGAACTGAACTGGGTGTGTCAGATAAAGGAGACATATAAAATGTGCAGAGTTGTGGGTCCCCAGGACCAGGATTGAGAACCACTGCTCTAGAGCGAGCTTTATGGCAAGGAGCTTACGATTCCCAATGTTGTAATTCTGCTCCGCCGGGGACAGCTTTTTAGAGTAGAAGGCACATGGATGGAGGTGTAGGGGATCACCCTGCCGGTGCGACAGCACTGTTCCGACTCCAGTGGTGGATGCATCGACCTCGACGACAAACAGTAGCTCAGGGTTCGGATTACAGAGAACTGGAGCGGAGACAAATGCTGAAGGAGAGGAGGGCAAGAGGTGTCCAGGACAGAGACTTGGGCTGGTTTTTCAGGAGAGAGGTGAACTGACTAAGCTGTAATTCTTGATGAAACGACGGTAAAAATTGGCGAAGCCCAGGAATCTCTGCAACTCTTTAATGGTGGTGGGTTGTGGCCAGTTCTGGATGATTTCACCTTCCTCTTAAAGTTGAGCCTTTGGAGGAGGTTGAGAGATATGAAGTTCCCCGCTGAGCCGGAGTCAATGAGGGCTTGTGCTGAAACATAAGTTTGATGGGTCAGAACATATACGGTAGTACGGGTTTGAGGAGTAATTTTAGGTGGAAGATGGACTGTACTCACCGCTGGGTGTGGTGGTCAGATGAGACAGTTCTGTAGAACGTGTCCTTCTCCCCCACAGTATAGACAGATGTTGTTAGTCCTCCGCTGACACTCCGCAAGAGTGAGATGGTTGGAGTCGAGCTGCTTCAGCTCAGGTGCTGGAAGGGCGACATATGTTGCAGCAGGCGGAGGATGCAGCGGGGATTGGTGCGGTGAGCA
Source organism: Scardinius erythrophthalmus (assembly GCF_964197995.2). NCBI lineage: Eukaryota > Metazoa > Chordata > Actinopteri > Cypriniformes > Leuciscidae > Scardinius > Scardinius erythrophthalmus. Next base: position 26,964,426 of record NC_138230.1, on the reverse strand, counting down.
GGCTGACAGTCGTTGACACCCGGATGGTTTTTTGGATTAAATTCTTGATCCCCATGGCATCATAAACAACCAGCAGTTGGCAAATGTCAGCATTCAAGCCATGTCGAAAGGCGGTGAGAAGAATGGTTTCATTCCATCCACTTGAGGCTGCCAATGTACGAAAGGTTATAGCATACTGACTGATTCGGTACCTTGGTGAAGATGAAAGAGTTGATCATGAACGGAGAGGGTTGAAGTTGATTGTCCGAAAACCTCCTTGTTGTGGTTGGTGAAGGCTGATAACGAGATGGTTACTTGAGCGTTGGACTGCCACAACAACTGTGCCCACTGTAGCGCTCAACCGGAGAGAAGAGAAATCATGAAGCCACCTTTGCACGATCTGTGGGGAAGAGATGTGGCTGCATTTCTTAGTACAGTGAGCATTGAAGGAGAAATCCACTGCAATCCACCGCCTCGCTGGTGAATGTCACTGGACGGGCCATGGGACTGGCAGAGGCAGCAGCAGAAGAAGAAGGTGGTGACAGTGACTGCCAAACTGGTTCAAGCAGTTTGGCAAATGGATCCGTGTTCGTGCTCTGCATGGTAGGTCTGGTCTTCTGTCATGACACAGTAGGGAACAGATGGTGGATGTAAAATAAACAGAGTTTATTGACAGAGCTGGACCAAAACAGAATACAACAGGTGAAGGATGGTAATACTAGATGACACGTAGGACTTAGCTGACTGTAACACAAATGAAGATGAAGGAAGTGAGGTTGAGGTAGATTGAGGAACGAAGACACAGGGAGGGGATCCGCAGACTGATGAAGAGGCTCTCTGGTGAGAGCAGGAAGAGTCTGTGTAACATGCCGAGACCAGACAGTGAACTGGAGGGAGTGCAGGCTTGATATGGTGAGGCTGATGAGGGTGAACAGGTGCAGGTGATTAGAATTCCGGTGATGATGAACAAGTGGGCGGATCTGGTGCTGATGGCTGAGTGGATGGTGTAAGTGACTCCGTGACAAAACCATTATGAAAATATCATCTGATTTAACACTGGATATTAATGTTAGGTTATTATCAGTATCCTAATGCAAGAAGTAAAAGGGTAATTTACTCTTAACATATATGAAACTTTGACAAGCTTTTACAGAATCATCTTTGTCTCACAGGCTGTTCTTTGAAGTGGCTGATGCAAATTTAAAGAATTCATCATTGCAATCTTCATGGAACCCTGCATAATTAGGTTCAGTTTATCTCTTATGCTTGCCATAACCTTAACAAAAGGGCTCTGTATTGGGTGCAAAAAGTGAAGGAAATTTCTAATTAATAATAACTAATCTAAGTAAGTTATAAGCTGTTGCTGTGCATATTTGCTATTAAACTTTGTTGAAGCTTTATTCATCTTTCTTCATCTGTCTGCCTGCAAACACCCCGTGACAATAAATATATATTTATTGTATATACATACAGTTGTGCTCAAAATCATTCATACCCTTGGTAAATACGTTTTAAATTCTTATTCACAAATGAAAGGTTCGATTTTTGTAAATTGCAGATTTATTTTCTCAGCCTCCCTGATCATTTACTAAGAGTATGAATAATTTTGAGCACACACACACACACACACACACACACACACATTATATATATATATATATATATATATATATATATATATATATATATATATATATATATATATATAATTTGAAGGCATTGTCTGGAGTCTGCCTGATTACTGCTGCACGGCAGGCTAGGGAGCACTAGAGAACTTATTTCCATTCCCAAGTGATACTGCTTAAGTGGAACAGAGACCTTATTCCCAAGTGATAGTGTTCAAAAAGGGCGAGACGCCTAGTAGAGTATAAATTAGTAGGTGTCAAAGAGGAGATGCCCGTTTAACTTAACCGTCTATCTGCCTGAGTGGATTGTGTTTGTTGCTCCTTATAGCTTTGTTTTTAATCTCCATTCTCTATTTTTCTTTGCTGTTTATATTGTTTAATATAACTTAACCATGACAATATATCTGATATTATCTAATATTGTCTGTTACATTAATCGGACATTGCTAGCTTTAATCTAAATCGTTATCACTAGCACAACACACTTGCATTTCGCTAGCCTGTTAACCTGCCATCTGTGTTTGCCGTGTTTTTTATCTTGTACACTCATGCCTTTTACGAGTCCAACAAATAAATGTGGTGAGTCGGATCAGTCAACATACATGGTGAGACATGTCATCTTCTCACATGCACTGCCTGCCACATGTATAGCATAGCATTCTCTGTCAGCAGTGAGTGTTTCACATGTGATAAATGCAGGGAGATAGTCAGGCTGATGGAGAAGATTTCAGAAATAGAGACATACATCCAAACTTTAATCGAGAATAGTAAGAATGCAAGGGATTTGGATACTGCTTTGGATGCAACAATTCATAGACAAAAGTATTTGGGGCAGACCTGACCTGTTGAAAAGAGACGTATATCCCTCCTGGGGTGGTGCCACTCTTCTTTACAGTAATATGGCACATAGTCTTAGAGTTGAACCTTGACTAAGTGGGGCCCAAGTCAAGAAGCAGACATACTGTACACACACACACACACACACACACACACACACGTACACACGTAGTGTTTTTACTAATCAAGTCATCCGTCTCTTATTTCCTCAGGAACCTCTACCTGCTGCTGTGTTCTTGACGTGGGAATGGAAAACCGAGGTAAGACAATGGAAGGATAATCTTGTCAAAAAGTAAAAAGAAATATGTGATTGGTCACAGTGGTCATCATTCAAGGGTCATGTGGATTGAATTGGTTTTGGGCTGCAACTGACCTATATTTTAATAATCAATTTATCTTAGGGATGCACCGATGTGAAAATTGTGGCCGATACCGATAACTGATATTAATATTGCTGTTATGGCCGATACCGATATTTACCGATGTCGATATCTCTGTATAGAAAACAAATTTTAAAGATTATCAAATAAAGAGCTATTTTCCAAAACACTTTTTTTTTTTTTTTTTACTTTAGAAATGACTGATATTGGGCACCTTTACCTGTATGCAAAATATGTCACACATACGACACACATGCATTATATTGCATTGCATATAATGTGTGCTGGTTAACTTGTCTAAAATTAAGAAACCCTAGAACACAGGAAAAAAAACAAAACAGGAACATTGTGTACAATTAAGATAGGCTACTTAATTTATTATTCCAATATCCAAATATGATACTAAATACCACAGGGAAAAGGGCTTCTATTTGTGGCGTGCTGTCTTTGCCTTTGAACACTGCACATTTTAAACAGGACACGCACTAGCTGAATAAATGTTAGCCAATACAAACATATTTATAGAAAACAGTTGACAATGAATAGACAGGAGTCCAATAATAGCATAACGAATCACTTATTCTAAAAATAATAACAAGTAGGCTATAAGACGAATCCGACATATGGGCTGTGTCAACAGTAAAACGTCCGTCATTTAACGAATTTTAAAAACACGGATGGATAATACAAAATGCTTTAAGACATTTTGATAGAAAAAAAATGATTGATATCTGGCATTAATTGTGACCTGTGTCATGCTACAGACTTAGCAGATAGCAGACTTAGCAGACTAGCTTTACATTAGCGCTTTCACTATGACAACAGTAGATCGCATTGTAATCAATGTGTGCAATTCTTTTTTGTAGGAGAGGCATCACTTGACTCCAGTCGTCCTGACTTTGTGCCCTCCTTGTTGGTGTACACAAAACAAAGCCAGACACCTAAGACAAAAATGGAAAGGTATAAATAAAAAAAAAGTATCTATCTATCTATAAGGCTTGTCTGTTTCTCTCTTACAACATCCAGAAAACTGGCGCAGTAGTCTAGACCACTTAGTCTAATCCTTATCAAAATGTCTTTGAACTCCTCTCACTAGCCCTCTCTTGAGTCACATGTATTTCTCTCTCCTTCTGTCTTATATGGACTTTGGACCTTGTTTAAAATCAATCAATACTCATTATATTGGTCTGATGTTTGTCAGTGCATAAGCATGCCTCAAGGAGATACTAAGACCTCAGTGGTGTTATTGACCATATGCTCAGTGTAGAATCTGATATCTAATTAAAAAGATTACCAGGGTTGCCAACTTTTGAGTTTAGCTCGGAGTGAGACTTCTCCAACGGGGGGTATTCCAACCCAAATTTTTTTGGGGGGTATTTTTTTAAAGGAATTAATTATAAAAGCGATTTAAGGGAATAAAGAAAAAAAAGCTTATTGTATTAGTGAAATAGTTGTAACTATTTGCAAATAATATTTTATTTTTAATTATGCATGTATTCTCTAAATGAATCAAAGAAATTATAGCATATTTTCAATTCAAAAAGGCTAAATTTAGTAAATAAATAAAAAAAGTTATGTAATTCGCGTCACCGTCGGTAGTTGAACATTTCTATTGTAAAACAGTCAAATATTAAATGTTTTCCACTTACATTTTGCCAGGCATTCGTTCACTTCTTAAATCATTCTGACATTGAAGAGCTAGACCGCTGAACTTTTAGTCATCCTAACACCAAACAGAGCGGTGCGTAATGGAGCGCATCAGAACAGCATCAAGAATATCAAATACATTGCAGTGAATCTTTTATTTGCATCTTAAGTTTATAGGCAATAATAATGACAGGTTTGCGAAAGTGTAGAACTCGGTGAGCTCGCGCAAAACACATCTTCAGGACAGCGACTCATTTAAACGCCTCTGATTGGCCAATGCGTTCAACAGACATGTCAGTGATTGGCTACAATGCTCAACGCTGCCGTACGCCGTGTGTGCGCTACGGTTTCTGTCTCGCATGCGTGCTCGCTCTAGATTCCGGGAGATTTTAACTAATTTGCGCCATAAATAGTGGTCCATCCAGTAGTTAAGAGCCTGAATTGTTTATAGTAATTCTGAAATTTAGTGCACACGAGTGAAAAAAATACAGCACAGAAGAATGTCTAATTTAGCGTGAGATTTCTTTGTTAAGCGTGAGAGCGTGAGATTGAGGCTGAATGCGTGACTGTCACGCCAGATGCGTGAGAGTTGGCAACCCTGGATTAGTTGGCAACCCTGGATTACTATTACAGCATTTTAATTCCTTGTTCATGTAAATGTATTAGTTTCATGTAAATTATATGATAACATTTCAATATCACAGCAATATTGAGAAGGCCTAGTTTAACTAGATAATGATTAAATGGTTTCACACAGCAATAACTGTTCCTTTTGTTTTGCTTTAGGAAAAGGAAGAGAGATGAACGCCCTGACATGCAACCTGCTTCTTCCATGGCTGAAATGGAAAAAGGCTGTACCATTGATCACTGTACCATTGATCATTGCAGTGGTATGAATAATCTCTTAAACGTAAAGCTAAAACTAATGCAGTCTAATACACCAGCCCTGTGGTACCACAAGCTACACCCTCCAATGTTGTCATAATTTTTCACTGAACTTCTGTATGTCTATTTGTTTTCTGTTCAAGATGAGGAGGAAGCTGAAGGGGACCGCCCAGTGTCAAGAAAGGAATATGATGATCTTTGCTTTAGACATCATCACCTGCAGGAAGACTACATCAACCTGTAGCAGGACTGTTTTAAATTACGCAGTGAGAATGAAGAACTAAGGCATGAAAACGTTCAAATGACGCTTCAAAAAATGCCGCTGCATTATATACTGCCCAGAAATTTTTATAGCTCGACCTAGTAATTTGACTGCAAGGGCCCAGACCTGGCTGGTCTAATTACAAACACAATAATACATTGAAATATTTGATTGCCATCACACCTGCTGGGGCAATTTAATTTTTGTCTCCAGGGTGAGGTGGGCGGGTTTCTGATAAACAGATCACCAAAGAGTCAGGTTTCCTGGAACTGTTGGTTTTAGCTGATAGGGGATTTTAAATACGGGATGAGCTTGCAGTTTGCGGTGCCACTCTTCGTATCCCTCATTTTACTATCTGCACAAGAAGTAGACACATCCAGGCAACTGTCTTGGATTAGGATTCATGTTGAACGAGTCATTAGTCGGTGGAAAAACTTCAAGATTTTACAAACTGCTATTCCTGTGTCTCAGGTTGATATGCTAGATGATGTAGTGATTGTGTGCGCTGCATTAACAAACCTCTGTAAAAGTGTGGTTCCCAAAGGCAGAGTTCTCAAATAAGTCATTAATTTGAAATATTTAGGGCCCTGTCTTGCACCCAGCGCAATTGACTTTGTACACCGACGCATGTATCATTCCTATTTTGCTCCCGCGCACAGCTGACTTTTCCCATCACAGACGCATGTCGGTAAACTACAGTAGGAAATACACTTGCGCTCCCTGGGGAGGTTCAGCGCAAAGAGGAGGCGTGTTCCGGCACAAACGTTCCCTGATGCTATTTTGCAGGTTTAGAAAACAATTCCGCCACTGACCAGGAAAAACCTAGTCTAAAGTCAGTGGCGCGTTGCGCATGTTATTCAGATGCTATTTTAAGGGTGCATGCTTGGCCATAATCAATGTAGCGTGTGCACAACGCGCATACACTTTGATTCTCTCATCTACACAGAAGCAGCAGTTTTCATTTTTGCAAATCACACATTATTACGATGGATAGATAGATAGATAGATAGATAGATAGATAGATAGATAGATAGATAGATAGATAGATAGATAGATAGATAGATAGATAGATAGATAGATAGATAGATAGATAGATAGATAGATAGATAGATAGATAGATAGTTTATTATAAAAGCATAAATCTAGCTTACACATTTACCCAAATTATCATACGCCTGTTTAACCGAAGTTAATTTGGGTGGGTTTCTCCCATCCCCAATGGCACTTCTCTGTGTTTTACGGCCCTGACGAGAACGTCAGTCTCCTCGGCTGTGAACCGCTGCTGGCACGCACCTGGCAAATCCGCCGTTATAATAGCAATCCGCCATAGAACAAGTGTGCCTGCTCTTAAAGGGAATGTGAGATATCGCTCTGATTGGTTTATTTCACGTTACGCCCAAACTACACCTATGAATAATGAAGCTACTTCAGACTACCCATTTTAGATTTGCGTCGAGCGCAAGAGTCATTTATCCCGCCCGTATAATAGCAATAGTGCCCAAGACCCGCCCACAAAGTTACTACACAAACGTTTTGCGCTTGATACTTGCGTTTCAGATCGTTAAAATAGGGCCCTTAATGTTTAATGCTATTTTACAATTTATACTTTTTTGTATTTTGTATATTGCCAAAATATGTAACATTGTTTCTGGACATGTTCCATTAAAGAAAAACTCATATTATGGAAGAGTCAAGTCAAGTCATTCTCATTTATGTAGCGCTTTTAACAATGTAGATTGTTTCAAAGCAGCTTTACAGAGACAAACGTATCATTTAGGGTAACAGAGATTGATTTGGCTTTACAGCAGTTCTTTAATAAAGTTATTTTCCAGCTAAAGTTAGTTTTGATTGATTCGCTTCCGTCACAACGATCTGGGCAGCTAAGACGACACCATTCTCTCTACATAGACTTTAAATGCGAACCTGTGATAAATGCTAATGGCGTTCACATGCGCATTAAGAATTGGTTCTATAGTTATGTGCGTCTGAATATATGTGCGCAGGTTTGTAATTCCCTACAGACCAAGCCTAAACAAAGTACTGGTCTTTCCTTATAAATTTGATACAGACTTTTATTTTATTTTGTCACTTCAGGTTAGGTACGTGAAACTAGAGAGAGACTAGTTGGCACTTCAGCACTGCGTTGACATCGGGTCCAGGCGAAGGTCCTTCGTCAGATCTGGATATGGCCTGGATACGGCCTGGATAAATATACCATCTATATTTCCTCAGCCATATGCATGGTATTGCTTATAGCAGTTTGGAATTATACTTAAAAAAATAGTGTTGCTGTGTTTTGTTAGTATGTAACATTAAAAAAAGATTAACATGTTTTATTTTTTTATTTTTTTTTTATTTTATTATTTTATGACAGGAATTATTGTTAATTAGTTACATTTACAAGTAAACTACTTAAAATGTATAATGAGCACATCTTAATGATTTCTTAACATTTGCTTTAGTAAAATTGCATCCTGTGTTTTAACTTTACTTAGCCATCAATGATGCATTTATATTATAACTCACAATAAGTAGTTATAATATATACAATATATTCACTTATTTGATAGAAAAAAATCTAAATTTCTAAAAAGTCATTGTAACTATAATAGATAACTATAATACTATAATACATTGTTCTATACTACATTATAGTATAGTTACAATAGTAACTAATACTTTCGTAGAACCACATGACTGACTAATTAATATTTATAAATCAATCAGTGAATAATGGATTATGAGCATGCACATTGAAAAAGCAAATGCATGACTTATAAATATATCTATAATTGTTCTTATAATGCAGTATAGGTCTTAATGAGTCTTTATAAATATATTTATAAAATAGTAATAATTGTAAATAAGTATAAATGGAGCTATAATTCATTAATGTCTTATAACCACTTCATGATATCTTTTGACCATTTAAAAAACCCAACTTTTGTTACTTTACCTAACGCAGACAAAGACCATTTATAATTATTATGACCACATTATAAAGTTTTTTTAGATATTTAAAAGACTTTTTTTTTTTTTTTCACTTTACTTTAAGCAGTAAAAGACCACTCATTAGATTAGTAGTATTATCGGCTAGTAGATAAGTAGTATGGTACTGTGCAGATCTTAAGTAAATCTGGAAAGATATGATACTTGGTAAAGTTAAGGATATGAAACTATGGGATATATAATCCATTATAACTTAAGTGGATACAATTATGTTCATTGTGTGTTTTAAATCATCATACTCTTAATATTTATAACCGCAAATACTGTTGTTACAAATATTCATGAGTTGGCACAACACATTACAAGGTTGTTTATAAGGCATTATGTGTGCATTTTAATGCACTAAGAATACCCTTATTATGCATTATAAATGCAGGCTTCATCTAGTGTTATAATGCATTGTAACTGTTGTTATGATAATTTATCAGATAGTACATCAAATGGTTATTATAAGGTTGTTTGTAAGGCATTATGCATGTATTATAATGCATTAAGAATACCCTTGTAATGCATAAGTACAGGCTTCATAGGAAGTGTTAGCCTTAAATCTTTAAGGGTTTTGAACATTTTCGAGTGAGGTTGCCATTTAATGCCCATTTTCTGACAGATTAGACTCGGTCTCAGAATATTCTATATGGGTTCTATCAAACCACCAACCATCAACCACCAAAGCAGTTAAGAGGGAAATAATGGAATTGGTCGACTACAGCATCATTAAAGGCTTCTGGAAATAAATTATTGATTATCTGCATTCTTCTAAGTTCAGTTATTTTATGTTCCTTGTTCAGTCTAGCTAAGTAAAACTCATGACCAGTGGCAAAAGTATTACATCATAAATGACATTTATGGAATGTCACAGAGTGACTACAGATACATTTAGATTAGATGTGACATGCCTCAGAAAGGCTTTACTTGAACATAACAGAGGCACTGGAGAAATGAGTCTTGCAGAAAGTATGTGAACTTCTGTAGGGATGATGTCGTCATCCATTTATAGGTAACCTATATCTTTATGGGAGCCTGTATATTTCAGTAATCCATCTAAAGACAGCAAGGAAGGTCAACCCACTGGGGTCATTATTTATTTATTGCCAGACACCTTGGAACATAATGCTGATGCTGGACATTCCTTTAGCTTAGTGGGTAATGCATTGACACCAACGAGATCCAGGGTCATGTCTTTAATAGGCAGAGGGGGGGTTGGGGAATATATGCCTTCCCCTGGCAAAAAGCCATATATGGGTATACATACAAATGATAGGGAATTCTAGATGGAATTTGTTCTCAGTCCATTGACTGCTGAAAAGCTGACCCTAGACCAGTTGCTGTGAGCAACTTGTCATCCTGCCTATCTATTATTCAAATCTCTTAGCAAATAGGGCATGCATATAAATTGTGTTTGAGTCTTCGTTTACATGACAACAGCGTTTTGGGTGCCTGAAAATGCAAACTTTTAAAAATGGGTTTCAAAGTCTCAGTGTAAACAACAAAAACGCAAATCTTTGAAGACGATGACGTCATGCACATGCGTATTACGTGTTTAATCTATAGTGTTTCATCGGCATCTAATGGCCTGGCAGCAGAATACAGGGTTTTTAGTCGTTTCCGCGGATCAGTGTGAATGGGGATTGTTTTGACAATGGTGTCGTCTGTACGCGGAAAACTCAAAGGAAAAACTTCTGCATTTTAAGCATGTCGTTGTCATGTAAACGTTCCCTTAGAAATGCAACGGTTAGAAATTTGACATGCAAACTGTAATTGATTCACTTTATGACTTTGGTGAAAACGAGTATTTTATTAGACCAGCAGTTCTCAACTCTAGCCCTCAAGGTCCACTTACCTGCATTTAGCTCCAACCTGGATCAAACTCACCTGCTTGTAACTTTCTAGTAATCCTAAATACCTTTATTAGCTTGATCAGGTATGTTTGATTAGGGTTGGAGCTAAACTGAAAAGAGGACCTTGAGGGTCAGATTTGAGAACCCATGCATTAGACATATCCCTTGAATTTGTGAAAAGAGCGCTCTTTACTGGATTGTGACATTGTTTTTTTGTGACCTCACATAATATCATACTGTGTAATGCTAGGTTCAGACATTGAATTTTGCAGCTTCAGTAATTGGTTCATGCATCTTCCAGTTTGTGTATGGAATGTGAACGCTGGTATTACATGCAGTAACTTGATCATTTATATGGTATGTATCCAAATGGAAAGTACTGTACCTTGTTTTACACTCCACCTATATGAATACCTTGAGTGCACTGTAGACTAGAGTGCATTTCAAAAGCTTAATGCATGCAGCACATATACTAAATAATGCACTGGTCTAACTGCAGAAAGAAAAAAAAGTTTGGTAAATAAAAAACATTATGTAATTTATTAAATAACAATGAAATGATGTGCTGTATTGCTTGAATAGAAGAAATTAATATTACACATTAAAGAGTAACAGAGCATCTGAATACAGTAACAGAGAAAGTGACACAAGGTCTTACTAATTGTGCCATTACTTTTGTAAGGACTGATTTTCCTGTTAAAACAAAACTCACCCTGCAATAATGCCATAAAATGCCCCCTGGACAGCAGATAGCAAAGACAGAGCACAGAACCTTGTCCTGCCCAAACTTATCTCCTTGTCCCTTTGTTTGACTTCAACTCATCCCCCCTCTCCCTCCCCCTCTCCCTCCTCAAGGCACTGAAAGTTCATTAAGAATGTCTATATATCACATATGATGTATCTTGTGAATATGTTGTTTTTCCTTTTCATGTTTGGTGTCATTTTAAAGGGCACAGTGCGATTGGTAAAATGGTCTTAATTTCATTGCAGTCATTGGTTTAATGAAAAAGATTGAGAACTTAGGAGAATCATGTATCTCTCAGGCTGATATCTCTTCGCGATATCTCAAGAAACCAGGTGCTACCCCCCTGGGGTACATGGATTGGCCCAACCAACTCTAAACAACATTTGTATAACCCCTGTTGTTCTGGTCTGGTATTTAAGGCAAGGGAATAGAATACACTTTGGGACTCTTTACCAGGATCATCCCCCATAGTAATGTTTCAGTGCTTTTCAGTTGGAAAGCCCTGACACATTACTGTGTCTTTGTCAGGGAAACATTACTTACTTTTAGAGACATCTTTGAGTAAATGATGTTATGTATTTTCTGAATTGGCTTTTAATCATTTACTTCTGTAATTGGCATGATACATTTTTACCTGACAAATAAATGTTACATCTTGATTTATTCTGAAGTATTCTGAAATCATTATTTTAATATATTAAGGAGGCTGGTGCTACCGCAAATCTTAGTTAAGGTAGGTCAAACTAAAGGCACATGTATGAACGGAGCAGTAGGCACGTCATCTGGAGATCTTTTGATTTCTGTCTATCACTGGTTTAGCAAGTTGTATGGAAATGGCTAAATTAAACTACACTCTCTAGCCCGAGTAAGCAGTAGGCGACCGACTTTAGAGGTATTAGCACACCCTACATCCTCTGACTAAAATCAGAATTAACAAGTTTGTGTCCGTGAGAAACACGAATTGGCCGACGTGATCTCTGTGCGGCATTGGGTCCATAATGAATTAATAACTGAAAGTATGGGATATTCAGAATATTCAAAGATCTAAATTAATTCATAATCAATATTTATGATTATTTTCTAATCAGAAATACGATCTAAATTTGATTATCATTTGAAATTGGAGTCAGATTACGCATAGAACTAAAGTAATACTAAAACTAAGTTCCAATAAATTAAGTGAACTTCACTGGAGCGCTGAAAAGACATACACGCTTTAAACCTTCGCCAGGCCGTTGGATTCCGTCGTTGGGCCAATGGATGGTCCTTACAAAGTGGTGACAGTCCCTCCGTGATTCTCCAGGTTGCGAGTGTCTTTTCAGCGAAATATTGGGACTTGCAACAAGTAAGAGAAATAAGATGTCCTTCTCTTTCTTCAGCCGTTTGGTAAGTCAATTCTCTTTTGCCTTTTAGAAGTGTTGAGGGAAAATTCAGACGCACCTCATATAGACACATTTGTAGAATGGGTCGGCATACCCAGTTAGACCGGAGAACGCAAAATCCGGTGGGGCTTGAGAATTAGATAAAACCACATATCAGGGACATGATAGCGGCAGTGTAGATGAGAAAAGATATCCCTTGCTTTAACTTTACCTCCTTGTTTGCCAAAGCAACAAGTGATGAAACCTAAATTGGAATAACATCATCCAAATTTTATTATGGTACTCAACAGAGGGTTGAAAACTAAAAACTTAAATTCTGAGGTAAATAATGTTGTTACATTTAATTATTTGCTTTGTTGCAACAACATTGCAACACTGGAAATAAGAAAATGGTCACGCTAACTTGTGAAAAAATCTTGTGATTTGATGAGCTAAAAGATAACAAGTAAAAATGTCTCACTTGAATCCTTTGTGTGTGAAGTGTAAAGTTGGACAAAACAGTGCAATGCAATTAGAACATTTCAAAAGAAATTATTTGAGAAAACGATCTCTCAGTCCTAGAGAACACCTGCTATGCAGAAGTCCTAGAGGCTGAAATTTGGAAAAATACGCTAAATTCTAAAACTGATGCATATAATGACAATTATTGTGTTACTAAGAGGCTTGTAACCAGGCCTGATAGTGTCAGAGGACATGCACAGCTTGTCCTTATCTTATGAGATAATTTAGACAAAGACCAATATGAATTACATCAAAGTAATCATGGTTCTTTGAAAATCTTTTAATAGTGTCAAAAAGTTCATGACTGATGTCCCGTATATGGTTTAAACAACACCATTTAAGGCTCAGTCTTATAAAACATAGCTTTTAATTTGGTTTTATACCAGACTTTGCAATCACTGCATTATTGTATGCTTTCGAGGTCTCAAAAGAGACTGATAAAAGCAACAAACCATAAAACAATCTTGGCGCCCTCCATGAGACCTGTTTGTCCAACCTTTCTTTCATTTTCAAATAAGATTCTTAAAAGAATGCAACTGATAACATCTCAGCCTAAAACAAGATAATTGTGTCCAATTCTAAATTGTAGTCACAAAAATCTTTAAATTGAGCAATGATTTGACCCATGTTTCTCAATGCCTGCAGTCCATTGAATGTTCACAGCATCAAAACAGCTGTAACTGGTTTCCAGTTTGGGTGTTGCTGTGTACACAATGCTAATGCCAGCACAGCTGGAGCTGCGGGGCCAAATGCCTTCTAAAAAGATCAGTGAGAAGATAACAAGTCAGTCTTGACAAATTACTCAGTAGAAACCCCAGAGACCAGAAAATGAAATTGGTTTGATTTATACAATTTTATCAAATATAATTTATATTATGACCAGGTTGTAATATATATTATATTGTAATGGCCAAGAATGGCTTTAATCTCGTGATGATTCAGCATTGGGTTAGAAGAGGAAAGAATGTTTAATGAGAATTAAAAGAATCAGAATGTAGAAAGATGGTACGTGTATGTAGGGAACAAGAAGGAGGAACACTACTAGTGTTGGGAGGAATGAGATAATAAATGGTTAGAGAAAGTATTGGTAAGAAAGGAAACTGAAAGGAAGAATGAATCAGAAAGAACTTCTTTACCTTCTATTTGTGCAAAAATCTTTAATGAGAGAAATTACAATGCCCAGTATATACCAACTAAAATGATCAACCTGATTACCATGTCTTAAATATTCATCCAAAGCCACAGGATGATTTAATTTTGATCTAACAGATCTTTAACCCAGTAACAAGGGGAGGTACAAATTTTAATTTTCTCTTGCAACAAAACCACAAACAAAGTGGTGCAAGTGTTAAAAAACTCCTCTCTGGGAGCTTCAGCTTACCGGTACATGGAATCTGATCAGGAAAGGTATTTTACTGGACATGTACAGTTGTGTGAAATTTAAATATCAGGCAGAAAATCTAGAGTCTTTATGGACCACAGAGATCCAAATGGTCAAGAGTTGAATGGCACCATAAATTCCAAAGGCTAAAACAAACAAGCACAGCACCACATCTGGTGATCTAATTGCTCTAAATACAGATCTGGCTAGTGTAAATAAACAACATCATGTAAAGAGATTTCCCTAGCAGACCTGAGGGTCCTAATGCTCACAACACAGCAGACTGTGTGAGTTTAGATGCAATAGCAGTCAGATCTGACCATTATCACTGTTTAATTGACCTTTTCTTTGCAAACACATGATCATGATAATGATACATGTCTTTGTAAACAAAAACAAATTTTCTTCTTATGGCGTAAAATCTTAACAGATCAAAGCCATCAGTAACAACTGTCTGGCTTAAGCCATCAAATAAATATTGAGATAGACCATCTATCTTAAATGCAATTTGTATAAAGGCTCAAGATTAAACTGTGTTTTCCTCTCTAGGTCTATTTCCTTACAGGCTGACAAATGACTTTCTTTAGAACCAGATTCCACAAGGGTCTGGTTCTGCCTGCCTTAAGCAGGACACACAACTTTACATTAGGAGATGGGGATGGAGAAACTTCAAGGGGCCGCTCACACCTCATAACACTACAGAAGCTATGTGGCCTCCCGGTGTAGCACCGGAACTAAATTATGCAACACAGATTATGGTAGGATAAAACACCACCCATCTCCTATACACAAACATACACAATACACACCATCACTATGACAATCTTAGAACATCTCTACCTGGCATAGATCATAAGACTATCCAGGCCAAAATTATTCACATCATGCAATACATCATTCACCTTCATACATATAGGACAAGGGAAATTATTTTAATAATTTCTTTTCAGCATTACATTCTTGTCAACTTCCTGTATGTAAATATTGTGCTGTGCATAGGACATGCATGGCTGTGGTCACACATCAATTGATTTAAATCCACATAAAAAATCTTATTGAGACCTATTAATCAATGCAACTGGTCTTTGGACAAAATATTTTTTATGTCCAGTCGTTAGCGTTGTTGCAAACCAGGAGGGCCCCCTAGTTTCCAACAAATGACTAATGACAATGATCTAAACAGCTAAATCTAAAATGCAGGCATTTATATCTGTCAACTAAACGATTCCCAGTCAGACCTGCACTATTGAGTGTGACCTAGTCTGTACATCAAATGCACAGAGGATAATTACAAAAGTTAAACCAGAGAATTTAAATCTCTGTTTCTATACATTTCATTCTCTAATTGAATCTATTAAAACATTAAGTTTCATTGATGATTTGCACTTATAACAACTAATGTAGACAATTTTATAATTATGAAATTGTGTATTTCCATGGTTAATTATGTGATATACTCTAATTACTCTAATTATGCATACAACTAGTAAAGATACTAGTTATGGTGACTTTCTGCTACCCGTCCTTGATTCATCCAGACCAAGTCTAAATCCCACTACCAGATCACTGCGGTAGTGAAGAATTTGGTGATCAAATTACACGTTCATTAAATATATGATTTTGAAAAAGAGACCATATTTACCACTCGCACCTTTGACTTTTGGGTTTCATATTTTTGAGTACATCATGTTTTGTTATCTTGTGTTCTTGTGTTTATCCAATAACTTTTCCTCATCTTACAATAACCACAAATACATCAGTGTTCAATTATTGCATGGTCATTCAAAAGTTGTTCAGGTGTCTTACACGCAGTGGAGCGTCATCAGTGAAATGATTCCTTCAACAATGGAGTTCTGATCTACCCGGCAAATGAAACCTTCTGCTTGAAGGTGACCGAGGACTTCTCAAAGGGTCAGTTAAAACATCCTAGGGAGGACAAAGATGTTTCCGCAAAGCGTTATGACACTTTCCAATGACACTTTCTGATCATGCTGACCAACGCAAACAGACTTGATACAACGAGATCATTCTACAGACTGAATACCAACGCAGCCAAATGCAGGTGGAAGCAAACCCGGCCAAGAGGGTCATGTGACACCCAGTCCGGCTGCTGCAGAATCCACACATTCTGCCATGCTTTCATTTTAATGTTCAACCTGTCGTAATGTTGTTATTTCAGGTGACGACTGGATTCCTGCACCAATCGACTAACACTGCAAACTACAGTGGTCAGGTCTATGAACACTGAAAATGTGGAAACAGGAAAATGTCCAAAAAATGTCCCCTTTGGCCTGATCTAAATCTGTCCCAAGGGGCCAGGGGCCGTCTGTAAGGACTGATTTTCCTGTTAAAACAAAACTCACCCTGCAATAATGCCATAAAATGCCCCCTGGACAGCAGATAGCAAAGACAGAGCACAGAACCTTGTCCTGCCCAAACTTATCTCCTTGTCCCTTTGTTTGACTTCAACTCATCCCCCCTCTCCCTCCCCCTCTCCCTCCTCAAGGCACTGAAAGTTCATTAAGAATGTCTATATATCACATATGATGTATCTTGTGAATATGTTGTTTTTCCTTTTCATGTTTGGTGTCATTTTAAAGGGCACAGTGCGATTGGTAAAATGGTCTTAATTTCATTGCAGTCATTGGTTTAATGAAAAAGATTGAGAACTTAGGAGAATCATGTATCTCTCAGGCTGATATCTCTTCGCGATATCTCAAGAAACCAGGTGCTACCCCCCTGGGGTACATGGATTGGCCCAACCAACTCTAAACAACATTTGTATAACCCCTGTTGTTCTGGTCTGGTATTTAAGGCAAGGGAATAGAATACACTTTGGGACTCTTTACCAGGATCATCCCCCATAGTAATGTTTCAGTGCTTTTCAGTTGGAAAGCCCTGACACATTACTGTGTCTTTGTCAGGGAAACATTACTTACTTTTAGAGACATCTTTGAGTAAATGATGTTATGTATTTTCTGAATTGGCTTTTAATCATTTACTTCTGTAATTGGCATGATACATTTTTACCTGACAAATAAATGTTACATCTTGATTTATTCTGAAGTATTCTGAAATCATTATTTTAATATATTAAGGAGGCTGGTGCTACCGCAAATCTTAGTTAAGGTAGGTCAAACTAAAGGCACATGTATGAACGGAGCAGTAGGCACGTCATCTGGAGATCTTTTGATTTCTGTCTATCACTGGTTTAGCAAGTTGTATGGAAATGGCTAAATTAAACTACACTCTCTAGCCCGAGTAAGCAGTAGGCGACCGACTTTAGAGGTATTAGCACACCCTACATCCTCTGACTAAAATCAGAATTAACAAGTTTGTGTCCGTGAGAAACACGAATTGGCCGACGTGATCTCTGTGCGGCATTGGGTCCATAATGAATTAATAACTGAAAGTATGGGATATTCAGAATATTCAAAGATCTAAATTAATTCATAATCAATATTTATGATTATTTTCTAATCAGAAATACGATCTAAATTTGATTATCATTTGAAATTGGAGTCAGATTACGCATAGAACTAAAGTAATACTAAAACTAAGTTCCAATAAATTAAGTGAACTTCACTGGAGCGCTGAAAAGACATACACGCTTTAAACCTTCGCCAGGCCGTTGGATTCCGTCGTTGGGCCAATGGATGGTCCTTACACTTTCATATGATATGGGAGGTCAGGGTAATTAAAATACTGCTTAAAGGTGCTCTAAGCGATGCCGGGAGTCGTAACTTCTTGTTGACATTTGAATTGTTGTCAAACAAAACGGAGGCTAGCTAGACCCTCCCTCCTCCTCATCCCGTCTCCTCCCTCCTCCCCTCCCTTCCGGCATAAAGGAAAGCTTAGATTTGCTTAGAGCACCTTTAAAGAACCTTATAACCACATTAGAAATGCAGGGCGGAAACACAGTCTGGTAATTATCATCTTTAGTGTTAAAAGAGACATATTGCTCCAACAGCGAGCCAAGGGTCACCATAATGGGACATTTAGTGAGTGATTCATCTTTGAGGCAGGTGTGCTAATGACTTTAATTTAGCAGTAAGCAAGTATGGAGACTGCATCAAGCTCACAAATCGGGTGGATGTGACTGACCAGACTTTCCCTTGGTGTAAACTACTTCTTTAGTGCAGGATACCAGGCTCTTTTTCCTAATGCAAACATGTTTGTTGAATTCTTGCAGAAGTGTGTCCCTTAGGTAATGCAAATGAGATGTTTAATTGAGGTTGGATCATGTGTGTACATGAATATACACTCACCTAAAGGATTATTAGGAACACCTGTTCAATTTCTCATTAATGCAATTATCTAATCAACCAATCACATGGCAGTTGCTTCAATGCATTTAAGGGTGTGGTCCTGGTCAAGACAATCTCCTGAACTTCAAACTGAATGTCAGAATGAGAAAGAAAGGTGATTTAAGCAATTTTGAGCGTGGCATGGTTGTTGGTGCCAGACGGGCCGGTCTGAGTATTTCACAATCTGCTCAGTTACTGGGATTTTCACGAACAACCATTTCTAGGGTTTACAAATGGTGTGAAAAGGGAAAAACATCCAGTATGCGGCAGTCCTGTGGGCGAAAATGCCTTGTTGATGCTGGAGGTCAGAGGAGAATGGGCCGACTGATTCAAGCTGATAGAAGAGCAACTTTGACTGAAATAACCACTCGTTACAACCGAGGTATGCAGCAAAGCATTTGTGAAGCCACAACACGCACAACCTTGAGGCGCATGGGCTACAACAGCAGAAGACCCCACCGGGTACCACTCATCTCCACTACAAATAGGAAAAAGAGGCTACAATTTGCACGAGCTCACCAAAATTGGACAGTTGAAGACTGGAAAAATGTTGCCTGGTCTGATGAGTCTCGATTTCTGTTGAGACGTTCAGATGGTAGCAGTGGCGTGCACAGACCTCCTCCGGGGCAGGGGCGGAAGGACCAAAAAGGGCACTTTTTTTAAAAAACATTTATTTTTAAAATAAGTCACCTGTATTTAAAGCAGTATCCGTCTGTCTGTTGTGTTTTATATATTTTAATGACTTCCTTACAATTAGGTCAGGTCAGAAAGCCTCTCTCGGAAATGATGATAATATAACTAATTATTATTTACATTACCAAACAAAACAGAGAATCAAGTCGGTAATTATGAGGAATTCATGTTTAGTTATGTTGATGTTATAAATTGTAGGCCTATGTATTCAATAAAGTGTTAGCTATCATGAAATCAGTAACACTTTACAATAAGGTTTCATTACATTTATTAACATGAACTAATAATGAACTACACTTCTACACAATTTATTAATTTTAGTTAATATTAATTTCAGCATTTACTAAAACATTAATAAAATCAAAAGTTGTATTTGTTAACATTAGTTAATGCACTGACTGTGACATAACATGAACAAACAATTAAAAGTTGTATTATTATTAACTAAGATTAACAAATAGCCTAACAAATGTTTAGTTTAGTTTAGTTTCAGACACAGTTGAGCTAACAAACAACAGCACAGTCTGAAACAGGTGTAGGCTGAAGCTCTTGCTTATAAGCCTACCTTTTTAAAACATCTCATATTTTAATAAAAAATAAAAATAATTATTGTCTTACATCATTATGTTGACAAACAAATATAAACAGAATACAAAAACATTAGTATTTCCTATGCAATACCATTGCACAATCCAAATACAACAAAAGCAGCTTGTTTATTTATCATTCTTTAAATGGCTTCATATAGTTTCAGTGCATTCTTTTTTAAATAGTTTCTTTAACTTATTAAGTGCCCCACATATTTTTAGTTCCTCATGACAGCTATTCCATAGATTTACACCTTTAACTGAAATACAATGGTATTTTGCATTGGTCCTATGTTCTTTTTGAACTGTACAAGTTCCCCTTAAGTCATGTTGGCATTCTCTTTCTGTGAACAACCCTTGGATACTTTCTGGCAATTGATGATTTTTTACTTTGTACATGATCTGTAATGTTTTTAGTTGTTTTGCATGATTAGTTAATGTTAGTTAATATGAATAATAAACAAATGAACCTTATTGTAAAGTGTACTATGAAATCAAAGATATAAATTCCTTACAATTTAGAGCTGGACATGGACTTTTCCTTATACATGAAATTTCCTTTCACTAGATGTATTTCCCCAAGCTAATAACACTTGCTATGGCCTGGACAAAAACGAATGACATTGTCAGACTCAGAATGCGGCTGAAATTGAGTTATACTTTTATGATTGTTAAGCATAACTCACATGCTGCCGCAACTTTTACAGTAGCATGGTAGGATAAATGTAACTTTTCCGTATTAGCTTAATATTACCTGCTGCCCGTGCAGTTTGAAGACTCGCGGCGAACTGCTGCGTACATAGCGCTGAAAAAAAGAACTCCGCCTACTGCCACTTCACAAAAAAATAATATTTAATATTTGTTTGTATTATTATTGTTCGTGGCAATGGTGTATAAGTGTATTGTTATTTATTATAATATTTATTTTAATAATTATTATTATTTACATTTATCAGAGAGGGGCACAATACATTTTGAGACAAAAGGGGCAGGGGCTTGAGCCCCCCGCCCCCCCTGTGCACGCCACTGGATGGTAGAGTCAGAATTTGGCGTAAACAGAATGAGAACATGAGAACTTAGTGCCAATTGGGCAACATTTAAATGCCACGGCCTACCTGAGCATTGTTTCTGACCATGTCCATCCCTTTATGACCACCATATACCCATCCTCTGATGGCTACTTCCAGCAGGATAATGCACCATGTCACAAAGCTCGAATCATTTCAAATTGGTTACTTGAACATGACAATGAGTTCACTGTACTAAAATGGCCCCCGCAGTCTCCAGATCTCAACCCAATAGAGCATCTTTGGGATGTGGTGGAACGGGAGCTTCGTGCCCTGGATGTGCATCCCACAAATCTCCATCAACTGCAAGATGCTATCCTATCAATATGGGCCAACATTTCTAAAGAATGCTTTCAGCACCTTGTTGAATCAATGCCACGTAGAATTAAGGCAGTTCTGAAGGTGAAAGGGGGTCAAACACAGTATTAGTATGGTGTTCCTAATAATCCTTTAGGTGAGTGTATTTGTAAGGGTTAATGCCCGATGAGGTGTCCATTGTCAGGTATTAAATGGACGTCGGCGAGGCCTGAACTGTCTGACGCACAGCGGAGGTTGCCTCCGCCGAAGTCCATTAATACCTGACAATTGACACCTCGAAGGGAATTAACCGCTTATACCATGGTCACTTGCCACATAACACATTTTTAAAACATTAGTTTATATTTGAATTAGTTTTACAATCGAAATCTAAAGTTTTTACAAACAATAACTTGGTTTCCCTGGTTACGCCTGACGGTTTATTTACTAGGTGTCCTCTATCACTTTTTAATGGACACCTTGCAGCCAATCAGAATCGAGTATTCACCCAGACCATGGTATATATATATATATATATATATATATATATATATATATATATATATATATATATATATATATATATATATATATATATATATTGCACTCTCCTGGTTTCTTCAATCTCAGTTTGTTTTTGTTTTTTTGTCCTTGAAGTATATGCAAGGTAATGGAGTTGAGCACTCAAGTGAAATTACTTGCCTCATAGACCCAAAATGACATTGCATATATATATATATATATATATATATATATATATATATATATATATATATATATATATATATATATATATATATATATATATATATATATAATTGCGTCTAAAAGGTGAAAAAAAAACCTCCACTCCTTCTATACGTGCTCCTTGTACTTTCTCATATGTTCTCAATGATGGTAGGGGTCAGAGTAGAAACTCCTGCTAAATACTGCAAATCTCTATGGCACTGGACATGGTGATGTTCCCAGAGATGCTCTTCACAGCTTCACACATTCCATCTATATGCTGCAATACAAAACGTTGAAATCTGTAGTCAATCGCTTTGCACTGTAATGTTGAAAAATCATTTTAAAATCTGTGTTGATACAGCCTCCACTACTAGGCTAGTTAATTTTTTACAGAGCATAATCATATTTATATTTGATACAATATAAGTCATTTAGCAAATGACACAAACAAATAAAATGACTCCCTACCACTTTCATTCCCCAATGTGTCTGAAAGGTCTTTGATTGAAAAGTATCTGACATTTGAGAATGAATAAAAAAAAGACAGCAAATAAATAAAAAGACTGTGCCTCCTTGACTAGGTTTGAGAACAGTACAGAGGTACAAAATCTATCTTCACCCATTGTCATGTTATCATCCTTGATTTTTGCCTTTTATCCATGACTGCTTTCAAGGTTTGAGTTTTGCATTAATTACAACATTGTTAATCATTGTAGTCTGGTGATAAATGTCATATCTTTTATCGTTATTGGATTGAATTAACAGTAACAGCATCATTGTCATTTTAACCATGACAGTGATTAGTTTTAAATTTCCACATAATGGTCAGTGATTTATTTCTCTAGTCTGAGTGAATGTCCATGCCGTGACTTTCATATACACTGTACAAACACATATTTCATGAGCTTGTGTGCCCATGTAATCTTAGTGTACATGGTAAACAGTTTTGGCTTGCTGTCTGCTATAGAGGGGCTCGGAGAGGACATTTTTCTCAAGCTTCGATTTGTCCCCCATTACAAAGACAAAATACATAGAGGAGAAGGAGGAGCGATGCCGAAAGAACTGACAACGGGAAGAAGTAAGAGGCTGTTTTTATACCCTGGTTAATTAGAAGATTAGATGGGCGTACTCCTTCAGAAATTACGTTTAATAACTTCATATACTGTACACAGAAGGCTTTAGGCTACTGAACTACCTAGACATAAACGTCAGATTAGTGGTCAACAAATTTGAGTTCTTCAATGTAATATTCTAAATGTCTGTTCACACCAAGGATGATAATGATAACAATAACAATAAAGTTTTAATAATCATTCTAATTCTATGAGAATAGTAAAGTCAACTCCACGACTAATGAAAACAGCACAGAGGAAAAATATTGTTGAATTTGTTTTATTTTTTTAGCTGATGAATGATAAAAACATTGACTTCCCAGATAGCAGACGGATGTGGGCCACTTCAGGCAATGATGCGGCACTGCTGGCCTACTTATGGCCCGGACCAAATGTGTCTGAGCCTGAAGTGGCCCACATGTAAAATGGCAAATATGGCCCAAATATGTTAAATCACATGTGGGCCTTTTTAGGCAAAGATGCGGCACTCATGGCAATGTGTAATCTGAATGTGAGCCTAAAGTGGCCCATATGATAAACAATGAATATGGCCCAAATATCACAAACCAAATGTGGGCCACCTATGGCAAAACCGTGGCACAATCGACAATGACTAATCTGGATGTAAACCAAAAATGGCCCACATATGTTTCAGCAAATGTGGCCCAGTTTTCTTAAAACATATCTGGGCCAGTTTGGGCAAAGATATGGCACAGTGGCACTGTCTCATCTGGGTGTGAGCCAAAAGTGGCCCACATATGATGCTTCAAATGTGGCCCAGTTATCTTAAAACACATCTGGGCCAGTTTTGGCAAAGATATGGCTCAGTGAGCACTGGCTCATCTGGGTGTGAGCCAAAAGTGGCCCACATATAATGCTGCAAATGTGGCCCAGTTATCGTAAAACATATCTGGGCCAGTTTGGGCAAAGATATGCCTCAGTGAGCACTGGCTCATCTGGGTGTGAGCCAAAAGTGGCCCACAAATAATGCTGCAAATGTGGCCCAGTTATCTTAAAACACATCTGGGCCAGTTTTGGCAAATATATGGCTCAGTGGCACTGTCTCATCTGGATGTGAGCCAAAAGTGGCCCACATATGATGCTTCAAATGTGACCCAGTTATCTTAAACCATATCTGGGCCAGTTTTGGCAAAGATATGGCTCAGTGGCACTGTCTCATCTGGATGTGAGCCAAAAGTGGCCCACATATAATGCTGCAAACGTGGCCCAGTTATCTTAAAACACATCTGGGCCAGTTTTGGCAAAGATATGGCTCAGTGAGCACTGTCTCATCTGGGTGTGAGCCAAAAGTGGCCCACATATAATGCTGCAAATGTGGCCCAGTTATCTTAAAACACATCTGGGCCAGTTTTGGCAATGATATGGCTCAGTGAGCACTGGTTCATTTGGGTGTGAGCCAAAAGTGGCCCACATATGTTTCAGCAAATGTGGCCCAGTTATCTTAAAACACATCTGGGCCAGTTTTGGTAAATATATGGCTCAGTGGCACTGTCTCATCTGGATGTGAGCCAAAAGTGGCCCACATATAATGCTGCAAATGTGGCCCAGTTATCTTAAAACACACCTGGGCCAGTTTTGGCAATGATATGGCTCAGTGAGCTCCGGCTCATTCGGGTGTGAGCCAAAAGTGGCCCACATATGTTTCAGCAAATGTGGCCCAGTTATCTTAAAACACATCTGGGCCAGTTTGGGCAAAGATATGGCTCAGTGAGCACTGGCTCATCTGGGTGTGAGCCAAAAGTAGCCCACATATAATGCTGCAAATGTGGCCCAGTTATCTTAAAACATATCTGGACCAGTTTTGGCAATGATATGGCTCAGTGAACACTGGCTCATCTGGGTGTGAGCCAAAAGTGGCCCACATTTGATCCTCCAAATGTGGCCCAGTTATCTCAAAACACATCTGGGCCAGTTTGGGCAAAGATATGGCTCAGTGAGCACTGGCTCATCTGGGTGTGAGCCAAAAGTGGCCCACATATAATGCTGCAAATGTGGCCCAGTGATCTTAAAACACATCTGGGCCAGTTTGGGCAAAGATATGGCTCAGTGAGCACTGGCTCATCTGGGTGTGAGCCAAAAGTGGCCCACATATAATGCTGCAAATGTGGCCCAGTGATCTTAAAACACATCTGGGCCAGTTTGGGCAAAGATATGGCTCAGTGAGCACTGGCTCATCTGGGTGTGAGCCAAAAGTGGCCCACATATAATGCTGCAAATGTGGCCCAGTTATCTTAAAACACATCTGGGCCAGTTTTGGCAATGATATGGCTCAGTGAGCACTTGCTCATCTGGGTGTGAGCCAAAAGTGGCCCACATATGATGATCCAAATGTGGCCCGGTTATCTTAAAACATATCTGGGCCAGTTTGGGCAAAGATATGGCTCAGTGAGCACTGGCTAATTTGGGTGTGAGCCAAAAGTGGCCCACATATAATGCTGCAAATGTGGCCCAGTTATCTTAAAACACATCTGGGCCAGTTTTGGAAATGATATGGCTCTGTGAGCTCTGGCTCATCTGGGTGTGAGCCAAAAGTGGCCCACATATAATGCTGCAAATGTGGGCCAGTTATCTTAAAACACATCTGGGCCAGTTTTGGCAATGATATGGCTCAGTGAGCACTTGCTCATCTGGGTGTGAGCCAAAAGTGGCCCACATATGATGATCCAAATGTGGCCCGGTTATCTTAAAACACATCTGGGCCAGTTTTGGCAAAGATATGGCTTAGTGAGCCCTGGCTCATCTGTGTGTGAGCCAAAAGTGGCCCACATATGATGATCCAAATGTGGCCCAGTTATCTTAAAACACATCTGGGCCAGTTTTGGCAAAGATATGGCTCAGTGAGCACTATCTCATCTCGATGTGAGGCAAAAGTGGCCCACATATGACATGGCAAATATTGCCCAAATAATTAATTACATTTTGGGCCACGTTTGGGAAATATATACGGCATATCAACGTGGCAAATATTCTTTGTGTTTCCCAAAAATTAAAACCTATGTGGTAAGTACATTTCTGGATTGGATGCAACAATTCTGAAAATGGCTAATTTAGCTTAAAAGGGACAAAGTTTGAAACTGTAATGGCCTGAATAATTTTTTTTTTTTTTAATTTAACAACATTTAACAATATTTTTTTGGTATGGATGGAGCAGACACTTAGGCTGGATGTGAGGCTACATGTACTTACATCTATGACATATATGCTATTGCTAACATATGTTTTGTAGGTAGAGTGTCTAGAAAAGTTCAAGTATCTAGGTTCAAAGTTATGAAGACTTTTTATGGTTTTGGGATGTGCAAGAAGATACTTTAGTTGCTGTTTGTGCAAAGCTTGGGGCACAATGATTTTGCCAAGTACATGCTCCTGTATCAATATATTTTGTTGTAACATACATGTAACATGTAACATTTTGTAGCAATAACATTCCTGTCCATAAAAATAGTCCTAACCCTAACCCTAAACCTACAATCAGAGGGAAATTATAATAACATTGATCTAAAAGCATGGTTGTAAGCCTAAACTTGACATAACTGCAAACTTCAAATCTAATTGGTCGAATGCTGTTCCAGGATCAACAAAGATGTTGAGCCAGGGACATGTTGTAGCCTACTCGGTGTAACCTTGCTTATCTTGCTAGCAGTGCCATCTAACTTCTAGAGCAGACCTGGACAAACTTCCACTGGGGCCTCAAGATGACTTAAAATTATGACAAAACTATTATTTGGCTATTTTTATAACAAATGTACAGGATTTGTTGTGGAGAATATAAGGGGACATTGAGGTTGCGATTCACTGTTCCTAGGTGTGTCAAAGTGGCCCCACAAAGGGTAATATTTTAAACTCCCTTAAAATATTTAAATATGTAAAATATTTTATATATATCTTCATCTTCATTTAATTGTATTTCATTTTATATATATATATATATATATATATATATATATATATATATATATATATATATATATATATATATATATATATATATCTTCATCTTCATTTAATTGTATTTCATCACTTATAGTGTCAATTAGTATTATAATTTATATATATATATATATATATATATATATATATATATATATATATATATATATATATATATATATATATATATATATATATCAAAAATATTTTATTCTAAATAAACCTTACATTTTTCTTACATTTCTGGCTAAATATAATTTACATTTATACAACTGTCATCTTTAGGCTATAAACAATCTTTATTAAAGATTAAAAAATTATAATACTAATTGACACTATAAGTGATGAAATACAATTTAATGAAGATGACAAATCAGCAGAACCTGCTATGAGAAAATATTATTTTGATATTTTTTCTTGAATACTTTTTCAAAGCCCTGCATTCATGACAAAATGTTCCCACTTTTTTGCTGATTAGAGATCTATTATGTTTAAATATAATATTTACTGCATTTGTAGTTGTCTGTGAAGAAAAAAAAATCTAACGGACGATTTTCCAGTTCACGGCCCTTTAAATTTAAACGTTGCCGGAAAGCGCGAAAAAGGCGCTGAAAACCAAAACGTCAGAGGATTGTCAGGACAGAGGACGGAGGACGGATACCGGTACTGCAAAAAGTCAAGGTAAGACATAATAGAAATGTTTATTTTTGTTAGCGATTACTTCGTTATATCAAGTTGGAGTCTGCATGTTGTGTTATATAGAGTCGATGGAATCATTTCTATTCGAAGTTACATTATTTTGGCAGTTCAACTCTAAGCTAGATCGGTTGTCACGAATGCGAAATGAACAAGTATCGATTGCTCGGCGCGCCTTTAACGTTACATTTAGATTTGCTCATGTTGCTCCCTATCACTCTCCCAACCTTTAGTCAGTTCTGCACGGTTAAAGTATTTAACTCGTGTCTTATTTTGGCACAACAATGAAAAGATAAATATATATTATAGTGTAATTTGACATTCATACATTGGACATAATACTGCACTAGTTGTATTACTTTGTGACAGCAATGTTTCATTAACCCTAGGAATAATGCACAAATTAAAAAAAAAAACTACATGCTTTTTCTTACAATAAAAGCTTTTATGAGATGATTACAAAGTAACAATAATAGATGTTTTGGGTTCAGGTAGACTATTTAAAAGTTGGTTCAGGTATTAGGCTATTCCTCTATGTATTTCACATTTTTATTATACCCTAGTAATTATAAAATTAACGTTAGGTGGCCTGCTTTATGTTTTTTTTTTTTTTTTTTTTTTGTCATTTACTGTTTTGAGTCAGGATGTTTTCACCTTAATAACATGTGTCAATGTGATTTGCTACAGAAAACTGCTGGTGGGAATAAAATAGCCTACAGTTTAAAACACATCTAGTGCATTTGCTGCCAAAAAGCCCCTTTTTTTGTTTCATCTGACCATAGAATCCGGTCCCTTTTGAAGTTCCAGTCATGTCTGACAACTGAATATGCTGGAGTTTAATTTTAGCGGAGCGAGGAGGATTTTTCTTGAAACCCTCCCAAACAACATGTGGGGATGTAGGGGTTGTTTGATTTTATTTTATTTTTTTAGGCTTTCTGACCCCAAGACTCAACTAATCTCTGCAATTCTCCATCTGTGATCCTTGAAGAGTCTTTGGCCACTCAAACTCTCCTCCTCACCGTCCATTAAGACAATATAGACACACGTCCTCTTCCAGGCAGATTCGTAACATCATTAGTTGATTATAACTTCTTAATTATTGCCCTGATGGTCAAAATGGGGATTTTCAATTCTTTAGCTATTTTCTTAGAGGCACTTCTAGTCACCCTGTTGTGCTAAAAAAGATAAATATTAATGGGAATATACTTCTGAGATATTTTACTCGTAAACAAAATCTAGAGGTGCCAATAATTGTGGCCAATGTGTTTTGGAGATAAACATTTATTTCATAATGTGATTTCCATTTTTTGACGCAGTCCGATCTTCCTAGCAGGCATCAAACTTGTTCCTTTTGGACATCTGGAAGCAAAGAGTGTCCTTGGCCATGGCCAAAATGTTCTTTACATTGGCGCTGGCTAGCTATGCATTAACTATGCGCTAATGCTTGTGTTACCTAATTGGGTCCTAAGATTTTAAAAGTTGTGTAGTCCATCCTTGCATTTACAATGTTATATTTTTTTAGGAACTGTCAGAAACAACAGACTGACAGCTGCGGCCACCGATCAAGAGATCGAATCATTTATTAAAAAATGGCTTCATCTTGCAAGTGACCGAGACGGAGGGAGAAGAGAAAGAAAAACGGAGGAGGGTCCAAGACACCAGTAAGTCAGTTACATTGTGTTTTTGCTATTGTGTATAATACCATGGTCTGTCTGAATACTTTATTCTGATTGGCTGCAAGGTGTAGCCATTTGTAACACTTTACAAGTTAACATTAGTAACTACTTAAGTTAACATGTGGCATGAACAATTCTTCTACAGTATTTATTAGGGGTGGAACGGTACATGTATTCGTATTAAACCGAAACGGTACGGGCGTCATGGTTCGGTGCATGAATATACACAGAGAATACACGGTATAAAAATAAATAAAACTTGCGTGCAAATTAATTAATGTAATGCGGAACTACTGTTAGATACGCGGGTTATTTAGGGACACCTAATCTGTAG
This sequence comes from Scardinius erythrophthalmus, assembly GCF_964197995.2. NCBI lineage: Eukaryota > Metazoa > Chordata > Actinopteri > Cypriniformes > Leuciscidae > Scardinius > Scardinius erythrophthalmus. The sequence goes on along the minus strand of NC_138230.1, from coordinate 26,934,509 downwards.
CTCCGCCTTAGCTCTGAAGCTCTGTGGCTATAATGAACAGGCTGCGATGTCAAGATTGCAATGCTGGAATATGTTGTGTGCGTGCGTGTGTGAGAGAGAGATCGAGGCGTGGGCGCGATCGAACAGTGGAAACATAAAAACATACTCCATCATTTTGTTCATACAGGACATCATTCAAACTGCAAAGTGTTTACTTATATTTGTGTACACTCGCAATAAAACACAACATTGTGCTTTCGTCAAACTATAAACTCTTGTCAAACTGTAACCTACAACTGTCACCCAACCAAAATCTCTCTCTCTCTCTCTCTCTCTCTCTCTCTCTCTCTCTCTCTCTCTCTCTCTCTCTCTCACACACACTGTTTAAAAGCAAAAAATATTTATCCAACCCCATTTAAAAACAGTCTGTGGGTGCCATCTTTTGGACATTCATCATATTGCATTGGTTTTCATTTCTTGTCCTAAAAATAAACAGAGCAGTAATCCGTTTATTTTTAAGTTAAACATTCTACATTGATTAAAAAAAGAAAATCAAATGTGTTTTTAATGGTAGTATTATTTTATACAGAAATAAATTATGTATAATTAACTTAGTTAGAATAACTTAGAATAAAGTTTGTGTTCATTAAAATTTTAAGGAAAACAAATATATTGATCTGAAATGTAGCAAATTTATTTTAAATTCATTCAGGTACAATTACAAAACACATCTCAAGTTCTTTTTGTCTTTTTATTAATTTAATTAATAAACTAATTATATAAAACTATTGTCAATGCACTACAAATAAACTGGTTCTATGCCTTTACTTTATTAATAAAACATTTAAAAAAAAAAATACAAGGCTTAAAGGAGAACTCCGGTCAATTTTAACATTGAACTCATTTTTTTGTAAATTTGGAGTGCTGTCAATACAGAGAACAACAACAAAAATCGGTGTTGCCTACACCGTGTTATCCTCTTTAAAATTTGCACCCTGTTGACTTAAATGGGGCAAGTACTAAACCTGCTTTTAGCCTCTTAACATCCTTGATGTGTCATTACAAGTGCACAGTCATGTGAGTGATTCCTTCAGAGTGAACACGGGTGAATCTGACTGCAGTAGATGAGAAAGATATGAATAAAAGTGATGTTAATTCAGCCAGCGCACATACCTGTATTTACATCCTGTTTTCGGTCGAAGTCCACAGTAGTCGATTGTCGAGTTCACACGCGTGATCATAGGTAACTAAGCAACAGTGGAGAATAAATTCACTCTGAATAAAATCACTCACATTGGCTGGTGCACTTGTAATGACACATCAAGGATGTTAACCTGTTAAGCTGCAACGCCACTTTTGAAAAATCCCCAGAAATGACATACCCAAACTTAAACAGACACAGTTCATGAACCCTTTGCACTAAAAGCACAAGTATGATCCCATTTGAAAGCTGACACCTGGCAGTTTATTGTAAATGTAGAATTAATTATTGTCATAATGAAAAAAAATTGTTATAAATAGCTTCAAAGTTTTGTAAAGTTATTAGAAATTATTTTTTATGAAACATCCTCATGAAAATAAAATTGAAGTTGGCACTGGAGCAATCTAGAAATGCACTACAGCTAAAGCCACGTCTAAACATTTTATGTTTAAAATCTGAAGATAATAAGTCCAAAACTCTGTATTTAGTTACATGTTTTTCAAGACCATGTCAGTTGACTTTATTTTGATTTGACGTTAAAGATGCTTCTGATGTTTATTGCCATCTTCTAACCATCTATCCAGTATATTGTCTCTATTGTTTTGTGGTGCAAACGAGCCCCATTCAGTCTCAGTCTCCCCCTGCACACATTCACACCTCTCCAGCCTGGTTATGGCTGTAAATATGCATTTCTTTTGTCTGCATTATAGTTACTAACGACTGGCTATTCATAGGGTTTCAATCCCTAATTTCTTTTATCAAAGTTCTTACTTAACATTTAAAAACTGGATCAAATGCCCTGCTTGAATAATGAAACATTTTAGTAAGCCTATTTAGAAAAAAATTATAAAAGGATAACTGCAATATGTGGCAGGTGCACCTAGAGCTAGCTAGCATGTTAGCTTAGCACACCATCAATACACGACAATTTATGAGATTAAAACCATTTTTGTGCTTCAAACTTAATTTATAACGCAAGTAGAGTGTTTTAAATAATCTTCTGTGATATAATTTCGCTTCAGATTAAAAAATCAGACAGAAAATATATATTTTTTATTATTCTGCACAATGATAAAGTCTATATCGATTAGCAATACATTATAAATATAATCTATTATTATGGAAATACCTGACATTATTTGAAGAACACAGGTAAACCAAATATCATTTCAATCATGTTTATTGTCTTCAAAAAGTCTTTTTTTCTGCATGTAACAACGATCTCTGATAGCTTTGTGTGTGTTCGAGACTTCCTGGATTGTCACATGATCATGGTTCTTCTTCATGTTACATAAATGGACTATTATTGTGAATGTAGCGCCCTCAGGCTGTTGGTATGGATTGAAAACACAATACATCACAGTGTCCAGCGCTCATAATGATTACATCGACGCATTTGGGCATAAATTCAATAAATATTATTCCTGTCTATAGAAATCTGATGAAAACTTATGAAAATATATCAATATTTCTCCAAATCTGCACATTTTTGAGCTAAAGCCCTGAGGGACGTTGTTTTGTGTATCGCTGTCATGACGACAGCACAGAGTTTTTTATGAATGAAAGCGGCTGACGCTCATAATTCATATTAAAGGTATCGACTCATTTTTTCATTTCATAACTCCTGACACAAATTAAGACATAACTGTCACTATAAGTTTTTCAGAATACAATAGTGGTCAAATACTGAAACTTGAGTCTTATATCTTTTTAATGATGTATAGTTTGTCAATGTATAACATTAAATCTGATAGTAATTTTTAACTAAATAAAAAAAAAAACGCTTCAGTGCGCCGACGCACTGGTGAAGCTTAACAGGTTAAGAGGCTAAAAGCAGGTTTAAAACTTGCCCCTTTGAAGTCAACAGGGTGCAAATTTTAAAGAGGATAACACGGTGTAGGCAACACCGATTTTGTCGTTGTTATCACGAACCGCACACGGATGAAAGCAGGTGAAATCCAAAGTGCAGTAAGATGAGTTTTATTAGGGTAATCCAAAAGCGAAGTCAAGACAGGCAGGGTTCAATATCCAGGACTCAATACAAAACAGTGAACAGGCTAGGCAGGAAACACGGGAACAGAAGCGGCGTGACATAAAACATTGATCCACAAAGAACACAAGACAAACAGGGCTTTAAATACATGAATGACAAGGGGATAACGACAGACAGCTGGTGATTACAAACTACAGACACCTGGGTGTAATTCACAGACAGAATTGTGGGAGATGAAGTTCTAAGTGCAAGACACCGTGAAGGTAAGGAGGACATCTAGTGGAGACCTGGGGAACACAACCAGACACTGTGACATGACCCCCCTTCTACGGAGTGGCTCCCAGACACTCCAAGACATAACATGGAACAAGACAAAAGTTCAGGAGGGAGGTGACACGGTGGAGGATCAGGGGGAGGGACGGGGGGCCAGGTCCATGAAGGGAAACGGGGACAGGGAGTGACAGTTCATCTGGCGGCCAGGGCGGAGAAGACAGTCCATCGGGCGGCCAGGGCGGAGCAGACAGTCCATCGGGCGGCCAGGGCGGAGCAGACTTTCCCTCGGGCGGCCAGGGCGGAGCAGACTTTCCCTCGGGCGGCCAGGGCGGAGCAGACAGTCCATCGGGCGGCCAGGGCGGAGCAGACAGTCCATCGGGCGGCCAGGGCGGAGACTTTCCCTCGGGCGGCCAGGGCGGAGACTTTCCCTCGGGCGGCCAGGGCGGAGACTCTCCCTCGGGCGGCCAAGGCGGAGACTTTCCCTCGGGCGTCCAGGGCGGAGACTTTCCCTCGGGCGTCCAGGGAACAGGCACCGGCTCAGGAACAGACACCACCGGCTCAGACATCACCGGCTCAGGAACAGATTCCACCGCCCCAGGAACAGACACCACCGGCTCAGACACCACCGGCTCAGGAACAGACACCACCGGCTCAGGAACAGATTCCACCGCCCCAGGAACAGATTCCACCGCCTCAGGAACAGACACCACCGGCTCAGGAACAGACACCACCGGCTCAGGAACAGACACCACCGGCTCAGGAACAGACACCACCGGCCCAGACACCACCGGCTCAGACACCACCGGCTCAGACACCACCGGCTCAGACACCACCGGCTCAGACACCACCGGCTCAGACACCACCGGCTCAGACACCACCGGCTCACAGACACCACCGGCTCAGACACCACCGGCTCAGGCACTGGAACTCGCACCACCGACTCGGGCACTGGAACTGGCACCACTGGCTCGGGTACTGGAACTGGCTCGGGCACTGGAACTGGCACCACCGGCTCGGGCACTGGAACTGGCACCACCGACTCGGGCACTGGAACTGGCACCACCGACTTGGGCACTGGAACTGGCACCACCGACTCGGGCAGTGGAACTGGCACCACCGGCTCGGGTACTGGAACTGGCACCACCGGCTCGGGCACTGGAACTGGCTCGGGCACTGGAACTGGCACCACCGGCTCGGGCACTGGAACTGGCACCACCGGCTCGGGCACTGGAACTGGCACCACCGGCTCGGGCACTGGAACTGGCACCACCGGCTCGGGCACTGGAACTGGCACCACCGGCTCGGGCACTGGAACTGGCTCGGGCACTGGAACTAGCACCACCGGTTCAAATGTGTGCGAAGCCCACACACACACCATGGCTGTGGCCATAATAGCCAGTGTCGCGGTCACTGAAGGCTCAGGAACAGACACTGGCTCCGGCTCAGGAACAGACACCACCGGCTCAGGAACAGACACCACCGGCCCAGGAACAGACACCACCGGCCCAGGAACAGACACCACCGGCCCAGGAACAGACACTGGCTCCGGCTCAGGAACAGACACTGGCTCCGGCTCAGGAACAGACACTGGCTCCGGCTCAGGAACAGACACTGGCTCCGGCTCAGGAACAGACACTGGCTCCGGCTCAGGAACAGACACTGGCTCCGGCTCAGGAACAGACACTGGCTCCGGCTCAGGAACAGACACTGGCTCCGGCTCAGGAACAGACACTGGCTCCGGCTCAGGAACAGACACTGGCTCCGGCTCAGGAACAGACACTGGCTCCGGCTCAGGAACAGACACTGGCTCCGGCTCAGGAACAGACACTGGCTCCGGCTCAGGAACAGACACTGGCTCCGGCTCAGGAACAGACACTGGCTCCGGCTCAGGAACAGACACTGGCTCCGGCTCAGGAACAGACACTGGCTCCGGCTCAGGAACAGACACTGGCTCCGGCTCAGGAACAGACACTGGCTCCGGCTCAGGAACAGACACTGGCTCCGGCTCAGGAACAGACACTGGCTCCGGCTCAGGAACAGACACTGGCTCCGGCTCAGGAACAGACACTGGCTCCGGCTCAGGAACAGACACTGGCTCCGGCTCAGGAACAGACACTGGCTCCGGCTCAGGAACAAACTCTGGCTCCGGACTAACAGCCGGCTGCACGTGCACGGTCTTAGAGATGACAGCCGGCCGCACGTGCACGGGCTTTGGAACCTTGTCTGGTTGCACGGGCTTCGGGGTCACGGACACCGTCTCGAGATCGAGGTCAGGATCGGGAAACTTCCTCCTCCTCCGCCGTCTCTGATGGCGAGTGGACAACTCTTGACTGGGTGGAGCCCGTGGCGGAGGAATTTCGGCATCGAAAGATGGCCAGACCGAGTAATGGGACTGGACCTCCTCCCGACCCTCCCCGCCTCCTCTACGACCTCCCCGAGTTCCACGGAATTTGGCCAAGCGGGTCCCCTTGAAGGACTCATCATGACGGGGTGCGTGATCCGACACAAAACTCTCTGTGGGCTGAGGCTCAGGGGGCTTGATGATGAATCTTTCGTCTGTTCTCTGAGCCCACAGAGCAAAACACTCAAAAATGTTCATCCTGGGTTGGGACTCACTGAAAGACGGATCTGGTGGTGGTTGTCTCCGCTCACCTCTTGCAGTGGAGAAATAGCGACGGGAACTCATACTGCTTGGATTTTCTTGGTGGATCAATCTATCACGAACCGCACACGGATGAAAGCAGGTGAAATCCAAAGTGCAGTAAGATGAGTTTTATTAGGGTAATCCAAAAGCGAAGTCAAGACAGGCAGGGTTCAATATCCAGGACTCAATACAAAACAGTGAACAGGCTAGGCAGGAAACACGGGAACAGAAGCGGCGTGACATAAAACATTGATCCACAAAGAACACAAGACAAACAGGGCTTTAAATACATGAATGACAAGGGGATAACGACAGACAGCTGGTGATTACAAACTACAGACACCTGGGTGTAATTCACAGACAGAATTGTGGGAGATGAAGTTCTAAGTGCAAGACACCGTGAAGGTAAGGAGGACATCTAGTGGAGACCTGGGGAACACAACCAGACACTGTGACAGTTGTTCTCTGTATTGACAGCACTTCAAAATTACAAAAAAAATGAGCTCAATGTTAAAAGTGACCGGAGTTCTCCTTTAAGACATTTATTTTCCTTTGGTGGTACAGCCTACAGACATGCACAAGAAAAAAAAAATTGCTTTCTACATTTTTGTTTTGCTTTTCCCTCCATTGTACCGAACTCGTACCGAACCGTGATGTCCGAACCATGACTTCTGTGTACCGTTCCACCCCTAGTATTTATTAATCGTAATAAATGCTAATTGTGATGCTTACTAATGCATTACTAAAATCAAAAGTTGTATTTGTTAACATTAGTTAATGCACTGTGAACTAACATGATCAAACAATGATTGACTGTAACTTTAAGAAAGCTTAATACATAATGTAGTTAATGTTAGTTAATACTAGTTAATACATTAACTAATGTTAACAAATAAGACCTTACAGTGTTACCAAACCGTTTAATGCACTGGTAGTTCCAGTCCATTTATTCACCATTCAGTATTAATGTGCTGCTTTGATTAAAGCACAGAGACAGCCGTTTTTAAAGTTTTTAAAACTTGCAGCTTCACTATTAGTAAATAGACGGTGTATAGACGCAGGTAATTCCTGAACGCATCTCTCACTACAGTGCGGTGCCTGCTTTTTTTGTTTTGTATTTATTTATTTTATTTTTTAATTATATTTTGTTTAGGGCTTTTTTATTTAATTTGGCTTCTAAGTAGTTGTGTGTGTGTTTGTTTTGTACTTCAACACTATTGTATTATCAGCGTACTGTTACTGATTCAACAGTTTTTTTTTTCATTTGTGTATCCAATAAAGGCTTGCAAGATTGCCATGATGCAGATGGGCCCAGTCAAGGAGGTCAAATTCTATAATTTTGGATGGATCAATTTGCCAAATTTTTGTAGTGTGTTAACTTCTGTGTTGTCTGTTTGTTTGTTTTTTGGATGACCAAGGCTACTGGAAACATGTTTTGTTTTTATTTAGTTTTTACTATTCTTTCTATGCATATATTGTGTTTGTTTATTGTTGGTGTTTTTTTTTTGTTTAGATTGCTTTCCAGTTTTGAAAATGTGGGTTGGGTTGTTCTTTGGCAATATTAATAAATGATGCAAATGTTTTCAGAAATGTGTTTGAATCATCTGTTGTAACTTATCTTAACATAAAGAGGGACCATTTTTACATTTCTCTTTTCTGTATGTTGGATATTGTTGATGCAGAGTTCACTTAGTGTCAGTGATATTCAGTCACTGAGTTTCCCAAAGTTTAAATGGCACAGCATGCACACACAAAAACACACATTTAAGGCTTATTTAGTTAATTCTTGGCTAAAATCCCAGATAGCAATTACATGTGGGCCACATGTGGGTATTATCTGGCACATATGGCCTAGATGTGGCATGGCTGAACAGATATGGGCCAAATCGTAGCCATATTTGTTTTGCCATAACTTTAAAATCTGCGGGAAATGCTGTCTTGGTTCACAACTGATTTTGAGGTATATGGCCCAGATAACAACGAACACATGAGGACCATATGTGGTTGAGCTATGGCACACAGTAAGAAACACCGACTTGTGGTAAACATTTGGCTTATACGTGGAAAAACACAGGAATCCTGAAATCAAGTGCGGCAAACATCAGTCGTTCCACACCTCAGGTTGCTATGCATCTTCCCTCCTATTGGTGGAGTGAGACTACGGCGCGAGTTTGACTGCGACGCTGGCCAGCTGACGCCTTTTACTCTGCTTTCCTCACGACTGTGTACATTCAGGTAAGTGATGTTTGGGCATTTTAAAGTCATATAAATTAAATATGCAGCATTATGTGTCAATATTGCATGTTATTATGCGTTTAGTTATTCGTTCCATCGAGGAAGGGGTTGAACTAGCTAATATTTTCCTCAGTTTACTGCTATAACTTACAATAAAGTTTAATGTAACTTAACCGTTAACTTAGGCTATAGCAGTTCGCTGGTTTGCCGTTTTAAATTAAGATGTTTATGTTTATAAATCAACAGCTCACTGTCGTACACAATAAAATAGTATAGTTTGTCATTGTGTAGTAGCCTATTTGTGAATTAAGGCGACGCGGTCCAATGTCGGTGTTACTGTTTGTCAGAAAACCTAAATCCTAATTTGTGTTCACAATCATTCAACTAATCATAATTATATAAAAATGCCAAGAATAAACACATTAGTACGTGTGCATTATTGTATGTATCTTTATTTAACTCTGAAATGATATTCAACCAAGACTTTTTCTCATGACCTTTCCCTCTTTAAAATTAAAGTTGTAATGTTAACGTTAGGCTATTAGTGTCAAGTCACAATACCAAAATGATGACTTTCGATACAATACCTGAACATTAACATGAACTAATAATGAACTGCACTTCTACTGCATATATTAATATGTGTTAATGTTAATTTCAACATTTACTAACACATTCAATATAAAAAATTGTACTTGTTAACTTTAGTATGCACTGTGAACTAACATGAACAAACAATGAATTGCTGTATTTCTGTTAACTATCAATTAATTGAGCAGCCATTCACTGCCATTATAAAGCTTGGAAGAGGCAGGACATTTTTATAATTACTCTAATTTCTCACGATATAGTTTATCATTTCTCACAATATAGTTTATATACCATGCTATGGTATACTGTCATACCACCCAGCCCTAATGTGTGGTATGGGTGGGGCAATGACAATAATTTCCATATTAAAAACCTAGAAAATATGGTTTCAGATGGAGTAAATAATAGTTTATAGTTCATTTTTGAATATAAAAGCACTTTCATTTTAGGGTGGTCTATTTAAATGCATATTTCAACCACTTACACAAAGTTTTTTTTTCCTATCAGATTACCTATGTGGGTTTGGTTGGTGGCTTTGACCTGGATAACACCGTGTGGAGAGTGCTGAAAGGCACTTTTACAACTGCTGTGGCACGTTATGAATTGGAGAGAAGTCAATGGGAAGATTGGTGTCCAACGCCTGGTCGTAAAGGAAGTTGTCATTGGTGAGACCTTTTTTAGAAGTCACTTTTATTTGTATTGCACTTTGCACAATTCACAACTTTTCAAAACCGCTTTACAGAACATTGTATTTTTATTTCTGTTATCTCAGTATCGAACCAAACAACTTTTTTTGTCATTACCTGATCACATCCGTGGCTCACTTAAGTGACTGCATTTTTTTATTTAGAAGTTTTATGTTTTGTTTTTAAAGAAACTTATTTTTTATATATTGTGAATCATAGTGTTTCAATCATATATTTTAAAGCTGTAATCACAATAATAGATTATCATTCTGTCAAAGTCTCATACCAGCGCATGCCTACAACTATCTGTATTTAGTTCATTATCACTGTGTATTTAAAAGGTTAGTTTACCCAAAAATTAAAAATCTGTCAATAATTACTCACCCATGTTGTTCCAACCCCCGTAAGACCTTCGTTCATCTTCGGAACACAAATTAAGATATTTATGATGAAATCTGAGAGCTGTCTCACTCCTCCATAGGCTTCTCTGTTATTGAAACTTGCCAGCCCAGAAAGTTAGTAAAGACATTGTTAAAATAGTCCAAGAATACAGTGGCTGAACCTTAAGTTTATCAAGTGTCGAAAATACTTTTTGTGCGCAAAACAAGCTAAAATAAAGACTTTATATGCTGCTAACATTATTTAAATTCTTCTTTATTGCAGGTGCAGTCAGGCAGAATCCCCTTGGATTCTGGAAAAGATCAAAACATTGCCGACCCTCATTGGAGACTTCTCTGCACATCAACACACTTCTCAACTCTTTACCTTTCAAGTTTGCTTTAACTTTCTCAATTTCTCTTTAAAGTTCTCTTTACCAACTGTGATTTATTTGTATTACTCTCATTAGACTAATAGAACATAACATTAATACACGCTTTGTTCGAGTGTTTTGAACTTTGGTGTAAAAAATTAGCTTTGAATGCTATTTATATTATTAATTTGTATTCTTGAATGTTTTCAACTGAATTCTACTTAAAATAAGTACAACTGAGTAGCTGTAATTATGTTTTCTTAAATGTTTTCTTATGAATACTACTGTAATTATTAAATTCAACTCTGTTGCTGTAATTATATTTATTTTGATAAATGTTTTCAACTGAATACTGCTGTAATTAAGTACAACACTTTAGCTATAATTATTTAAATGCTTGTCAAAATAAATAGTTTTGATTACATTTGTTGTTGAGTGTTTAATTTACCTGTGAGTTAAGACTTTAAATACTGTCAGCTGCATGTGGGCCACATAAGGGCCGTTAGATTTTAACAGAACTCAACCATACTAAAGTTGCATACCAGGCCCACATATGGGCCACATGAATTTGTAGTATTTGGCTCATGCTTGGTGGAGTTATGGCAGTCCTTTGGTTCAGTTCTGGCAAAGGAGATGTGGGCCATATCTGGGCCGGCAAACACAAACTAATCTGGGCCACAGCTCAGCTGTTTATCTGGCCCACATCTGTGCCAAAGGTAATTTGCTGACTGGGATGTGGCTGAACAAATGGCCTGCTTGTGGCCCAGATCTGTTAAACAAGAGCGGACCGCCCAAGTGCCATCATTTTCATCTGGCCCACATACCGCGTGGAATGATGGCACTTGGGCGGTCCGCTCTTGTTTGCCAGATTTGGGCCACAATTAAGCCATAGCAATGCCACATGTCAGCCATAAACAAAACAAATGAAGCAGAACTGGCCCAGACACCAAAGTTGCTGTGGCCCAGATCCGGCCCACACTTGACACTTTCATCTGGCCCACATACCGCGTGGAATGATGGCACTTGGGCGGTCCGCTCCTGTTTGCCAGATGTGGGCCACAATTAAGCCATAGCAATGCCGCATGTCAGCCGTAAACAAAACAAATGAAGCAGAATTGGCCCATATCTGGCCCAGACACCAAAGTTGCTGTGGCCCAGATCCGGCCCACACTTGACACTTTCATCTGGCCCACATACCGCGTGGAATGATGGCACTTGGGCGGTCCGCTCCTGTTTGCCAGAGGTGGGCCACAATTAAGCCATAGCAATGCCGCATGTCAGCCGTAAACAAAACAAATGAAGCAGAACTGGCCCATATCTGGCCCAGACACCAAAGTTGCTGTGGCCCAGATCCGGCCCACACTTGACACTTTCATCTGGCCCACATACCGCATGGAATGATGGCACTTGGGCGGTCCGCTCCTGTTGGCCAGATGTGGGCCACAATTAAGCCATAGCAATGCCGCATGTCAGCCGTAAACAAAACATATGAAGCAGAACTGGCCCATATCTGGCCCAGACACCAAAGTTGCTGTGGCCCAGATCCGGCCCACACTTGACACTTTCATCTGGCCCACATACCGCGTGGAATGATGGCACTTGGGCGGTCCGCTCCTGTTTGCCGGATCTGGGCCACAGCAACTTTGGTGTCTGGGCCAGATATGGGCCAGTTCTGCTTCATTTGTTTTGTTTACGGCTGACATGCGGCATTGCTATGGCTTAAATGTGGCCCACATCTGGCAAACAGGAGCGGACCGCCCAAGTGCCATCATTCCACGCGGTATGTGGGCCAGATGAAAGTGTCAAGTGTGGGCCGGATCTGGGCCACAGCAACTTTAGTGTCTGGGCCAGATATGGGACAGTTCTGCTTCATTTGTTTTGTTTACGGCTGACATGCGGCATTGCTATGGCTTAAATGTGGCCCACATCTGGCAAACAGGAGCGGACCGCCCAAGTGCCATCATTCCACGCGGTATGTGGGCCAGATGAAAGTGTCAAGTGTGGGCCGGATCTGGGCCACAGCAACTTTGATGTCTGGGCCAGATATGGGCCAGTTCTGCTTCATTTGTTTTGTTTACGGCTGACATGCGGCATTGTTATGGCTTAATTGTGGCCCAAATTTGGCAAACAGGAGCGGACCGCCCAAGTGCCATCATTCCACGCGGTATGTGGGCCAGATGAAAGTGTCAAGTGTGGGCCGGATCTGGGCCACACCAATTTTGCTATCTGGGTTCAGCTCAATCATTTAAAGTGGCAGATGATAAAACTATAAATAATAAATAAATAAACAATATAATAACTGTTATAGCAAACACAATGATATTGTGGGTTAGTGTGGAGTTATTGTTATAGTTACATTTATAGTTATCGTTCTTGGTGTGAACAGGCTTTAAATCAGTATTATATGGTTAATAAAAACCCAAACAAATGTGACCAAACCACTTATAAGCTTCTCAAACCATTGAAATGTCATCTGGTGGGGGCCATTCTGAAGCCTTGGGTTGCTACGGTTACAGAGGAGAGTACAGAGTAATGGATGAAAAGTGCTGAATATAAGTCTTTCTCCCATCACCTCAAACTGTCAGATGAAAAGGACTCACACTGCTCTACTGCACTGATTTTGAAAAAATCCTCTCTTAAATGCAACAATTACTAAATTGTTTCAGAACTAAAAAGTGCCTCACATCACCATTGGGCAAAAAAAAAAAAAAAAAAAAAAAGCATTTGCGAAGCATCAGCTTTTGAGATGTAAATGGACAATTTAAATGGTAAAATGAATAGAAATAATTTCCAATAAATATAAGATAACATTTCCTGTGTCATATCAAACACAGCTAATGATTTTAACTAACCCCTAACTGTCACAGACACAACCTTAGTTTCCTTTTCATGGACTTTTAGTTTGTCATTTTCAGTCACGTATTCCTTAGTTCAGTTTTCCTGCCATGTATCAGTTGTCATGGTAATTTGTTTAATAAGCACAGGTGTTTATCATTTGTCCCTCATTTACCTTTGTATTTTTCATTTAGTGCACACTTCAGTGGTCTGGTGTTGATTGTGTTATAACACACTGTTACTGTATGCATTTTGAACTATCTTGGAGTTATCGAAATAAACCTTACTTACTTTCATTCATCTTCCTCTTTGAGCCATCCTTGACACTAACACTATTAAATGTCAACATGTCCTATACTGTTTGTGCATCATGCAGCCCATGCATAACATTTCAAACTATGGTGTGGAAAGCTTTTCAAACTTTTCATTATAAGGAAACCAGAACCCAGAAAACCCCATAACAACCACTCGCACCTAGGCAATACATTTCATATTATTTTGCAAATGTAAGAATCTAGTTTTATTTATTATATAGATTATGTATGTATATGTATTGACTGCAAAGTGCCTGCATTTTCTGTCCAGCACCAAGGTTGCCTCTAATGTTGTGTGCTTCTTTTTTTTAACACTCTAGCATTTCAGTGTTTTTTTATTTTTATTTTTATTTTTATTTTATTTTTTTACCCACAAAGCAATGGTCTCTGCAGTGAGCTTTGGTCTTGAGCTTTCTCAGAATAAATCAATAAATGTTTTCTGGAGAGCATTATTGTGAGTGCTAATGACTACAAGCTCAGAAGAGAAAAATACACCCACATAATATTTGCTTTTAAATGGAAGTAATTGCTTCTGCTATCTAGATCTGATTTTAGGCTTTTAAAACATCTAGATTAAAACAGATTGATAGACAGATTATCTATCTATCTATCTATCTAATGAACATCAGCAGATTACAGGAAAAGTGGCAAGAAGTTATAGTAAACGTAAACAAAACTGTATAGCTTGTATGAATAGTAAGGCTTCATCAATGTTTTTCTTATGAGTCTCAGCCACATACAGTACACACACTGACCTGCTGTGATATCTGTAGCCATAATGTGTGAGAAATCAAGAGTCTGACAAATCTGTTTCAACGTCTTGCTCATCTCAAATCCATCTGTTTTGTTTTTGTTGTTTTGTGTGTGTGTGTGTGTGTGTGTGTGTGTGTGTGTGTGTGTGTGTGTGTGTGTGTGTGTGTGTGTGTGTGTGTGTGTGTGTGTGTGTATGTGTGTGTGTGTGTGTGTGTGTGTGTGTGTGTGCTCTATGTGTGTCTGGTGGCATAATGGATGGACCTGGAGAATTGGGGGTGTCTTTTGCTTGAACCAGTATAAGCAACCTTCCAGAAAACCCCCTAGCAACCACTCGCACCTAGGCAACTTTCTCTCTCTCTCTCTCTCTCTCTCTCTCTCTCTCTCTCTCTCTCTCTCTCTCTCTCTCTCTCTCTCTCTCTCTCTCTCTCTCTCTCTCTCTCTCTCTCTCTCTCTCTCTCTCTCTCTCTCTCTCTCTCTCTCTCTCTCTCTCTCTCTCTCACTCGCACACACACGCACACACACACACACACAGTTTTGCTATCTTTGTGGGGACTCTCCTGGGCCCGGTTTCCCAAAGCAATCTTATCTCTAAGTAGTTCTTAACCTATTCCTTAACCTCTCTCTTAACCCAACACAATCTCATGAAAGTGCGTATCTATAGCAAGAATGATAATTATCGTATAATTTATACGCCAAAACGAGTTTTAGCGTTCAAATGATACACACTGCAAATCCCTTGGGTAGGATTAGGGGTGAGGAGTATGGCGGCAAATCAATGCCAATAATAAACGAGCGCACAACTGATACTGTTACTGTTTTAATAACCTCAAATGTCATTGGTTACTTTTCCCCTTTTCCAGAAGTCATTTGCGATTGGACGCCTGTCCAATGACTCGTAATTCACTTGACTTGAGACATGAGACATCACTTCATTTGTTTTATTTATTGTGGTTTATTAATGTGTAATGTGATTTAATGCATTGCTAATATAGAATAGATTCTTACCAGATACTTTATTAACAGAAAGTCTTTGTGTTGTTAAGAGATATTTAGGCTACAGACTAATGACGCATTTCCATGGTTATTAGCATTGCAAATTGACCCAGATTTGTATACATTTTTACATTTTATATTTATAACACTGTGATTTGTGATATTGGCATTAAAATATCTCAAATAAATTGGAGAAAAATGGGAATGTAAAGTCATACAGGTGAAACATTAGAATAAGTTCATGTGCAAAAGTTCATTTATTTCAGTAATTCAACTTACAAGGTGAAACTAATATATTATATAGACTCATTACATGCAAAGTGAGATTTTTCAAGCCTTTATTTGTTATAATTTTGATGATTATGGCTTACAGTTTATGAAAACCTTTTCACAATATTCTAATTTTGAATTTGTTTCTAATTTTGAACTTTTGCACGATGTTCTAACTTTTCGAGTTTCACCTGTATTTGCTGTATATCACCACTACATTACCACTATACTCCCATTCACCACTATTTACGTTTACCCAACCAAATTTATATTGGTTCTGAGAACCTCAGAAATGTAAAACGTGTCCATTAAATAGTTGCAAATATAACAAAGGCTTTGGATTAAAGATACATTACTTGTTTATATCAATATTCAAGAGTTGTTGTGTAAGCTTTATGTTATCATCCTGTGTATTACTATTATGTCAATTTTGAGTGGTTTATTATATTTTCTATTAAATGTAAAAGGGATTCTGGCTTCTCAAGTTAAGATACAGTACACAGCATAAATGATTACACCCCTCTGAAACCCAAACAAATTCAGATTTTTTTCTTTATCTAGAACATATTTTTTTATTAAAGACATGTTATGTTCAGATGGGGTGTAATCATTTATACAGTGTACTGTACTTGCCTCAAACTTTCTCTTATTAGGTTATTAGCTTAGAAAAAGTTAGATGGTTAAGATCACTATATAATATTTTAATATCTAATTTGCTGGGTTTAATTTTGTTCCTCTATATTTTCTAGCAAATTCTGAAAAGGCATTTGTAAGCTTATTCATGCTGTGTACTGTATCTTAACTTGAGAAGCCAGAACCCCTTTTGCATTTAATAGAAAACATAATTAACCACTTATATTACCTAAAAATTTATAAAAGACTTGGTCAATTTGCAATGCTAATAACCATGGAAATGCGTCATAGTCTGTAGCCTAAATATCTTTTAACAACACAATGCAATAAGACTTTCTGTTAATAAAGTATCTGTTAAGAATCTATTCTATATTAACAATGCATTAAATCACATTACACATTTATAAACCACAATAAATAAAACAAATGAAGTGATGTCTCATGTCTCAAGTCAAGTGAATTACGAGTCATTGGACAGGCGTCCAATCGCAACTGACTTCTGGAAAAGGGGAAAAGTAACCAATGACATTTGAGGTTATTAAAACAGTAAGTCCCGCCCCTCAACTGCCAAAAATAAAAGTGTTCGAGCGAGCAAAAGCAGCAGGTGAGAGCAGATCAAGCGCGAGCTTTTGGGGAATGATCATGCGTGCGCGCGAGGGCTTGTATTGCGTGCAGAGATGATGTCATGCGCGCGCGCAGGGTTTGAATGAGCTTGCGAGTTCCCGTTTCTTCACGTGTAGATCTGTTATCCTCTCGCGTATGTCATTTACCGCGCGTGCCCGCATCAGTTGTGCGCTCGTTTATTATTGGCAGTGATTTTTCGCCATAGAGGAGGGCGTGCATATTACACGCCATAAAGTGCGTATCATATGCACGCGAAAACTGCCTACCATATTTACGCTAAAACTCGTTTTGGCGTATAAATGATACGAGATATTATGATTCCTGCTATAGATACGCACTTTCATGAGATCGGGCTCCTTAACCTTATGGCACGATTCCCGAAACGTTCGTTCGCTAAGTATATCTTCTGTAAGTCACACTTTCGTAAGGTTGGTCTGGACCACTCTTAGCTTTACCTTATCACTGTTGCAGGTCTATATGAATATAATTCTGAAGTTTTAATACACCCAGACAGTATTGAATTAAGCTAATTCAAGTGTTTTCATGCAAAGAATAAAATTGTCATTAAACTGATTGTTGTTAGATTTTTAATTATATTATTATACAATATTATTAATTTAATTAAAACTCTCTTTTAAAGGCCAGTGAAAGCATAGGCTACTGTCAGTTAAGTCCTATTCGGATGCTAATATTGTTTCTCATGGGCTCGTCTGGTATTTTAAACATTTACAGGGGTAAGTCTGTGATTTTAGTGCTGTCCGAATCCATAATATCAGTGTTTTTCTCACCCAACCCGCGTAAAAATCCCTGGCCAAATTAGTACCTTCTGTTTTTTGACAAACAGGTCGTGTGGTAATTTAACTGCCGTCTGAATCCACATCTCTAAGTTTACAAGAGATTCAAAATTCACGGTTTAAATCCTTTTTGATCACTGCCGAGCACCGTACGCAAGATGTAAACTTTTATTACTGAAATGCTGGAAAGTATTTACAAGAACAATATTTCATCGCAGCTCCACCTCAGCGAACAAAAATGGGAAAGAAAAGAAGGCATGTAAATTTTTGAAAAGGTTATTGTGGCAGCAATCTATGTTACAATTTTATAATATGTAGGCTAGGCTATTATAGGCTATTATAGTTTGGATTATTTTTTATAATATCCAATAATCATTATAAATTGCAATTTCAACTATTTCTGAAGTGCTTAATTTATAAAGATCACCACTTTCTCACATAAACAGCCCCTGCACGAGAGAGCACCATTCACCAATTCAGCAGCTTCGCCACGGACAGCGCCGGGTAACGTCGCACGTAAGAAGGTATATCTTAAGCAGCTTCCTAAGGTATGGTTCGGGGAACACACTTAGGAACATAAACAATTTCGGTAAGATATATCTTTCGAGCTTTCTTAGCGCTAAGAGTGAGCGTTATCGGGAAACTGGGCCCTGGTTTTTATACTGTACAAACTGTATATTCTATCCCCTAAACCTATAAACCTACACCTTAAAACAACCCTCATAGAAAACATTCTGTATTTTATTGTTCCAATTCTTTTTTTATTCTGTATAATTTATAAGCTTTTTTCCTCATGGGTACCACAAATAAATAAATAAGTGTCCCCACAAGGTCAAACATTACTATTACCATTTTTCATTCAAATCTTTCTCTCTCCTCAAAATGAGCATGCAGAGTAAAGGAGTGATGAAGCATTGCTGAGAATATTGCAACTATTGTCATAATCATTCGAGAAATGCACGATGTACAGTTTCATGCAATATCTCTTTATTTTTTTCACCTACATTCTCTCTTTTCCTCTAGAGATTGCATTCTGGATTGGTTCTCTGTGGACTCCAGATGGTGGCCCACTCAAGAAGTGTATGTCTGCGTGAAACTGGCAATAAAGCCTGGCAAAGGTGCAGAACACCATCAGTAGGATTATCTCTCATCTGCGACAGAGCCACAGTGCTTCAGTAAACCATGAATTGTGGTGGTTGAATGACAGTTGGATTTTTTTTTTTCAGGTTGATGAAATAATGTCAATAACACACTAAATTAAAAAATAAAATAACATCTTCACATTTCCCATTCTTCACTGATTACAATTTTAAAATATTACAGAGTTATGTTTTGTTTCATTGTATTTCCCTGTGAAATTGTTTCCCTGAGTTGTATGATTAATCATTATGTTCACCTGTCGTCTCTTTGGTTCCTATTGTTTGCTCCATGTATTCATACCCGGTGTTTTCCCTAATTCTCTGTCTGTTCTTGTTTATGTTACGTTGTGTAAGTCGAGCTATATTCTGTCTGATCTCGAGAGTGTTGTCATTAAAGACATTATATTGATTCTCCTTTGTCTTCATGCGTTTATACCAGCACGTTCTCATCCCCAGGCGTCATATATTGCAAGAAGTCCTCGCTGCAGCCTGAAGCACGATGACGTAGTTGGATCATGATCCAATACGTACTGAATGGGGATGGTTCGGATCATTTTGCTGACTCTCTTGTTCGATCTCGTTCATCAAAATGAATGAATCTTTTTTGAGTCATTTCGTTCATTTAAGGGGCTTTAAATGTTATAGCCTACTTTTAACTGGCAAATTCCCCGAACACATCCACCTACGCAATCTTGATAATATTCTGAATTAAGAAATCATTATAATGCAGTCAAAAATAATTTACAGGGAACATAAATAATTACTAAGAGTCTTTTGTTCATTTGTCACGTTCATGAACATAATTCGCATGCGCTGGTCTTAAGTGAGATGATGTTCTAACCTGTTTAGTAGTAGCCTACTGATAAATAGTAATAAGTAGCCAAATTATTGATGAATAAGTAATTATTTAGATAAATGTGATGCTTTCCTAGTTTCTCTCTACATACATGCAAAATAGTTAATTTTACAACATTTTAAATTTAATGCGTGTATACAGAACATTTTAAAATAAAGCCATTTTATTTTATTCAGGTCATATTTTCTGTTGAGTGAAAGCAAAAATGAGTCAAGTAATTGTCTTTGTAATTTTAAGAGGTAGGCCTATAGCCTACGGTCTGTAAACAACTTAAAATACCAGTAGGCTACACATTCGCAAACGCAAAACATAATAGCATCAAGAAACTAAATCTTGTCAGAAAAAAAGTGCTTAATGATATTTTGCCTGGTAAGAGTTCCTTCTTTAATGGCTATATTTTTCCACAGTGCTCTGTAAGGTCCCTTAAAATACGAAATCGTCGCGTACAAGTAAGATGATGTGTCCCGTATCAAATCAATAATGGACAGGATTTGTCCCGTATTTTTCATTAGACCCACACATAGTTGAATAAAATCATAAGGATTTTACAGTATGGATAATAATACTAATAGCAAATATAAAAATATCAATTTCACAATAGGGCTCATTGCATGATTGCATTTTAGCGTCTTTGTTTCTATAGCAACGGAGTTTTATACATACATCATGCCATGCCTACATAAAAAATAAAAATAAAAAAACCTGAATTTAAGTTTAATATACAAACTGATCACATCAGTCAGATCACGCAGTTGTCACTCAAGTGATCATTTATATTTAACTTAAATTCATTTTTATTTTATTATTATTATTTGTAGGCTACAGACCAAAACGCACCACCGCGCATGCGCGTCCAGTACGTATTGGATCATGATCCAACTACGTCATCGTGCTACAGGCTGCAGCGAGGGGTGTCTCATATATTGACGCGTTTGACATTTCGTCTACATCGAACGCACATGGCACCCTTTAGCGTCAATATGAGACGCAGATAGAAATGGGTCAGAAGGCGCCTCCTAGCGGTCTAACCGTAACCCTACACCAGACCTAATCCTACCCATAACCGAACAAAGCTCTGTGCGTCTCATATTGACGCTAAAGGGTGCCATGTGCGTTCGAAGTAGACGAAATGTCAAAAGCGTCAGTATATGATGCCCAAGGATGAGAATGCGGTTTATACACAACAGACCCCTGACAATTATGTTTTCAATGTTGCAATGACAGTGTTGCAGTACTGGGTGGGTTTCCTTACCCGAAATATAGGCTGGATTTGATTTAATAATTGTGCAGGAGAAAAAAAAAAAAAGAAAAAAAATCTATTTGCACATTTGTTGGTCTCCATGAGGAAAACAGCTTAAAAATCACACTACTGGTAAGTGATGTTTTTTTGAAAATCTAAAAAATGCCGATAGTCTTTTGTGATTAGTAGGTTTAGGGGTATAAGTTTAGGGTTAGGGATTAGAATACAGTTTGTACAGTAACAAAATAATTATGCCTATGGAAAGTCCCCATAGTAGGTACATGACCCAGTGTGTGTGCGCGTGTGTGTCTGATATTCCATATGGGGATCAAATGAGGATCGTAATACGAGTAAATTTTGATCTTATAGGAAACATGTTTTGGTCCCCATGAGGATGACCGATTATAAATTACACGGTATAAAATTACAAGCATGCAACATCATACTTACATTGTCAATTAATAAGTCATGAAATTGGAACAAGTCATGGGGAACATTCTCAGAAGAACAGGCTTATTCTGTCATCGTTTTATTATGAGCAGTTTCACCCTAGTTATCCGCTTATTCAGCCTTGCTGGGGTTATTATATAAGTAATCAAGTATGTCAGGAATCCGAATACAGCATAGCAGGTTGACGTAGCAAAGCTCTCCCTCCGACTCACTCACTCCCCTCACATAAAAAAGCACAAGTTTGAGCCTTCTAGCAGATCCCTTCAGAGAGAGCTCATCTCACACCTGTAGACGGAAGCTGAACAGAGGGAAGCTTTCATTCTTAGGCTACTGTTTCTCATCCTTGATGGACTTTAGTTTTTATTAATCGCGTGGCGATTCTTGCACAAACCGAGCATATATTATAGTTCTACATTTTCCCCCGCTCTGAGATCGAGAAGTTCAAATCGCCAAGCGCAACTCTCCATCCCCTCAGTGAGCGTACAGCGACACTGAAGCGATGGAGCCGTCCGTCATCCCCAATGGCGACATGCCCGACTTTTACTCCATTAACCCGTTTAATGTTACTTTTCCGGACGACGTTATGGGTTTCGTTCCTGACGGAAGGAACTACACCGAGCCTAACCCGGTAAAGACCCCCTCGGGAATCATCATTGCAATTTCCATCACTGCTCTATATTCCGTTATCTGCGTGGTGGGACTCCTGGGAAACATCCTAGTGATGTACGGGGTGGTCAGGTAAGCAAGGCAAAACATGAATATTTTGTATCTATCTATCTATCTATCTATCTATCTATCTATCTATCTATCTATCTATCTATCTATCTATCTATCTATCTATCTATCTATCTATCTATCTATCTATCTATCTATCTAAAGGTTTAATGATAGTTTGTTTAATAAATGGAAGATAGCCTACACACACACTGCCTTTGCGACATAAAAAAAAAACCCTACCAGAGAGCACTGTACACATTTACTGAGATGAAGCCACTGTGCCTACTTGCCCTTAGTCTCTATTTTACATTGTGTGTTGGAATGAGCATATTAAAATTAATTTTAAAATCAATATGTGAATCAGATAGCCTGTGTAGAGCAGCAAGTGCACATTGTACAAATGAATAATTAGAGCAAATTCCTAACCATTTTCAAAATCACATACTGTGAAACCACAGGATGCAGGTCATGCAATAGCCTACTTACTGTATTTTGTGGCATGTCTTAGAACAGGGTATTGGCAATCGTAGGTGTTTTCCATTGGCTTTTTCATGAAAAAAAAATGTAGAGAGGATGTAGAGGAGTAGAACTGATGTTGACTGGTAGTTAACTGGTTGTATGCATAATTTTGCTTATGGCTAATTATGCTATGGTTTTCTAATTTAGGAAGTTTCATGTCTTGAGAAAGGATACACTCAGTGTATGCTCAGGGTTTGATGAACCCATCAGTAAAGGAGAGCTAGGACAGGAAATTACCTCATTTTGGGATCATCTGATGGAAATAGCATTATGGGGCACAACCATGGATATCTCAAGAGATGGCTCATCTCATATTTTGTGCACCCTGTTCCATTTCATTGCAGAGTATGGCATTTAGATGTGATGAATATCTCTGTGAGGAAATATATTCTCCCTGTGAGGGGAGTTGAAGAAGTGGTGCTCAAATGACATTTCTTACTGCACCCTTTTAAAATAAAGATCTATCAAAAATTACTGTGGGCCATGATTAACCATTTTTTTATTGGTTTTCATTCTATTATAAAAAGCACAGTTTTTTTTTTGTATGCAAGGCAGAATATCTTTTTAATTTATCAGATTTTGTGGTTGACAACCACAGTGAGAGTCTTCCAAGTCGCTGGGTTGTCTGGTAAATGACATTGTGTAAAACTGCACCAGCTGTGTATTTTCAAAATGACAGTAATTGTTCTGTTCCCCTGGTACTGAGGTGCTTCTACACAGACAGCTTTAATCAACATACTAATTGAGTGCTAATTATACTCTGCTTAAGAGTAAAGTTGAGCTTAGCTTTAACACAAGGTTCTTTCACGTTGGATAATTAGAAAATTATAAGTTGCACACTGATAAATATGTATTAGGAGTGCAGGGAAAACATAAACAACATTTTTTTTTTTTTACAAAGGTTTTTGGTTTACAAATATTAACTCTGTAACCTACATCTCAATCGATATGAAGATTAAAGGTATTAAGAAAAACTATGAAAAACCATACCACAAACCATGTTTTGTGGTATAGTCAAATCATTGTTTACTTCAAGACAAATAAATGTGCAAAACTGAATAAAAAATGGAGAATACCTTTTAACAGACCTAAATTATATGTACTTTAATATACAATCAAACAAAATTCTTCTCAGTGGTCTGTTCTAGCTCAACGTCATAAATCAATTCTTCAGGAGGCAGAAATTGTTATAAAAATAGAAATCAATTTATTGATTAGTTTATCTAGCAGTATAAATATTCTACAAATACTCTATACAAGTTAAAGTACAAACATCAAAAAGATTTTGAATCAAGGCAATTTCACTGATGTCATTGTCGTTGTCACAGATATTTAACAATAAATTAGTAACCTCCCCAAATGAGGTCATCCAGACGAGACCTCCTTTTAAAAGGCCTGTTTTATGTGTTCTCCTCCACATTTGGCAAGCTCATCTCCTCTTGTCTGCATCACTTTTCATCCACAGCAACATACTTTACACATAATAGTTATAAAGCTGCTCTAATACTGTCATGGCTCGAAAAGAACAGAATCCTTAATTCAATAGCAAGTGAATACTAGTGTTTATTAACACAAAGGTATAGAGGTAGTGCAGGTCCAAATAACAGACAGGCAACAGATAACCAGGCTCGGCAACGCAGGACACAGTGGGCAGACGGCAAACGGAAGAACCGCAAACAATCCTCAGAACAGGCAGAAGAATCACAGTACTGGAACACAGGAACTGGAGCGAGAGGTAAAGACTGTGATCTGAAGCCTGAGAACCTCCACAACCATCTGACAAAGACAAGACGAGGTGACAGACAATATATAGGACATTCTCATTCAAAACAGCTGGCGCTGATCAGCTCATCAGGGGAGATAACGAGCCATGCTGATGAGCCGCGCCCATTTATACAACACGCACTCACATAGCGAGGGTGAGTCAATGAATCCACGAATCGTGACAGTATCCCGGTATGGGGACAGTATGGGGAACAGTGACAGTATGGGGAACCTAAATATGTAGGTTCCCCATCTACGAGTCGCGGTGGGGGGGTGGGGGGACAGGCACAGGCAGATTAATGTGAGAATGAAAAACGGGCTTTATTTTAGACACATGAAAGACGGGATGAATTCTCCTGTACGCTGGAGGAAGGTTGAGGCGGACTGCCACCGGACTAATGATCTTGGTGACAGTAAACGGGCCAGTGAATTTGGGAGCAAGTTTATTAGAAACGGAGCGGAGAGGAAAGCTTTCCTGGTTGAAAGCCACACTTTTTGACCTGTGACGTATACAGGGGGCTTAGACCGGTGGCAATCGGCTTTAGCCTTGGTGCGTGCCCCCACCTGGAGTAGAATCTCACGGGCTCTAGTCCATGTGCGGTGACACCTCTGGACGAAGGCGTGAGCGGAGGGGACCGCGACTTTGGATTCCAGACTGGGAAAAATTGGTGGCTGGTAACCTACACTACACTCAAACGGAGAAAGGCGTGGACGACACTGGCAACTTATTGTGAGCGTACCCCACCATTGAAAGTTGTTGACTCCAAGAGGAAGGATTCTTGGAGACCAAACATTGTAACACCCTTTCCAGATCTTGGTTGGTTCTCTCGGTTTGACCATTGCTCTGGGGATGAAACCCTGAGGACAGACTGACAGTCGTTCCCAGTAACTTACAAAACTCTTGCCAAATTTGGACACAAACTGGGGTCCTCTGTCAGAAACCACGTCCATCGGGAGGCCATGTAAGCGAAAGATGTGATCAACAACGGTCAACGCTGTCTCCTTGGCTGTGGGTAATTTGGGCAAGGGAATAAAATGAGCCGCCTTCGAGAACCGGTCCACCACGGTCAAAACGACCGTATTGCCCTGAGAGGGTGGGAGGGCGGTGATAAAATCTAGCGCTATGTGGGACCATGGTCTCGAAGGGACAGGCAGCGGTTGAAGTAACCCATCTGGGGGTCGATTGGAAGTCTTACCAGTGGCACAAACGAGCAAGCCAAAACAAAACTGTGAATGTCACGAGCCATCAGTAGCCACCAGAACCATTGCTTGACTAAAAAACTAGTGCGATTAACTCCTGGATGGCAAGCTATGTTGGAACAATGATCCCACTGAATAACGTCGGACCGTAATCCCCCCGGCACAAACAAACGATTTGGTGGGCAACCGGGCGGAGGTATTACGCCTTCTAAGGCCGATTTGACCTTCGACTCGACCTCCCATGTGAGTGTGGAGACAAATAGGGTCTCGGGTAAATGAGAGATAAAAATCAAAACGACCGAAAAAAAGTGCCCACCAAGCCTGCCTGGAGTTCAATATTTTGGCGGTTCTGATATATTCCAGGTTCTTGTGATTGGTCCAGACGATAAAAGGTCCGTATTCATCCGTATTCCCTCAGACGAAATGATGTACCCTAGGAAAGGAACAGACTGTGCATGAAAATCGCATTTCTCCGCCTTGACAAAAATCCCATTCTCTAGTAACCTTTGGAGCACTCGTCTGATTGACGAGTGCCTGGAAGACCGCTCGGGAGCATAACCAAATATTCAAAGTGCCCCCTGGGGGTGTTGAACGTGGTCTTCCACTCATCCCCCTTCCTGATGCAAACCAAATGATATGCATTACGTAAATCCAATTTTGTGAAGACTGATGCTCCCTGCAACCTCTCAAAAGCTAAAGACATCAACGGCAAAGGATAATTATTCTTTCCCGTGATGCTGTTCAACCCCCGGTAATCAATACAAGGTCGCAGAGAACCATCCTTCTTCCCCACAAAAAAGAATCCCGCCCCCAATGGAGAGGAAGAAGGGCGGATGAACCCCGTTGCTAGAGAATCAGAAATATATTTCTCCATAGCCTCCCTTTCTGGAGCAGAAAGCGAATATAACTTGCCCTTGGGCGGAGACGTACCTGGAAGTAAATCTATAGCACAGTCATAGGGACGATGCGGAGGAAGAGAAGCAGCCCGGGACTTACTGAACACTTCCTTCAGGTCGAGGTACTCCGGTGGCACGTTAGACAGATTCACTGGCTCCTCCTGCAACACAAAACAAGAAACAGACGGAACAGCAGACATGAGGCATAACATAGATCACTCCAACCGGATACAGAGTTCTGACCCCACTCCTGGGTCCATGTTTAGCCAACCACGGATGATCCAGGACAGTGGTTTTCAAAAGGTGAGGTGCGCCTCCCCTGGGGGCGCCAAAGAGTCACATGGGAGGCGCGACACGCAAAGAAAAAAATAACTGTATGCAGCTCTATTGATATCAGTAATTGTGTGTGCGAGTATTAGCTTTAAAATGCGTCGTTCTCTTGTCCCAAGTCAACAGAAGTCAGCATTAAGGGAGGATACGGAGCCCGGGAAGTCACCTGTGTGAGTAAAAAAAAAACAATCCGTTGGCGACGGTTTTGCAATCCGTCCGCTCAGTTTATAAACAGTACGTTACTCACGAATCCTCAAACTGTTGCCTCGGTTAAACAAATCGTGTAAATTATAATAATAATTATAATTGCGTGACGAGTTCATAATGCGGTGAATTCCCGCTCCCATTTACTTCACAATCTCATTATATAGAGACGAGGGTCACGATCTGTGCTCTGCCGCGTCTCGCGCTCGCCATGCAGCCAGATTCAGTATCAGTGCACCTTATGAACCATGGCGTTAACTTGAACTGCATTTCTGTCAGTGCGTGACAACAGCTCGTTAATAAACAACGTTTTTTTTATTGATCCATTTCATACAATCCATCTTCATTTGGCAAGTGCACTTGCGCAAAACATTTTTCATGTTCAACTTTTGTTTTTTTTGTGTGTGGATGCTGCTAATAAAACAGCTTCGCCGAGACTACAAAGAGACATGCATTTGTGTGTGTGTGTGTGTGTGTGTGTGTGTGTGTGTGTGTGTGTGTGTGTGTGTGTGTTTGTTTCTTTTGTAAAAGTTTCCCGGATATAACTTCCCTATTTAATGCACAATTTTCCTTACAAATTATAATATCAGCATTACAATGTGAGTAAATGTAGCCGTGTAAAATGTAAGGGATGATGCCACCCTTCTAGAACAATGTGCATTTACGTTTAGATTGTAACATATTTAATAGCATGGAATTACAGTGTAATTAGTGTTAGCTTCTTAGCTTTTTCAGCGCATTAGGTGAGGTAATCTGATAATATTAGTGATTCTCATTTATCAAAACACTAAAATTGGTACCGTTTTGGAGAGAAATTGGGTATGTTTTAATCTCTCTATTTAACCCATCTCATGGTGTGTGATGCTGAACTATCATATGATTTTCTAAAGGTTTTTGAATTCTTTGCACAGTTATGAATATTGATATTTTATGTGCAACAATAGCATGCTCAGGCTCAGTGGCCTTTCGGTGATGAGCGTACTGATTTGATGCATTTTAAAAAGATGGATGATAGATATTCTTCAATCTTTCTGACAAAGAACAAAATATAATGTGAATTACAGTAAGTGCATTTTTTTTTTATTTATGAATTGTAGTGCACTGTCTTTATTATAAGGGGGTAGAATTCACAGCTCAGTACTCACTACTCACTACTCATGAGTACTTTTAAATAAGCTACTTTTTTACTCAAGTAGTTTTTTTGGACAAGTACTTTTTACTCTACTCACACTACATTTTTTGGAATGTAATGGTACTTTTACTTGAGTATGTTTTTTCAGTACTCTTTCCACCACTGCTGATTTTGTTCAAGATGATGCGCATCTCCTTCAAATGTGGGCTTAAAGGCCAGACACACCGTGCCGATTTCAGCCGTCAGGTGTCGTCGGTGGTAGCTCTGGCGCCGATTGCACATGTTAAGCATGTTTTGTTGACTTGTGGTTAGGCCTACTGATGTTCAGTGATTTCAAAAGTACCCTAAATTAGCCCTGCATGAAGTTGAAAATTATTTGCTGTTGCAAAGAATCGTTTATGAGTGCACTTTTAAGAAAGTTGTGGAAATAAAATTATATTTATATTTTATCATTTGTTATTGAAACTCATCATTGCCTGGAACACACAAAAGATGGCATTTACTGCAGAGGCGTGTGTGGGTTAGGGCAGGCGGACGGGATTTTGGGGAAGGGGGGCTCGGCTGTCTTACCTACTCTAATGGGGAGGCTCACATTCACCCAATTTGAAAACCCCTGATCCAGGACAATGGGAGCGTGAGGTGACTGGGTGAGGTAGAGTGAGATCCTCTCAGAGTGGTTACCCGAGGTGATGAGTGTGATGAGACCAGTGACGTGAGTGATGCCCGGGAGTTCCTGTCCATTTAGTGCGTGGATGGTGATGGTGTGTTCCAGAGCCGTGATGGGGATATGAAGCTTGCGAGCCACAGAAGAGTCCATCAGGTTACCCTCCGCTCCCGAATCCACCAGCGCCTGGCTGTTGAAGGAGCGGTCTGCTCGCTGGAGTCTCACCGGGAGGAAGGTGGCAATCGAAATGAAGTGGCCGGCCTCTCCACGATAAAGACACAGACCTCTCGAACGGCGGTGTTCTCTCTCCTCCCGGGAGAGCCAAGCTCGACCTACCTGCATGGGTTCAGGATCGTTCGAGGGGCTGACTGTGTTCACCCCTCTGAAACCGGGAAACTCCGTGACATCCACTACTGGAGTCGGATACGGTCGATTCTCTCTCTGTTGTAGACGAGCATCGATCCGTAGGGCCAGTTCAACCAGTTCATCAAGAGTCTTGGGTAATTCCAACGTGTAAATCTCCTTCTGAACACGGTCAGCCAACCCATGCAGGAACATGTCCCACTGCGCCTCCTCGTTCCACTTGCACTCGGCGGCCAACGTCCAGAACTGGATGGAATAGTCGGAAACAGAGTTGCTGTTCTGACGGAGATCTGCAAGTTGGCGGGCCGCCTCGCGTCCGGCGACTGCGCGGTCGAACACACACCTCATCTCCTGCTCCAGTGCTTGGAACGAGGAGCAGCAGTCGTGTTGATTCTGCCACACCGCTGTTCCCCACAGAGCCACGCGTCCAGACAACAGCATCATAACTAGTGCCACTTTACTCTCCTTGAAGGAAAACATCACAGGCTGAAGAGAGAAGTAAATCGAACATTCGGTTAAAAAAAAGTTTGGCACATATTAGGTTCTCCTGAATACCTCTCGGGGGTGGGGATGCGCAGCTCCGGTCGGTTGATGTTGGGGTTTTCCGGGGGAACAGGCGGGGGACGGTGCTGGCGCAGTGGGACCTCTCAGACGTTGTAATTGAGAGGTGAGCTCGGACACCTGCGTTACCAGAGCCTGTATCGCTCGACCCGAGGCACCGATCTGTTCATCCTGACGATCCATGCGGGCGTGGTTACCGGCAAACATCTACTCAAAGCTGGCTGCACTCGCTGAATCCATGGCGTGGTCAGATGGTTCTGTCATGGCTCGAAAAGAACAGTCAAGGATTCAATAGCAAGTGAATACGGGTGTTTATTAACACAAAGTTATAGAGGTAGTGCAGGTCCGAATAACAGACAGGCAACAGATAACCAGGCTCGGCAACGCAGGACTCAGTGGGCAGACGGCAAATGGAAGTACCGCAAACGATCCTCAGAACAGACAGAAGAATCACAGTACTGGAACACAGGAACTGGAGCGAGAGGAAAAAAACTGTGAGCTGAAGCCTGAAAACCTCCACAACCATCTGACAAAGACAAGACGAGGTGACAGACAATATATAGGACATTCTCATTCAAAACAGCTGGCACTGATCAGCTCATCAGCGGAGATAACGAGCCGTGCTGATGAGCCACGCCCATTCATACAACACGCACTCACATAGCGAGAGTGAGTCAATGAATCCATGAATCGTGACAAATACACTAAAAAAAATTCTTTAAAGGGTGAATTCACCTTTCTAACTTTAGTTAGTGTGTAATGTTGCTGTTTGAGCATAAACAACATCTGCAAAGTTACAACACTCAAAGTTCAAAGCAAGGGGATATATATTGCTTTTAAATAAATAGTTTTTTAAACAGGAACTATGCATTTTTTTAGCTCAATTTACCTTAACTGAACAGCTTCGGTGTCATTGGAATGGTTATATGACTTTTTTCGGGTTGAATGGTGGCCTAGCGCCTGTGAGCGGAAAAAACGCCCTTGCAACTTTGGGCCGGCGGTCCTCAGCATCAGGAAGTAACTCGTGATATCAGGTCTCGCGATGTAACAAATTGCTTTACGGCACTGCACACATACACATTTGCAGTGGGGAGAACAAGTATTTGATACACTGCCGATTTTGCAGGTTTTCCCACTTAAAAAGCATGTAAAAGTCTGTAATTTTTATCATAGGTACTCTTCAACTGTTAGACTCTTCAACTTTTAACAGTTCCTATACGAGCCATTTATAGACTATCATGAGTCTCTCCATCTTTGTCTGACTTTAGTTTAAACATAAAAGGCAGAACAGTTTCTGACATTAGAGTGTTTGTCTGCGTGAGGTAATCGGAGCTGCTAACACACAACTTGAAACTCTGCCCTCTTTGTCAGGAGCAGCAGCTCATTTGCATTTAAAGGGCCAGACACAAAACGGTGTGTTTTTGCTAACCCTCAAAAAGAGACAACTTTAAAGGTGCTCTAAGCTATCCCGGGAGACGTTACTTCTTGTTGACATTCGAATTGTTGTCAAACAAAACGGAGGCTAGCTAGACCCTCCCTCCTCCTCACCCCGTCTCCTCCCTCCTCTCCTCCCTTCCGACATAAAGGAAAGTCAAAATAGTCACTACAAACAAAGTTAAGTTTTACTGATACTTCATTCAATGTGTAATGTCGCCAAGTTAGATAAATGCTTTTATATATTGCAGAACAGAATGCAGAAAAAGAGAAACATTATCTTAAAATCGTTTCGCCACCTGAGGTTATAACTATAGCTCCCTTAAAAGGACACAATTATAGCACATGATAACCTTAGCTTCGCGTTTCCCAGTGAGCATAAACAACGGCGGCGGCGTAAACAAATTTAGTCAAAGTTGTCAATAGCTTATAAATGAACATTCAAATTCATAACAAACAGTGGGTGAAAACAATCATTCACACAAATTGTCGCCCTACTGTGAATTTGCTTGACCATTTACAATAGAGATTGATCGCTGCTAGAAACATACATGTTGTATTCACCAAAGTTAACGCTGACTGCATAGTTCTAGCTAATTACATCCTTGTGTTGGTTTGGCGAACATAAATGTCAGTTTAGAAAGAAAAATGGATTTACCTGTTCTGCAAAAACAGAGCAACTATGTCGGATTGGAAGCCCTTCTGCCGGCGGAGTTCTCGCCACCTTTCGAAGGTTTTTCCGATGTAAATTCGGGACTTCGCGCATTCCTTATCCTTGTCCCTCTTCTTTGCAATTTGTTCATCGGAACGTCGTCTCTTTGGTCGTGTGTCGGCCATATAATTCAAACTTCCCTCTTCATGCTTCTCTGTTCTCTCTCCTCCACACACCCCCTTTACATGCACGCGCACTAACCCCCCAAACCCCACCCTCCAATACTTCTTGTCGGTTATTGGCTGGAACTCTGTTTATTATGTTTCGTGGTGCGGGTGAGCCCAGTTTGTTTTTGTTGCCGTTTGTGGAGCCTGTGGTGTCTAGAGAGACCGCGTTTTTTACAGTGTGTTCAGGGGACAGGCAGCTAGCGGATAGTGAGGAGATGTTTGCTGTAGCCTATGTGACAAAAAATGTTTTGGCCTAAAAAACGCGTCGCATCACTTACAGCACCTTTAACATGCTATATAAAAATATCTGTGGGGTATTTTGAGCTAAAACTTCACATACACACTCTGGGGACATCAGAGATTGATTTTACATCTTGTGAAAAGGGCATTATACCACCCTTTTAAACTAACTTATTTCAAGTATGGACAGAGGTTTCACACAAGCAGATTACTTTTTAGTAATATTAATGGATTTTTTTTAACCTATGTAACCTCCTTGTGTTGTGACAACACAACTGAATGAGAAAGAATCTATGTGAAATAGTAATGTCCAACCAAATCAATGAAATTGCTTCCCTGTAACTTAAACCGTTTAAGTTTAGTGAACATGCTTTAGTTTATTTAAAACTACACTGAAAAAAAGGTTTGTAGGATTTAGATGATTTGATTTGATTTGTCGATCAGTCACTTTAGGTCTCTCAATTGAATTTCTAGACTATAGCTAGCTATTAGCTAATAATAGCAATTATTAAAGGTCCCATGACATGCTACTTTTTGTAGGCTTTAATATAGGCCTTAGTGGTCTCTAGTACTGTATCTGAAATCTCTTTTCAAAAATTCAGCCTTGGTGTAGAATTATAGCCACTATAAGCCAGTCCCAGAATGAGCTTCCTTCAGACAGGCCGTTTCGGTGTCTGTAGCTTTAAATACTAATAAGGAGGATAAAGGCGGCGCAAGGTGGAGGGTGGGTGTGGCCTTGACCATCTTGCGCAACGGTACCGGTCCGTGCATTCTCTTGGTCGGCGTTACGTCACAAATCATGTGACCTGCGTAGCAACAAGCTGCCGCCATGTTTGAAGGGTAAAACAAACCGAAGGCAAAGCCCGAGGCAAATCAAAAAGGTGTCTATTCACGGAAGTTTTGCTGTGGATTATGTCAATTATGGATACTAACGGACTACTTTGTATTAATGATGAATGATATCTGTGTATGCGAATGTATGTCGGTGGTGAGAAGTGAATGTAATAAAACACTCATGTAAAGCTCTTTGTGACTAGCTAACGTTACTTGTCTGTGAAAGGCGCTATATGAATACAGATCTTCTTCTATTACAGAATGTCTTATCAGTAGACAGTCTCCTAGCGTCTGTAAAAAAAATATATATATATATCACATTAAGTGTATTTTGATTGTCAAAACATTTTAGTAACTAAACTGAATTTTATTAGGTTTAGTGACAACATGTTACAATATTTACATGGTACAATTTCTGGTAAGCTAACGTTAGGCCTACGCTTTTTTATTATTTCAATTAAATTATTGGGATTTGATTTAATATTGACTCATTTGGATAAATATTAGGTAGGCTACGCAAGATAGGCATTAATTTTTCTCAAGAAAAAAAAACAACTCACCTAATACTGAAAACATACAGAGCATACATTTCAGCTGGCAGTATTATTTATATTTAGCAAAATACTCCCTATAGCTCTTTTTTTTCTAGCCAACTACGTGCTTTAGCCTATATTATGGTCATCAAATGGATTTCCTGAGGTAAATGTAATGTGACATAATTGTTCTCCAGCTGTTTTATTGACCCCTTTGTTTGATTGATTGGTCGATATTATGTATGAGGAATATAAATTTTGGTAAGTTGTACTGTATCTTTCAACATTATTCATTCGTGTTTCTTTACTGTTAGCTAGTAGAGAAGATCAGTTCACGTGCCGCTAGGGATCTGTCGCGTCACATTTACAAGCGCCAAAACGCTATTTATTGTCTGAATTTAGTAATAAAAGTGACAGAATCTGACAGCTGAGTTTGTTGTTGGTGCAACCAACAACACAACAGTTTTTCAGCATGATTTGCAACCAAAGGATAAGAGTTAGGCGCTCGTTTGTCTTCCGCTTCGTGTGTTGCTTAATGGCAGGCGCTTGTTTGTTTTACCCTTCGCCGCGGTTGCTATGCGTGCGCAGTGCATTATGGGAGCAGAAGTCCCGGATGTCCGACCTCGCGAATGTTTACGTTGGATATATTAATGGCACGAAGACACGCAGTCGTTCAAGCATTTCAGTTTGACCCAGAATCTGATCCGGATGGAGAAGCAACAACTCAGCGGTTCCAGCAGGACGTTTCCGAATGGTTAGTTTAAAATATTATGTCTGGATACGGTACTTTATTCGGATGGTTTACAGTTATTATCATGTAGCTAACGCTAACCTACTGTTGCTTTTTCATGAGAGATCTGTAACATCTGTAATTTATCTTATTACAATTACATCATCAAGCTCTGCGATCTTGAAATGCGGATATCGCGCGCGCCATATAACCAACAGGAAAACGGTTATCCAAATAACAAAGAAGTGTACAACACTCGCGTTACAGTGTGTGTATTCACACACATAAACTGCATAGCTGCATAGCTAATGTGACAGCCACATTCTACGTGTAACAGTCTAGGCAACCATAAACAGTAAAGCAACACACTTATATCATTAGTTGACTTACTGTTCCGAGGTGTGTAGCTGAGCCAAAGAGAGTGATCCAGACTTTAGTTTCAGACGTCCAGCAAGCCCAGCTCTGTATTAACCCTTCGGTGTTCATTTGTACATCCAATTATTGAGCAATTATTATGCTTCGCTCGCTCAAAAGCCATGATATCTCTCGTGGACAAACTAAAATCGCGCGCGCGCGTTCCTACTTCCTAGCTCATTTTCTCAGGGGCGGAAAATATTCTCTGGGCGGGCAAAGCAGAGACAGGGGAGGTAACATTCCTCCTTATAACGTCACAAGGAGGAGATTCAAGATCAGCGCGATTGAGCTTCCATTTTCTCAAAGGCAGAGAAAGATAGCAAAAGCTCGATTTACACCGATTGAAATTTCTAGAAACTTGGGGACCATATACAGGCTAGGGGAACTCATATTAATGTTAAAAAACCTCAGAAAGTGAAAATTTCATGTCATGGGACCTTTAACATCTTAAATGCTAAGATGTATATGCTCCTTCAGCTATAGGTGACACCATGCACCTTTATCCAATACATTGGAAATCGTCAATGTATTGAACCCTTTACCCTTCGAAATTAAACCCTTTACATTAGTTTAACAATTGATAATTAAGTATAGTGGATAATTATACAGGTTAAGTTAATTAAACGCAAAACAATAGTGTTTTGGTGGTAAAAGAAATATATGTGTGTTACTTTAACAAAAAATACTGGGGTAAAAAGAACAGTGCCACAAAACCATTTATCTTTTCTACTTTGAGCATAAATAAGTAATCTGTAGAGTGATACTGTATGTGGAGCAGTCTCATCCTTTTCTCTTTGACCTCAGATTTAACTCTGGACAGCTGCTTCTGCACACACATATAACTATGCAACGCTCGCCAACCTAACACTCACAGCGCTACTTAGTGAATACTATAACACATCATACAAATGTTCATCATACAAATGTTCATTGTACTGTATTATAAAGAAAATACATATACATACCTTCCTAAATAATAATTTGACAAAAATGATTTTTTTGCGTAAGTCATTTCCTCATGATGCTGGCCACCTCTGGTAAAATCGCTCACATCCTCAGTTGAACAGATCATGCAATTCTACCCCTGTAGTATAATAGTCTATGTCAAGAGTGTGACTTAGGCCGTTTTATTTTGCCTAAGTCAAAAGAGAATGAGACTTAGGCAATTTTACAAGCTTTTCAAGATGGCAGCTGCATCAAGAAGAACGAAAATCTACTCAACCTCAATTATTGGTTCAGTTTTTTGTGTTTTCTAAGAAACCTGAAAATATGACTTAGGCAATTATTTTAGGAAGGTGATGATATGTAACAGTTAAATCATTGCCCATAATGGCTTTTTTAGGAAATAAACTAAATAGAGCATTAAACATAATATATTAGTTAAATATGTCGAACAATGAGACATGCATATGTTAGGAGTACACAGGAGAATAAACACATTAAATCATACACAAGAACCCAACAAGTGAACTGAACATAACACAACAGGGAGTATAAATACCAGGCAAATATAATGACAGACAGGTGAAAATAATACGTAACCACAGGAACAAACAAAGACATAATCAGTAATCAAGGAAACCAAAAGTAACCAGGGAAACAGGAATTAAAGGAAACAAAACAGAAGATCAAAATAATAGTCCATAACACACACACACACACACATATATTTCTTGTAATATTTCTTGTAATATTTCTTGTTAGTGGGACTAGATTTGGGGATTCTTTTTTCATTCCAATTCTGTACATTTCTCTTCCACTAATTCAATTTCAACACCTTCTGCGGTGCAGCAACTTCAGTTTACAAGAGCCTTAAATTATTCTCAACCCTGCTTCAAAATGTTCTCAAGATTCGAAGCCTCTCCTCTCATACAAGCAGTACCTCACTGTAAAAAAAAAAAAAAAAAAGATAAAGAAGAAATAAATAAATCATTGAGCAGTAGTGGCCACTAGCAACTGAGTGGACGAAATGTGCTGAAATTGCAGCTGTAAAAATTCAATCTTCTAGGCATTATTTTTTGAGGAAAGCTGAACACAGGAAATGGTAGATTGTGGGGGTAGGAAGAGAACAAAATGTGCTCATTTTGTAATGAAGGGAAAAAATATTGGAGTACAACCAGGTTATATCCTAATACAGTCTGTCATCAGAAGATGGTGGGCGTCAGTGCTATAAGGCTGATAATGATGTTGGATAACACAATTGAGTTGAAGCTCAAGGCACTTGTCAGTGGTCTGTCTGACAGTCTTTTCATCACCTGTCACTGAGAGCTCTGCAAATGAGGAGCACTGTGTCTGATTATTGAGCTGAGGAAAGCCTGTTTATAATTTTAAAACAACATCAACATCATTCTGTCCAGCATGTGAGTCTGTCTGGTGAAAGTACATCATCACTACACAGGTTAGCATTTAGGTTGTAATATACGGTGGAATGGGGTGGCTTTGTGATGGAAAGAGTCTTGACTGTAATTGGTGTTTATGTTATATATGTCTGAAATTGCCTTGTGTTGTTGTTCTCCCATATAGTGGTGGCCATTAAGTACATCTACATCCACAACATATTTAAGCTCTGGTTTTTTTTTTTTTTTGTTTGTTTGTTTGTTTGTTTTTTTCAAATACCATTTTCTAAGATGAGGAGAAACATTTAAATTATTATTACAATTTTTGCTAGAAACATAATGGGTGACTTTTTTTTTAAAGGAAGAGGAATGAAAATTCTGTTATTATTCAGTCTCCCTGATGTTGTTCCAAACCCAACCCTGGCTCATTGAAAAACATGCCTGTGGCGAGATTTATGCAAAAACACCACACTGCAAGTGCAATTCTGTACCAGGTGAGCTTTCAAGCAAGTTTAATACATCAGAAAAGTCATATGGAGCTGGTTATGTGATTCAGACATCAAAATGTGTTGGTTTGCAATGCTCATGCACTGTAGTTAAGGTGTTTTGAGGTCATAACAGAATTATGCAAGGAACAGCTTGAAAATAAGTCTTCATTAATTGATAATCTTCTCCTGTAATCATAATGTGCATTTAATCTGAAAACAGCAGTGAATTGAATGTATAGTTATGTTTTTGGAGTTGTGCATGTAGTAGAGGCACATTTTTCCAATGTTGTCCAAACCTGTATGCCGCTATTTTATTCAGTGAACGTTTTTGAAGAATGTACACAATTCTCTTTACAATCTTACCTCCACCAGAGCGCACAAATTCACTTCAAATATAGAATGATGTGTTGTGCCTGACTATAAAAAGGAGCAAGTACATTCTTAAGAATTTGTTCCTCAAAAAAATCAATTAGTCAATCAATCAATCAATCAATCAATCAATCAATCAATCAATCATTTAGAAAAAAATGGCAATTTGGAACAACCTGGACTGAGGTGAGAAAATCACAGATTTTGTGTGTAATATCTTTGTGAGAGCCATATTGTACCACTGTAAGAACAAAGTATATATTTTATGATGTGTAATTTTTGTTGGTTAGATATTTTGTAGAAATAATCCTATGAATTAAGGCAAAGATAAAGACTGTAGATACATGCATGTGTTTACATGCAGTTGAGAGACATAATGGGCCCTATCTTGCACCCAGCGCAATTGACTTTGTACACCGACGCATGTATCATTCCTATTTTGCACCCGCGCAAAGCGTACTTTTCCCTCCAGAGACGCACGACGGTAAACTAGGAAATACACTTGCGCTCCCCAGGGTGGTTCAGCACAAAGAGGAGGCGTGTTCCTTCATATTTTGCAGGTTTAGAAAACAATTGCGCCACTAACCAGGAAAAAATTGTTTAAAGTCAGTGGCGCGCTGCGCATGTTATTTATACGCTATTTTAAGGGTGCATGCTTGGCCATAATCAATGTAGCATGTGCACAACGTGCATACACTTTGATTCTCTCATCTACACAGAAGCAGCAGTTTTCATTTTTGCAAATCATACATTATTACGATAGATACTGTAGATAGATAGATAGATAGATAGATAGATAGATAGATAGATAGATAGATAGATAGATAGATAGATAGATAGATAGATAGATCATTTATTATAAAAGCATACATCTAGCTTACACATTTACCCAAATTATCATACGCCTGTTTAACTGAAGTTAATTTGGGTGGGTTTCTCCATTTCAATGTAACTTCTCTCTTTTACGGCCGTGACGAGAGCGTTGCTCTCCTCGGCTATGAACCGCTCCTGGCGCGCGACTGGCAAATCCACCGTTACAATAGCAATCCGCTATGGAAAAAGCGCGTCTGTTTTTAAAGGGAATGTGATATGACTCTCTGATTGGTTTATTTCACGTTACGCCCAAACCACACCTATGAATAATGAAGCTACTTCAGACCAACCCATTTTAGATTTGCGCCAGGCGCAAGAGTCATTTATCCCGCCGGGAAAATAGCAACAGCGCCCAAGACCCGCCCACAAAGTTACTTGCGCTTTGCGCTTGACACTTGCGTTTCAGATCGTTAAAATAGGGCCCAATGTCTTCATTTCACATATTTGTGCATGTGCGTGCTTTGGTCTGACTCACAGAAGCACTCTCGCAGCATGTTTCCCTCTTTAGTGCAGTTTGTATGAGTTCCAGTCCAGGCAGATGGTCCAAACATAACATCCTGCTCATGACGTCAAAATCATCCACACCAGCAGTGTTTTTGAAGCATTGTTCTCTGTTGCTCACCATACTATTAAATAGATAAAAATTAAAACAACATAAATGAATATGTTATATATTTGTTAGTGGTCTATAATGCAGCACAATCATACAACAGATTTAAAGAGATCAGCTTATGGTTATGTGTCATTACAATGTTTTTCATGTGAGACATAATGAGCGTAATGTGTAATAAAAGGGGTGCATGAGTTATACTTCGGATTTAAAAAAAAAAAAAAAGCACTAAACACATAATGAAATTTAACAAAGTTTGACTTTGACAAATACCAGCTGATGCTGTCAGTGTAGTGTCTCTTGTAGTGATACACCAGTGTGCAGTTGTACTTCCAAAATGTACTCCCAATTACATAAGGTCAGTTTGCCTGTGATATAATGAGAATCTTATGAACAAATTTGCAAAACAACAACAACAACAACAACAACAACAACAAAACCAATTGGGAATTTATTTGAGCAAATTAATGATCCTGTTATTTGAATCATTTTGAATAATTTCCAGGCTATTCAAACAGCTTGCCTTATCAAGGCTTAAAATGCTTCACTACTGTTTTGGACTGTACTGCACTGATTATAACTGATTTATCTGCCTGTTCAATTTTACTGTGCACATACCAGAATTAATTGGATTCATTATGTAAGCAGAAAATAAATTGGTTGGAGCAGATGAACTCAGAATGAACAAATAGCAAAGTGTATACTGAATGATCATTAACTTAAAGGGGGGGTGAAATGCTATTTCATGCATACTGAGTTTTTTACACTGGTAAAGAGTTGGATTCCCATGCTAAACATGGACAAAGTTTCAAAAACTACGTTTTTGTTCCAAAAATACTCCTTCCGGTTTGTCACAAGTTTCGGAAAGTTTTTTTTCAAGTATGGCCAGAGAATGTCTAATAGCAAGAGAATTGGCACTCTCTGCTTACTTCCGGTTTCTGGACTGGCTGCAGTAACACGTCTCTGTCCATGCGGGGGCGCTCACAGGCGAGTGCAGAATGAATGGAGGTCTATGGCGAAAAACCCTCAAAATCCACTTTTCTCAGGATTTAATTTTTTGTCTAGTAATTTGAATGTTGTATTCAAAAGGAGATGCAAAGAAATTACACATTGCTGGGTGTTAGATTTTTTAGAGTCACTTATTTGGTTTAAAAAGTCTTTTAAAATGTCAATGACGTCAGAATGCTGACGTCATTAGCATAATGCTATCGTGTTATGGGCAACAACAACTCAACCTGTAAGAAATCGAAAAGAAATAAGTACTCGATCATTCAACTTTCGACCTATAACCCATGTTGAACTTGCAAAACTTACAAAAAAATCTGTGATTTCTCAAAGGCAATCGGGTGAAAGAGACACATTTAGCCGTCTAGCCCCATAGACTCCCATTCAGTCTGCACTCGCCCGCGATCACCTCCAGTGGAATTCTAATGGAACTGCAACCAAGATCGATACAATGGGGCTAATAGGAAGTGCCAAGGCTCTCCGTAGACGGGCTCTGGTATGGCTCTGTCTTACGTAAGATAGAGCGGAATTTCCTTATATGGGTCCTAAGGGCACTTCTCCGGTAAGATCGCGGGCGCGCCCGCACTCGTAGACTAGAGCAAGAGAGTGAAAGCAGTTCGCCATCAAAGCGCCCTGCCCGGCTTTTGAGAAGTCAATGTCACCAAAGAAGTGTGTTTTTGGATGCCAGGGCAAGACAACCCTGCACAGATTCCCAAAGAACCCAGCGTTAAGGAACCCGTGGATGGAGTTTGTTTTCCTGAGCATAAACGCAGTTGTGTAAGACTGTTGTTCCCTGCATTTCGACGATGATTGTTTTATAAACAAAGCCCAGATCGACGGATTTGCAGATCGTCTAATGCTTAAGGATCGAGCAGTCACAATGATAAAGGTTCGCGGTCGTGCGTTGGAACGGTGAGTAAAACTGTTGAACAAATGTCTCTGTGTGTTGTTAGCTCGGCGCGTTAGCACAGCTAAGCTTCGCCCACACGGCCTGCCCCCAGCCGCTTGTTTTTTTCCGGAAAGACTCGGTACAGCCTATCTTTCAATTAAAAATATAATAAAACAAATGACTTTTTGGAGATATGAAGGATGCAATATTACTCTATAGGTACTCAAGATTAACAGGAGATTGAGTGA
The DNA here is from genome assembly GCF_964197995.2 of Scardinius erythrophthalmus. Lineage (NCBI taxonomy): Eukaryota > Metazoa > Chordata > Actinopteri > Cypriniformes > Leuciscidae > Scardinius > Scardinius erythrophthalmus. The sequence continues at coordinate 26,893,023 of NC_138230.1, read as the reverse complement.
AAATGAGCATTTCACCTCCCCTTTAACATGCAACTAACTGTAATTTTACTGTTTATATATAAACTCAAATATACAGTAAATGCTAATAACTGTCAAATGCTAATGACCAAGGTGCTGGTTGTTCAAAACAAAGACATAACTGTGGTTGAGGTAGAGTAAAATTTATTTTGTTAATCATCCCCTCTTCCCTTGATTCCCTCCATGAAAGCAAATCTTGTCTCATTAAAAAAAGATCATCCGGTTTAATAATGCTGCTTGTGACAATTTCTGAATGTGCAAAATGGTGAAATTTGAGTGTGATGGTGATGATTATCTGTGCATAATTATTGAATATGGCTTCTGAAGACCTGGAATATAGTGCACAAAATGATTTGTACTTTCGATGCTCTGATATTCAGGAAACTCCTTTATTGTCCCTGGGCAAACAAATTAAACATTAAATAATTACTGCAAGTGATAATTAATTGATGGCAGAATTTCCATTATTTGTAACATTTTGTGCTTTAACCTCTGGCAAAGCGATGAAATCATCCAAAGCCAGACATTTGTTACAAAAGTGTTTTTTGTGGTGCAGAACAAAAGTCACTGGAATGATGTTTCCTGATGTTGAGTGTGTTGCTCATTTACATCTTGTTATTTGTCCCCTCTGGTGATACACCTGAAGGAAAATCTCTTGGCATCTTTGATTCATCCCAGTCAGCCATGTTGTCACGTACTGCTCTGAGACACGAAGATTGAGGATCCAAATGCAGATAATTTTGAACGGTTAATCCAAAAATGTAATCCAGATAACAGGCAAGAGGTCATAAACACAAAGTAAGCATTCCAAACAAACAGGCAGGGGGCACAGGCAAAAAGGGGCATCCAAGAAACAGGCAAAGATAAAAAACCAAGAACATGGGAACAACAGAGAGAATGCTCGGAATTACAGTAGAAACACTAAACAAGACTTTACAGGGAATGACAGAAAGAACCAGGCTTATATAGGGTGAGTAAACAAGATGATAAGACACAGGTGAATGTGATAATGGATGATTAGTCTGAGCAAAGGATAATGGGGAATGGAGTCTGTGGATGGGGGGTAATTGTCCGGGGTGGAGTGCCCTCTGATGGTAATCACGGGGCACTCTCACTGGTGATCGTTACACGTGTACTTTTACATTATAAAGACGGACTCTTTTGAGTAGATTATTATTTTAATATTCAATAAGGAACTCTTTTTTGTACAAATAATGTACATCACTGTATTATTTAGATTAATGTACTGTTATTTTTTAAACATAATGCAAACATACATAGGCCATGCATAGAAGAGTTTTGCAAAGCAATTGACATTACTTATTTTCTAATTTGAAAGATGTGCTCATTGAATGCATTGTAAATCAAAGAAGTGATTTAATGATCCACAGTTTAGTCTTCCAGACTGTCAGAACAGAAAAATAGTATGATCCATCTAAAAGGCATCCTGGTTCAGTCAGGACTTGAACTGGGGACCTACATGCTATGATGCAGTTCTACCTCTAATAATATATATATATATATATATTATAATATTCATCTTCAAAAATTTTGCATGAAGACAGACATCAGTAGTAATTTTCATCTGACACTGCCTGGTTGGGGCTAAAATTCAAGCTGAATTGTTCGCCAAAGGATGCTAATCTAAAAACTTGGAAATCCATGATTATAAATGCACATTATTATTGATTCATAAACAAAGCACTGATGTAAAATTGTAAGCCAATTTATTTGAGCTCTTGAGTATAGTCATAAGCAATCGATACAAGAAATCAATTAAAAAGAAAGGGAAACTCACAGAAAATGAATTTTGCAAGGAAAAACCCCTTTCGAGGTAACTCACGCTGCGACATGTGCAACTAGTGTGAAAAGAGAAAAGAGCGTGCACTATTAGGAGTTTTAGCTCTGCTCCGGTTGACTCTCTTCTCGAGGGAATAACGTTTTTTAATGGCAATCGTGTTGCCAAGGCAGCGTGTAGATTATGGTCGCGATATATATCTATTATAAATGGGCAGCCTGGTGGCTTTACTCGTGGGGTTCACAAATGAAGCTAGGAGAGAGTTTGAGATGGCTTCGGCCCTTTCTCAGCTCTCATTCCCTAACTCCAGTGCTCGTTTTCGGGATCTGGTGGACACCCCAAGCATCGATGCAGGTGACTTGATTGACTCGCCAGCCTTTTCCCCGCAGTATGAGGAGCCTGTGGAGATTTTTACTCATGCCGTGTTTAATATAAACTGGTTGGCTGAGAAGTGGGAAGCCTTCGAAAGACAGATGTACGCTCCCTACAGGCAAAATCACAGTCTCCACATCGGGGTTTGCCATTCTTTCCAGATCTTACGCAAGTAACCATGGTTCCCTGAGAGGGGAATGAGACATTGTGTCCCTTTGCCATACTTCCGGCATCCCTGAGAGTGGCTTGCATCATCCTTTCACAAGCTACTTTTGCTGTGTTACCGGCTTACCTTTATAGCTCCCTTGTACGCCATCACACGTCATGGATTGACGTAACATCAATCAAGATTGGATTAGTTGCACGTTCTTCAGACGCTTGCATTCACCAAAATGTCGTCATCGACGCATCGTCTCGTTCCCCTCTCAGGAAACCATGGTTCCCTTTCAGTCGCTCACGTTTGACGTAATCGACGTGTCGACTGATTGGGATCACGCTTAGGGAGTCTGTCATCTTTGAGTATTGTTAAAACGAGCCAATGTACATTGGGGTGCGTGAATTGCATCACATGCTCCGCCCCGCAGCGCGGGTATAAATACGGAAGTGGATGCACGTACCAGTTGTCTTTCTCTTCGGAGCCGATCTGTGTCGATGTCTCTGAAGAGTGCTGTTGTTTACAACGAGCGAGTGTGTCGGTGTTCTTCTAGGAAGACTCTCCCAGTGCTGATGGTTTAACAGCGCGAGTGCAACGGTGATCGCAAGCTTTGAGCTCTCAACTGCTGTTTTAACAGCATCAAATTTCTGTGTTTGTTAACGGCTGGTTAGAGGGCGGAAAAGTGAGTGCTTCACTGTTTCAGTTCACTGTTCAGTGTTGCCGCGGTCATTCCCCTGTGTGCTCCGGCACTGGTGATGGGACCCATTTCCTGAAAGAGCAACACGGGTGCGTTTGCGTCTATTTCAAGATGCCATTCCATCTGTGCATTTCTTGATGCGATCGTTCCCTGTCCCCCCAAATGGACGGTCACAATAGTTGTATCACGTGTTTGTAAAAACAAAAATTATATTTTTATAGCAGCTGGTTTGGAGAATAGCAGGAGGAAAGTGTACTGCATGTGTTAAGTGTATTATTTACATTGCAATACCTATAAATGAAAACATAACTTAATTTATTTATTTTTTTGTAATTTTATTACAACAAAACATCACAGTTTTTAACACTGGTACAAACACATATAACACTGTGGTACAAACTCATTTAACACATTTATTTACAGATCATTCCTTGAGCATCAATAACTGTGTCTCTCTTTTAAAAAAAACGTACAGTATGTTTTGTAAACATGAATATGTGCTCACTTTTTTTTAAAGTATTGTAATTGTATGTGGCAGATTTAGCTGCTCTCAGTGCTCTCTTTGACGGAGTGTATTTTGAAACCAAACCGGTGTGGTTTATTTTGCAGGATAGGAGAGCGCAAAGAGTGCTGTTATCCATGCTCATGCAATTTTCTGTAACTCTTTTTCACCATGCTGAAACTCCTCTCTGAGGAGGCATTGCTATGGGGAATGGAGAGCAATGCTTTCATCAGTCTAGCAGCTCACTGAACCTGGTCTCATTCCTCCCTATAAGGCCCCAGAATCTGTCAACTCTCTGCTCCTGGGGCAACCTTTTGCTGTCTGTGACCTGGTAGTCTGTGAACTCCCCTCTCAATTTATCTGGATCCTCAACATTTAGTTGGGGAAACATGCGACCTAGCCTTGCCACTATGTAGTATGAACAAATTTCCAACAAATATTCAGTTAGGTCACGTGAAAGTACTGAATGAGTATTCCTACAATACTTTTTATCTGTTTCAGGAGAGATATCCAGGCGAGATGCTGGATCCAGTACCTCCAGGTAGACAAATTAAGCATCTAGGTATGATTATTACACAAGCTACAACTTACTGATATATCCTTGTCACTGACATGGAGGAGAATTCTTCATTTTCGAGGAATGCTCTGGCCTCAGCTCCAATGAAGAGATCCTCATTTGTCAGCTGGTGCTCTTGTCTGTAGGATACCTCACTGACAGGAGTATCCACAATCAATTTAGCTGGAACAATGTAGCCCAAGTATCTCTTGACCAGTCTTGTCATCTCACTGTGTAGCTTATGGATCATCACTCCCTCTGCCTAAAATATGGGTAAAAATTAAATGTGAATTAAAAAAAAAAATAGACATTTACACTTTGTGTAATGTCTCCACCTTTCATCCTACCTACCTGGAAGGCAGTGTTGAATGCAACCAATGGCTTAAAAGCGGCACTCAGAAAGAGAAAATAGAATTTTATCTCCGGATTATCAAGGTAGCCCGCCAGGTTCCTGATTTTAACACTCCTCTCATCCTCATGACTGTTGAAGTAAGCCTGCAGAGCAGCCCATTGATTCAGCACTCTTTCAATGCAGGTGTGGAGGCTGAGCCATCTTGTACTGCAGTATCTGAGCAGCTTCAGTGTGTCTGTGTCTGTAAACTCAACAAACTCCTTATACAGCTCACATCTTTTTGCACTGTACAAGGAAACACAAACAATGACAATAAATAGGGATAAAGAAATTAAGGGAAATGTAGACGCTGCATTACGCTGCAGTTGTCAGAATTGAAGGCCAACAGGTTATCCCATGGGATTCCTCTATTACTGTGATAATCAGACAAAAGAATTTGTTGTAAACATACATACTGACACATTCAACTGAGCCTTAAGTCCTCAGTACTCATTGTGTAAATACACTCACCTCGATGAGGTTGCCAGCTTCTCCTAGAGACTATCTGCTGTACCCACATTGCAGACTGGCATGACACCACACTTCAAAGAAAGAGCAGTTTCCTCTGTTCCTGGGTCCCAAGAGGGCCAGTCTGGTGGTGTGTGACCCTGTAAAGCATTGCACCCCTCAGCTACCTCTTGTATCGTCAGCCAGCAGTTGGGTGCGGTTCGAGGACCCGGTCACGCTTTCTCATGCACTCTCTGCTGCCATGTTGAGAGAGGTAAGAGAAAGAGGATACTGCCTTTTCTAATATCTTTGACAGAAAAGGCAGATTCGAGATTGGCCTGTAATTGACTAATTCTGTAGGATCAAGTTGCGTTTTTTTAAGAAGCGGTTTAATCATAGCCAGCTTAAAGGTTTTTGGTACGTATCCTAGAGACAAAGACGAATTAATGATAGTAAGAAGATGATCTATGACCTCTGGGAGCATCTCTTTCAGTAGCTTAGTCGGTATAGGGTCTAACATACATGTTGTCGATTTAGATGAATTAACGAGTTTGCAAAATTCTTCCTCTCCTATAGCAATAAATTAATCACTCAGGGAGACTAAAATGCACTCAGTGAGACTAAAATGCACTGCCTGATGGGATACTGTATTAGACGGTTGCATAGTTATAATTTTGTCCCTGATATTATCAATCTTATAAGTGAAGAAGTTCATGAAGTCATTGCTGCTGTGTTGCTTGGAAACTTCTGGGCTTGAAGCTTTCTTTTTCTTGAAGCTTTCTTTTTCGTTAGTTTAGCCACTGTTTCAAATAAATACCTAGGATTATGTTTATTTTCTTCTAATAGGGTTGAAAAATAAGCAGATCTAGCAGCTTTTAAAGCCTCTCTGTAAGTAATCGAGCTCTCCTTCCATGAAATCCGAAATACCTCTAATTTTGTTTTCTTCCAGTTGCGCTCCATTTTCCTATACCTTCTCGGTACTTATCTTTTGTGCTACTGCACTCAGAGATCTCCCCTTGAATCACTGCAAGCAGCTGAGTTAAAAATTCTGTTTGTGCTTGCCTCTATCGAGAAGGTAGGGGACCTGCACACATTTTTGGTCAACGATTCGTGCCTGGAATTCGTGCCAGCCAACTCTCACAATATCTGAGCCCCCGGTCTGGATATGTGCCCAAGGTTCCTGCCTCACCCTTAAGACGGGACCAGGTGGTGAGCCTGCAAGTGCTGCCCCGGAGGAGGCAGACCCAGCCCTGGCTTTTCTCTGATCCTTCCGCCTTGTGGTTATACAGGACAGAATGCAAAGCCTCAGGATCTCTTTCAGCTCTTGTCTGTTACGGAAACCAGCATAAGGGAAGGCTGTTTCCATGCAGAGGTTGGCCCACTGCATAGTGCTTGCCATCACCTTGGTGTGTTATACCCAAGGTGCACCGTGCCCACCTGGGAGGTGAGCTCCTCCAAAGAGTGAGTGTAGCTCCTTCCTGGGCGTTGACACAGAGTGCTTCGCTAACAGATTTTTTTAGAGCTGCGGGATGGGTGACACCAGCACATTCGCTAGGAAATAGCTTATGTATTGAGCCGTAAAACCTTTATGTATAATGTATTATAAAGGTATACATAATGTATGTTATAATTCATTATATATTTTCATAAATAATTGTAACCAAAAGTTTACATGCATTATAATGTTTGCAGATTCCTTGTTGCATCTGAAAGTGGTTGCTTGTCATGTGTTTTAATGCATTATACTTTCTAAACGCGTAACATACGTATTATAATGTATTATAACTGTGTTTACAATTATTCACTCATAACATCTGTGAGTATGCTGATAACAGGATAATAGCAACAGCAACATTAGCAGCATAGTATTAACATTAATATAATGTCCACTCATAACAGAAAACGTGATTTCCCCTTCGTCCTGGGAACTCCGACGTGTCGTCGGGGGAGTTCCCTGACGAATTGGGATCACACTAGGGAGCCAATTGCCTTCGAGAGAATTAAAAACGAGCCAATGGACATTGACATGCAAGATTTGCATTCCGCAACCCGCCTACCAGCGCGGGTATAAAAGGCGGAAGTAAACATTGCGCAATGCTTTTTGCTTCGGAGCCTTCACAGTGTATTCTGCTTGAGCTGCTGTTCTTCGCCGAAGTTTGTGAGAGAAAACGAGTCCTCTTGAAGAAAGAAGGTCCTCTTTGTTGCTGGTGTGACGCCGCTTCAGTGATCATCGCTCCCGCTATTGGCCGAGTTTCCTCTTTAAAAAAATGGTTGAGTGCAGCACACGGGCTTGCAGTTTCCCCATGTGTCTGCCGCGGTGATCCCTTGGTGCTTCGGCACGTGAAAAGAGCACTTTTCTTTTTTTCTAAAAGAGCAACACGGCCATCTCCAAGGCAGCCTCTTCGGCGACGCGTTGGAGAGCTTTGCCCAAGAGTTCTCCGCCGCCCAGAAGCAGTCGGAAGCAATACGGCATGTCCTGCACAGGAAACGGGCGGCTGCTGGCCCGTCTCCTGACGCCGTAGAGCCTCCGGCTGCTTCCCGTTGCCGAGGACGTCCTCCTGTGCCAGCTCCTCCTTCAGGGCAGCAGTCCAACCCTGGAGGGCGGAAGTCTGGTCGCAAGAGGACGGCCCAGCCCGCTCAGGCGCCCCCGGCCCCTTCCTGTAAAAGGAAGGGAAGGAAACGTTCATGAGACGGGCGACCTGAGGGAGGACCTGGATGCTGCTCTACAGGAGGGTGCCTCTGCATACCTCCTTCCCCCGAGGGAGGGCTGGGCGGAGAATTTTCTGTTCCCTTTTCTTTCTGTTCCGCCCCAAAGTTTCAATAAAAGAGCAGTTTCTACCTTCTCCTTCAGGTCATTCACTGTCGAGACTGGTGGGCACACAGTCTCCTCCACCCAAGAGGGCCAGAATGGCAGTGGATGCCGTCTCCGAGCGGCATCGCTCCCGTTCCCCTCTTCCCAGTCTGTCTGCGGTTGGGCCCGGAGGCACAGAGACCAGTTCACGAGGAGGCAGGGCCTCGTTCCTCGTCTCTCCCCCTCCCCTCGCCACTGGGCAGCCCGCAGCAGAATGCCCACGGGCCTTCTCTGCCGTCTGCCCCCCGGTGGAAACAGGTTGGCGTCAAGTTCCGTGCCCAGACCCCGCTCTCGGTCGCTACTACGCTACCGGAGCCGGGTCCCTGTCTTCCGCCTCGCTGCCCCTCCGCAGGTACGCTGGTGGGTCGAGTGGGCTCGTTGGGACGGTTTCTGAAGGCCTGGCTAGAGCTTCCAACTCCGTCCCGATGGCTCATCCGCACCATCCGGCAATTCAATTTGCACGCCGGCCTCCCAAGTTCAGGGGCGTCCACTTCACCTGTGTGCAGTCAGTGGATGCCCCATCCACCGCAGAAAGAGATCGATGTCCTGCTGGCGAAGGACGCGCTCGAGCCAGTCCCTCCTGCCGAGGTGAGGTCTGGGTTTTACAGCCCATACTTCATTGTACCCAAGAAAGGCGGTGGGTTACGGCCAATCCTGGACCTGCGAGTTTTGAATCGGGCCCTGCACAAACTCCCGTTCAAAATGCTCACGCAGAAGCGCATTTTCGAATGCATCCGTCCCCAGGATTGGTTTGCAGCGATCGACCTGAAGGACGCGTACTTTTACGTCTCGATTCTTCCTCGACACAGACCATTTCTACGGTTTGCGTTCGAGGGTCGAGCGTATCAGTACAAAGTCCTACCCTTCGGGCTGGCCCTGTCGCCCCGTGTCTTCGCGAAAGTCGCGGAGGCGGCCATTGTTCCCATGAGAGAACAAGGTGTTCACATCCTCAACTATCTCGACGACTGGCTCATTCTAGCTCACAAGCGAGATGTGTTGTGCGATCCCAGGGACATGGTGCTCCGGCACCTCAGCCGGTTTGGGCTTCAGATCCACTGGGACAAGAGCAAACTCTGCCCCGTGCAGAGGATCTCTTATCTCGGTATGGAATTGGACTCGGTTGCCCAGACTGCGCGCCTCAAGGAGGAGCGCGTCCAGTCAGTGCTTACCTGCCTCAGGTCCTTTCGAGGCAGGAAGGTTAGGGCACGCTTTCCCAGAGTTATCCAAAATCCACTGTGCGGGTCTTGCGGAACAGCAGTGTGATTCCCTAGATAGCTGCCGCAACTTATTACAAGAAACTGCTGCAGGGTAGCTTAGCTGGGCGCTGGTAGGGGCCAGCACCATGGTGTTTTATTAGGGATCCCAATTCGTCAGGGAACTACCTCGACGACACGTCGGAGTTCCCAGGACGAAAGGGAACGTCTCGGTTACGTATGTAACCCTCGTTCCCTGAGTTCAGGGAACGGAGACGTGTCGTCCCTTCGCCATGTTGTTGTACCTTCGCGAGGACTGGACACTTTTCAGCTCCTCAGCGAAAAGCATTGCGCAATGTTTACTTCCTCCTTTTATACCCACGCTGGTAGGCGGGTTGCGGAATGCAAATCTTGCATGCCAGTGTCCATTGGCTCGTTTTCAATTCTCTCGAAGGTAATTGGCTCCCTAGCGTGATCCCAGTTCGTCATGGAACTCCCCCGACGACAAGTCTCCGTTCCCTGAACTCAGGGAACGAGGGTTGCATACGTAACCGAGACGTTTTGTAATGTCACATGCATGCATGAATTATCGCACAGTAAACAGTACAATATTTTTTATCACATGGGTTAATGAGCTGATGAGTTGAATCAGGTGTGTTTGATTAGGGAGACAAAGAAAATGTGCAGTGTTGGGGTGCCGGCAGGACAGGTTTGGGAACCACTGGTATAGAACATATAAATGTTCATCCTAGTTTAATATGTTGCTTATATCAAATACATTTTATTTCTAAATATTTTAGCCGATTTCACTCATTTCAGTGAAGAAATATATTTTGGGAAAAGCCAAATTTGTAAAAAATGTACGTTTATGTAAAAAAAAAACGAAAAGAAAAAACACATTGTCTAATGCAGTGGTTCTCAACTCCAGTCCTCGGGCCCCGCACTCTGCACATTTTGTATGTCTCTCTTATCTGACACACTCAAATCAGGTCATGGAGTCTCTCCTAACGAGCTGATGATCTGGTTCAGGTGTGTTAAATAAGGGAGACATACAAAATGTGCAGAGCAGTGGGTCCCGAGGACTGGAGTTGAGAACCACTGGTCTAATGTACATGTAAGTAAGAATAAATAACTTGTCAGAAATTATATCCTCGGCTGGATCAACTCACTCCTCAAAATACAACTGAAACCACAGTCGCTCTCTTTTTATGAGGTAAATTCTTCTGATTATTCCTCACCGCATCCCAAAACAATGCAAAGTAAATGAATCTGATGAAACATGATGCGTTTCATCGAGTTGATGTGGGTGTTATGAGCTCATACTGGAAGGACTGTACATTTCTCTCTTTTCATACAGCTTACATAAACAGAGAATATTTATTTTCATTTTGAATTAGATAATTTAAAAGAAGCACTTGCATGTTTTATAGATATGTTCTGCCTCTGTTAGAGGCTGTGTATAATTTTCAATAAACATCTACGTTTATAGTCCTATGTGAGGACTTTTATTTTGACGCGTTTCCACAATGCGCATTGGGTAACAGGAAATGGCGAGCTCATGGTGCAGTCAGAGCCCGTCTACGGAGAGCCTTGGCACTTCCTATTAGCCCCATTGTATAGATCTTGGTTGCAGTTCCATTAGAATTCCACTGGAGGTGATCGCGGGCGAGTGCAGACTGAATGGGAGTCTATGGGGCTAGACGGCTAAATGTGTCTCTTTCACCCGATTCCCGTTGAGAAATCTCATATTTTATTGTAGGTTTTGCAAGTTCAACATGGGTTATAGGTCAAAAGTTGAATGAACGAGTGCTTATTTCGTTTCGATTTCTTACAGTTTGACTTGTTGTTGCCCATAACACGCTAGCATTATGCTAATGACGTCAGCATTCTGACGTTATTGACATTTTAAAAGACTTTTTAAACCAAATAAGTGACTCTAAAAAATCTAACACCCAGCAATGTGTAATTTCTTTGCATCTCCTTTCGAATACAACATTCAAATTACTAGACAAAAAATTATATCCTGAGAAAAGTGGATTTTGAGGGTTTTTCACCATAGACCTCCATTCATTCTGCACTCGCCTGCGAGCGCCCCCGCATGGACAGAGACGTGTTACTGCAGCCAGTCCAGAAACCGGAAGTAAGCAGAGAGTGCCAATTCTCTTCCTATTAGACATTCTCTGGTGCAGTGAACGCTTGAGATATGTTTGTGCTGCATCAATCCTTCTAATCCCTGACGAAAGCATTGGCTGTAAGTTTATTTGAATCATTTATCTGTCTAGTGTATATTGCAGGAGTTTAAACATGATATAATTGCAGATGTTTAAGTTATTGCCGTTCGACGCTGGTGGGTTGTATTGATAATGCTTCTAACCTGAGTTAGAAATGTATCTGTATACATTTTACTTGCTACACTGTTAATAAGCATGTCATTTTGATTTTTCTAATAAGTATTTTATAATACTTTCATTTTATTTATAGTATTACTTGGTTCAATGGCTGGTGTTTTTTTGCCCATGTAAATTGCACTAAGTTACATGTACCATTAAAGGAGCAAGACACTCATATCCTGGCTCTTGAACAGAGTTTGGCTTGCTGTTTGTCTATGTTCACGCTTCGAGAGCAAACATGTAGAGAGAACAGTACAAGATATATTTCTCATGTCTGTGTGACAAATCTTCACTGAGTTTTATTTTTATTTTTGTGACAAGCTCTAGAAAAATGTTGACGGACACTGAGACGGCAGAAATCACAACCTGTTTGTTTACTTTATTTTACAAAAGCACATTGTTTTGTTTTGAACCCTTTAAAGTTTCGAGTGATGTATTGCGTTTATCTGTACGATCATAAATGGTGGAGTAGATTTTGCTGCTATGTAAAAAAATGCATTATATACAGTACAGTATAAAACACAACTCACACAGAAGTCATTTTCAAACCAAGCAGCTTTCTTTTGATCAAAGCTACGAATCCGTGAACAACTTGAACACCTTGCAAAATCTGCATGGGAACATTTTTCACCTTCACACAAAATTCCAAATTGCATGGATTCCTATTGAAAAGACAATTGTAGATGTGACCACACCTTGTTTTTTTTTCTTTTTTTGTACTGACACATCACACAATAAAGTTCTGCAGCTTTTCAGTGAATCCTCCTCAGACTGTGTCCTCAGAACACAGGTCATTCAAATCTCTTCATCCCACGGGCGTTTAGAGGAATTGCTCAACTCAGTTGAATGTCGGAGATGTCAAGAGATGAATGCTTTCTTGACCATGGATTGACATGCTTGGCTGCTGGGATGGCACAAAGTGAGGACAATTTCAGCTGTTGTTTGGGATTCAAAGTGATGGTTAACAAGAGAAAACTGAACAGAGCACATGCTGTTCAGCTTTATTGACTTTGAAAGGATAAAGGTGTACGTAATAAAAAACATTATTAACGCAAGGTAATCGGTTTTTTATTTGTTATTTTTTTTTAAGCAAAGTCATCTTTTCCATCCATGTTTTTTTCTCATATATACTCCTATCTTTCCAGACACCCTCAATACTGTAAATGCTTTAGATCTCACTGAGCAGTGAGTAGGCTTGTGTTGATAGCTACAGATGAATATAGAAAAAAGTGGAGAATGCAAGAGCCTATTTTGCACTGCCAATTGTTCTGGAAAATTGCTCTGGGAATAGGCATGATATGAGATGGTTTTTCTCTACAGCTCTCCTCGGACTAAATATGATTCATAGACATTTACATAGCTGCCAATTACCTGGGAAAATGAAGATCCAATCGCATGCCTTGAGGATGACATAAATGTATTTAAATGAGTGTTTTTCCCCTTTCTTTCTGAAGCACATTTCAAAGTAATCTTTTGTTATTGGGTTAAAGGAAGAACTTAATTCAATATTGATACTGCTCTTGTGTGGCCATTAACTTGAACATGTCAATGAACACACACACAATAAATAAATAAAAAAGCTCTGCAATTACATTCTCAAATATTATGTATGAATAAAAGACTTCACTGGGGGTCTTAATCTCCAGTGATTTGAGGTTAAGATTCATGTCAACCAGACGTACGACTGGGAGAAATAAATGAAGCTGTAATATAGTCCATGAAAATGCTCCTCTCCTTTGGGAAATCACATCACTCCTGCATTCCACAAAAACACCCCCACTCACAACCTGTGGTCTGTACTGCAATTTTCTGATCGGCAAGATATAAGATCCACACTTGCATAACTATTCCACACTTGCTTGATTGCATCGATTCCTCCTGTCTGCCTTGTAGGGGTGGGCAGATCGATCCTGAAGTATCGATACTATCGATACTGACGTGGTATCGAAAAGGATCGATCCTCAAATAAAAATATCGATCCAAATGTGTGTTTTTTTACCAGTAATTTTTATTAATTTAGCACGCAATTCAGTGCGTAAAATAAGCTTCTAAGTGGAAAAATAAACGAATGTTAACGGATAATTGTGTAGGATAGAACTTTTTCTCCTAGTCAAGGATACAAGACGAAACCAATCAATCACAGAGAGCGTTCGATGCTGGTGCTTAGCTGAGCTCAAAGGCCCTGTGCATTTGGGAAACGAAGCCTTGCTTAAATGACAGAAAAACAATCAGGAGTTATTTCGCAATAAACAAACCAAAAGTGTACATAACGGTTCAAAATGTTGACGTCAGTAAGATTTTTTTAATGAATAATAATAATTATTATTATTTATATAATAATAATAATATTTTTATTCAACAAGGATCGATGCATTAAATTGATCAAAAGTGACAGTCAAGGGTTTTACACTGTTAAAAAAAATCTATTTCATATAAATGCTGTTCTTTCAACTTTGTTCATCAAATAATTCTGCATAAAATGTATCATGGTTTCCACAAAAATATGAAACTGTTTTCAACATTGATAATAATAAGAAATGTTTCCTGAGCAGCAAATTCAGCATATTAAAATGAATTATCATCATGACTGGAGTAATGATGCCGAAAATTCAGCTTTGATCACATAAATAAATTACAGTTTACCATGACATAGAAAACAGATAGCCTTTGTTAAATTGTAATATTACAGTTTTTACTGTATTTTTGATCAAATAAATGCAGAAGAGAATTAAAAATCTTACAGACCCCAAACTTTTGAACAGTAGGCTAGTAGTGGGCTAGTACTATAATTAGGGTAGTTTTTTAAAAGTCACTGACTAATTACAGGCGAGTTGAGAGCACAAATCACAAAATATTTAGTAGTCATGAAAACGTATTCAGATTTAGCATATTAATGATGCATTCACCTCATAAATCATGACACACTGCTCTAGCACAGGAAAGTGCATACAAGTTCAAGTGCATGCTTTTAAAATGAAAAACTATTGTTATCGGTATCGATATCGGCGATACTGGCCCTGTATTTACTTGGTATCGGATTGATACCGAAATTTGCAATATCGCCCACCCCTACTGCCTTGCTGCTGCTGTTGAGTTGGTTTGTGTCTGTAAGCTTCTTATAGCTTTCTGTTTTTAATCATTATTTACTATCATTCCTTGTTGTTTATACTGCTAAACATAACTTATTCAACATCACATATTAACCTGACATCGCTAGCTTCAATCTAAATCGTTATTGCTAGCACAACATGCTAGTAATTCGCTAGCCTGTGGCTGTTAGCGTTCCAGAGTTCATTCAAACAACTGTGGTGAGTAGGATCAGTCAACAAACACAGTGGGCCCTATTTTAACGATCTGAAACGCAAGTGTCAAGCGCAAAGCGCAAGTAACTTTGTGGGCGGGTCTTGGGCGCTGTTGCTATTTTCCCGGCGGGATAAATGACACTTGCGCCCGGCGCAAATCTAAAATGGGTTGGTCTGAAGTAGCTTCATTATTCATAGGTGTGGTTTGGGCGTAACGCGAAATAAACCAATCAGAGCGTCATCTCACATTCCCTTTAAGAGCAGACGCGCTTTTTCCATAGCGGATTGCTATTGTAATGGCGGATTTGCCAGGCGCGCGCCAGGAGCGGTTCACAGCCAAGGAGAGCAACGCTCTCGTCACGGCCGTAAAAGAGAGAAGTTACATTGAAATGGAGAAACCCACCCAAATGAACTTAGGTTAAACAGGCGGATGATAATTTGGGTAAATGTGTAAGCTAGATGTATGCTTTTATAATAAATTATCTATTTATCTATCTATCTATCTATCTATCTATCTATCGTAATAATGTATGGTTTACAAAAATGAAAACTGCTGCTTCTGTGTAGATGAGAGAATCAAAGTATATGCGCGTTGTGCACACGCTACATTGATTATGGCCAAGCATGCACCCTTAAAATAGCATATGAATAACATGCGCAATGCGCCACTGACTTTAAACTATTTTTTCCTGTTTAGTGGCGCAATTGTTTTCTAAACCTGCAAAATAGCATGAAGGAACGTTTGCGCCAGAACAAGCCTCCTCTTTTGCGCTGAACCGCCCAGGGAGCGCAAGTTCATTCCCTAGTTTAGCGACGTGCTTCTGTGGAGGGAAAAGCGCTCTTTGCGCGGGTGCAAAATAGGAATGATACATGCGTCGGTGTACAAAGTCAATTGCGCTGGGTGCAAGATAGGGCCCCGTGAGTCATGTCATCTTCTCCTCTTATTGTCACTTGCTCTTCATGTAACATGTATAGCATAGCCTTCACTGTCAGCACAGGATTTACATGTGATAAATGCAGGGAGATAGTCAGGTTGACGGAGAAAATTTAAAAACTAGAGACAAGCATCCAAACTTTAATCGAGGTTAATTGTAAGAGTGCAAGGGCTTTAGATACTGCTTTGGATGTGACTAGCTTAGTGAACTCTGTACATTGTTCGGTTCCGGCTGTAGTGCCAGTGCAGGCGGGCAAATGGGTGACGGTGAGACGCTGTAGTCGTGGTTTAAATTTAAAAGTGCTGGCTAATGCTAATCGTAAATTCTCTAAGATTATGATTCATGTCAGCACTAATGATGATCAACTCCGCCAGTCGGAGATCACTAAAATTAACGTTAAAGAGGTGTGTGAACTCGCAAGTACGATGTCAGGCACTGTAATTTGCTCTGGACCCCTTCCTGTTCGCAGGAGTGATGAGATACTTAGTAGACTGTCCTCACTCAATGGCTGGCTGTCTAAGTGGTGTCCGCAAAATAATATAGAATTCATAGACAATTGGAAAAGTTTTTGGGGCAGACCTGACCTGTTGAAAAGAGATGGTATTCATCCCTCCTGGGATGGTGCTGCTCTTCTCTCTGGTAATATGGCACATTGTCTTAGAGCTCAAACATGAATTGGGGCTCAGGTCAGGAAGCAGACTGACTGGCTAAACCGACCATCTTCTAGCTGTCTCACGTCACTGAGGTCAGATAAATCCCATCACACAGAGACTCTTTCACCTAGATATCATCATATAGAGACTGTGTCTGATGCCCGAATTTTGAAATACAAAAAACTTCCAAACCAATCTAAGGGTAAAATTTTGATTGATGTTCAACAAATAAAAAACAAATATAATACAAATGAGCAAATGATAAAGCTTGGGTTGCTGAATATTCGATCCCTTACTTCAAAATCACTTATTGTTAATGATATGATTTCAGATAATAACCTAGATGTGCTGTGTTTGACAGAAACCTGGCTACAACCAAACGATTACATTACTTTAAATGAGTCCACCCCGCAAGATTATGGTTATAAACATGAACCTCATCTGAAAGGCAAAGGGGGAGGTGTTGCTTTAATTTATTGTAATATTTTCAGAATAACTAAGAAATCTAGTTTCACATAAAATTATTTTGAAGTGTTGGTGTTTAATGTAACAAGATCTAGTGTAAATGATAAATCACATTTGAGATTTGTGCTTGTGTATACAGGCCACCAGGGCACCAAACAGACTTTATCAAAGAATTTGCTGACTTTCTATCAGAGTTAGTACTGGCTGCAGATAAAGTCCTAATTGTTGGTGATTGTATTATACATGTAGATAATGAAAAAGATGCATTGGGATTGGCATTTAAAGACATTCTTAACTCTATTGGAGTAAGACAACATGTGTCAGGACCCACTCATTGTCATAATCATACTCTAGATCTAATATTATCACTTGGAATCAATGTTGATGTTGAAATGCCGTTGAAATTCTGCAGCAGAGCGATGACATCTCAGATCATTATCTAGTCTTGTGTAAACTTAATTTACTTGGCAACTTGATCCTACAGAATTAGTCAATTACAGGCCGATCTCGAATCTACCTTTTCTGTTAAAGATACTAGAAAAGGCAATATCTTCACAACTAAGTTCCTTTTTAGAAAGAAATGATATCTGCAAGGATTTTCAATCAGGATTTAGACCGTACCATTGTACTGAGACAGCTCTCATTAGAGTCACAAATGATTTGCTCTGATCATCCGATCGTGGTTGTATCTCTCTATTAGTGTTACTCAATCTTAGTGCTGCATTTGACACTATCGACCACATCAGTTCTTTTAAATAGACTCAAAAGTTATGCTGGAATTAGTGGAATTGCATTAGCATGGTTTAAATCATACTTATCTGACCATTATCAGTTTGTAGCAGTAAATTAAGAGATGTCTAATCGATCAAAAGTTCAGTATGGTGTACCACAAGGCTCAGTACTAGGACTGTTGTTGTTCACTCTGTACATGCTACCTATCATTAGGAAGCATGGCATTAGTTTTCACTGTTATGCTGATGATACGCAGCTCTATATTTCTTCACACCCTGACGAAACTTACCAATTCACAAAATTAACGGAATGCATTGCTGATATAAAAAACTGGATGACTAGCAATTTCCTACTACTTAATTCTGAAAAAACAGAGATTCTAATTTTTGGACAAAAAACATCCTCAAGTAATAACACTTGATGGCTGCTCTGTCAAGTCCTCGTCCTTGGTTAGGAACCTGGGTGTGCTCTTTGATACCAATCTTTCATTTGAAAGTCACGTGTCTAGTATCAGTAAAACCGCCTTTTTTCATATTAAAAATATATCTAAATTACATCATATGCTCTCAATGAAAAATGCAGAACAATTAGTTCATGCATTCATGACATTAACTCTAGATTATTGTAATGCTATTATGGGTAGTTGTCCTGCACGCTTAATAAACAAACTGCAGCTGGTCCAAAATGCAGCAGCTCGAGTTCTTACCAGAACCAGGAAGTATGACCATATTAGCCCGATTCTGTCAACGCTGCATTAGCTCCCTATTAAACATTGTATAAATTTTAAAATATTGCTGATTACTTACAAAGCACTAAATGGTTTAGCTCCCCAGTACTCTTAACGCATTATAGTCCTTCTTTATAGACCTTCAAGATGAAAAATCTTGAAGGTTTCCTTCGGTGGACTGGAAGAGGAGGATGACGAAGACGACAGCTTCTCTATTGTTGCGTCACATAGTAAGGAGTGGCCGGGCTCTATTGCGGACCCCGCGTCTTCGACTCAGAACTGCTCCGGTGGCGTCAGGCCTTCCCTTGACACTGAGCTTATGAAACTCCTGACGAAGGCCGTGGAGGACCTCGGGCTGGACTGGTCGCAGCCCGCAGAACCCTCGCGAAGCAGGCTGGATGAGTGGTTCCTGCAAGGTCGCCGTCAAGCTCCTCCGCAAAGACCCGCCCCCTTCTTCCCTGAAGTTCATGACGAGCTGACAAAGTCATGGAAGGCTCCTTTTTCAGCTTGTCTCAAATCCTCAGCTTCTTCGACACTCTCGACACTCAACAGCGCGAAGGAGAAGGATTATGACAGAATTCCGCCTGTGTCAGAAGCTGTTGCAGCGCGCCTTTGCCAGCTCTCCGCTAGAGGATGGTAGTCAAAGGCGACACACCCATCGAAGCCCTGCCGTACCACGTCAGCTCTCACCGGTCGAGCATACGCCTCCGCCGGGCAGGCTGCGTCGGCGCTTCACACGATGGCTTTCCTCCAGGTGTTTCAGGCGAAACTTCTCCGCTCCATGGATGAGTCCGGCCCTGATCCTGAGACTTTTAAGGACCTGTGTAGCGCCACTGACTTAGCGCTATGCATTACGAAGGTTACCGCCCAGGCGATCGGCAGGAACATGGCGAATTTGACTGTGCTAGAGCGCCACCTCTGGCTTACCCTCAAGTAGATGAAGGACGCTGACAAAGCTCCCTTCCTGGACTCTCCCATTTCCACCACCGGCCTCTTCGGCCCAGTCAAGTCAAGTCAAGTCATCTTCATTTACATAGCGCTTTTAACAATGTTGATTGTTCCAAAGCGGATTTACAGAGATACAAGGATAGTTTAAAGTAACAGAGATTGTTTTGGCTTTATAGCAGTTCTTGAATAAAGTTATTTTCCAGCTGAAGTTAATTTGATTAATTCACTTTGGCTGCAATGATCATTAGTTATTAACTTAGAGCCGCTAACACAACAACGTTTTAACAGGACAATCTACACAGACTTTAAACGCGAAACCTGTGACAACGCTGATGGCGTGCACATGCGTATTACGAGTTCAGTCTATTGGTATGCGCGTTTGAATATATGTGCGCAGGTTTGTAATTCCCTACAAACCAAGCCTTAAAAAACTACTTGTCTGGCCTTAACATTTTGATACAGAATTGTATCACTTCGGGGTAGATACGCAAACTGAATTTTAGTACGCTAAACTCTATTCAGGCGGCTGGGGATTTCAACACTGCAGCAAACAAGCCTGTCATAAAACATGCACGCCTGCACACAAACGCCATTTTAATGGCGACCATAATAAAACACAAAGAGAGCATTTTCTCTATTCCCAGTGTAGGCAGTGTGCCCACCACACAGGCAATCAGGTCCCTATCACAAAGCGTCCTGACCCCAGATATAATTCAACCCCTCGCTATGCGGGCCAAGGCCTGGCAGGCCATCCCCAGTATTTCAGATTGGGTACTGTAGCGTCTGGACCAATCGGACACACACAAATTATTCATTTATTTAATGAATAATCCAGCAAACTCACTGTGAAACCTTCACCAAAAACTAACATCCCAAATGAGGCTAACACACTGGCAGGACGGTGTCTTGTTACAGGGAACACAGAGAGTTTTTACGATCAGATAAGGTTTTATGGGTGTTAAAGAATGTGGCCAAATGCAAGAGAAAGACCATGGAAAGACAGAAACAATCTGCTAAACAGACTCTCCTGCATTCATTTATTGATGAATTGACTAACATGAAATTAACATGCATTCCAGAACATTTTGAGAATGAGTTACTGTTATGTGTTTTGTCTTTTAATAATTCTGTTGATACTATGATCTCTTTGACACTATGTAGTTATTACAGGACCAATGGTCAATGTAACCCACTTATACCATGTTTGGTCTCGATAAATTGGTACTCTGAAGATCGAAATGATTGTGTACATGATATGCCAATAGCTGTGCAACATATTAGTATTACAAGGATCTTTCATAGTTGTGTCATCAAACACCAATTCAGCAGGCCAGCCCGAATGAGCACTCTTAAGACAAAGGCTTGTAAATCCTGGTGACAGAGGAAACTCCCGCCAGAAATTCTACCCTTCTCATTGGGTGAACCAGCCTGCATAGGGCTGTCCTTTGTCAAGCTTTAAAAAGGCCTTTTCACTAAATCAGCCCACCTTTTTGTTTTTGTGCTGCTGGCCTCCACTGTACTCCTCGCGTTGGGGGCCCCTCCCCCACCACTGGGGCCCATGGCCCTGGATCCAGCACTGCCTGCCATGCTTTCACGCTCCCCAGAGGGAGATAGACTGCCTTTTCTTCAATCCAGAAAAACTGCAACTTTACCATCATTGAATTGGCAACGATCAACTCCTGGCCTTCCTGGCACTTCAGGAGGCCGCACCAGCCAACGTGCACTCAATAGGCCAGGACAGCAGGCTTCGACTCACCACAGCCATGTGCTCGAAGCCACCATGCAAGCTCCGACCCACAACAGCTTCGGAACCACAAGATGGCAACTTGCACCATGACTTTTGACCCTCACGGACCCACCAACGGACTCATTTTTCAACCACTTCAAGAATTGTCCACGATTTGCAACTGATCATGCAAGTATTTAATGAGGTGCTATGAAATAAGCTGATGGTTTCTTATCATACTAAAATAGATCTTGCTCCATAGTTCTATTTCCTTTTTACGGTTCCATAACACTCACCACTTGACCTATGCATGTATGTATGGATGAATGAATGTATGTATGCATGTTTGTTTGTTTGTTTTGCTTAGTTTAGTTATGTTTGTGATTTAGTTAATAAAACTTGTGCATAATTATGAATTTGGTTTCTGATCCTCTATTTGCATACAAAGTCCCCTTTACAATTTTGATCTTGTTACATGCTCTAAATTGCTGTACATGATAAGGAATAATTAATTTTCAGCGACCATGAAGATACATTTTCCTTAGAATAAATGAATAATCAAAGAGTTCGTTGGAACTGAATAATTTATTGTAATATTAATTTGGCTTACCTCAAAGTTAATATAATTAACTGACCCAAATATTAATAATTAATCATAATTAATAATTATGGATTATTATTAATATTTCCCCTTTGAGCTAATATTGTTACAGTACTGAACATAATATAAAAAGTTTACTCACTCTAGTTTGTCCGCAAACCCCCGCGTTTCCGCGCCGTGGTCGAGACATTGGTGAAAAGCAGCGTGAGTCACGTGCTTAGCGCCGAAGTTTCGAAACTGTTAATGAAGGGTGCTATAGAAGCTGTTCCCTTGACAATAAGCGTGTCAGGCTTTTACAACCACTGCTTCCTCGTTCGCAAAAAGGATGGTGGTCTCAGACCCATTCTAGATCTCAGTCATCTGAACAAAGCGCTTATGACGCGCTCGTTCAGGATGCTGACAACGAAACAAATCCTCGTGCAAATTCGCCCAGGGGATTGGTTTTTCTCAGTGGATCTGAAAGATGCCCTTTTTTTCACATCCAGATAGCACCTCGCCACAGGCCATTCTTAAGATTCGCCTTTGAGGGGCAGGCTTATCAATACAAAGTCCTACCATTCGGTCTATCCCTGGCACCTCGAACATTTACGAGGTGTATGGATGCCGCTCTCGCTCCCCTGAGACTTCATGGTGTGCAAATTCTGAACTGCCTCGACGACTGGCTAGTTATAGCCCAGTCAGAGGCTCAGGTAATATCTCACAGGTCCTGGCTCCTCAGCCATCTCGAATGTCTGGGTCTCAGGATCAATACTGCCAAGAGTGTGCTGTCTCCCAGCCAGACTATTTCTTTTCTGGGGACAGTCATAGACTCTACAGATGAAAGCGCGCCTGATGTCACAGCAAGCGCTCTCTATCCAGTGCTAAGCGGTTTCATTCAAAGCCGGCTCATACACCCCTCTCAAACGTTTTCAGAGGATGTTAGGGCTGATGGCCTCGGCATCATCAGTTCTCAAACTAGGCCTGCTGAACATGCGTCCCCTTCAGTGCTGGCTGAACAACCAGGTCCCGGCGCACGCATAGCGATCAGGCCGGTTGCGCATCAAAGTGAACCACGGCTGCATCAGAGCCCTGGCTCCGTGGAAAATAGCTGAATGGTTTCAGTCAGGCGTGAGTATGGGCTCAGTCTCAAAATGGAAAGTGATCTCGACAGATGCATCCAACCTAGGTTGGGTCACCCTACACGATGGCAGACCCACCTCCGGCCTCTGGACAGGCCTAGAGAAACGGTGGCACATAAACTTTCTAGAGATGAAAGCGGTCGAACTGTCGCTAAAGGCTTTCCTCCCATACATAAAGGACACATCCTGGTCCGAACGGACAACATGTCATAGTGTCCTACATAAATCGCCAGGGTGGGCTCAGGTCACGCAACCTGCACACCATGGCCGAACGCCTCCTCCTTTGGACTCAGCACAATCTGCGCTCGCTAAGGGTAGCGTATGTGCCAGGCATTCTGAATCAGAGCCCAGATATGCTATCCAGAGACAAAGTTGCCCCAGGGGACTGGTCTCTTCACCCACAAACGGTTCAGTTGCTATGGAGCATCTTCGGCAAGGCAGAGGTCAACCTCTTCGCCTCAGAAGACAATGCTCATTGCCCAATATTTTTCTCCAAGAGCAGGGATGCGCTGGCCCACGACTGGCTCGGCCACCCGCTGTATGTTTTCCCACCGGTCACGATGTTACCTCAGGTCATCAAACGGATCAGGGAAAGCAGGTGCACAGTACTTTTAATAGCCCCTCTTTGGAGGAAGCAATTATGGTTCCCCGACTTAATTCAGCTGCTGGATATAGCCCCATGGCCAATACCGCTGAGGAGAGACCTCCTCACGCAGGCGAAGGGGACTATCTGGCATCCCCGTCCAGACCTGTGGGCCCTTCATGTGTGGCCCATCAATGGTTACCCGGGAACCTCTCTGAAGTGGTGCTGAACACCATTTCTGAGGCAAGAGCGCCTTCAACTAGGCGGCTTTATGCTTAGAAATGGGTGGTGTTCTCCAGCTGGTGCACAGCACGGAGCTGGGACCCATATTCATGTGAAGTGGCAGTAGTGCTATCTTTTCTCCAAGAGCTTTTGGACGTGGGTCGCTCCCCATTCACGCTCAAGGTTTATGTGGTGGCCATAGCAGTGTTCCACGCTCATGTGGCCGGACAGTCACTGGGGAGAACCGACCTAGTCGTGCGCTTCCTCAGAGGAGCCGGGAGGCTGAACCCACCTTGAACCCCATCGGTTCCTATATGGGACCTTTCCACAGTCTTAGAGGCCATGAAAGGTACTCCATTTGAGCCGTTGCAGTCCGCGAGCCTGAAACACATCTCGCTTAAGACTGCTCTCCTCCTTGCACTGGCTTCAGTCAAGCAAGTTGGAGATCTGCACGCGCTCTCAGTGAGCACTTCCTGCCTTGAGTTTGGGCCTAACGACTCCAGAGTCGTCCTAAAAACCAAGGCATGGGTATGTACCTAAAATGCTCTCCACTCCGTTCAGAGGACAGGTCATTTCGCTATCTGCTCTTCCTTCATCTGAGGACGAAGGAGACGCGAATCTACTCTGTCCTATCAGGGCTCTTAGAGTTTACTTGGAGCGTTCCGCTGCATCCAGGCAATCAGAACAGCTCTTTGTTCGCTTTGGTGGTCGCACCAGGGGGAGCGTAATCACAAAGCAGAGATTGCCGTGATGTATAGTAGATGCTATCTCGCTGACATATGAGTCAAAAGGTCTCTGCTGCCCCATGGGTGTCAGAGCTCATTCCACTAGAGGCATGGCCTCATGCTGGGCTTGGTCCAGTGGAATACCACTTGAAGATATCTGTGCGGCGGCAGGCTGGGCCTCTCCGTCCACGTTTATCAAGTTCTATAACTTGGGGGTTCCCGCTTTGCAAGCTAAGGTTCTTTCCATATACAAAAATATGTTTAAGCACTATATAACACTTATAAGACCCGACGCTGTCTGGTCTAGTTATACATATCCCCTTATAAGGCCCACTGACATTGGTCTCTTTTTGGGGTCTTAACTTACTCTTCTGTGGGCCTGGGTTTCTTCCCGGGCCATAGTATGTGTGGGTTATAAGCACGCACAGCATTTTAAATGGGGTTCCCATAGCGTAAGCTAGCCTTACACAATACGAGAGTAGTCTCGAAAGGGAACGTCTCGGTTACTAAATGTAACCTCGGTTCCCTGAGAGAAGGGAACGAGTATTGCGTAACACACCGTGCAAGTGTGTGTAGTGACTATGGCTCGATGGGTAAAAATGGACTTTTAATTTATATACTAATTAAAAGTGAAGACACTTTCTAATTCCCACAGACTTGGCAAAGTTTGTATCTGAACCCCCTTTTACGACGCACTTCCCCCTCTCCACAGTGTGAGCTTCAAAGACATTACTGACATTCCGATCTCAACAGAAAACCCGCTCTGAATCACACACACACCAAACCACTCTGAAACTCCTAAAACACAAGTTACACACACGCATGAATCATTATCAAAATGTTTTTATGTAGTTTTCTTGTCTATGGGATGTGATGGGATAAATTGAGATATTTATGCCCTTCTGCAGATGTAATGGACACGTGTGTTGATACATTTGAGATGTATCTGTTTCATTAACTGATATTAATGTCGGGTGTGATATCCTACGGATCGTAATGAGCTTCTTTATACAGAAATATAAACTTATTCCGCACAAATGTTTATTCCTAGACATAATGTGGTATTAAAGTTTTAATGCATTTTTCTGTGTACGATCAGAAGAGGCGTTCCTTCACAAACAATAAAACGCTCACGCCTCAGAACCGAAATATTCCATTGGGTCACGTCATCAAACGGGGCGTTACCCCGCGCTGCTTTAAAACCACAACACAAGCAGACGCCTCTCTCTCTTGGCTCTCATACACTCTCACCCTCGTGACTCCGTACTCTGCACTCTCACCCCTCCCTGCACCACGAGCAGCGGAGCGAGAGAAGGCACAGGGCCTTCATCCAAACGAACCGCGGATGTAAAAATCCAGTCTCGTCCTGTAACCAAGTTTTCTCGCCCTTCCCGCACCGGGAAGAGACTTCCCTACCTCTCGGTAATATAACGTTCAGTAAGCTTTTAAGAACTTTCGCGAAACGGCAGCACAAATCGGTGAGACACGATCCAGAAGAAGGACGCACGTGATCCGGCTCCGCCAGCTTCACACACAGACAAAGGAACAATTTGCAAGTATAAAAATGATCAATCTCTCGTAGCTGCTTTCCCGTTGTGTCTTAAAAGGTTCTGTTTGTAAATTACCCCACTTTCTCCCTCACTTTCTTCCTATTTTCATTCTGATCAAGTCATGTTTTATGTTTGTTTTGTTTAAACGTTCGTGGGTCTTGTGTAATTTTACGTACGTAGATTAGCCTATATTACTTCCTATATGCATATAATCCTTTGTGTGTCATTTTTGATTAAATAAATCTTTTATACTTTGACTGACTCTGTGTCACAATCCCACCAATGTAATTGTCAATGAAATTGCGATAAGATCTGGCTACTAGCTCTTTATTTTAATTCATAAACCCAGCAATTTGCATCCACGGCCAGGAGAGAATTTGTCTGAGGTTTGATAATATAAATATTCCTTCTTAACTGGTATAATCAAAGTATTCGCTGGTCGAATGACTGATGAGAGACCAGTTATAGAACGAAATATTTTTGATAATTAGCAGGTAATGTAATAGCATATGTGAAATTTATGAATTATGACTATGAGTTATGATTTTAATATTTCCCCAAAATTTCCTTATTGCTCGAGCTAATATTTCATATATGACCTAATTACGATTGTTACCATAAACGTTACAGTGTCTTGGTGGAGAACGCAACGCATTTCAAACTTTACTTGGTGGAAAAATTCAGTTTCAGTCATAAGTTTATTGATTTGTTGATTAAAAATTGTGCATGCATGTTTTTGAACTGTGAGAGAAGTCGTAAAGCGAACTCACCCAGCTGACCGAGGCACAAAGCCAGCTCAACTTACAAATTAACAGTGTCCACAAATAGCAAACATTTAGTCACTGTTAAATTGTATAAACTGCAGTATTAAAATTAAACGACTGTTAAGACGAAGAAAACTCTTAATTAGTACGTATAAATCCGATCAGTATTTAATTACCGCCGAATTAGGACGATGCTCTCCTCTTTCCGTGCGAGGCATAAATCTGATCTGGGCGAGTTTCCCCATTTCAGTCGCTAGGGCCCCCTTCTTAAATCGTTAGCAACAATTCTCTCCTGGTGAAGCACTGAATTAGCTACTCAATGTGAAGCCACGCATGTAAATTCATATTAGTGAAATTTTGTGTGATGTGAGACTGCAATTACTAGCAGATGGAAAAATTCCTGCGCATTAAAAAGCAGACGAGAAATTCCTGCTCGCATTAAGCAAACAGAAATTGCTGCCTATTCATTAGAAAGTAGACGATAATTCCTACTTGTAAACACTACAGATGATAATTCCTGTGTGTATTTGAACCATTTCCTGTAAAATGTGTAATCGAAGACAGACGTTCAATTCCTGTAATTCACATTTGTGAAACCCGCGCAAAACGAGCCAGAATTTATTTGTGATTCTTAAAAGACATAGAAAGTCTGCAAGCCTCAGTTGCTGAATCACTACACTGACCAACACTAGAGGGCAGCCTTTAGGTGTGTGGCAGTTCTCAAAGTATACGCCCCCACGCTGACGTCATCTGAACAAGCACTTCCTCTTACTGTCAGCCTGCATGAGCGCAACAACGCCATCTCGTGGACGCTCTCAGATAAGACCTGCGTTTCCTCTAAAACTGCTTTCATTTCTAGACTGAATTTTTCTGAGCTCTCAAATGGGACATGCATTCAAAACCCCGAGTTTGTTATGCGGATGTTATTTGAGAGTTAGATAAATTCTCTCTTCTGCCTTTGACTGTCACATTTTGAGTTTAATTTGAAAAAGAAAATCAAATTAGAGCTTAAAAATTTAATTCACTCAGTCCATTGAGAGCCCACCCGGGGGGGGGGGGGGGGGGGGGGGGGGGGGGGCACGCCACCTTGTGGTCCTCCTGGGTCGGATTATCATTTCTCCCTCAAGTCTGCATTGAAGTGTCTCAACATTGTGGTTAACCATAACCACTTCTAATAACTTAAAGGTTATTGTAAGGATTGAAAAAAATCATTCCGATTTTCAATTAAATTATTTTGATAATTAGTATGGATACTTCACTGCTATCATTCTAATTTTCTTCCCTCTGTTATCTTTGGATCTCTTGCATGTTTATATGAATTTTAATTTAAACTAGTTTGAATTTTAATTTAAATTGTGTCTGCTCAAACAGGTGGAAAGGAGTTACGCCCCCCCTGTGGTCCAAACCCACGTCAGAGGCCTAGTCCTTTCCTGCATTACAAGCCTGTGTTGTTATTCAAAATTTTATCTCACAGATAATCTTTGCTTCTTTCTCCAATCTCCATAAGGGGGAGGGTTTATTCTGATAATTACCACCAGTTATCATAATTCCCTCTCGTTTTTTTTTATCATAAGTTTAGTAAAACCTTTCGCCTTTGACTCCTGCATGCATATTTACTCAATGTGTTGAACCCAAAAAGCCTTAATTCACATTAAGCCTAACGTTCATCCCTGATTGTGTATATATTGGCAGGACCCTCTCAGTGCACTGCGGTGATTCGACAGTCACTTCTGGTTGGTTTCCAGTGGGCGGGAATCATCTGTCCGGCGTTACTGACACAGAGTGTTAGGGAGACCGTCGGAGAGTCTGACCGCGCCCGCTGGGTTCCACCAGAGTGACCTCTATTCACCCCAGGTAAACTAAATTTGATAAAACCCATCCACTTATTATAAACCACAGAATACAAGATATTCCCCTGGTCATATTTTAGGTGTTTGGCCTACTTTTCTCTCTTAGACACCCCCTCTTCCGAGATCCTGTCCCGATAACTCACGCCTGCTGGACCTATCAGGAACTCTAGCAGTGTTTAAGAGGCTTAGGCCTCTATTTTAAATAACGCTCCCCGTGTTACTGTTTACAACATTTCATTTGCAGATCAATAATTCACTTCCTTGTGTTGTGTTTACCTTTTTCCCTGCTCTCACCTTTATCTCTCTCTTTTCTGTGTGATTTGTTCCCTCATTTCACTTAGAGACAGAACCTTATAGAGAGACCCCCAGGAAAGCTGAATAATAGTGACGATCAAAGTTGGCATCGCCAGGCGACCACCAGGCTACCGCCTGCCAAAATTTCTATTGTGGGTCTAAAACGTACCCACGCAATTGGCTCCGCTAACTGTCAGCATCAGTTAGCCCAAATTCTCATAACGGCAGCGGCCCGTATGAGTCTAGCGCATTAACCTAAAAACAAACTTGCATTTTGTTTTTCTTTTTGTGTGTGCTGTGCTCTCTCGCCAACAGTAAGCCGAGATGTCGAGCTCACCCTGTCCTGCAGTCCGCTGGGACGACCTTGAGCCAAGAGCAACGGGACACAGACCTGGACCAGTTCGAGTCCCATGATCCAGCCCAGACATACAGCCACGAGCAGCTGTCCAAAATCTTCGGAAACCTCGCACTCAAACTCGTCGCCAGGGCCCGGGACAGCGAAAGGAGCAACGCCGACCTGCAGCAAAAGACAGCCACACTATGGCTTCAAGCCACAGCGGCCCGGAAGGACCTCGACGAAAGACTCCAACTGGCTGAAGCTCTCATAGAGAGAGCACATATTGAACTCAGAGACAAAGACTCTGAAATCAAGGCCTGTAAAACCCATTTACGAATGGCCCGAGCTGAACTCCATCAGCTTACTCAGCTAAGTCATGATCCCAGGTACGAACTTGACATTGCTCACAAAGAACTCGCACATTTTGACAGACTTAAAGGTGACCGGGAAGGGGAAACACACCTCACACTGTTATCCCCTTTCAGCGAGTCTGCGCCTTTCAGCCACACACACAAAGCTGAAAAGGCGGGCGCAAGCCCACTACACCACACCATGCCTGTCAACACATCACAAGCTGAAGAGAGTAGAGCTTGACACAGAGGGTTCTGAACAACCCCTCTGTCACAGTCTTAACTACAGAGAGTCAGAACCATTCCAGGCCAGCGGAGGGCAGTACTACTGTGACAGTGCTAGTCCAGAGCACCAAAGCGAGCAATCTAAAAGATTCTGGGACCAGAATCACCAGCCGTCCAGAACTCCAAGCCCTGACAACCAGCCCTGGAACCACTCTCTCCTGAACACTGGTGAGCCTGACTCTTCTTACTCCACAGATGAAGACAGCGCAGCCACTTCTGATACAACTGACATCCTGAGTTTGCTGAAAGAGCGCCTTCACAGGACGGACCAATAGAACAGGCCTGACATTTTATGCCCAAGCATAAAACCTGAAACAACACCAAGAACTTTGTTTCCACACACAGGCTACAATGCTAACTGTCACCTCACAAAGTGACAGCACTTCACAAAGTGACAGCACCGACATCAGCCTGAGCCACCCTTCGATCACCTCACCAGCTCAAACGCCAACGTTTCTAAGGAAACTGATCGAAAAGGGGGTGGTTCGAACACTTTACATGGTCACACAACGACCACTCAAACACCCTCATGATTGCAGTGATTACACAGCACGAACGAACTTTAACAACACACTGCACGCCTCAGAGCCACTAACGCGGCCTCCGCTGTGTACAAACAAGGTCATGCGGGCCTCTGAAGAACAAACTTGTCCTATGCCACCGCTTACCCCACCTGCCACCCTCGCACGACATCTGAACACTGACAGCCAGTAACTCAGATTGCTCTCTGAGTCCACGCACATGCTGCGTTCACCGGACTTTCAAATCGCATTGTGCACATGTTGCCATCACAGCGCCACAGCTTGTAAGGTCACAGCGCACAAAAGGGGGGTCAAGCGTGCCCAGTAAACACACCATGTGCTGAACACCGCAGCACCAAAGCCACACATGGGACATTAAAGCATGTGGCATACCAACCTCAGCGAAAACAAAAGACTGTCCTAAGCCAACCAAGGACGTCCCTCGCTGGAATTTTTTTTTGTAGTTTTCTCCTTCTCCCTCTCTCTCTCTCTCTCCCTCTCCCTATTGCCTCTAACAGGATGCTGTGGTGGTTCGCGAGAAAGCAGCCACAATCAGACATCACCAGGTCCGGCATCCGGCATCGCACGGAGAGAGCAACCCTGAGTCCTGAACACCAAGGCAGGACTCGCACTCAACACAGTCCCTCCAAGCATGGGCAACCACCCAGCCTAAACACACCTCACCTGTGTCCATACCTGGACCGCAGCTGACGCCGCGCTGTGCACCTCCACAGCAACCGACCACGCCCTGACTCCCTTCTTGGCTTTCACCCTGTACCAGACCCTACCAAATGTGAGCAGCCACAGCAAAGCTCACAAAGCCGTGTCTGGTGGTTTCCTATGGAACCGCAAAAAAGGGGGTCCCGATCCGGGGCTCGCCTAAACCTCATTTGACCTGAGTCCTCAGTCATCAGCCACTTGCCATCGACCATTGCGCTAATTTGTTGTTCGATAAAGTCCATCCGAGGTCTTCATCTAACAAAAAGGGGGAATATGTAGCGACTATGGCTCGATGGGTAAAAATGGACTTTTAATTTATAAACTAATTAAAAGTGAAGACACTTTCTAATTCCCACAGACTTGGCAAAGTCTGTATCTGAACCCCCTTTTACGACGCACTTCCCCCTCTCCACAGTGTGAGCTTCAAAGACATTACTGACATTCCGATCTCAACAGAAAACCCGCTCTGAATCACACACACCAAACCACTCTGAAACTCCTAAAACACAAGTTACACACACGCATGAATCATTATCAAAATGTTTTTATGTAGTTTTCTTGTCTATGGGATGTGATGGGATAAATTGAGATATTTATGCCCTTCTGCAGATGTAATGGACACGTGTGTTGATACATTTGAGATGTATCTGTTTCATTAACTGATATTAATGTCGGGTGTGATATCCTACGGATCGTAATGAGCTTCTTTATACAGAAATATAAACTATATTCCGCACAAATGTTTATTCCTAGACATAATGTGGTATTAAAGTTTTAATGCATTTTTCTGTGTACGATCAGAAGAGGCGTTCCTTCACAAACAATGAAACGCTCCCGCCGCAGAACCGAAAGATTCCATTGGGTCCCGTCATCAAACAGGGCGTTACCCCGCGCTGCTTTAAAACCACAACACAAGCAGACGCCTCTCTCTCTTGGCTCTCATACACTCTCACCCTCGTGACTCCGAACTCTGAACTCTGAATGTAAAAATCCAGTCTCGTCCTGCAAGTTTATGTCATCTCCTGCTTTAAATATTTAAGTTTTTTTTAAAGCAGGATGAATTCTGTTTTTACCGTTCATCAGATTAAAAAAAAAAAAAAAACGTTCTGAAAGTGAAACTATATCGTTTCTCTGTGCCGTTATCATTATAGTTGTGGTGTGGACTCTGCTAATCCTTTATATTTAGAACAATTTTTAGAACTATATCTTTATCATTATCATTACAGTTATCGTCCTTGGTGTGAAAGGGCCCAAGTCTTGTACTGTATGCTTTCCTAAACAGTTTGGTCAGGTGTTCAGCAGATGACGAAAAAAAAAAATGCTCACTTGCAGTAATTTACTGATAATAACCTGAGCCTATTTGTACAGTGCTGTTATCTAGTTAAGCCTGGTGTTTGGATGTTTTAACGACCTGAACTTGTTTAATGTTTTACAGAAAGAGTGATTTATTCAACAAATTGGTTTAGGCTATTGAGAATTTGGTTCAGAGAATGTTGTTTAGTGTTTTAGCAATTCAGAAAAACTGTAATCAGGTAGTTAACACACTGTTTGCAAATCTCATGCACTCTTTTTGCAAAGCTCTAAACACATTCTCACTCACTTAAACACATTTCGCACTGTGATGCACTTATGTTTCAAACCGCTAAACGCAGGCAAGAGTTAAACACAACTACAACACAGTTGTCAGCATTAACACACAACGACTCAAATTTGTTTACACTTTTTTCTAATGATGTGTCTAAACCAACTGTACATAATACAAGTCAGATCAGAGTGCCAAAATTTACTCAAAATGTTGCACTGAATGTTGATACCAACAATGGTTGGAAACAATATAAGAGGGAGAGGAGGAAGAGTATAAGTAAGAGGACGAGGAGGAAGAGGATGAGGATGAGAAAGAGCAAGGTGTGAAGAATGTTGTCAAGGCTGGATCTGGCTTTAGGGGTTCCCTTTCAAGGGAACTCGCGTTGCGTCGAGATTGACGCTATGGGGAACGCCTTGCGTGATGATGTCTTGAAGCACATGTAAAATCAGTCCAATGGTGTGGCGGAACGTCAGAGGCGGGTGACGTCACGTACCAGGAAACTATAAAGCCTGCCCGAAAACAGAGAGCGAAAGCTTCTCTGTCTTCAGTAGCGCTCTATGTGAAAACTGTCTCGTTATTTGGTGTTGTTTGTCTTTATATCATATCATATATATATAAAGTCATGGCGAGCAAGCAGCAGTTTAAACAGTGTGTCCATCCCTGCCCGCGTTATTTAACGGGAGGTGATACACACGTTTATGTGTTGCTTGTTTGGGTGAGGAGCATGCCCAGTCGGCACTCGAGGGTGCTGGCTGTGAGCATTGTGATGCGCTGCCTATGCGTACGCTCCGATCCCGCCTGGCGTTCTTTAGCGAGGACGCTCAGGCTCGCGTTCCCCAGGGCTCTGGTCCCGCCGCTGCCGAGGCACGGCGCCGATCACAGACCTGGGGTTCGCAAATGGATATATCAGCGGGGTTTGAGACGGGCCCAGCCCTATCTCAGCCTTCACCTGATAGATCCAGTGCCTCTTCTCGGGGTTCGGAAGCACGCGTTGCGGTTCCTTCCGCCCCGATAGAGGCACCAATATTGCAACTATCCAGTTCTGAGGAGCTGGATGTTGTCAGTATTGATGCTGAGGCTGAGGATTCGCCACCTCAGTCTCACGCGTTTGAAGAGCTTTTAGAGGTGGTAACTAGAGCAGTTGAGAGATTGTGTATTGAGTGGCCAGCTGATAGGCAGGACGTTCGTTCTAAAAGTAAGCTCGACGAACGTTTCCTGCCTACTAGATCACAGCCTCAGCGCAAGAGCCTGCCGTTTTTCCCCGATCTACATACTGAGGTGTCGAGATCGTGGGAGAAACTGGTTTCCTACAGAGTTTACACAACACAAACATCCAATTACTCTTCCATTTCAAATTATAAAGAGTATGGTTATGGGGAAATGCCGAAGGTGGAGGAGACGCTCGCGAATTATCTCTCTCCAGCGACGGCATCTTCCCTAAAGGCTCCAGCTCTGCCCACTAAGCCCGTCAGAGTGACATCTTCTCTGGTGGGCAAAGCCTATTCAGCTGCTGGTCAGGCTGCAGCGTGTCTCCACACAATGTCATTATTACAAGCCTATCAAGCTGAATTATTGAGCGATCTAGATGAGGGCGGGGGTATTGGTCCTGAGGTTGTTTGTGAACTTCGTAGAGCCACAGATTTGTCTCTCAGGGCCACCAAGGAGACCGCTAAATCAATCGGGCAGTCTATGGCAGCCCTGGTGGCCACTGAGAGGCATCTGTGGCTCAACCTCAGTAACATAAAAGAGAAAGAGAAAAATATTCTTTTGGATTCACCTGTTTCTACATCAGGTCTCTTTGGTAATGCTGTCAGTGCCGCTGTTGATAAGTTTCAAGAAGCATCTAAGCAGGCAGCTGCCCTTCAAAAACTCCTTCCCCGCCGCTCTTATCAAGAGGCTGCTGAGCGGGAGCAGCCTCACGCATCCAAAATGAGCTCACATGCATCACACCGTGCCACTCAAAAACAGAGCGTTTCCTCCCGTGCTCCCCCACAAAAATCACGGGGACACGGAGGGCGCTCTCAAACCCAGCAGCCTTCGAGGGGTAGAACGGATCTGCGGACCGTTATTATCGCCAAGAAGGCTGCGGGGAAGAAACCCTGACGCTCAAGGGCTCAGGAAAATGAGGGTCAGTCCCCCCCGAAGTAGAGCGGTCAACACCTCTTTTTACGGTGCCCGTCTCTCTTCGGTGCCCTCAGGGGACCGTTCTGCCAACCCTGCCACCAGGCTTGTGCAAAATTCAGAATTTCAGAATTGGCCTCCATTCAATTCATGAATTGGAATTTGAATTGAATTTACTCCGCCCCACAGGACATTGAATTGAATTTGAATTGGAATGACAGGAAGTGGAATTAAATTCATGGCAATTCAAAGAAATTCCACACAGTCACACAACAGAAAGAATATGTTGAGTCTCGCATGCATTCAGTGTTAGGAAGGTTACTTTGTAAATGTTATTGCTTACTGTTATTAGTTACCCATTATAAATGTGGTTTGGATTACTTTATTTGGATAACTTTATCAAAGCAAAGCAATTTCGTTTTAAGTTGATTAGTAACTAGTTGAATTAAACATTTTACCTCTGTAATACAACTAAATACAATTACTTTAATTTTGTAATTTAATAACAGAAATTTCATTTCACGTAACTATTTACTCCTCAACCCAGCATACATTTTGTTCTAAAATATATATTGATCAAATTCTTGAAATAAATTACCCCCTCAGTGTTGTTTAATTAGTTTTGTTCCAATGTAATTTTCATTTCAAGGTAATCACACAAACACAAAGTTGTTGTAAATGAAGTTATCATTTATTCCAATGCAAAAAATTACTGAGCAACACTGTTGCATCTAATTCTCAATAGCTCCTCAACTCCTTTTCATTGAGTCTGCACAGTTCTGGTCTGAATATCTTTCCTGCAACACTAAAGATTCTCTCAACAGGTGCAGAGTGAAGTTGTAAGGGACTTCTGAAACTTAAAAAGTCCAGTGTTGCCCATCAAATTGTGCTTTAAAACAAATGTCCACCTCAAATTGTTTAGCAACCATTTTAAATACTTGGTTAAAGTAAAGCATTCTGGGAAATGGAGTCATGTTCCATCATGTTCCAAAAAATTACAATTACATTAAATCAAACTTAATTATTTGTTCTGTGACTAAATGGTAAATGGACTGCATTTATATAGCGGTTTCACAGACCTATGGCCGCCAAAGCGCCATAGCCTCACATTCATCCATTCATACACCAACGGCGTCAGCCATGCAAGGCGCCAACCAGCTCGTCTGGGGTTAGGTGTCTTGCTGATGGAAAACCTCGACACTTGGTCAAATGGAACCGGGGATTGAACCACCAACCTTTCGGTTTGTAGACAACCTACATGAACCACTGAGCCACTGCCACCCCACATATTATAATGCAATCATATCTAAATATACAAATATGTATATGAATTTCTTTGAATTTTTATTGAATTGCAATT
This sequence comes from Scardinius erythrophthalmus, assembly GCF_964197995.2. Taxonomy (NCBI): domain Eukaryota; kingdom Metazoa; phylum Chordata; class Actinopteri; order Cypriniformes; family Leuciscidae; genus Scardinius; species Scardinius erythrophthalmus. Next base: position 26,857,180 of record NC_138230.1, on the reverse strand, counting down.
CTGCTTTCTTTAATTCAAATTCGAATTGTAATTCTAGATCCTGTTTTTGACATCAATTCAAATTCAATTCAAATTCAAGAATTTAATTGGAATTAAGGAGTCATTCTCAATTCAATTCTGAATTGTGCACAAGCCTGCCTGCCACCTATGGTGCTTCAGGGCGCAGCGGTCTCCGCCGAGCACATATCTCAAGGACCACCCGAAAATGTAGTGGCCTCGGGATGCTCGGCCCCTCTGAGGAGGGTATTAGAGCAGTCTGTTCGGTCGTTCCCTGCCGGTGCGCTGTTACAGGGCGACGAACTGACTACTCAACAACAACAAAATCCAGAAACCAGTCTCGAGAGGCTGGTACCATTAGTAGAGTCTTTGACAGCGTGGAAACTACTGCCAAATGTGTCTCGCTGGGTCCTGCAGACCGTAGAAAAAGGGTATCAAATACAGTTCGGGTCTCGCCCACCTCGGTTTATGGGGGTCCTACCCACAGTGGTGGACCCAGAGCAGGTTCTGGTTATGGAACAAGAAGTGATCACTCTGTTAGAGAAAGGGGCCATAGAATATGTACCTCCCTCCAACAGGGAAACCGGGTTTTACAGTCGGTACTTCATAGTTCCAAAAAAGGACGGGGGATTGCGTCCCATTCTGGATCTTCGAGTTCTAAACGAGTCAGTTATGCAGCTCAAGTTCAAAATGTTAACACTGAGACAGATCGTGCCACAGATCAGGTCCGAGGACTGGTTTGTCACGATAGACCTCAAAGACGCATATTTCCATGTTTCCATCCGTCCTTATCACAGGAAGTTCCTGAGGTTTGCTTTCGGGGGCAAAGCTTACCAATATCGAGTTCTTCCATTCGGTCTGGCTTTATCACCCCGCACTTTCACCAAATGCGTGGATGCAGCTCTAGCGCCCCTGCGCCTTCAGGGTATTCGCATCATGAACTACATCGACGATTGGTTGATTCTAGCTCAGTCGCATCAGTTGGCGGTTCGACATCGAGATGTCGTTCTCGCACATATGAAAGAGTTGGGGTTACGGCTAAACGCCAAGAAGAGTGTGCTCACTCCACTCCAGAAGACCACTTTTCTTGGTGTAGTTTGGGATTCAGTGTCGATGCAGGCGTGCCTGTCATGGCCACGCATAGAGTCCATCCTTGCAGCTGTAAAGAGTGTAAAGCTAGGCCAGTCACTCACTGTATAACAGTTTCAGAGACTGTTGGGTCTCATGGCAGCAGCTTCCAACGTGATACCTTTTGGACTACTGCACATGAGGCCCCTACAGTGGTGGCTCAGGACCAAGGGGTTTTCCCCGAGGGGCAACCCATTTCGCAAAATCAAGGTCACGCGGCGTTGCTTACGTGCCCTGGTTATGTGGAGGAAACCTTGGTTCCTGTCCCAGGGTCCCGTGCTGGGAGCTCCTTGTCGTCGCAAGATGCTAACGACGGATGCTTCCCTCACGGGTTGGGGAGCGATCCTTCAGGGTCGTTCAACTCAGGGTCTGTGGAGAGACCATCATCTATCATGGCACATCAACCGCCTGGAGATGTTGGCTGTATCTCTAGCTCTCAAGCATTTTCTCACAGATCTCAGGGGACACCATGTTTTAGTTCATTCAGACAACACATCGGTAGTCGCTTACATAAATCATCAAGGGGGTATGCGTTCTCGCCTGTTATGCAAGTTGGCACGCCATATCCTCTTGTGGTCCCAGGACAAGCTGTTGTCGCTCAGAGCAGTTTACATTCCTGGGGTCCAGAATTTAGGAGCAGACATTCTGTCGAGACAGAGGCTGAGGCCAGGGGAATGGAGGCTCCACCCCGAGGTGGTGGAGCTGATATGGAGGGAGTTTGGCCGTGCACAAGTGGATCTGTTTGCGTCTCGAGAGACGTCTCACTGTCCACTTTGGTTCTCCCTCACGCATCCAGCTCCTCTCTGACTCGATGCTATGGTACAGACGTGGCCGAGGCTACGTCTATACGCTTTTCCCCCAATTGCTCTGCTCCCGGGAGTTCTGGAGAGAGTTCGCAGGGACCGGATTCACCTAATTCTTGTAGCCCCGCGCTGGCCGGGCAGAGTTTGGTTCCCCGATCTTGTGTCTCTCCTCGACGGGCCACCTCTGGAGCTACCCGTTGGACCCAGTTAACTGCCCGGTTGGTACAGTCCTGGAGTTCCTGCAAGAACGGTTCACTGCAGGTCTGACCCCGTCCACTTTGAAAGTTTATGTGGCGGCCATAGGTGCTTACCACATTCCTTTGGGTGGAATGTCTGTGGGGAAAGATCCCTTGGTATCTCGTTTCCTTCGTGGCACTTTGAGGCTGAGGCCTGCAGTTCGCTCTAGGGTGCCTTCATGGGATTTGTCCATTGCTCTGCAAGGCCTTTCCCGGGCCCCTTTTGAGCCTATTGAGAAGGTTCCGGAGAAGTTCCTGACACTGAAAGCTCTGTTCCTTCTAGCTATTTCTTCTCTTAAGAGAATTGGGGATCTTCAAGCACTATCGGTTGCTCCGTCGTGCTTAGAGTTTGCACCTGGTATGATCAAAGCTTTCCTGCATCCAAGACCGGGTTACATCCCTAAGTTCCCCACTAATGTGGCCAGGCCTATTATTCTGCAGGCCTTCTGTCCTCCTCCTTTTCAAAATGCGGACCAGGAAAGAAATAATTTGCTTTGCCCAGTTCGGGCATTAGACGCTTATGTCCACAGAGCTGCCCTGTGGCGTAGAACTGACCAATTGTTTGTGTGTTTCGGGTCCCCTAACAAGGGGTCCCCAGTGTCTAAGCAAAGAATGAGCAAGTGGGTGGTTGAGGCTATTTCGCTTGCTTATGAAGCAGCCGGGCAGCCTTCTCCTATGGCTGTCCGGTCGCACTCTACAAGGAGTATGGCGGCCTCCAAGGCCCTTATTTCAGGAGTTTCTCTACAGGACGTGTGTGATGCGGCGGGCTGGTCCTCACCGCACACTTTTGTCAGGTTTTACTCTTTGGACCTGGACTCTACGCCAGGGTCTCAGGTTTTGTCATCCTAGTGCTGCTCTACATGATTTCACACAGGACAGACATTTGTAGCTATGGTGGCGTTGGTATAGACGTTCCCCATAGCGTCAATCTCGACGCAACGCGAGTTCCCTTGAAAGGGAACGCCTCGGTTACGACTGTAACCTCGGTTCCCTGAAGAGGGAACGAGTGTTGCGTCACCTTGCCATATCTCCTTCATGCCTGTCAGCGACTACTTCAGACTTAACGAAGCTTTCGCTCTCTGTTTTCGGGCAGGCTTTATAGTTTCCTGGTACGTGACGTCACCCGCCTCTGATGTTCCGCCACACCATTGGACTGATTTTACATGTGCTTCAAGACATCATCGAGCAAGGCGTTCCCCATAGCGTCAATCTCGACGCAACGCTCGTTCCCTCTTCAGGGAACCGAGGTTACAGTCGTAACCGAGGCGTTTTCCCTTTGCCTGCAGAGATGACATTGTCTGTGATGTCTCAGGCCGGACAAAACATGAAGACAGAATAAAAAAAAATCTCTCACTGACTTTTTTATTTGCAGTTGCACAACTCTTTTGAGTGTACTGTAACATGCCTTTCATTTAGAGTTCTTTACTGTAACCTTTTTTGCTTTTGCTTAACTGCATGCTTTGGATTCCGTGTTCTCCATTATTTGATGTAGTGTCTAATAAATGATCTGTAGTGTTTATAATGTTGACTCGCTCTATGTATGATCTGAAAGCATTGTTTTATTTTGGTCACAGGTTTTGAGGCAATTGTTTGATTTAACCAGAAGTGTCAGAGGTTCTCTGTGGTTTGAAAATTTAATTTGATTTTGCTACAGAAAATCTGTAGCCTAAGTAGTAAAACTGATGACACACTAATAATAATCTCAGGATAATATAAATAGGGCCACGGTTTATTATGTGCTTTGGACAATGAATCCTAGTGGTGGGAGACAAAGAGGAAAAGGAGTAGGAGAGGAAAAGAAAAATGATGGGGACAGGGTCAAAGGACATTTGTTTCTGATGAAATACAAAGCACTATAGTTGACCATGTTCTTTTGCATGGAATGACCATGAGGAAAGTTGGTCATCTACAGGGTCATCTACAGGGTTTTTACACATACTGTATAACACAGTAGCAGTACTTTAGATGGGAGAACTTTCACTATTCTATGTACAGAAAATTCTGAAGCACATTTTGTACACCCTCAAACTCGTAATTGTCAAACTGATTTAGCCAAGTACATCTTACATTTCATATTTTTGCAGAACTGAAAGCCAACTAGAGGAAGGAGAGAAAGTCTTATGTCAGAAGACTAAGAAACTGCTCTAGTATGGCAAATATGTTCATTATCAGTACTGCAATGCAATTTGGCCAAGGATCCTGTTTTTTTTTTTTTTTACTGTACTGTAATTGACAGCATAGGCTGTTTTTTATTGAAATTCCAAGGTCATGTTCATGTCTTTGGTATTTCAACTTTTCTTTTCTAGTGCTTTTCATCTACTGAAATATCTCTTTACAGTCTTTAGCTGATTGTTGCATTTCACTGTATCTGCAACCTTCTATTTATGTTGTATACTGTAATAGATATTGAGCTGTATAATTATACCTGAATGCCAAAGGGAGTTTTTTTTAATTTATTTTTTATTTTTATTTTATTTATTTTTTTATTGATCTCACCAGTGTCTAATGTTGTAGAGTGTGTGTTTTCGAGGGCTTGTGTGTCATGTCTAAAGTCAAAGTTTGTTTTTTCAGCAAGATTGAATGAGATTTTGAGTGAGAATAAGTATTGAGTGGAGAACTTCATTTTTACCTGAAAATAAAAAGTATTAAACATTGCCTGTGATGTGGACAAAGTGCTCAGGCTGGACCCAACATAGAAACCCTATGCTGATAAGTATTTTAGAATTTTTATTTTGAAATTGAAAAGTACAGCAATTGAGCCAACTAATTGTTTCTTGACAGAATATGTGGAAACATGATTTAGTATTTATGTTTTATTAGCAAACAGTATTTGAAAAAAATCAGACTTGAATAAAATGATGTAATTTGGCTAATTTTGCTGCATATACACTGCTCAAAAAAATTAAAGGAACACTTTGAAAACACATCAGATCTCAATGGGGAAAAATATCATGCTGGATATCTATACTAATATGGACTGGGTAATGTGTTATGAACGAAAGGATGCCACATCGTTTGATGGAAATGAAAATGATCAACCTACAGAGGACTGAATTCAAAGACACCCCGGAAATCTAAGTGAAAAAATGATGCAGCAGGCTTGTCAATTTTGCTGAAATTTCATTGCAGCAACTCAAAATGGTACTCAGTAGTTTGTATGGCCCCCACGTGCTTGTATGCATGCCTAACAACGTTGGGGCATGCTCCTAATGACACGATGGATGGTGTCCTGGGGTATTTCCTCCCAGATCTGGACCAGCGCATCACTGAGCTCCTGGACAGTCTGAGGTGCAACCAGGTGATGACAGATGGACCGAAACACAATGTCCCAGAGGTGTTCTATTGGATGTAGGTCAGGTGAGCGTGGTGGCCCTTCAATGGTATCATTCCTTCATCCTCCAGGAACTGCCTGCATGCTCTCGCCACATGAGGCCGGGCATTGTTGTGCACCAGGAGGAACCCAGGACCCACTGCACCAGCATAGGATCTGACAATGGATCCAAGAATTTCATCCCGATACCTAATGGCAGTCAGGGTGCCATTGTCTAGCCTGCAGAGGTCTGTGCGTCCCTCCATGGATATGCCTCCCCAGACCATCACTGACCCACCACCAAACCGGTCATGCTGAACGATGTTACAAGCAGCATAACATTCTCCACGGCTTCTCCAGACCCTTTCCTGTCTGTCACGTGCTCAGGGTGAACCTGCTCTCATTTGTGAAAACCACAGGGCACCAGTGGCGGACCTGCCAATTCTGGTGTTCAATGGGAAATGCCAATCGAGCTCCCTGGTGCTGGGCAGTGAGCACAGGGCCCACTAGAGGACGTCGGGCCCTCAGGCCACCCTCATGAAGTCTGTTTCTGATTGTTTGGTCAGAGACATTCACACCAGTGGCCTGCTGGAGGTTATTTTTTAGGGCTCTGGCAGTGCTCATCATGTTCCTCCTCGCACAAAAGAGCAGATACCAGTCCTGATGATGGGTTAAGGACCTTCTACGGCCCTGTCCAGCTCTCCTAGAGTAGCTGTTTGTCTTCCTGGAATCTCCTCCATGCTCTTGAGACTGTGCTGGGAGACACAGCAAACCTTCTGGCAATGGCACGTATTGATGAGCCATCCTGAAGGAGCTGGACTGCCTGCGCAACCTCTGTAGGGTCCAGGTATCGCCTCATGCTACCAGTAGTGACACTGACCCTAGCCAAATGCAAAACTGGTGAAAAACAGTCCGAAAAGATGAGTAGGGAAAAAATGTCAGTGGCCTCGACCTGTAAAGCCATTCCTGTTTTGGGGGTTGTCTTACTGTTGCCCATCTAGTGCACATGATGCTAATTTCATTAACACTAAAGCAGCTGAAACTGATTACCAACCCCCTCTGTTACTTAACTGACCAGATCAATATCCCAGGAGTTTAACTGACTTGATGCTATTCTCTGATTAACAAGTGTTCCCTTTATTTTTTTGAGCAGTGTATATAATGTTATATATATATTGTGTTTCTCAGATACAAAGATTAAACCTGAATGAAAATGAAGAAAATCAATCCATAATCAAGTAAAGTACTTTAGCATATTAAAAGTAGGATTTTTGGGGTACTGTCCTTTGTAAAAAAAAAAAAAAATGTATTTGAGTATTTGAAAACACCAAAGGACTAGCCTGGATGCCAGACGAACTTAGCCCCGCCCACAACATTTTTAGGTCGGGAAATTCGGTCTGGACTTGATCCATTGTGGAGCAATTATGCTCGAACCAGAGCTGTTTGGACCAATTAAATTGTCAGGGCGGGCTTTATACGATGATGGACAGATGATCAACAGTAACGTAATCATCCACATCACCAAAGAGCGCTTGGGTTGCATTCGTTTACAACAAATACCCCTTTTCCACCAATGCAGTGCTGGTGCTGGTTCGGAGCCAGAGCCTAGTTTCAAATTGGTTCTTTGTTTTTCGACACCCAAAGCACCAGCTCTGAACCAGTAAAAGTGGTTCTTAAGTAGCACCAAAAGATGACTGCAGCTGGAGAATTGAGAATTCACGAGTTCACACTTACAAATAAGTCAGATAGAATAAATGCATATTTGGCGTGCTGTCTGAGGAAAGGGCTCCGGGCTCGGAATTTGGCCCAAACCCAAAATACTTCCCCCGTATTCCTGGCTGTGGAAGAACAAACCAAAAGTGAGTGGAGGGATGCTGAGTTGACAGAGTGAATAAATATATGCTTCCTCTCATGCTTATAGGGTAGACATGGTAATTGTTTGATGACAAGTTGGTTGGATTGATTATTTGAACGTGCTCCTCTCGAACTTTGTTTATGGAACATCATGTGTAGATTCCGCCATTGCGTCGATATCAACAGCGCATTAATTTTAAAAGAGAAACAGAGAACTAGATCGAGGCATTTGTCAATCGGAAAGATGAATGAAGAACATATGTCACTTACTCCGTTGCTCTGATTGGTTGTAGACTTTCAAAGAATTTCAAAATGTTGGCGTACTATTTTAAACACATACAATGCTATTTATTATGTTTTGCAATCTGATTTAGTAAATTTGAAGGATTTTCTGTACAATGACACCAGTTTTTTTTTTAATATGTATGTATGTAGGGTGAATATTTAAACTTGGGTATGTTAAATTCAGGTGGAATTCCAAAATATGCCTTAGAGTGGAAGAGGTTAATGTTGTGAGAAAATGGGTGAAGGTTTCAAGAAATCCATCTTAGCAATTGTGAAAAACTATAACATGTCATGGACACATCAGCATCATGAAAATAAGGCTACAGAAAAGCTTATTTGAAAATCAAGATCCATTTCTGAACTCAATAGGATGCTCCAACAAAGCGTTGATTGTATTTTGACAGACGATTTCGAATCCCGTAACAAGGATGACTTTGAAGTGTTTTGTTTTGTTGTTGTTGTTGTTAAACATACTTCTACCATTACAGGTAATGACATCACTTATGGTTTATCTTTACAATGATACCAACATCATGTAATAAGAAACATCTGGTGTAAAATCACAACTTAACACGGTCACCAGTTAAACTGTGACACCGGTATGGACTGCTGTTATAGTACAAGTCTGATGTAAACAAGGTTTTTCCTGCATTGAAATTTTTTTGGCGGCCACCAAAGCAAATTTTTAATCCCGCCGCCACAGCCTTATTTGATCAATGTCACGGTTGGCTAACCGTGGTCCGTTCGTGTGTGTATGGTTTTGTGCTGATTGTCATCACCTGGACTGATCAACTGATTACCACCTCATCAACACCGGCACACCTGTTATTCATTTAGATCTGTATATAAGCATTGTCTTTTGTTTTGTTAACTGTCGGATCATTGTCACTGTCACCTGCCTTTGCTTCATGTCTTTGCTACCTGGGATCCTGGATTACTGTTTTGCGTTTATTTGTGTAAATAAATCTACATTTGTTACTTGCATTTGCATCCTCATCTCTACGTGACAGAATGATCCGACCAAACATGGATGCAGCAAGTACCGCGGATCTCTTGAAGTTTATTAATCTCGACGCCTCTCGTAGAGAACAGCGTCGGGAGAGAGACACCAAGATGAGATGCGCGGCACGGGCACTGGCGACACAGATTGGAGGAACTGGCGCGACAGATCCAGGGTCTGAAGAGTTCTACCGCGACACCTATACCACCAGTTCCTCTCACACCTACGGAGTCGAGTGATCGAACGGAGACGAACCTACTTATCCCAGAGAGATATGCGGGGGAGATGAACCTACTTATCCCAGAGAGATATGCGGGTGAGCCCAACGTTTGCAAAGACTTTATTAATTAGTGTGATATGTATCTGTCCAGGCAACCCAGCATGTTCGAGACGGAGAACTCTAAAGTGGCGTTTGTATTGACTCTGCTCACTGGTCGAGCGGCATTGTGGGGAACTGCTATATGGGAGAACCGGCACCCATGCTGTGCTTCGTTTCAAGCGTTGTCGACCGAGATGAGTAGGGTTTTCGACGGTGTGGGAGCGGATTTGCCTTCCTTAGAGATGAGATCGAGGACGAGGTCTCACCTTAACAATTTTTTGGGGGGGAGTAGTGAGCACCAAGCTATGCAGGCTGTGGAGCCAAGCCTGCATGAGCTTTTGCCCGAACCAGTGCCCAAGATGGCCGTCGCCATGCTCGATCCAGTTCCTAAGATGGCCGTCGCCACGTCTGAGTCCGTTCACGAGATGGCTGAATCATCTGAGTCCATTCACGAGATGGCTGAATCGCCTGAGTCCGTTCATGAGATGGCTGAATCGCCTGAGTCCGTTCACGAGATAGCTGAATCGTCTGAGTCAGTTCATGAGATGGCTGAATCGTCTGAGTCTGTTCACGAGATGGCTGAATCGTCTGAGTCCGTTCATGAGATGGCAGTTCCTGTCATGGCTGAAAGGTCCAAACCCGAGTCCCCTGAGCTTCCTGTTTCGACCAGGTTGGCCGAACCTGAGTTCCCTGAATTCCCTGTCCTGACCATAAGGCATGTATCTGTATTTCCTGAGAGTCCTGTCAAAGCTGAGATGG